>NW_028258480.1:2773882-3430523 GCF_053883595.1 Heterocephalus glaber
GAATCTCATTATTCTGTATCCCCAACATGCACCAAAAACCTTGCAAGTATATAGAAAAATACAGAAAATTATCCAATTAGTTTTATGAATATCATAGAAAGTTGATACTAAAAGGGTGCAGTGTATTGCTACATAGCTGTAGATGGAAAGAGACTGAGATGGGAGAAGGGAGAGAAGCTGAAGTAAAAATAGCAGGAATATGTTTTTTTAAAAATTTATGGCAGAGTAGTGTTTATTGCCAGTTATCCAAAAATGGTTCAACATTAGGAAAAGGAGTAATATAATTCATTACACTAATGATAGAAATGCTTTATAAATATACTGCCAGGTGCTGACAAAACAGTGAAAAGCAAATTTAACTCAGTCCTACTGTTGAAGATTGAGGGGAAAAAGGAAAATGCCATGACCTGATACCATGTATCTACAAGAAATCTACACCAAGACCCATATTTAATAGTCAAATATTGAACATGTTTCTAATAAAGAGATAAGCAGATGCAGACCCTATTATCCATTCTAATCTTCACTATTATTCTAGAATACATTATGAAATACATTTTAAAGTAAAATAAGAAAATTATATAATTTTTAAGAAGACAAAGCACTCTCTTTTATTTTCTTTTAAAATAAATGATGTGATTATCGACCTAGAAAATGTAAGATATATCATCAATGGTGACCAGCTACAAGAATACAATGAAACTATCTTTCCTGTATACAAGCAATTAGAAAATTCAATGAGTAAAAAGAACCTCTCCATAATCCTGACAAAAATTATAAAATATCTAACAAAAATGTATAAGATTTCTATGAAGAAATACCACTGACAGACAAGACACACATACTTAACTAAAAATGGGCAAGGGATATGAAGACATACTCCAATGAGGACATACAAATGGCCACCAGATGTATAAGAAGATACTCAACATCATCATCACCCGGGAAATGCAAATCAAAACTACTAGAATATGCCTCCTCAGACCCATTAGAGCGGTTATTACCAACAACCAACAAGTCAAAAGATAAATAGTGGCAGGGTGGAACAAAAGGGAACCCGGGCACACAGGCAATGGGAAGGTAGACTTGTGTATCCATTATGAACAAGAGTATGGAAGGTTCTAAATAAACAAAAACTAGAGCTACCCTGTGACCAGCGATCTCTCTTCTGAGCGTATACCCCAAAAAATAAAACCACCACCTGGTCAGGAATCCATCCTATGTCGTCACATTATTCACAATAGGCCAGTCATAGAAAAAACATCTGCTGATGGACAAGCAGATAAAGACACTTAAATAAACTGCATAGGGAGATAAATGAAGAAACAGATTGGAATGTAGTTTAGTCTTAAAACAGGAGAGCTTGCCATTTGTCATCACATGGGTGAATGCAGATGGCACTATGCAAAGTGAAAGAAGGCAAAATGGGGGGGTGGATAAGCATTGCATGATTTAATTTGCATATGGAACATAAAAAATTTCAAATATATAAAAATAACACTGGTTGCCAAGGGTGATGGGGGGCAGGAAGTGAGGAAATGTAGACCAGAGGATACAAAGTAGCAAATATGTAAGGAGAACAAGTCTGCAGAGCTAATGTACAGCATGAGAACTACAAGTAGGAAAACTGTACTGTTTGGGGGATTTTTTTTAAGTGAGTAAAATTTAGTAGCTTAGCATACATGTATGCAAAGTAATGATGGAAGGATTAATTTGCTTCACTTAATATATATTCCATAACATCATGTTATGTATCTTAAATACACATAATAAAATTTATTTTGTTTAAAAAGAAAAATAGAGATACATGCTATCCAAATTAAACTGCAAATTCAATGTTATTCAAATTATAATCCTATCAGAATTATTGAAGCTATTAATGAGCTGATGCTAAAATTCATGGGCTAGAACACTCAAGAAAATGTTGGGGGATAAAAGCTAAGGAAAGAGTAATTGTTGAATAGATGTAATATCTTATGAAATGACAATAATTATATCTGTTTGATGTTGGTAAAGAAACACATAGATAGGGCCAGGGATTTAGCTCAGTGGTTTTGTCACCTGTGCAAGCGCAAGGACCCAAGTTCGAGCCCCAGTACCAAAAAAAAGAAAAAAAGAAACACATAGATAGATCAAAGTAGTAGACCAGAAAACCCAGAAACAGAATCCTCCACATATAAGTCCGTCATATCTGGTGAATGTGGCATTTCAGATAATCAGAAACAGACTATTGCACTCTGAAAAATAATCTATTTAGAACACAATAAATTTAGTAACTTCACACGTGTACAGATGAGTAAGTTTAAGACGAATTAAAAATATGAATAATTTTAAACAAAATTACTAGAAGAAAAAGAAGTTTTTTCAAAATTTGGGGTGATGGAAGCATTTCTAAGAAAAACATAAAACTGAAGTGAAGTCAAAAAAGACAAATGACAGAAAGTGTCAAAATTTTAAACATAATTAAATATTTGAAACATAAATAATACTCAACATTTTTGTAAAAATCTACAAGTCAATAATAAAAAGCACACCTGTAATCCCAGCACTCAGGAGGCTGAGGCAGGGGGACTGTCACGAGTTCAAGGCCAGCCTGGACTACAGAGTGAATTCAAGGCCAGCCTGAATTAGAGTGAGACCCTTTCTCAAAACACAAAAAAGAAACCAAATGAAACCTGAGCTAAAGACTTTTTAAAAACAAGTTTCAGAAAAAGAAACTCAAATATTTACTATAAAATTATGCTCAATCTCATTAATCTTTAAGCAATTTAAGGCAATGAGATATCGAATTTTACATATTGGTCAAAATTTTCAAAGTCTGACAGTCTGTGTTGGCAGAAGTCAGGATTATACTTACACATACATATTTACATGTACCACAGTTACTTATGTAGATTTATAAAATCCTTTTCAAGGCGGCATCTACCAATATTCCAAATGCACATACCCTTTGATTCATCAATTTCACTTCTAAGACTCTAATCTACAGGAAAATTAGACATATATACAAATATAGATACAGATATAGTGCAAGAAATTCATTTAACACAGTTTTTTGAGCCAATCGAAAATAAACTAAATAGAGTTGAAGTCAAATGAATTATATATTTCATCCAAGATAGAGAATAGGGTACAACTGCTAAAAAAATGCAGGCATAGATTTATGTCAACTAAGAAAGACTTCTAAGATATATTGTTAAATCAAAACAGCAAGGCCCAGAACAATATGAAGAATACCCTCTGTTCATACAAATGGTGAGCTCGCATACAGGTGACCCTACACTCACAAAGGTCCCTAGAGAGGCATGTCAGGGCAGGGCCCGCTGGCAGGGACGGTTGGTTTCAGGGGGAGTGTTTAACCTTTTCCGCTTTGTATTTCTGAGTTCTTTGACTTTTTACACACATGAGTTTATGAAATAATTTTGTATCTTTAGTTGCATTTTCAAAGCAAAACAGGGGGTCATCTGTTCTAGAAAAACAGTGAAAGCACATACCAGCCCAGGAGCTGGGGGGGTCACCCAGGAAGTCAGTGGTGTAACCCCATGTGTGACTCACTTACCACATCAGCATGTGCTCACACTCACATGTGATTCCATAAACAGCCCTCAGCAAGCTGCCCAAGTAGGGAGTATAGAGATCCTGTCGTATATGCCATTATACATGTTAAATGTAAAAAGTGTGAAAACTTCAGAGATACGGACAGAAAAAAATTAAAGCATACATAATCTTTCAGGAGGAAACTGCTTTGCGGTCTTTTATGATAATGTGTAATTTTAGAAATTTTAAATGACTTTTTCATATCTTATACATATAGCTGTGCAACTGTTATACAGTTTGTGTTTATTGTGTGGCTACACAATGACTCATCCTCCATAAAAAGCTTTACACAGGCCCTCTTTAAATCTCTATAACAACCTTAAGAGCTAAGTACCATCACCTCAAATGAAAACACTAGGGCGAAAAGAAGTTAAAATTTTTCTCTACATAATACAGGAGACAAATAACAGAGATTGGGCCTGCAGGCTGCAAAGTTTGTGTTCTCTATCTTCCATCATGTTTAAAGCTTATATTGTTCTCAGATATATAATGCACTATAATTTATCAAAGCAAATTTATTAGTGGCCATGTAAACTTCTCTCTAATTTTTGCTATTATAATCAGTATTGCTAAATAAATATTTGCATCCATGTGTAATTATTTCCAAAGAGTGAGTAAATTTTAAGACATGGAATCACTAGGCGAAAGGGTATGACAGGTAACTGACTGGAATCATGTATAAACATGAATCAAGAGAGCTTAGCTAACAACAAATCAATATACAATTAATCTCTCTGTCTCTGTCTCTGCCCCCCCCCCGGCAACACACACATGATCCAAAGCCACAAATAAGAGCAAACAATTCTAAGTATTTATCAACCAGGAAAAAAGTAGAAAGAAAGTGAATACTTTCCTTAACAAAAAAGGACTGTCTTTTGAGCACTTGCTTATTTTTAAATATTTAACAAAAGGAAAATAGTTATCTTTTTCTCTTAAGATAAAATTGTTTGTCTTTTAAGTATAGCACAGCCCTCTGCCACAAAAAGTACATTCTTTTTGTTTTTAAATCTGGGAACAAATGTTCAGATATTCAAGTAACTGATTCACTTCTGGGAAGCCCCTGGAAGGACAGAGAGCTCTAGCTCTCACAAACTTTCAGCCACGGTGCTTTAGTGATTGCTGCCCTGCATATGCTCCCTGGCAGGCCTGTGTGAACAGCACTAGGATAAGTGCAGTGTCCTACCTGGCCCGCCTCTTCATGAAACCTTCCCAGCCCACTCTGGGCCACACCTGTACTTATTCAAAGACTCCCCACTGGTTTTTAAGTAGCGCCCTAGTTGCAGCACATAAAGAAAAATAGATCCTTGTATAATATTCTAATAGCAATTGAACGAACTGTATAGTATTCTGAATAAGAAATGAGACCTTGAAGAGTTCATGATTACCAAGTAAAATGCCAACTGCAGGAAATGTTCCTGAAACCTCAAATCAGAGGTCCTTGGATGTGTCCCTCGACCTTTTTAAGGCAGAAAAAGTGCTTTGCAATGTCAACAGCAACAACTTACTTCATTACTTAAGAGATTTTCAACATCCTTCTTTTTTTTCTTTTTTTTTTTTCTTTCTCTTTTTGGTCCTGGGGATGAACTTGGGACCTTGTGCTTGGGAGGCAGGCAGCAGAACCACTGAGCTAAATCCCAGCCCTACGTAAGAGATTTTAATAATACGGATCACAAGACAAGATGTATGCTGAAAGAATCTAGACTTCTTATGTAATGGGGTTCACTGTGCTAGATATTCCATTTATTTCTCTTATTTTTTTATGAATTGTTCCTCTCTGCTGTTTCCAAAATTATTATTTTTATTCCTGTTCATTTAGATACATTTCTAAATTACTGTTCACATTGCTATGGATATATAATTGCTAAAAATACTATTCCACTGCTCTATTCAGCTGGCATTGCATATATGTTCAAGGGATACTGGAAGCAAAGTTCGGTTAATAGAAGCGGGCCAGCGTCTACGGTGGAGACAGATGCTGGAGTCGACATTCCATCTGTGCAAGCTTGCTTTCCCGCTCTGACTCACACCAGCCTCAGGAGTTTATAAATGTCTGTAACGTATTTATAAATGATTTTATATTGCTCTCCCACACACCCCTACATAGCAGGCAGGTATCCTGCAGGAATGAAGAACGTATCAGGCAAGGTCCAGCCAGGAAAACACAAACCACTTTGACTAAATGAAAGGAATTGAACCAGAACTTGATTACACACATGATGGGAACAGCTCAGGCCCAAAACAGGCACCCAGGTAACCCAGAGATTAGCCGCAACAGGAAGTAAGTCATCGCTGCCCCTGTGGCAAAGGACAAAGCGAAGAGGCAAAGTGGCCACAGTTCTGCACCCTCCAATCTCTCCACCGGCTCTGCTAGTCATAGCCAGCGAGAGCAGGGTCCCTGGGGCTTGGAGACCTCAGCCTGCAGGGCCGCCTCTCTGGAATACAGAGCGAGAGAAAGGGAGGAAATGAGGGAAGTGGGCCAGAGTCCTGTCGTGCAGGGAGCAGGTGCCCATCAGTCAGTACTGCTGCGCTCTCACTTGATCATAGTCCCAGATGGACCTCAGGATGGTGTTTCTTGGGCTGGTTTTTGTGTTACATATATTGTGTGTTCACTTGTACTTCAGTCTTGGCTTCCTGGGTTTAAGAAAACAATATTTACTGAGGGCCCCGCATGTACCAGGAACTGGTTTCTTGTCGTTTTATTTTGTGTTGATTTTTCACTAGGGCAGAGAGGGAGACCACCAGGGGAAAATTCTCACCGGCAACTTCCTGAAATTAGAACAAACCGGCACTATATGTACTGTATCACTAACCTGGCCTCACTCTCAGCAAAGTAGAAAGTGCCCTCAAGTGGAAAGTTTTAAAAAGACTTCTGTCAAAGTCCTTCCCCTATTCTTATCTCGCAGGGCTGCTCTGCTGGCTGTGACTCAAGCCCGAGACAATGGGGAGCACACTCTTCACCAGGCATCACATCCTTTCTCTCCATGTCCTGAGCCCTGTGATCATCTGGTGTCAAAAATCGCAAGCTACAACTGAGAAGAGAATGAGAAAGGTGGTCTTTCTATTTTTTCAGTGTCCATTCAGTTTTGGCCTAGAGGATTTACAGTAGTGAATGAATGTGTGTAACTTTTACAAAAAGGAAATCTCTCGGCTGCCTCAATAAATGTTCAGCAAATACGGAAAGAAGCGAGCACTCTCTAGCCTGCGACGCTCGCTGCCTACATGTAGCCCTGGTCCTACCTCTGAGGTAGCTGCAGTCCTTGCCTAAGTTTCTTCAGCTGTGTTTTCTCTTTTGCGAACTGGAGCATATCAGGAATAGAAGGGCCAATACATCTGTGGAGACTCTGTGGAGGCTGTTACACTTTTTCAGGAGACAGGGAAACTGTGGAGCCCCTCAGCCTGGACAGACCATCTGGAAGTCAGGCGGCCTGCAGAGCTGCCCCGAGTCACCCAGCAGAGTTCCTCTTCCTCTGCCCAAAAATTATGAAAAGAGGAGGAGGAGGAGTTCGAATAATAAACCATGGCAAACCAAACTGTGGCCCAGAGATTGATAACAATCATCTAAGGACTTTAATTTTTAACAATATATAATAAAAGCAAAAACATACCTGTGGATATTGGGCTCCTGGGTATTGGTAGTATGTTCAAGCTGCACCTAAGACAAATAGGGACAGAGAAGAGTAAAGATTGATTTTTGTTTTTAGAATATTGGTGTTTATCAACACCATGAATTAAAGGATGTTTTTAGTTTGGAAGGGGACAACTAGAGTATCTCTGAGATTCCTTTCCTAAGGCAGAAAAATTACCAGCCACATTGCAGAGAAAAGCCCAATTCTAGAGTAGTTGTTGTGTGAACAAATACTAGCAGCTCCTCCCTGCCTGAAAAATGAAGACATGGTGAAGTACACCAGCCTCAGAAAGGAAACCTAAAGGCAACAAAATGTGTCAGGGCAAAGCCCCTTCAACTGGTCAGGCAATGCAGTACTGCTCTGCCATAAAGAAGGGTACATCTGAGTCTTTCGTAGAGAAATGGATGCAGCCTGAGACCAAAATATTAAGTGAGATAAATCAGACACACAAGCTTAAATATCGCATAGTTTCCCTTATATGAGAAACCCAAAGTATAAATAAAGAGCAAAATAAAAGGTAGGTAATAGGAAACAGGGAGAGAGACCTTTTGCAAATGGGGAGGAGACCAAGAAATGGAGGAAGAGGAGTCGAAGGGAAGGGGATGAAAAAAGAATTAAGATTTGTTCTGAACATTACCAGCTGCCCACAAGGAGCAAAATCGTTATGTACTGCAAACATGGACTAACAAGTATAAAAAAATTTTTTAAATAGTCAGGAGGTCCCTCAGGGAAGGTTGTAAGGCAATTACACTTGACCTATGAGAAGAAATCATGTGCGCATTTAAAACACGGTTGACCAGCAATTCATTTGTTCACTGAAAAAATACTGAACCCTGTCATATGCTGTTGAGGGGATGCAGCAGGCAAAAAACAAAACAAAATAAATCACCTAAAAATTGAATGCCCTGGAGCTCACATTCTGGGGGGTGAGAAGAGAGGAGACAGCTTAATACGTCACACTGATCTGGAGCTGGAAAGTGGGACATGAGGGGAGATGGTGACTGTCGATAAACTGAGTGGAGGGCACATGAGCAAGAGCTCCAGGAGGCAAGGAAAGGAGTCTGCAGAGGGTAAGGCAACCTTCCCAGAAGGAGGGGCTGAAGCACCTGGTGGAGCAGCCAGGAGACCTCTGTGGCCTGAGCAGAGTCAGCCGAGCCAGGGAGGAGGGCCCCAGGTCACACACATAGGCATGGCGTGACCAGGTAATTTACTTTCAGTTGATACTTTTGGGGACAAAAGGTGTTCTAGAAATAAATCATGTAACTTTTGGAAAGATATAGTTGTTATCTAAAAGCTTGGTTTTAGTACATTGCAGAACATAAAAATACAGCAATACCTCGGTTTATGAATGCTTCTGTTCATGAACAATTCGGTTCACAGACAGAAGCATCTGGCAAAATTGTGCTTCTGCTGGAAAACTCCAAATTGAGTGATGAACAGGACCACGGCCATCTTCCCCAGAGCTGTGGAACGTCCTGAACCCAGGTACCACTGTAATTCTAAGTTTATTTTTAAATAAAAAATTTCTAATACATTTTAAGTGATCCATAACTATGAACATTTAAGCAAACTTTAAAACCTATAGTGTTTAAAAATAGCACAAGTAAATTAGTTATCCTTGATATCTAGGCACCTTAATTGGTTACTCAGTTGTAGGTCGCTCTGACATTGCAGTGCTTTTATTTCTGTAATACTGCAATCATCTGTCAAGCTGCACTTTATGATTATTATATCTGAAATTGTTAAAGGTTTTAATTTATGCTTCTCTGAAGACCATAGGTTTTTGACTTTTTTTTTTTTCTCTCAGCACCAGCAAATTGAACTCGGGACCTTGTGCTTGTGAGGCAGCCGTGGAGCCACTGAGCTACATCCCCAGTGGCCATAGGTTTTTAACTGAGAAAATACTCCCTCTCTTGTATGAATATGTAAGTTCAAAGGAAATTCTGCAAAATGGAAAGGTTCCTAAATTCTTTTTTTAATATTAAGTTGTGTAAGCATTTTAGGACAATATTTTCACGGGCTCTGTCTTTCCACCTCTGTTCAAATCACCTTTGTTCAATAATATTCCTATACGCCAAAACTTTCAAGTTGTCTCTATTTGCACCTTCTTTTAACATTTCACCAAATGCAGATACTGCAAAATCATATACTTTCACAATTTCACTTCATTCTGGTGAAGCATATGTAAATTTATCTAATTAAAAAGAGGGGTCAAAGTTCATCAAAGTCGAGATTTGACCAAAGCACAATTTCCAACTGAGCTCATTAAACCACATGAGCTCTTCTCTTTTGATTTGTGCTGTTCCTCTTGACTTTTGTAGGGAGAAATTTGAGCTGCTTCCTTTCAGCAAGCTTTATTTTACATAATTATAACTTGCTAAAAGTTTCAAAAGCTGTATTTCCATGTCATATTCATTGAATAATTTGATTAAAGAATTCCAACTGATTTTGCACATTATTGCAACCTATGTTTGGGTTGCTTTGCAAAGATGTGTTTTTCAAAGGCTCAGGCATTTCAAAAATCCAAGAATGACCCCACACAGAGAGAAAATATATACAATCACGCTGACATGTTTTGTACTGAATATCAGCTTCTGTGCCTGAAAAAAGTCTATACATCAGTTACTTAGATACTCTGTGAACATATGCGGTAATTCTTGTAAATGTTGACATTTCCGTTTCCATTCTGATTGTAGGATACTGCAGCTTGTTTAGATGCATGCATTGATTTTATACACATCACAGCCCATTCCAATTTCTGCTCCATAGGTTTCTAAATTGGTAAGAACACCGTAAACTCCACCAACATTTGTATTAATATTCTTACCACAAAAAAATTATTCTTAATGTTAAACTTTTTAATTAAGTTTATAATTACATTAGCAACATCAAGTTATTTCTTTATTTATTTTTGGCCTGGAGAATGAACCTGTAAATAATTGATCACTTTAAATTGGATGAAAAAAAAACTTGAACTGTTTTAGAAACAAATATTCTAATTGACCCCTCTGATGACGTGGAAACGAAACTGGCATGATCTGCTCGCTTGCCAAGGGAATGGCCTCATTAGTCATCACCAGTGCTCCATATTGACAAGCCCAAGGAAACCTAGAGTCGAAAATGAGTGATTAGTTTAGATGAGTGGAGTCTTCTGATAGAAATGGAAAACTGCTTCGCAGCAAAGGGGAAGTGCACTTGGGCAGCTGCACGGGTGGAATTACCACCCTCAAGCACATTCTTTTAAAGTTAAACACTAACTTGTGAGGTCGATGCCAATTCTTCGAATTCCCCATCTTTGTACCTTCTGGTTTTCAGGGCATGGCTGTCTCTGCTTCCTTCTGTGGTGATGGCAAATGTTGACAAATGTTTTGCACAAGCTACACATTTGTCATCAACTTCTTTGAGAGAGTAAAACATGAAGTTTTGGTTTTGGTTTTAGCCAACCACTGAAAGGGTTTATTGTAAAGTCTGGAGTATTATGAAATAAAACAAATACTTAGAATTTTGCACACGTGAATAATAAAACTGCTTTAATAGGAATGTTCAGATTACACTATAATGTCTGACAAGAATGTTGAGCCTCTATTTCCTAAATATCATTTGTATGACATTAAGCCGCATTGTCCCATATTTCTTACTGACTCTAGGGAGGCGCCATGCATGTCACAGAGCACCGCATGCATTATGGGAGGCCATGGGTGGTGGCACCCAAGAGCCTAGCAGCAGAAAAAGCTCCAAACGTTTCTGCTCCCAGCTGAGACCAGAGGAGTTGCCTCTAAGCTTTAGGAGCCAACATCCTGTATATTACCTGTGAAAGGATGTTGCTTGTTAGCTTTTGCCTGAACAAGATCAGGAAAAGAGACAAGTTAGCATGAGTCACATTTTGCAATTACCCACCATAAAAGAAGAACTCTGTTCACCACGTACTTGTTTTATAGAGTACTAGATAAGACCATGAAAGAAGCCAGAAGAACCAAATGTCTGCCAAGCCATGTTGGCTTATGTTGATGCAAATACTAATAAAAAAACTTTTTTTAAAATTGCAAATTTGGAGTAAAAGGAAGTCATAGGGTGCCAGAAAATGTCTCTCGGTGTAAACCAGAACATAGGGTCACCCACAAAGGTCATGAAATGAGCAGTTGTGGGATTTTTAGCAGAAGAATGGCACAGTCTGGCGTAGGTTTTAACGAATCATCCTGGATCTCTGCTGAGAACAGACTGCAGGAGGATGAGGAGAAGAGAGCTGTCAGGAGCCTATGGCTGTAATCTATAGCGAGGACAAAGATGATAGCTGGTAGATAGACAAATGAGCAGTGCTCAGGAAAGAACAGTTAGAGAGACAGCCTGCTGATGAGCTCAGATTCCATGTCTATGCTACTTGCTGTTCCATATAGTAAACAAGGATAAATGAGAATATCATAGCTCAAAAATGCCACATATGAAGAGCATCTCCTCAGTCCCTCTCACCCTAACTCCATTATCATCAAATAACTTTTTTATAATGCAGGTTCATGTCAATTTAGCCATAGGAAGAGAACACATACCTCAGCAATACTACTTGACAGTTTTAACTTAACCATAAATCAATACGTAGGATTTTTGGTTGTTTTTTTTTTTAATACGTCATCTCTTCTTTATTTAGTTTGAGTCAGTTCCTTGGATCTTTGTCATCTGAGTATACTAATCACAGAATTTCCTCATCTGTTCAACAGAAAACGAGCTCTGGAAAGTGATCCTGAAAAGTCAATGGAGAAGACGCATCCGAGCTGCTAAGTCCTTGCCTGGTGACTTCTTGGCTCACTACTGAGCATCTCTGTTGCCCAGAGAGTCACATCAGAACATACCGAGTGCCGCACACGGCACTCTGCTTGTTACCATGACTTCATGGGGGGCGGGGGTCTCAAAGGTTTGTTTTTCTCTGATGATTTCTTTCCAAAGAGAACTATCTCTAAATTAACATCGAAAGATTATCTTTTTCTCTCTCAGAGATATGATTCTCTTTTCATATCATTTTATGTGGGACACAATTTAGTTTTCAGAAATGGGCTCAAACATCTATATTGAAGATACTACAGTAAATGAAAAGTTACCGTTGAGGAACTTCTGTCACCCTGAACAGGCGGGCCCTTTGGATTCCTGCCGGGGCTTCTGTCCATCTTGGAATGCTGACTCAGGGGAGGAGAAGCTGGGTTAGAATACTCATCACTGTCCTGGAGGGTGGAGCGTTCCAGTTCCTCCAGTAATGCATCTGTACCAGAAGAAACAAGAGAATCACAGGATAATACGTAAGTCCCCACAATCATTTCCCCATAGTCATGCCCACCGTGGCCCCATTCAACTCCTTTTCTTGGATTAAGACTATTTTCAATCCTTTTCTCTGTTTTTTTCTCCTTCCTCTTATTTTATTTCAAGAGCATGGTCTATTTTACTAGGAGGTATTTAATGTCTCTTTATACTCCATTATCATCAAATAACCTTCTTATTATAATGCAGGTTCATGTCAACTTAGCCACAGGAAGAGAACACATACATCAGCAATACTGCTTGACAGTTTCAACTTAACCATAAATCAATACATAGGATTTTGGGTTTTGTTTTTTTTTTTTAATATGTCATCTCTTCTCATTTAGTTTCAGTCGGTGAGTCGATGTACTTTGTGTCATTTCCTGTGGTTGTATTCAATGTCATAGATTCGCTCTAATTTAATTTAATAATAGTTTAATTTCTATGTTGTAGGTATTAATTTTTAATCAGTCATTTCCAGCAGCTCACCCAAAGATCTCCAATTAGAAAAAAAGTAAATCCTAAATATAATTCCCATCAGAAAAATATAAGCAGTTTTATTACCATTTTTTCAAAATATACCACAGAAATAACACGTTATTAACCCTGATAGTTTTGTCCTAAATCTCAAGAATTATTCCAAGTATATAACAAAATTCTCCAAACAATGTGTAAATATTCTGACTTTTAGGGCAGAGAGGGAAAAGGGAGTTGGAGAGAAAACAGATACTCCAAAACAAAGTAAGATGTTGCAATCCAAATAGTCGGTACTTCCTTCTCTTGTTCTTAGTTTTTTGTTTTTGGAAAAGACAATGGACTTTACAAACATTATACGAACACTTTTCTTTTGTAATAAAATTAATAATAGAAATTAACAATACCAGCCACAATGCTCGGGAGTTTACACATTTCAATGAATTATCCTAACATTCTGAGGCAAATGATACTACTGTTCTGATTTTGTAGATTAAGAAAGAGACACAAAGTAACTGGCATTGGCTCCCCAGAGCAGGCCCGGGACGTGAATCCAGGCTATCCGACCCCAGCCCCCGAGCAGCTGGAAGTTTGAGGTGGCAGGTCGCCGTCCTCACAGAGGTTCCCTGAGTCCCCTTGCCCATGACTGACTACTCTGTGCTCTAGAACAGTGTTTTCAGTTGTGAGTCAAGACGCAGAAGTAGATCCTGCTGGATGTTTTACCACACGTTACAGTTTTTAAGTTTACAAAACACTGGATTATATTATTTCTAAAGACCTTCCTCACTCTGAAGATCTCAGATAAGTAAAATAAACTTCATGTATTTCAGATTTTGGGAGAATGGATATTTCTTAATGGCATAAGATCTAAACATATTTACAAATAAAAATCATCATAGAACTTTCTCACTCATCTATACCACAAAAACTTTGACTTTTATGCACCATTTTACAGTTAAGCAATTTGAGCTAAATTGTTCAGATCCAATTACCCTTGAATGAATAAATTGTAATGAATAAAAGAGATGGAAGAGGAGCCTATAGATTAAAACACTTAACCTGGGCTGGGGATTTAGCTCAGTGGTTTCGCCACCTGCTGCACAAGCGCAAGGACCCGAGTTCAATCCTCAATACCAAAAAAAAAAAAACCACTTAAAAGACGAATAATTAATTTCAATGTATGAAGCTTATTTAGATCGGTAAACTTGAAAAAATGAAATGATCAAGAATATTGAACACTGACTAGTCAATAATATTAAATAGTTAATTTATTTTAGGTGTGATAATGCTATTTGAAAATACTGTGATTTTTGTTAGTTTTTAGGTGTGCTCATGGTATTTCATGATATTGAGGAATTTCTACTAAGACTGTTGTGGGTGTGGTGCTGATATTGTGGTTATTTGTATAAATATATATTTAGGTTAGAGTTTAATGCTGAAATATTTACCGATGAAATAATGTAATATCTGAAATTGTTTTAAAAGGGTACAAGGATGGAAGGAGGAAGTATAAAATAAGATTGGTCAAGAGTTGATGATTGGTCAAAAGTGATGATGAGTGTATCAGATTTCAATGAACTATTTTCTCCATTATGTTTTAAAACTATAAAATAGTTTTTTTAAAGAAAGGAAAAAGAAAACTAAGCAAGTAAAACTTTTATCTCGGAATTTTATTAGCCACATTTAGTTCTAAAATTCAGAATTCCATAGTTTTATTCTGTATCTCTTTAAAACAAATTATTTTTCTATTTTTCTAGGTTTCTTTCAAACTAGAAGCCACATATCTTCCTGGGCTAATAAAAAGCAATTTAAATAAAAATTGTGGCAAGGGGGAGATTGTACCACAAAGAGTCAGAGGTTACCCTCGGAATCACCAGCTAACCAGTTATTAAAACTGTCCTTTCTAAGATCATGAGTCCCATCTTTGTCTTCCTATTTTGATGAATGTACATCAGCAGCACCCTGAGGTTATGTCTTTTGCAAGATTCTATAATTTGAAGATGACTAATCCCAGTATGACAGATGAGATGCCCCAAGTGGGGAAGTACTCATCTGAAAACTGTTGTCCTTCCCCTAACGCTTCACCTGTGAAAATCAAATATTAAATTCACAAGAAAGGACTGTAGCGAACTCTCCTAGGGTTCTCCACTGTCTGGGTTGCAATGATTTCATTTGGAGATGAAGCCTGCTCCTGGTCTTTTTTATCTCTCCTCCTCATGGAAGGCACTTTCAGATAAAACCTTCTGGGTAGATCCAATCTATTGACCTCCAAGGCAATACTGTTGACAGGAAAAGTTCGTTCACCCAAGTCAACCTCTCCTCCGTGCTATGTCTTTGTAGGTAGGGAGAGGAATCCTCCCCAAGACTTGACAATAGTCACTGGGCTGATAATTTGAAGAAGCAAAGTGTAGACATCAACAACCTGTTGAGATGTTGTCAACGGGATAATCTACATGAACGTTAGCTTCCAGATGCTTGGCACTTTCTACATTTCTGGACAAGATTTCTGTGTCATGCATCCTGCTCAGAAAATGCGAAAGTTTATAAAGCTGCATTATTCCACTGGCCAGAACACCTCAAAAAACACACTTCTAATAAAGTAGAGCACCTTGTAGTGTAATTGGGTTTGGTGTCAGGTACTCCCAAAAGTAATGCTGGACATGTGATTTTTGCCTGCTTTTTTTTCATGTTAAAAAAAAAGTGGATAATACCTACTTAGAGGGTTGCTGCAAGTATGAAAATGATTAATATATGTAAAAATTGTCTCGTTTCGGGCCAGGGATTTAGCTCAGTGGCGCTGTGCCTGCCTCGCATGCACAAGGTCCTGAGTTTGATCCCTGGTATCAGAAAGACAAAAAAAATTCTACCTAGTTTTAGACTATGTCATTGAATAAGTATCAGTTCTCTTTTAATTATCTGCATGAAATTTGGTATTCCTAAAAAGGAAGAGTTAGACTCTGGTAAAACTCAGATGCAATTTCTCCCAACACTCATTAAGGATAAGACTTTGGAATCTACCCTAAGTCCAAAATAGAATTGATCCTGATGTCAAAGTAGATTTTTCTTCCAAAAGAGTTCAGTATTTATCAAACACCAAAACACTCTTTCCCCTCATTAACAGCAACTCTTTCCTCTTGATTTGCCGTCTTCTTTCCTCTATTTCTCTAGCTCTCAAATCAAAACAAGAAGACAAAGCGCAGCTAGGATTTGTTTTTGTTGTTTGTACTCCTCACTTATCTACGAATGCACACAAACCTGGAACATTGTGGAATTAAGACAGCTAGAAAATTGGGTAACAGTTAGTCACTCAAGTTTAGGATGCCAGTGACAAAAACTTTGGCAACATCTACAGAATGAGTTCCAAGAATGACAAACTTTACTCCAAAGTTTGGAGTAATGTAGCCAGTTGTCCCACTACTGGTTTCAAAATCGCCTTGAAGTGGAAGGAGGTGTTATATTTTCAGGCCCTAGTAATCTGCTCTTTCAGTATTTTGAATAAAAAGCTTAGCAAATAATCACTGGAAGTCCCATGTCTTCCTGATTTAATCCTAGATCACAGAACAAGTGAAACCACCCTGGCCTTCCTCCAGCCTCTGCAGAGCCTTTGCTTTTGTACTTCTCTTGCTCTTTACCCCCTTTCTGTCCTCCTCCTTCTTACAGGTTCTCCCCAAATCACAATTGGCTAGGTGTGTACTCAGCCTGTGATCTCCAGTAGCCCCCAAGGGAGCAAATACAAGTGACCATAATAAAACAATTTCGATCACAATTCAGTGCAAAAGCACTTTTTGGAAAATTCATTCTGTGGTCAGGATCCCGCTCTCTGCCTATTGTACCACTGAAAATAGTGAACTCAGAGTTCCTTCAAACAATCATAGTTCCTCATGCCTTACTCAAGTTTGAGCTGAGCATAGAAGTAAAAATAAAATCTTCCAGCACTACTCTCAGTCTGCATCTAAGTACGTCCCACCACACATGGAGATGTTCGCCATGTCTTCATTCTGAGTTTCTTCAGGAAGCTCCTCACTCACCTAGCTCTTCCATCGCCCCGCACCAAAGATGCTCGGGTCCCACGCGACCTGAAGAACTGCTTTAAAATGCAGTGAAGTGGACGACTACAAAGGAACTGAATGAGACTGTGCAAAGCAGCCTCTACAACCCTTTTTGGTTCCTGTATTTGCTT
Organism: Heterocephalus glaber; assembly: GCF_053883595.1. Lineage (NCBI taxonomy): Eukaryota > Metazoa > Chordata > Mammalia > Rodentia > Bathyergidae > Heterocephalus > Heterocephalus glaber. The sequence goes on from NW_028258480.1 coordinate 2,791,043, forward strand.
AGCACTTCCTCTTTTGAATTTTTTGGGGGAGGTATGTCACAGTTTTTAACATGAGACTGGTATAAAAAGGCAGGCCGTAAGATTTAAGTTGTGGTAGTGCATTGTTCGGGGTAATTAAAGATTCAAAATTAATTTTACAAAATTTGAGCACCTACCACATTCCAGAATTCATGTTGAATTCATGGAAACGCCAGATTTTCACTTGTGGTTTTTTCCAAGTATAGCTACCCTACTGTGATTAACCTTTTGCCTTCGTTTTTCCTGTAAAGTGGAGGCCCATGGAAGCATATTCCCCTTAAAGTTCCCATGATGGTTAACCAGCACCCAGTTCATTTTGCATCTTTGCTTATTCAGAAATTATGCTTACTTGCTTTCCTTTATAGAGTGTAAGTCCTTTAAAAGCAGGGTGGAAGTGGTTTTGCATTCAGATTCTTAGGTGCTGGCTTATTCGATGCCCTAAAATAAAAACATCTGTGGGCTGAAGAATAAAACTAGAAAATTTCAGGTTCTAGATGCTAAACTGCTAATGTGAGTTAAGGGCAATCCTTGCCTGTTTGATGGCCTTCTAGAACTTTCTGTAAAAAGTGACACTGAGGTTAATTAACCTATTTTACCACTAAGTTTATTCATCTTGAATGAAATAAAGCATTTGCAAAAGGCCTGTGTGAGCAGACAGTACTAAAGAACTGTAATAACGGCCCACGAAACACATTTTATCCTGTTTTTTGCAGTGGTGAAATAGGCTCAAGGAATAATTTGCTAAAATAACAGAATAGGCAACTTTGCTACCACTATAACCCATGCTTTAATTGAATGTGAAAGCCTGTGGTCTTTCCTCTAAAATGCATCGGAATTTTTTTTCAATCTTTCATTTTCTATTCAATTAAGTCGCCTATGACCTTTTTTTCTTTCAAGATTCCACCTCTGTATTACTTTAAGCAGCCATTGGATGTCAGTGCTGTTCCAAAAGTCTGCTCATTGCAAAGTTTGGAAAAATTCCCATTGACACTGTGCCAAATAATTTTTGCAAAAAATTACAAAAATAACATTAGCCCTGTGAAAGTGTAAAACGCTGTACAGTATACAAATCATTTGCCGAATCTGAAGCAGTAATTGAGACAAAATACTGGAAAGAAAAATGTACTTCAGCAATCGTTCAGTTTAATGATTAATGTGAAATTTAGAATTAGATCCCCGTATCTCGTTCCTATTCTCTTTCTTCTGGAGAATTCCAGATAGTTTATTCTGTAGATGTAAAGAACACTGTTTTCACGTCCTGTCTTGATTATAATGGATGAAAGAAAGGAACGGGAGAGGTCCAGAGCACGGCCCAGTGGAAAGAGACTAGCAGATGGAAACTCCCTCTGACACATCAGCAAGACAACTTAGTTGCACACGGTAGCGGGCAAAAAAGTGATTTGTGACAACGCTGCTCTCCAGACCGCGCTTCCTGCGCGGTAGAAACAAGTATAAACCACAGAAGATGACTCGGGGCGGGGCGCACTAGAGCGAGTCACGCTAACTGGTTTCACTCTCCCTCGGGCTCAGGCACCATAGCCAGCCGGGCAGCCGGCTCTCATGCCCGGCATCCAGCAGGAAAGCAATGTGTCAGCTCGTCCCATTCAGTTTCAGAACACGGAGCTGCGTGGTGGGCACCGTGCTCGGCCCGCAGACCCCACGGAAGCTGACTCAGGTCCTGAGCTTCAGGGTTCCTGGGAGAGGGCCAGACAGGGTGACAAGGCGAAGAAGGAGCACTCGCTCGCAGAAGGGGTGTCACCGATCTCTCCCAAGGTCAAAGAGAACTACCATGTGGCCACCCCGGGAAAGCGGCAAAGGTGCCAAGCAAAAACTACGAAAAAGTCGCATAACCCCCTCCAGGTCATCCAAGCGAGCAATTGGCTCAACTTTTGCTCCTGACGAACGCAGCGTTCGGCCTAACCCGGAAACACCGCCTCCCTGGAAAGTGTTTTCCACTCTCCCGACTGCAGGGATGAACTACGTTTCCCGTGGACAAAGTGGCCAAAACCTCCCGGCGTCCTCTCCGCCTCTGGTTTTAGTCGATAAATAGGACTTCACCTCCCAGGATGCTCTTGGCTAGGCTGCGCGTGCGCATGCGCCAAAAGGCGGGCCCTAGCGGCCCCCACAACCCCGCCTCCGTGCCGTCGCCGCCATTTTTCAGAGACTTTCATCCGGTAGCCCACGGAGCTTTTTTTCTTAAAGGAGAAGCGACAGCTCAAAAAAATTTCCCCCTTCTCCCCGCAAGTCGTGGCGGCGCTGGGGACATAAAGGCCAGAGGCAAGGAAGTGGGGTCGGGTCGGAGGCGGAAGAACGCCCAGGCTACTTCTGCGGCCTAAGGAAGCGTAGAAAGAGCCCCTGTGCTAATAGTGGCTCCTTAGGGAGGCAGGTGCGCGCGCATCCGGCCCAGGAGCTCACCAGGCGGGGAACGAGGTGCATCTCCTTCCCACCCCTCTCCCTCGCCAGCTCTGCCCCTCCCACTGCCCCAGTGCGTGCCGAACTCTAGAGGAGGGGAAAAGGTCACTTTGGGATTGTCGCGAGACGCGCGGCCGTTTAACGGTGAGAACGGGTGCGCGGGGAAGGAAACCTCGCGCGCTCCCTCGGAGCCGCTTCCTGATTGGCCGGAGGAGGTGTGGGGGCGGGCACCCACTACGTCGCCGCGCGTGAGGCCGTGAGGGGCGGGGCCGGGCGACCTCGCCTCCCCTCCCATTGGTCCGCCGGCCGTCTGCGGCGGGCGCGCGCCTCCGCTTGCGGCCGCGGGCCTTGAGTGGCAGGGGGCGGGGGGGCGCCCTCGGCGCGGGCGGAGGGGAGGGGGAGAGGCGCTCGGGCGACTGAGCCGGACGCTCCGGGAGGCGAGGGGGCGGGGGTGCAGCGTTGCGGCGGCCGCCGCCTCCGCCGCCACCCGGGACGAGGGGGTGGGGGACGGACAAGCCCTGATGCCGGGGGAGACGGAAGAGCCGAGCCCCCCGGAGCAGCAGGACCAGGAAGGGGGAGAGGCGGCCAAGGCGGGTCCGGAGGAGCCCCGGCAACCGCCTGCGCCGGCAGCGGCGGCTTCCGCGGGCACCGCGAGCAGCCGCGTGCTGCGGGGCGGCCGGGACAGGGACCGGGGCCGGGCCGCCGCCGCCGCGTCCCGCCGGAGGAAGGCCGAGTACCCCCGCCGGCGGAGGAGCAGCCCCAGCGCCAGCGCCAGCGCCAGCGCCAGGCCCGCCGACGGCGCCGGGCCGCAGCCTCCGGCCGCGAAGTTCCCGTCGCCAGCTCAGGGAAAGAAGAGTCCGCGACTCGTGTGAGTACCGCGCGTCCCCGGCCGCGCAGACCCCGCGCCCGCGCCCTCTCGGCTCCCGTAGCGTGCGCCTCACGTGACGCGCCCGCGCCGCTTCTGCGTCCCCGCGCCGGGGTCGCCCGGCGGAGGTCCGAGCCCTGGCGGCCGCACCCCTTTCGGCTCGCGCTGTCTTGGCCCTCGGGGCTCCCCGTAGCGACCCCGCTGGGTTAGAGTCAAGTTTGTCCGAATTGACGGGGCCAAGTCGGGCGTGCGGCTCTCGGTTCTGCTCCGCCTCTTTGCGTTTATTTTAACATAGGGACTTCGTTGTCCAAACTGGGCTCCTCTGAGAGGGGTCTGTTCCCGGCAGGTAGAGCGAGCCAGGAGCGTAAACCTTTTAAGTACCTGCTCGGGTGATGAGAGTACTTAGGCGCGCAGGTCTGTAAGTTGTGGGAGCTCATTACGTTCGCCCTTGAGTTTGTTACTGAAAACAGCATCTGTGGCGTTTCATTTGTAAGTGAAAAAAATTAGTGAAACCAGGAAAATTGAAAAGGGGGCGTCAGTTTTTATTCTCCAGTAGACTTAGTGTCGCGGTCTGGCCCACACTGGACCTGGTATTTAAAGTTTAACGGAGGTCTGTCCCAAAATTCCGACTTGTGCCCAGCAGCCTCTCAGAGGAGTAAAACCCAAAGCTGTCGTATGGTGGTATTACACTTGCTTTTGAAGCTTTAAATGTCGTTTAAGTTAACAGAGTTTACTATCTATGGTCTATAGTTCTGTGGACAGTAAATTCCCGTGCTTAACAATTTTTTCAGCTGCAATTAGAATTCTAACTGCTGTAGATGTATATTCACAGAATTTTAAAGCTAATTTTTCACAGATGTGACAAGATATCATTCATCTTATTTGGATATAAATTCCTCGTACAACTTTGTTAACAGATCTGTGCCTCGGTTTAAAGGGCATTTATATATGAGGGATAATCCCGGTGACGAGGATGTGGATTAAATGTACATCATGAGAACCACTTGACACAGTGCCTGGGTGCCTGGCATATAGTAAATGCTGAGTAAAACTTGCTGTTTTGAGTAATTGCAGCATGATAGAGGTATGAGAGGTTTGGGTTTTTCATGTGGATTCTGCAAAGTAGGATTAATCATACATAATGAGCCTAATACTTAAAAGTATTTTTTTTTCTGCCATGGTACTGAGAATTGAACCAAGGGCCTTTGTACTGAACTATAATCTCCCTTTTTATATATTGGTGTATTTATTTTTTTATTTAGACAGTATCACAAAGTTGCTAAATTGTTGGGGCTGGGCTCTACTTTGAGGTTCTCCTGCCTCAGCCTCCTAGAGTGCTGTGATTTCCACCTGTACCACCCACAGTGGAGTGTTTTTTGTTTTTATTTGTTTATTTGTTTGCTGTACTGGGGCTTGAACTCCGGGCCTAGAGCATATCAAATAGTTTTAAAATACATTTTCATTGATACCTACCAGTTAAGAGTTAACTATATCTGTATCTCCAGACGATTATATCTGAAGTAGTAGCTTTACCTCCCTTCATGATTTATTTTTTCCCTAACTTGGCAAAAGTACTTATGAGTCACTTTACTGCCACAATCTTAAGTGTTAAAAAACAGTTGGGCTTGGGGATTTAGCTCAGTGGTTCCGTCACTTGCCTTGCAAGCACAAGGACCTGAGTTCAATCCCCGGTACCAAAAAAAAACCCCAAAAAAACAGTTGGGCTTGAATGAAGGTGATTTAATTACATTCCTTGATTTTTTTTTTTTTCCTCTAAGGTTTTTCTTGTGGAAAGGAAAAAATAGTCTTGTCAGGTGCTTCTCTCTCATCCAGTATTGTAAAAGATAACAGCAGCAATGGTTTCCTTTTCCCTTCACCACCACTTATCTCTAGATGGTGTACTTTAAATTACATAATGTGATAAGAATGCTGAAGTAAGTTTTCATCATAATAAGATTGGCCAGGAAGTCAGCACAGCCCCGAGCCTGCTGGCACTGCCTCTGGTCCGCCCTGTCCTGTGCTGAGCAGGCCGCAGGCAGATGAGGGACTTGCCCCGTCTCCAGGGGCCTTAGAGTAAGAGGGAAAGCTGCCTTGATGGGTAGAGGTTTGTTGGATAGGTGTGCATGGTTTATAGATTTTTCAGTGACAGAACAGATTTTTAAACTGAATTTATAATTTAGAAATAGGACATTTTGAGAAGTGTAGAGTAACAGCTTTACTGAACCCTGATGTCCATCTATTTTCCAAATAACATTGTGGCAAGTTTTTTAATAGGAGATAAGAAATTTAATCTGTATTATTTGTTCCATTCAGATCCTTTTTCCATATCCCAGCCTTTTCCCTACAAAGTCCTAAGTATTGAGCTATTTAACATAAGTTTCTGTTGATTAAAGAGATGGCAAAGTGTACACTAATTTAAAAGGTCAGTAAATACATAGATTTCGATGGTTTTTGAAACCTTTGTTCCTATTAGAAGGGAAATTATATAGTGGGGGGAAAAAACCAAACAAACTTGATGTCAGTTTCAAGTCCCAGTCTTGTTATTGCTCCTTAGTGACCTTGGGCAAGGTGCTTAACCTCTCCAGATCTGCTTCAGCTATAATTGATTTTTGATGAACTTAAACAAGCTTTACAGTTGGAGGATAATTAGGTTACTGCTTCATAAATTTAAGTTTATAGCAACTGTTTTATTCACATTGAAATGTTAAGGGAGTTAACCAGAAGAGTAGGAAGTATTTATGAATGAAGGGGAATAAAAAGTTTTTAGTGAATTTGCCTGAATGGGAAATAGGAGGGAAAGATAAACCAAATTTGAACAGTTTATGTATTCACACTGTTGAGGAATTAGGCTGATCCCTTGCTTTATTTTTGCCAATAAATGACATAGTTTAGATTCTTGGGATAGGTATAGTATAATTTATAATAAAATTGTAATGCCATGCTTTCTTAAAAAATGAAATAATTTCTATGCTTTCTAAAGAGAACAGATAATATATTATGCTGTAATTTTATTTGCTTAGGTATTCTTGTATAACAAATAGATCTTGAGTTGTATTAGTTTTACATTTGAAAAAAGAAAAATCTTTGTACTGCTGAAATACAACATGGCATTTTTATAATAAAGATCCAGTGTGTATTTTACTCACTTTTTTATTTTTTAGTTTGTGGTATCAGGGATCGAACTCAGGACCTCACGCTTGCCAGGCAGGTGTGGTGCCACTGAGCTTCATCCTCGGCCCCAGTTACTCTTGAATTTGAGTAATGGTTACAGGAGGATTTCACTGTCCTGTAGCCAGTGTGTGATAGAAATTCCCCAAGTTAAAGACATGGGAATACTTTTTTCTTTACTCTCTTAAGTTTGTAACATTTTAAGCATTTTACTATTGCTGTCTATGTGTAAAGTGCATGTTATATTTATTTGTGAGTGTAATCCCTTTTTAGGAATAGATTTTGAGTTTAGCAAACATAGTTATAAGGTCAGTTAAAGCTCCTTAAATTTTTATTATGAAAATGTGTATGGGATATACCAAATTAAAGAAAATCATGTAATGAAACCCCCATATTTGTCACCTAGATCAGTAGTTACTGAGATAGTTGCGGTGCTGCCACCTCCCTCCCTTCTGGCAGGTGTGTTTAAGAGCATGTCCCGGGCATGTGATTTCATCCCAGTAAGGATATTCATTTCCTTAATAGAACAAAATTAATATTTTCTTTATGGTGCTATCTTTATAATTTAAAACAGTTGTTTTGAATATAGTATTCTAGCTATTTGCCATCAGTTGTGGCAGCCACATATGACTATTTAGATTTACATTAGTTAAAATTAAAAATTCAGCTCCTCAGTTGCAGTAGCAATTTCAAGTATGACTAACTTAGTGGACAGGGCCGATACGGAGCATTTTCTCCACTGCTAAGAGTAAGACTTCACTGTTGGACAGTGCTGCTGCTGTAGATGCTTTCTACATTGCTCTAGAAGTGAACCTGGAAGAGTTAAAACCTTGCATTTTAAGAAAATGTGCGAGATTGCTCATTTAATGTTTGATTCTTCTTTCTTTCAGATGCGTAGAAAAAATAACAACTGATAAAGGTAAGACTTGGTCCTTCTTACCTCTCTGTCATGTACGTTCCACTGAGTGTGTGATGGTCTAGAGGAACATAGTGTGAGCTTCCACCTAGTCGGGGTAGTTCCCTAGTAAGAGGGACTTTCACAGGGAACAGTGTGGGCCCACAGCAGACCTTGCCTCGAAACTGAACGAGAGCAGATCATAAGTTGGAGCCCAACCTGGAGAATTGGATGACTTAGTGAGATCCTGTCTCAAACTGAAAAAACAGAGGATGAGGTTGTAGCTCTGGATGAAGGCCCTCGGTTCAACCCCCAGTACCATAAAATAAGAAAAATAAAAAGGACTTATAAAACATTAATGGAGTTGATAAAGCCTAGGCATGGTTTAAAAAATAGGGAAATCATAATTTGATGAAAATTTAACCCAATTTTTAAAGCATTTGATCTTTTTAAAAATGAAATAATGAGAGGAATGATGTGCAGTATACATTATAAAGTACAGGCAAAATCTTGACACTGGTGAAGACTCAAATTATCATTGCAATTTGAAGAATGCAGAAAGAAAAGTGTTCTAAGATTTCAACCTGGTAAATAATTTAATGAAGTCATCAGGTCATTTCCATTTAGAGTTCTAGTAAACAAAGTGTATGTACTGAAGTAGTCTTTTGCTTATCAGGATGATGAAGTGAAGCCAGTGTTCAGTTTTTTAGTTTTTCATAGTTTTTAAAAGATTTCATTCTGGCTTTACAGATTGGATTATTAAAAGTGCCTCTGTCCTGTGGAACCAGTTGCTCATTCATTACATTTTTCTTTTCTAGTTCTTGGCAGTGTTTTTTGGTGCTAAGACACATGTTTCTTAAAATTGGAATAAATGTCCTCGTGATGGTACGTCACTCACTGTGTATGCTCTTAACCTGGTCTTCACATGGCAGTCTCCAACTCCTAGAGTCCACTTAGTAGCTGAGAGTTGACTAGTTAGCATTTAAGGTAGCCTGCTCCCCTTAAAATGCAGTGTGTGTGTGCATTTCCTGTGTGTACAGTTTCAGAAGAGAGGATTTATGTGTTCTTTATAAAGAATGATTTGAGACAATATGAGGAAAGTTTAAAACTTGGATATTAACGCCATTTGGAAGAGGGACAGTGTGATTAGGAGCCAGTAACTTACTTTGGTGGCCATTTGCAAATAATGTAGCACTCAGGTTCTTCGCTGAAGTTTAGAATTTGAGGCTACTATCCCATTTTGTACCAGGTAGAAGTATTTGATAACAAGTGGGGTGTTGCATGGTTATTTTGTCTAGCAATATATTTTTATTTTGACAGAAGTAACAAATTTTATTTTTGTTGCTGTTATTACTTGGAAAATAGATATTATGTCTATGGAGACTGGAAAGTTTCATATTTCTTACTCTGAGATTACTTAGTAGATTTTTTGAGGAGAAGAAAATGCAAAAACAGTTAAACAAGTTACCAGACCAGTTCTGATTAAGACAAAAAACAACTTCAGAGTTAAAATTATTTTATGTGTCTAATGAGACTGTCTTAAATTCACTGTGGTTGGCTTGAAGAAAACCTTGAATTTGAATATGGTAGAAATGTTCAGCCCCGTTGTGAGCTGTGTGTAGTGGTGCACACTTGTAATGCCAGCCTGCTAATGCAGGAAGATTGACAATAATTCAAGGCCAACCTGGACAGCTTAGCAATTCAGGGTTACCCTGTCTCAAGGCAGGTGGGGGGATTCCAAACCCTTTTTGGAAGTCAAAGTTGGCATGCTGTGTAGTTGTGCAGCTGGGGAAAGAGTAAAACTTCATTCTGGGTAAGTCAGTCTGCACATCTGTTCCTCCTTTAATCCACTGATTGGATGCTCGAGGTCTGGACACTCAGTACTCCCATCTCCATGACTTCAGTTTACCTACAAGATTACCTATTCACAACTCTGAACTTTGGTGTGGAAGAAGTGTATCTAACATGTGCACACAAAGTCAGCAAATAAAGAGCTGAAGGCTCTAGTGCTCACTTTTCCCCGAATTGTTTCTTTGTCATAACTCACCTCAATTCTTTGTTTTTCTTCTCATTTAACTTCTTAAAAAGTTATTCTTTAACTCTGAGATAGCTTTCATTTTCAGTCTGCTGAATTTTGACTGAAATTAACTCCTTATTTCAAAGGTTGAGGCTTTTTCAAAACTTTGATAGCTTATTTTCTAGAGGTATTATTAATACTGAAAACATGTTTTCAGGATTGTCTTTAGTCTTTCTTACTGCAAACAACCAGAAATTATGTACTCCCTAGAGTTGAATCTTAGACATGTTTTAACTGTAAACAATATTGTGCATAATGTTGTTTATCATCTTTAAGTTGCAGAGTGTTCCAGTTTAAAATGAATGGTTAAGAAACATTAATATTAGTTCCTGTTATATTTATTTAACCCTGATGGGTGTATGTAAAACAAATAGAAAGTTGCTTGGCTGAAATAGTGTGTTAAATTATTGTGTTAAATAGTGTGTTAAATTATTCAAGAATTGCTGAGCTCCCACCCATGTCTGGCACCATTCTAGCCACTGGGTTGTACTCATAGTTACTTATGTGGTAAGAAAGCAGAACACTAATAAAATGTTTCATGTTGAAATGGGAGAGGCTGGATTTAGATAAGATAGATTTAGGTAAGATGCAGGACCTCTTCCAGGAGGTAACACTTGCACACAGACCTAAATATGCAGTTCAGTATTTGGACGTGGATATTCCACACATTAGCAGCAAAAAGGAAAAGCACGTTCCCACTGTCAGAGGATCACCTTCCTCTTGTAGCCATTCCCAGAATATCAGCAGAAATCTTGAGGGATGAAGGCTTAGTTCACTTTGTTTTCATTCTGTTGCTTTGTTTTGAGCCTTACTGTCCTTTGGATAGTAAGGTAAAGGATGGTTTATACATATAATTTATTAATATTCCTTGCATTACTTTTAATATTTTCCACTTTCTGACTTCCAGCTAGATATAGCACCAAACCTGTCTTTTTTCTCTTGTTTGTTAGACCCTTTTGTTGGACCCTCGAGGTAGATAAAACATTCCTGCTGGGCTCCTGTGCATGCCTGCAGTCCCAGCTACTCAGGAGGCTGAGGCAGGAGGATAGTAGGTTCAAGGTCAGCCCTGGCTACTCCACAAGACCCTGTCAAAAAGGTCTGAGGTTGGAGTTCACTGGTAGAGCTCTTGCCCAGTGAGCACAGGGAGGCCCTGGGTTCAGTCCCCAGTGCCACAAAAACAGAAGAACCCAGCTGCTCTACTTAACTCACTTGGTTTGTTTATGTCATGAAAAGTTGCTGGATTCTGGGGTGGCTAACAAAGCTAAGATCTTTTAAAACAGATAAAACTAAAAAATACTAATTTTAATGTTTACCAAAGTCTGTTTCACAGAGTTAAATATGGAGAGTGCTTGAGCTGTCGGTGATAGGATAGTTACTCAGGGACTCTTTGGGAAGTCCTGAAATTGATTTTGAAAGGTATGCAGTGTCAATATCAAAATACACAGCAGTTACGTAACTTCCCTTCATGTAAGATCCCCCTTTAAGTATATCTCATAAAGCTTTAATTTATGTAAAGCATATTTTGGAGTAATTGATGCTTGGGAATTTTACAGGATTAGACTTTGAAGTCACTTTTCAGCATGGCTTCACTGTCGCAGTTACTCTTGTTAATACAGAGTGTGATGTTGGCAGAGCTTACGTTAGTCATCAGATGAGGTCCTGACATCTGGGAACTTGCTCAAGTTGTTTGGAGCTTAACTATTGCCATTGGCATTATCTAGTTTATTGTAATCACTGTAATGTCCAGAAGTATTGCTAAACTATTAGCTTGTTTTGTTTTTTTTCTCCTCTGCTCTGGATCACATCCTTGGTTTTTGCCTTCTGTTGATGTAGTCTTTATTGATTATGCCTCTGCTCCAGTTTTTAAAAAATTGGAATTAGTTTATTTTTAACAATTTTCACAAGTGTAATATCAGTGAAGTATTCCATCTTTACGGTGCTGGAGTACATTACTTCTTACTCTTCCAGGTCAGTCTCTGGTTTCATATTCCAGTATCCTTAAACCATATTTGTATTATTCCTAAACCTGTAGGAGAGGGATTCCAATTTAATCTCCATTCTTTGAGAAAAATCTAACATTGGCAATTTTACCATCAAGTTTCTGTACAAAGAAAGATGCAACAGTATACTCGACATTGGCATTACAATTCTTTTTGAAAGATTTTGAATCTCTTTGGTAATAACCTGGTTTTCCTAGTTGCAGAGGTAAATCCCATAGGTGTTGAATATGAAAAGAGCCATGGGCCAGGCATAGTGCCCAGCACACTTGAGAGGCTGAGGCTGAGGCAGCAGGATCTCAGCTCTTAGGCCAACCTGGACTACACTGTAAGGCCTGTCTCAAAACACCAAGAGGGATGCAAAAGCTGTGAGAGGACGGCTCTCGGTGAGAAAGGCAGATAGAAAGAAGCAAGCCCAGTCCATCCCTCAGAGGTGGTGTTAGTTTAGCTGAGACATTCTTTGCAAATTAAGTGATGTTCTTTCTTCTAAAGTCAGAGTAAACATTTTTTAAAAGCTTTTTGGTTTCTCTTACTACTTACTATAGAAGTATTGATGTTTCAAAGTAGATTTTGCAAATTTATGAAAAACAGTGGAGCTAATGAGTAATCTAGATTTCAGTAACTCAAATTTTGACTCTTAGAGTAGAACTAAGGTCTCAGAGTTGTGATAGAAGTTTAATTTTGGGTGTGTGGGGGGGGTGTATGTGTTTGTGGGTGTACTGGGTGTACTTGCATTGCTGGGAAGTGAATCGAGATCTTTCACACTGAGTCATATCTCCCCTTACCCTTTTTTTTAAACAGGGACTCTTAGTCACTAGATTACCCTGAAAGGCCTTGAACTCAGACCCTCTTGCCTCAGCCGTAGTCCTGCCAGAGTGCTGGTAACAGGGAATGGATTTGTCTCAGTATGAGAATGATCTTGGACATCTTAGTACTTTTTTGGGAATTGCCCAGATCCCTAATCTGTTTTTCTAGTTCACATTTCCAGACCACCTGTAACTCTTCCCTCTATTTTAAGATACGTGATACGTAGATTATACTACAGGCTTCAAAATAAGCCTTGTCAATTATTTTGGTTATGGGATGTTTCATCAGTCAGGTAAATGAATCTTTCTGTCCTATATGTACAAAGAAATTTATGCAGCAATTTTCCCATTAGAATTCAACTGCTGTAGGCACCATCTGTGACACTGTGTCAGTGTTCTGTTGCGTATAGTAATTATTTTATGTTGAGATACCTTTTTTTGGCCATGACAGTTACAGCAGAATGCTAGAATGCTCTGATAGAAGGAGTCTGAAGCAAGAGAAACCTGATGTCCTGGTGGGAAAACTCATATCCTGCCAGAAAGAATGTGAAACCTCCATGAGACCCGTCTCTGTAAGAGGGCATAGCGTATCTTCACACTGAGGTGATCCTGAGTGGACAGGAAAGTCTGACTTAGTGCCCCTGGTCTTCTAAGTCCAAGGAGCAAACTCCTGTGAATTAAAACCAACTACATTAATCAGACTCCATCCAGGCAAAGGCCGCGTTAGTGTCAGTGCCATTGATTTTCCTAGAAGAGACTATTCCTGTCTTCCGCCTGCCTGTCTCATTACACCTGTCAGGCTCCTTTGATCTGAAACTCCCAATTTGTAGTCTAACTACTGCTTTGCTAGTGCTGTTTATAACTTTGCCTCTCTGCCAATTTCTAAACCTCATTGTTTTCTTCACTGTAACCTTCTCTAAGCTCATGTATTATCTATACATAATTGCTGGTAAGAAAACTATCCAAAAGCTTAGTGACGTAAGGCACAGGAGTTTATTATTTCTTGGTTGGACTGTGTCATTGGTCTTTCAGTCCAGACGTTCAGGTCATGATGGACTTGGACAGCATCCCAAAATGCAGAATCTGGAAGCCACTCCACAGGAATCCAAACAAAAATCCAGTTGTTTTTCTCTTTATTGTCAACAGACCTAGAAAGTTGAAATTGTAGAGTTAAAAAATACCATTTACAATAGTACAGAATATGAAATACTGTTAAGAACACACATTGTAGGCAGGACAGTCCTGTCAGCAGATGGTACTGGGAAAATTGTTTGGCCACATAGAACAGAATGAAACTAGACCCCTGTCTCTGATTAGTCACAAAAATGAACTCAAAATGGATTGTAAGTCCAAGAACTACTACTTCAGGACATAGGAGAAACACTTCTGGGTGTTGAAATGAGCAAGGACTTTTTGAAAAAAATCCAAAAAGTACAGGAAACAAAAGCAAAAGTAGACATGGGATTATAGCAAACTAAAAAGCTTCCACACAGCAAGGGAAACAATCATGGTGAAGAAACAGTCTACAGAATGGGAAAAAATGTTGGCCAACAACTGTTCATCTGACTGGGTTAATACACAATGAGTTAACATACAAGGAATTCAGAAAACTAGCTTAAAAGTGGCCAAATGATCTCAGTACACACTTCTCAAAAGAAGAAATTGAAATAGCCAAAAAGTATGTGAAAAAATGCTTAATATCATTGGCTATCAGGAAATGCAAACAGCAATAAGATACCATCTCATCTCAGAATGCCTGTTATAAAAAATAAATAACTTGCTAGTGAGGCTGTGGAGAAACAGAAACCCTTGTAGAAATTGGTATGACTATTATGGAAACCACTGCAGTGATTACTCAAAAATTTAAAAATAGAATACTGTGTAGTCCAGCAATCCCATTATTGCATATCTATCTAAAGAAATGAAAGCATTGGATCAAAGACATCAACTCTCTCCTGTTCACAGTGGCAAAGAAATATAAAGAAACAAAGTGTTAAAGAAATAGGTTTATTACAAGTGGGAGTACTCCTCTGTGGGAGAAGAAAAGAACATCCTTTGTGAGAACATGGGTGGTACTGGAGATGATGGTGTTAAACATGCCAAGCACAGAAAGACGGGTACTACATGGTAGAATGGTGGTTACCAGAAGTTGGGGAAAGTAGGAGTGGAGAGAGGGAGGAATACTAAGTTCCAGTTCAGTAAGAGCAAGAAGTTCTGATGTGCTGTTGCACAGTAATAAATAAAATTTATAAGTAAATTATTATATAATTTATAAATAAATGATAATTGTGTACTGTATAATTTTTAAAGCTAGAAGAAAGAATTTTGAATCTTTTCACCATAAAGAAATGCAGGTGCTTGAGGGGATGGCCATGTTTCACCTGATTTAAACAGTGCTTATTGTATGCCCGTACTGAAACATCACATGGTACTACTCCGCTGATGTGGGCAGTTTGTTTTATGTATCAGTCGAAAGGTAAATTTAAAATCAAGAAGTTAGGAAATAAGTAAATTATATACTACTGTCAACAACAACAACAAAATGAAATACTTAGGGATGAACTAGATAAAATATCTGAGAGACCTGTACGCAGAACTCTAAAACTTTCTAGAATAAAATTGAAGAATTAAGAAAACAACGCAAAGTAGTGTATCTTGTTCGAGTTTAAGTCAGTGTGTAAATGGGCTCCCCTCACGCCTGTACCACGACTGGATGGAAATGAGCCAGATCTGCATTGAGCCCTTGGATCAACATCTCTTTCCTGTTTATATGGTTAGGTGTGGTATAGTAGAAAGGATGTAGACTTTGGCCTGATACTTAACTGGGTTCAGTTTCAAGCCCCACAGCTTAATATGTGAGCCTAGGGAAGTCAGTTACCTGCTTTTTTCATCTATAAAGAGAATAATTACTTGTCAGGGTTATGAAAACTGAATTTAGAGAAATAGAAAATAGTGTGGGTATTTATTTAATTTGCTAGCTTCCCAGAAAAGACTGAAATACTTCAATAGATATGAGAAGACCTTTGCTCCAGTTCTTCCTCCAGCATATCAACCAACCACACCCTGTTTCATCCAACAATCAAACATTAGCTTTATAGGCAACTTTAGGGCCAGAGAGCTGATTCATATTTGGATGGCTCCTCTAACTTAAGGTCTTCTATTTTATCATAATCAAGTGATTACTGCATTTTGGAATTTGATGAGTTAACTTGTTTGGAAAGAGTTATCTTTGGTTATAAGATTGCAGTGAATCACACTGAACATTATTGGATTGTTTGCTATCTAGAAGAATTAGAAGAGATTATTCATACCAGTAGTATCAATATTTTATTGTCTCAAGTCATAGCATCAGCAACTCTTACTTCATCCCCTTCTCTTCCAAGAGTTTCTCCTTCTTCCTTATTAATTATAAATCATGGAACCTCCTGAAATCCAACTGCTACTACAAGAAACAGCTCAGAGTGTCTTTGAAGAAGACAGAAGAAACTTGATTCTTTTCCAGTCTGTTCATGGTTTATACTAATGCATGGATCTTCCTCTTCCTATTGGCTAGCCTCTGTGTGTGTGTGTGTTTTTGTGTGTGTGTGTGTGTGTGTCTAGGTGGAAATCATGTAACAGTGACATTTAGTCAGTTTTGTACAGTTATCATCTGTGCAAACGTTTTCATTACTACCAAAAACTTCTGCACCGTTTAAGAGCACTTGTACCCATGGTCCCCTCTTTTCAGCCCTCAGAATATTAGTCTGCTTTCTGTCTCTGAATTTACCTTTCCTGGATGTTTCACATAAATGGAATGATAGAGTGAGTGACTTTTGTGTGTGTTATCTGTCATACAGCATATTTTAGAGATTCATCCATGTAGCATGTACTACTATTCCTTTTTATGGCTAAGAGAAAACCCCATTGTACAGATGGATGTCGTTGTGTTGGTCCATTCATTGGTTGATGGACATTTTCACCATTGTGAGTTGTGATCCTGTGATCTTGTGTACCAGTACTTGGATGCCCACTTTGAATTTTTGTCACATGTACCTCACTGTAGAATTGCTGAATCATGCTAGTTTGGTATTTAAGGGGTTTTTTTGAGGATCCTCCAACTAGTAGTGTTACCCAAGTCCTATATTTCCTTATTGCACTTCTGACTGATTTTTCTATCCATTGTTGAAAGTGAGTTATTGAAGTCTTCAACTGTTTTACTGCATAAGTCCTCAACTTATGATGGGACCATGTTTTTAGTAAGCCCATTGCAAGTCGAAAAATTGTAACGCATTCAGTGCACCCAGCCTACCAACTATCATGCTTGGTGATACAGTATTGCGCTGTAGTTGTAGTCTACCCTCCTGCAGCTGATTGGGAGCTGCAGCTTTGCTCCCACTTCCCATCATTGAAAGAAAATATTGTACTACATATCACTGGCCTGGGGAAAAAAATCTAAATTTGGAATAAAGTTTTTACTGCATGTGTATCACTTTCACACTATGCTAAAGTTGAATAATTGTTAAGCTGAACCATCTGGAAGACTTATATTACCTGATGTTCTGTTCAACTGTTAGATCTTAATTGATCCTCTGTAGTTTCCTTCTTTGTGTCTAGTAACAGGTTTTTAATTGAAATATGTTTTGTCTAATACTGGTAGACCGTTGTTAGGAGCTGAATGGCCTCCCCCAAAGATGTCGAGGTCCTAACTGAGGTGCTTGTGAATGTCATATTATTTGGAAATAGGATCTTTGCAGTAAGTAGGTCTTTCTGGTCATTTCTTTGGCAGCCCTAGGAAGCTCACATACTGTGAATGAGGTTTAACAGGATGCCTATATTGTGAATGCAGCCATGGACCTGGATGGCCTGTTACTGGAAGTGATCTGAGGTGCTTGACAGGAAGAGCGGCCTAGACTATCCTGAAAGGATGGTTGACCTAAACGTGTGTTAGGGGCAGTCTGGGGAAGGCCTTAGCAGGAAATGATGAGTGTGCTGAACAGTGGGAAAAAGACGATCTTTATTATAAAACTGCAGAGAAGTTGGCTAAATTATGTTTTATCATTGGATGGAAAGTAGAATTTATATGGGGTGAACTGGGACCTGAGATTTCCAAGCAAATTACAGAAGGTGCAGCCTGATCTCTTGCTCCTTAAACTAAAATGTAAAAGAGAGAAATAAGGGAATGAGCTGATTAGAAAAAAAGGAGCATATGTTAATTTGGAGAGGTTTACAAGTATCTGCTACATAACAGTACCCTAAAGGCATGAAGTGTATAACGGTGGACCCTACCAGCCGTCTCAAAGAACTTGGAGTAGAAAAGGCCTGTGGACAGTCCTCTTGTTTGGTAGTGTCCACTGTACGAATTTCATAAGGCTGACAGGGATTTCGAGAATTGTGTCCCAGCATAAACACTGACAGACTAACCTGAAAGGAACAGAAACAGGATAAAATGAAAGAAGGGTTCTAAGGAGAGAATCACAAGTGCAATGCCCCCTGCATTAGAGAATTCCCAGAACCAAAGGGCAAGCTGTTACCAGCCCCCCCCCCAGGTTAACGTGATCCCCAAAAGATTATTCTTAGGCCTTAAAAATCTAAAGGAATTTGCTTTGCTAGGACACTATCTGTATTATTAGAACATCTATGTTCTTACAGCCTTCCCAGTGCTATCTTGTCAGACATTTGGACCCTGACAAGCATAAGTGAAACATAGTAGCATACTGTTGTTTTCATTTATTATTTGTATGGTTGAAAGCGGTACTTTTACTGAGGCGCCACATTGTTATTGCTGTTAGCTTTGCTTCAAATAGGTTTTGTCGTGCAGAAAATTGTTTTTATGTTTTGTTTATGCCAGATTATCACCATGTGACTTCAGTTTTTACATTGCCTATAGAAAGGCCTTTTCCATTCTGAGATTATTCAAAGATTCTTCTGTTGTCAAAATGGACTTCTAATTCATACCTACCATCATCAAGGCGGAAAGTATTCTGGATTAGAAAGCCTGTTTCTGATGTTAACCTTTTGCACTACCTCACTTCATTGACCCTTAAGTTTGAGGCATTGCACAGTAAGAGCAGTAGGTGTGTGTTGTGTGCCTGTGCACATACTCTCACAAGATAGCACGACTGAGCCAGCCACACCGGCACTGGACTTTATACCATGGATTTACCTCAAAGTCATGGTATAGCTCGAAATAAAACTTACTTCAAGGAAAGGCATTCCTGTTAGGAAATTCCCTTTAATAATTCCTTGCAGCATTGCTGGGTTGTTAAGACTTGGAGACCCAGATTTTTTTCTCTTTGGTTCCTTCAATTCTGGTTATTTTGGGGATGAAGCTCAGCGGCACAGCGCCTACCTGTTAAGTGTGAGGTCCTGAGTTTGATCCTTGGTACCCGCCCCCCAAAAAGCAATCTGGTTACTTTTCTGGGACCACTTTCTTAATTTAGTTTCTCTTTACTTTAGAACTAATGATTAGAATTTCATGAGTCAATTTACTTAGGCGTATTGTGCATACTTTTCTTGGCATTACATTTTTTTGTAGATGAGGTCATATAAATTTACTATTTGCAGAGTTTGAAAAACTGTCTTAGGGTAATGACATTAAGGGTAGATTTTACTTAAATATCTTGTTTCAGTTATTTCAGTAAAACTCTGGCTCTTTTGTTTTGGGGTTTATTTTAGAAAACATTTCATTTTTTCTCTTTTTAAGGACCACATTTGTAGTTAGTAGATCCTAGGGGTGGTTGTTGGTTAGCTGTAAACTTAAAAGAGAATGGTATCCTTTTTCATCTAGATCCCAAGGAAGAGAAAGAGGAAGAAGATGATTCTGCCCTCCCTCAGGAAGTTTCCATTGCTGCAGCTCGACCTAGCCGTGGCTGGCGCAGTAGCAGCAGGACATCAATCTCTCGTGTTCGAGACACAGAAAATACCCGCAGCTCTCGGTCCAAGACTGGTTCATTGCAGCTCATCTGCAAGTCAGAACCAGTTACAGATCAGCTTGATTATGGTAATGTGCAAGTTGAGTATGATTACTTAGTGCCACCTGTTTATTTTTTATTTTAAATGCAATGTTGAACTTTGCCTAAATGGCTTAAGTTTCAGGGACAGGGATGATGATACTGAGAAAGCTTCTTTTGGACAATTTTTAGGGAGTCTTATTTTAGATAATGTACTTAAATATTTTGGCTGCATAGAGGAAATGCCTTATCTGTGCATAAAGGTTTGATTTTCGCTTTGTTTTTCTAGAAGTTGCAGAAGAACATCAGTCTCCCAGCGGCATTAGGTAAAGCTTTCATATTTCATATTTAAACATTTGGGTACATAGCACAGTGATATTAAATGATGTGGAAGTTGCTTTTTACTTGACAGTGTTTTGAACTCTAAGAGAAAGAACATTTGGGTTCCACCTTGGTCTTGAGTAGACCCTTGTAGACTGCACGGCCCTGGGTTGTGGTGCAGAAGCCATCTTGGGTACCTCTGGGGGGCTTGTCCTTGGGACACTAAGCTGAACCCTGGGCATTTGGTTGGGGTTTTGAAAATCTTCGTGATAAGTTGTGATTTTTGTCTGCTCATAGATCTCTTCTAATACAGCTGATTTCCAGACATCCTGGTGTAAAGGCAATTGTTTTTACTTCTTAGTGCCATTGAGCGGTCATTACCCTGTCTTTTTTGAACAAAGTGATAATATTTCTAGTGTTTTTGTGGCTTGGGTTATTACTTAGGATAAAGCTGCTACATTGCAGTCCACCTAGGTCATAGGAATGAAAAATTAGGTAACAGTGTGAATTTTGGGCTACTACTAAATAAATTACCCAGTATAACCCAGTCAGACATGATCCTTACATCCAGAATTTATTTCTGTTCTTCTTTAGTAGTGATGAAGAAGAGGAGGAAGAAGAGATGTTAATCAGTGAAGAGGAAATACCATTCAAAGATGATCCGAGAGATGAGACCTACAAACCCCACTTAGAAAGGCATGTCTCAGAATCCACTCAGATGTGGCAGGGAACCACTGTACATGCTTTGTCTTATTGCAAAATTAAATAGTTAGAGAAGTAGATTTAAATGAGTAATTATGCACTTGTTTTTCAAATCTGATGTGATCTTCTATTTATAGGACTTGAATTTGAAGATATCACAACTACTAGATTTGTGCATATTTTATCTTACAGTATCACGATTTGCCAGGATACTTAGAAATTTTGCTTACTGTCTTATTTCTTTGAACTGCTATAGTGAAATTTGATTGTTAGGCACCTGAACCCTAAAAGTCCACCCCCTAAGTGTCAGGTAAAAATACAGCATAACTGTGTGTGTGAGGAGCAGTGAGCAGGAGGAAATCAGTTCTGGAGCTGAGGGCTAGAATTTTATGGTAAATCACGATGAGCACTTTACCTTGCTGTCATAGTCTTTCTTGAGGGGATCCTTGGTAGAATACTAATGATGAACTGCATTTGTGTTTTCAGGGAAACTCCAAAGCCACGGAGAAAATTGGGGAAGGTGAAGGAAGAGAAAGAAAAGAAAGAAATTAAAGTGGAAGTAGAAGTAGAGGTGAAAGAAGAGGAGAATGAAATTAGAGAAGATGAGGAACCTCCTAGAAAGTTAGTAGCCAATTTCTACTAAAAATGGAAATGTAACAGATTTTGAAACTACAAGTGGAAAAAAGTGAGCATGTGAGGAGGGATGTGAACGTGTATATACTTCAGAATGTACATTTTCAGCTCCAAACACTGCCCTCCAGCAGCTGATGGTGTCGTTAGGGAGATCCCTTCGGAAACTCGAGAAGGTTTCATTTTCATTCAAGGCAGTATTGAAGTCCAGATGATTTGAGGGGGGAGAGTGGCTCTAGGAATGCAGAGGAAATAAGAGACAAGAAAAAATAGGGAATACGGGTCCTCAGAAGAAAAGTAAACAAGGCAAAAGATGTAATAACCTTGATTAGGTAAAAATTCTCAGCTTTTTAAGTTTATTGCAACGAGAGTAGAATTTTAGAGTTTTTAGACAATAGTCTATTGATCGACTTTTTAAATTTATGCGATAAAGTTTTCATTGTGACAAGTCGAAAATTAATTCATTTTAAATCTTGTTTGATTTGGTAGATACGTGTTGGGTTTTCTATAGTGGTCTGAATTATCCTTTGTCTGCTGCTTGCTCTTTGGCCTGCAGTATGTGCCTTCTCAGGCATCGTTCAGCTCTGGGCTTCAATCTGAAATAGCTCTCTTTACTCACAGGAGAGGACGAAGGCGGAAAGACGACAAAAGCCCTCGCTTACCCAAAAGGAGGTGAGGAATTCACTGTCCTGTTGTCTTGCATTAGCTCTCTAGTAATCTCGTAGGGATGGCTTATTTAAAATTTCATAAAGCAGTTTTATTAGTGTCCATGATAGGTAGGAACTACATTTTTATTTTCATTGCAGAATAAAATTTCTAAAAATCTTATCGCTTCCTTTCTACCTTCATGGAGATTGTGTTTATTCGTGCTATTTTTAAACACTCAAGCATTTGGCAGTTTGTGGTTACTTCTAACAAATTCTGTGCAAGTAAAGAGGTTAATAACAGCTATGCTTTGTAGTACAGAATTCCACTTTGCTGTTAACTTTTCTCCTGTATTTTGCCAATAGGAAAAAGCCTCCAATCCAGTATGTCCGTTGTGAGATGGAAGGGTGTGGAACTGTTCTTGCTCACCCTCGCTATTTGCAGGTCGGTGATGTTTTTACATAAGACAGCCTTTCAAGTTAGGTTTCGTTATTTGTCCTCATACCCACCTCATAAGACTTAATGGGCTCATGTAGGTTTTATCATTGATACAGTGTCAAGACAAATGCTCATGACATTACTGGAGTCATTCTGTCTTAGTCTACTTGATCTGCTGTAGCAGAACTGCTGCCCTTTCAGTATTTGTGCTGCCACCCTGAGACTTGGTGGTTGCTAAAGAACGGAAGTCTTGGCTGGCCCAGTTCAAGACCCCCAAGCACGGTGCTGTCTGGTGAGGTCCTTCTTAACTGCATCATTGTCTAGCGGAAGGTAGAAGGGCAGCAGGGAGCTGAGCACACCTCGGTAACAGTGCTCTTCCCGTGTTAGGAATTCTGATCCATTCGCGGGGCAGAGCGCCCACATACCTGCCAGCACAGTTGGCTGCACTGAGGGTTAATGTTCCAGTGCACGAGCTTTGGCGGGGAGTACATTAACTGCAGTGCGTGTTGTTAAAAACAAGGTGGCTGAGAACCTGAGCCCAGACGTCAGGCTTTCCTTGGGGTCTTGGGGATTGCAGTGTTTCCCAAAGTGGCGTAAAGACTTCTGAGATGAGAGTGATTGTCACAGTGCACCAAGGTGCAGAATAAGATGAGAGACTACAGAATGAGTAAAAAAGTTTTAGTTTGGTTTGGTTTGTTTTTTTTTAAATGGGCAGTGACACAGCTTATATTTGGTCCTGACAGAAAACGTGAATATGAAATACTGCTTAGGAGATGCCTGTTTGCCCATTAGCAGCAAATACATCATGAGACTAAGGCCTTGCTTTCGATTGTGGTTCTAATTATAACTACTGTTATTCTTTTTGCTATGTGTCATTTGCTACACTAGCCACTGTAAAATACTTGATCTCTTTTCTTCACACTGCCTGCCCTTCCATATACGTAGTATTTAGTTTTCTTTCAACTCTTTGGACTTAGCAAAGAACCTTAAGCCTTGATTTTATCTCTTTCCTTTCCTTTTACTCCCATTAATTCCCATTAATGTGTTTTAGCACCACATTAAATACCAGCATTTGCTGAAGAAGAAATATGTTTGTCCACATCCCTCCTGTGGACGACTCTTCCGGCTCCAGAAGCAGCTTCTACGGCATGCCAAACATCATACAGGTACTTTTTAAAACAAAATGTTTATCAACTAGCCACATGAACTGTATTTTAGGTTTGCAAATTGATACTGATACAATTTTTTTTTAACATAAGTTATCTGAAGAGTCCTTGGCCATGTGGGAGAAAGACACAAAAATAAAGTTTAATAAATTCTATAAGGGATGATCAAACTTGGGCTTTTGAACTTACAGTTTGACTTTGAGAACTTCTAACCAGTATAATGATGTTTTCATTGAAAGTAAATTATGTATCAACTATGAATTGAACACTTTATATTATCGCCAATCTGTCCACTCAGCACCACTAAGTTAGTTTGGTTTAGGCTTATTTTGTAACTTAGAAACCACAGATTTAACAGCATTAGGTAACTTCACTATGGTCATCCAGCTAGTAGTTAGCAGAATGAGGAGTTTAAAATTCTGCTTCAGGTGGATGCCTGTAGTACCTGTCGTGGACTAAAAGTGGGTAACGTTGGAGAAAAAACATGAACTGTCAAAGAACCTTGCTTATAATTTGTGGTTAACCATTAAGTAACTCGAGGGACTTCTATTGCTGTCGAAATCATGAAGACTGGCTGTTGATTTTGCATGTAAACTTATATAGGAACTGTTGACTCCAAAAAAGAAACTCAAGGCAATATATGTTATAGACTCAAATTCCATTCATCAGTAACTGCTGACAGCCTTTATGCAGTGCATCATATAAACAAGATTGGACTGGGTCTTACTGGTACAGACTGCTACTTGGTTATGTCTCAGACGCTTGGTAATTCTGTTTCCAGGTGCAGAAATATGTCCACTCGCCAAGACAATACTGACATATAATGTACTCTCCTCCATATACTGTATGTGTGACTGAAGGAAGTCATTTCACTTCTCTGTTTCTCACCTTCCCTTAGCTGTAAAGTAAGGCTGCCAGTATCGCAGGTGCTTCAAGTATGAAATAGATAATACATGAAGTGCTGTTTACTGCACAGAGCTTAGCACCTGCTACACTTTCAGAACACTGTACTGGGACTTGGGTTTTAATCCAAAACCCAAAAATCTGCAGTTTTTATTATGCTATGCTTCCTAAAAGGGAATGCTGTCTTCACTGATTCTCAGTAGGTACTGCAGTTGGTCTTCTCTGCCTCTCCCTGGACTATTTTAGCCCATAGAAATGTTTTCTGACAGCCCATTTAGAAGTTTGCTCAGTACCAGAAGTCTACGATAGAGAACTTTTTATAAATTCATTCTGTTCCAAGTACTTCTGTTTGCCCATGCACTTGTGTGGTGTTAGTTTCTTCTGCACCTTAGTAGGTGTGGCCTCCCTTTACAGAGTAGCTGATGAGCACTGGTGCTTCCCCCAGCTTTCCCATGCTGTTACGGAGCAGGACAAGAGGACAGGATGCAGTTGGTGCTAAGAGTTGTCCCTGTTAGGGTTGTGTACATTTTAGATTGTGCCGTACAGCGTCAAACACCGCCAGTGTTGGTGTTCCTTGGCTCTTAGCAAACACAGAATCTCGGGCCCTACCTCAGGCGTGATGCATCAGCACATGCGTTAGTAAGATCCCCCAGTGACCCTGAATGTGTTTGAGAAATCAATACAGCTCTTCGCTCCCACTTGGTTTCGAAGCCATTTTGGGAAGGAGCACTAGATTACGTTGTTCACCACTTAACATTCATGTTTTCATTGTAACTATATCTAGAAATTTTCAGTGGAGTAGAAAATGTGGTCATTCAACAATATTTTGTACCTGTTTGTCTTTCGCGCCCCCCCCAAGTATAATGAGAACAGTGATCCCTTGCCTTGTGGGTTCCACACCATATTATCAAATTCATCAGAGCTCCTGTGGAACTGGAGAAGGGGAGTTACGAAGTGACAGGAAAGTATGGAATGGTGCAGAAGATGTAGCGTAGAAGGCTGAGGTGAAGGAATACAAATACTATCTGCATCTGTTTGAATGTGAGGTGTTTGTTTATTTTGGTAGCATTTTTTAAACCTGAAACAGGTATGGTTATTTTAGATGAGGATGTGTTGTGGAGGAGTGCGTGCTTTCTTTTTACAGTACTGGGGTTGAACCTAGAACCTTTACACTGAGCTATGTCCTTAGCCCTTTTTTGTTTTGAAACAAGGCCTTGCAAAGTTGCTCGAGCTGCACTTGAACTTGAGATCCTCCTGCCTCAGCCCCCAGTGGTTACAGATTACAGATGTGTGCCATCACGCCCAGTTGGGAATGCCAAATTATTCTTTTGGTTTGTTTGGATACTAGATTCTTTTTATTGTAAGCATTCTTTCCATCTTTAATGAACTGTGAAAAAATCGTTCAAAAGAATGAAATCTATGAAATGTAGTTATTTACCTTCTAACCAATTTACCTAAGATCAGAATTAGCAGTAACATTGAGATTAGGATTCCAGTTCTTTTGTTTCTAAGTTTTCTTGTTTGCTTGTTTTTCAGCAAGTCCTTGTTCTACTGAATGTGTAGGCTAAAAGATCAGAGCAGTGGTTTTCTTATTTAGATTTGACTGAAAGTGTTCAACATTGTAGACAGCATTGCTTCTACCCTAAACGACCTGCCTGACCAGCGGGTTGCCCGCCTGCCAGGGACGTTGTGTAGTGTCTGACTGGAACCCTAACCACGTTATGCTGCCCTTAGATCAGAGGGACTACATCTGCGAATACTGTGCTCGGGCCTTCAAGAGCTCCCATAATCTGGCAGTGCACCGCATGATTCACACTGGCGAGAAGCCGCTGCAGTGAGTATCTGCTGGGGTCCCAGCTCCTGGCTGACAAGTGTGTAGACCCCACGGGAAGGTTTGCCCCACAGACGCTCCATCTGCCACCATTTTACCAAATTAAATGATGTGTGTCGATGGGGGGAGCTGCTTAGTAACCTTCCTTGTTGCTTTCTGTTGTTTTCCAATTAAACCGAAGAAAAACATCAGATTTCTATCCAGTAGTTTCCTAATCCTTCGCAAAAACTGTGTGACTGATTAGTATTTGCGTGATCTGTGCATGCTCTAAGCTCTTACTGACCCTTCAGTAGCAGCACCCTATTTCTGTTTGATCGCCCGTTTCCTCTTCCACTCCTTAGATGTGAGATCTGTGGATTTACTTGTCGACAGAAGGCATCCCTCAATTGGCACATGAAGAAGCATGATGCAGACTCCTTCTACCAGTTTTCTTGCAATATCTGTGGCAAAAAATTTGAAAAGAAGGACAGTGTAGTGGCGCACAAAGCAAAAAGCCACCCCGAGGTGCTGATCGCAGAAGCTCTGGCCGCCAATGCAGGCGCCCTCATCACCAGCACAGACATCTTGGGCACTAACCCCGAGTCCCTGACGCAGCCTGCAGACTCTCAAGGTCTTCCCCTTCTCTCTGAGCCCCTGGGAAACTCAGCCTCTGGAGAGTGCCTGCTGCTCGAAGCCGAAGGGATGTCGAAGTCATACTGCAGTGGGACGGAGCGGGTGAGCCTGATGGCTGACGGGAAGCTCTTTGTGGGCAGCAGCAGCAGTGGGGGTGCGGAAGGGCTGGTCATGAACTCAGATATACTCGGTGCTACCACAGAGGTTCTGATTGAAGATTCAGACTCTACTGGACCTTAGTGGAAAAGGAAGACTTTGGGCACTGGGACAGTTCGGACTTTGTATTTAAAAGATAAAAAGGACAAAAAAAATTTAAAGCATTTAAAATCTAGTAAAATAACTGAAGGGCCTGCTCTTTCCATTGTGGATCACAGGACACACACCCCAGCCCCAGAACTCCCCCTCTTTCCCCCTTACCAAATCAATGTTGCCTTTTTCAGAAAGGCAGACTGCAAAAAGCAGCAGCAGCTCTGCCAGTGAGGATTCTCCTCACTCGGTCCCAGCCAGCAGCAGACTTCCTGCTCATTGACAGGTCCCCTTTTCCAACTTGTAATTCTGATATGCTCTGGATCGGCTTTTAACTCTTATACTGTATTACTGACTTCTAAATTCTCCTCCTCTCCTGCTGCCCTATGGTTCTGGCTTCTACCCACTGCAGCACACTTATCCTCAAATATTACATAATCCTACTCTCTGGAGGCTGGCAGCTTGACTTGGCACTTTAGGGCCCCTTAGCAGGGTGTACTGTTAAAACAGCACACATCTCTCACCCCCTCTTCCGCTCCCCTCTGGGTTTTGAAAAGGGAGGTTACATGTGGACCACCCTCCTCCTCTCTGGCCCCAGCGCCTCGGTCCCCCTCCCAGACCTCCATTTGGCTCTTATGGTGCTCACTGGCTTGGAAGCAGGCTCCCCAGAGGGTGGAGGCTGCCCTCTCTCCACAGTCTCTGGCTGTAACACAGGGCTCTATCAGTGCGATGGTGAGAAAAGTCCCAGGCTAATGGCAGAAATTTGCACTTTGAACATGTGTGTTTTTGTGTTGTGGAACCTGAGATTCCTTATTTATTAATGGAAAGTCTGATTTTTTTGCGGGGGGTGGGGTCTTCATTGCTTTGTTTTGTGGGGCTGGGAGAAGTTAGATTATTCGGACATGGGATCCTTTCCACAAGATGTTCTTTGAAGGCAAGGTATAGGGTTGAAGAAGCACAGCCAGCCTCTAAAATCATAGCTCTCCAGTGGCCTTTACAGAAAGCTGTCCTCAGCACGAACAAAATCACTACAGTAGCCTAGTGCAGGATGATAGGTTCATGGTGACTTGTGTGCTCTTTGAGATTCTGAGAGCATTGAGATTAAGGAGTTTTAAGGGGATGAGGAAGGTTGTTCAGTGTCTAAATTACAGATGAAAATCTCGTGTGAATCATTTTTGTCCTCACCATTTCCTTACATACGCCTACCTTCTGTCCCTTTGTTTTGTTTTTGGTTTTTTGCTTTGCTGTATATTGGTTCATTGTGGCTCCCTGTTAGCGAAGCAGCAGTGTCTAGGAGTAGGAGTCCTAAGTCAGAAGAAAGCTGCCGTTTTGTTTCCCTTCTAGTAACACCTCAGAAAGGGCTCACTTTCTGAAATTCTGGCAGTTACCACTTCCTTTGGAAGAAGAGTTTTCCTGGAGTGTGCATTGCTTATATAGTAACTCCATGGAAGACACAGGTAGTGTTGTGTACAAATTCTTAACTCCCAGAAGACTAAGCAGCTGTTGGCTCGTTTTTAGAGAACTAAAAGGGCAGCGCCTGTCTCACGTACCTCGGAAGCTGGACTTGAAGCCTTATCCTGTTCCTTGTCCCTTGTTGGAAGTGTGTGCTGGCTGTTGGGAAGAATGAAGTTTTTAAAAAACGAGAAACAGCTTGTTTTTCACAAACACTAAAGCTAAAAAGTTTATCCATTTCTTCTTGATTTATTTTTTTCTCAAAAAGGCATGAGAAAATGTCATCTGAAAGAGACTTACCCCAGCAGCGGTGGTGGGAGGCGAGGAGCGAGACACCTACGGGAGAGAGTCTCATGTGCACTCTTACTGCCTTTCAGAGGTCGCAGATTTGCTGTCTCCAGTGTAAGGGCAGAAAATGGAACAAAGGAGGAAGGGATGTAGAACATGCTTTCCTGGCCATGGAGTTTGCAGTTGACTTGATACATTGAGTAGATTTTAACCTATTTTAGGTTGGCTGGATGGCTCTAGACAAAGCTGTTCCATTCTGTACTGTTTCATTAGCTGGCGTCCACATCCTACACTCACCTTTGCCTTTGTTACACTTAGACTTTGTCTCTCTGAATTTCACTTCATCAGATATTTTAGCTTGGTATTTTTAAAACAAATGGCATTAAAAAAATAAAAAAACTTCTTTCTAGGGTAGGGGAAAATATATTCTCCCTCCCTATACCACACTCCCCTCCCCATGAAAAGCAATTATCTCTTGATTATTAGAACTTTCCGTCTTTTTTTTTTTTTTTTTAAACCTTTCTACAGCTACCATTTGCTGACAATAAATTACTTTAGAAGTTTGCAGTAGATTTTTTGCGTGGACTTTGTATTTTTCCTTTTGAGAAAAAAGTCTTGGCATAGTCAGGAGTCAGTGTAAGTAAACTAAGCCCTTTTCCCTTCTGCTCCCCATGCTGCTGTTTATTTCATTATCCTTCTCAGGAGCTCTTTTCATCTTGAAAGTCCATATTTCCTACTCTTACTCAAATTCCCTTCACAATCTCCATCTTGAATTGGAAATTCCAAATTATGACAAAGTCGGTGAGATACAACTATTCAATATTTCTAGATGTACCTGTCCCTTGTTTGTGCTTGCCCGGGCTTATTTTGCATAATTAGACCCCTTAATATATTTCAGGAAGTTTAGACAGACACTGGCAGGGAGTTCTGGGAGGAAAGAAAGATAGAAGCATCCACATAGAGCATAGAGCACTTGAACCCCCTTAGTACCTATCTACCTGGAGGAAAACCACATACAAATACACTACCAACCTAAATAAGGTTATTACAGTCTCGGTGTCTAAAGTACCATTTTTTCCTCCTGTCTTTTCCCCACTTTCCAGTATACTCAAGAAAATTGAAAGAAATGTAATGGATCAATTTAAAATACTTTATTTCCTAAAAGCCTTTTTTGCCTATTGTAATGTGTGGGACCCTTCTCCTTTGAGGGGAGAGATGGGTTATTACCTGAATATAGGTTGAAAAGGTTATGTACAAAGAAATTATAATAAAAGGGATACTTTGCTTTTCAAATCCTTGTTTTTTCTTAATCTAGGTAAGGCATATCCAAAACAAGTATGTAAAGAAAAAAATAAAAGTTGTCCTCATGGCAGCAACTTGTCTTCCTGGGTTGTACTGAGCTACGGTTTCCTGGGGTGAAAGAAGTGATGCTGTTAAATGAGCACGAAGTCCCTCAGTGGGCAGTTTTTATGTTCTGTATGCTATTGTTTGCTCTTGTTCAGTCGGGAACTTTTTGATTGTTTAATTCTTGGTTTTTAAACATAGATGCTGTGAGATTCTGTGGTCAACAGAAACCCATTTGATTGTTTCAGTAGCCTTCTAGCAAAACCAGCCCTGTTGATGTAGTAAAGAGAACATTAAGACTGCTCTGAGGTCAATGTCACTCTGATAATGACAACTGTGTCAGCATTCAGTATCACTTATCTGCAAAACTCAATATCCATAGAATCAACTTTAAAAAGGAGAAAAAGCCCCAGAATCTTACCTTTGACAGTCTTCTGTGTCAGCTGCCCAAGCCTCCTTTCTCCCTTGTTTACCTGTGTAAATTGACTGTGCAGATGGTAGCATCTATGCTGTGAATCTAAAAGCACATCGATCCAGTTAGCGTCATTCTTTGAGTTAAATGCAATAGAATGACGATTCTCCAATCACCTTTTAACTCTTTGTCTTCATTTTCAAAGCTCAGCTCATTCTCTTATTATAAAGTATGTGCAGTGCTGGAGACAGGGAAGAGAACAGAAAGCATGTTGTCACTTGAGTAGGGCTGCCTGAGAAATGTTACCGAGTTAGGGCTGGATGTTTCCTTTGGAAGACAACAAGCCTAAACAGAACCTTCCACATCTGTAGTTACCAGGAGGGCACTGAAAGTGAGATTAGAGATGCTGCTTCAGTTGACTTTGTAATCAAGTACAAATTAAACTAACTTTAAAAGTACTTATCAAGATAGGAAATGAAAAGATGCTGCCTTTTTAAAGGACCATTTTCACAGAAACTGAGTTTCCTACACAAAATAATTGAAAAGTTGGTGGGGAAAAATAACTGAATCCAAAGCCCACTATATAAATTTGAATGCAGTTTATTGGATTTTGTGCACATTCATCTTAAGTTTTTTATATAAAATGGGAAAACTAGTATTTACTTCAGAATTAATCGAAGGATCAAATGTTTTAAAGCCTTTGTTCAGTGTCTGAGCCATTGTAGGTGTTTAATAATTATATCAATAATAACTTAACTATTGAACACTATCAGGCCAAATCAAAAACAAAAAAGACATGGGACGCACAAGGCAGGTGATGATAAAGTGAACTGATTCTATGTGTATATTAAATAGATTGCGGTAGGCAAGGGTGTCATGAGGACTGAGGTGATAGTGACCTTGTTGCTAAGTACAGAAGCAAAACACTGACATAAAAACAAGTGTGCTAAGTACTGAGTGGAGGAGAGAGATGGAGGCAGACGCTGCAGGGGGAAAAAAAGCTGATTAAAAAGGGCCCTTTGATTCCACAGGCACAAAAAATCCACAGCCAGGAATTTGCTGCCACCTCTGAGTCGGGGCGGCGGGGCGGGGGGAGTCCCATTAGAGAATGCCCAGTGGGTCGCGCCCTCGAGTCACGCTTCTGATTGGGACCGGTGCAGACGGGGCGAGACCCAGCTCACTTGTTTCCTGGATGGTCGCATCGCATCGGGATGGCTTTTGCAGAGCTTTCACCACTGACCCCTCATCGTCGGGACCTCTGTAGCCGTTCTATCTGGCTAGCAAGGAAGATTCGTTCAGACCTGACTGCTCTCATGGACTCTTACGTGAGTCGTCTGTGTTACTGTTGACTGTTTCCCTGCGTCTCAAGCCCCAGCTAGTGCCTTAGCATCACGCTGCAGCCCCATAACCAGTTAGGAAAGCCCAGTCACGGTCCTGTCCACGGTGGCTCTTTCCGTGTGGAAACTCGGGTGACCTTCATGCCTTTCTCCACTGTTTGGGAGATGTGTTATTCCTTCACTGAGGGAAGACATGAGGTTTTAGGTAGGATTGGCTATTGGAGGCTGTTCCTAACTTGATACCCTATATTCTGAATTCTACCAAAATAGATTAACTGTTCTACAGACACTGTTCCAAATTTTTGAGCTATATAAAATGAAAGAGGTTAGTAAGATTGGGCTGAAGAGCAATATGAACTTAGCAAAAATTTGTAAATCCAACTACTCTTATACGGGGTTAGGTCCTCACTTTTAGTGTGACGTCCAAAGTGTCCTTGTGTCTGACTAGAAAGATCACCTAAGCTATCAGAAGGACCCCTTGAAAGGCTCACTGGACACTCATGAAGTGTTGATTCTTGAGCTACGCATGGACCTCCAGGTTGGTTTTCTGAAAGAGGGATCTCCCTCAGTTTCTACCTAAGTCCTGTGGTGGAAATGCTCCAGGCTCCATGGGAAGTTCCTGAACTTCAATGCTGAGGGTTGCTTCGGCTTTGAACAGCCTTGCCAGTCAGAAATCAGTCTGACTTAAAACATGAGTTCCTGCCGTATTGACTCCACCAGTACAGATAGGAAGGCAAGGGGAGGTGCTACAGTAGCTACTCCAGTGTGTCCTGAGTGTATGGTTTAAATATTTCAGGAGACAGTTTGAAGCACCAATTTAGAAAACATTCTATATCGTGGTTTTCAACCTTTCCAACTTACTGAAAGTTGAATATTCTTGCAGGGAAAATGCAGCCCGTCTGTCAGTCTCAGGGAGCTTGCCATCTTGCTACAGTCTGGGTATGGATCCCAAGTTAAGTTTCTGTTCTTTACACTGGGGATCTTTGATCAGAGAGGTTTGTGAGCTTGTAGGCCCTGCACAGGTGTCATGCTCTCCATCTTCTTGCCAGGTGAAGCATCAGGGCCTGAGCGAGAACGTGAGCCTGGACGCTGTGGGCGGAGTGCCGGCTGCGAGCATCGCTCAGTGGAGCGAGCTGACTGAGGCCGAGCGGCTCCAGGAGAACCTGCACGCTTACCGCACCTTCCACGTGCTGCTGGCCAGGCTTCTGGAAGACCAGCAGGTGCACTTCACCCCCACCGAGAGCGACTTCCACCAGGCCATACGCTCGCTGGGGCTCCAGGTTTCCGCCTTTGCCTACCAGCTGGAGGAGTTGATGGTGCTCCTGGAACACGAGATCCCCCCAAATGAGACCAGCGGGGTGCCTCTGGGAGAGGGGGGGCTCTTTGAGAAGAAGCTGTGGGGCCTGAAGGTGCTGCAGGAGCTTTCCCAGTGGACCGTGAGGTCCATCCGTGACCTGCGGCTCATCTCCTCACAGCCGGCGGGGATCCCGGCAGATGAGAGCCGGTACTTTGCCAAGGATGAGAAAATGTAGCTGCCCACCCTCCCCTCGCTTCTCTTTGAGGGAACGCTGGGAGTTCTGTGCCGCCTCATTTTCACGTCTTGGGTTGTTGAAAAGCTCTAAGACCTCATGAAGTAGGGCTGAAGACACGGAGAGGAGGGCATCCAGCTTTTGTCCAGAGTGGGTGCGAGGAGTAAGCTCTCTGCCCACTAAGTGACCTTTACAGTAATGGCCTTACAGGCCCAAGGAGAGATACTTTAACTCTAGTTCTGGAGGACTTCTGAGAAGACTAAACCAATAAAGAAAACCATGCCTTCTAGCTGTTCCAACTCTAAGGCAATAAAAATTATGATGGCTAACACGCATTGAGTAGCTGCTGTCTTGGGCAGTATGCCGAGGGCTGTCTGTACATTGCATGTAACTTGCAACACCCACCTGAGGGAGGTGGTGCCCCCCATGGCAGATAAGAAGGCCCTTAGGTCTGGTTGAGGTCTCAGCTCCGAGTGCCACCTTGTGTGTGAGCCCAGGTCCTTCTCATTGTAGGCCTTGTGCCCTTAGGAGGCTCGGTTATAGGCCTGTCACTGCACCTCCGGCACGCAGTCTGCCCGGCATGGGGAACACCCTCCATTACAGTCCCTCAGAAGTCCGTAGCAGACTTTAGTTTACACAGGCAGTATCTGTCTCCCACACTTGGCGAAGAAGAGAACAGCCGAAGGTCTTCGGTTCCATTTGAGGAGAAGATGAGGTTCCCACACTTGGGAGCCGGGAAGGTGCAGTAATCCGGCCTGGTCTGATTGGGCTCGGCTTCTGCTGGGCGCCTCTCATGTGCCCTAATTGTCCCTCCAGCGGTGACACACTGTGGCTCGAGCATTCGGGAACAATGGCTGGAGCACGACTCAGGTCAGAAAGCCAACTTGGTCGGCTCGCATTCTCTGGACCTAGTCATGAGGAGAGGGTGAGGCCCACTGCTTCCCACTGGGGATGCCGGAGATTCTGCCGCGATGCGCGGCCGCGCCTCCGCGCTGCACGCCAAAGGCCGGGCTGTGCTCGCGAGAACACACGCACTGTGAAGGCTGTCGCCGTGCTTGGGCACAGGAGCACTCATCACACGCAGCACAGCCGTGTCCCAGCGGTGCAGCCGGAACGCAAAAGTTCTCAGGGGTCATTTATTGTACACTTAACCTGTAATTAAAGCTCAGGATCTTGGATTGAGGGTGCAATAAATTCGGTGCGACTAATCGCAGCATTTTTGTTAATGAACCGTGATCAGAAAGGGCTCGCTGCCAGGTCACACGAAGCGGGAAGCGGGATGTGGGACAGCTTGGGTGCTTCACGGAACGGGCCGCGCCCAGAACTCCATGCAGTCAGCACTTCGACAGGACGTGGGCTAGGTGTTGTGGCCGTTAAGGGAAGTGAAGCCCGCTTCGTAATACCCGTTTGTGGAAATATGTACGTATGTGAGACTAAGTACCAATGTAAGTTGGAGTTAGAAGGCCTGAGTCCACGTGTTACAGAAATAAGATCAGTGAGGGCCAGAAATACTTTCTTGGAGTAGAGAGGAGTTGTGTCTAAGAGGTTGGCTGAAAACAGTGTGGGGGAAAATGAAGAACGTGGCGAAGAGTTGGCCACTTAAAAAAAACAAAGGCAATAATGCATATTTGGCCCCAGCTGTCAGTAGAGGCTTACTGTTGGGTTTTTATTCTACCTGTAATTTTGGTACAGACACATAGCTTCCCACTACAGATATAGAAGCTTATTTAATTCAAACTTTTCCTCGTTTAAATTATTTCTTCTGCTTGATACTAGCGTTTTTTTCCATTAGTAAATATCTGCTCACTAATGTAAAGCCCTTTAAACTATCTGGGAAGTCGTTTTGTGTAAAGGAGAAACATGAGCTGTCCGCATCTGGAATGCGTGACCCCTCCAGGTGTCTTCTGACCCGAAGGCATGGCAGGGCAGACCTCTGCAGAAGTTCAGAGGTGAGCAGCTGGCTCACACTCAGCTTGGTGGCCATGGGGGAGTATTTACCAAGAGGCGAGGAGGGTCAGGGAAGGAACAAGTGTTAACTGTCGAATGCAGGGATCGGGGAGGCGTGTGAGCCTCGTCTCCTGAGTGCATTCCCAGCACTGCTCAGAGCCATCCATCAGCTTCTCCTTCGAGAAACCTGCATTTGCCTGAGAGTGACAGGGAAACGAGCGCCTCTCCATGTAACAGCAAACACGTGTCGGGTCTGAATGTGCACGTGAAGTGGGTAAAGTGAATGACAAGTAAGGGTCTGGTGCCGGGCTGGGGCGCTGGGTGCGTATCTTACAATGCAAGTAGCAGGAATGAAAACACTGTAGAAGGGCATGCGTTTTAAAGATCTATGCCCCTAAAGTGGCTTTTTATTGAGATTTTACTCCCTTTGTTCTTAGGACTGTGTTACGAATAGGCTCTCTGGGCAGGCAGATGTCACAAAGCACATAACTTTTGTTCTACCCTCCAACCCCTACTTTGTAAAAAGGATCCTTTCCGTCCGCCTCCAGAGCGGTCCTTGCTGCAGAGTCTGATTCTGTTTTCTGAGTCTGTTAAGAAATTACATGGCTGATAGTAGATTTGTCTTATATTAAGAGGATGATTTGGGAAATGCTTGCAAATTGTCAAACTTGAAGACCAAACATATGGTTAGTTTGAAGCTAATGAGGGTCAAGTAAAGTGAGAATTTTAATAAAAATGGAAAGTGTAAGGTCATAGCCTTGGTATTGCTGTTATTTCAATCTGCTGTGGACGAAAGCCCAAAGATGACTCATTGTAGTGAACACAGTCAAACAGGGAGAGGACACGGAAATATTTTAGGGAGACATGTCTGAAAGGAAATCCAGAACGACTTGTCTGAATTTCCAGCTTCATGGGTACCGCTGTGTTATCTCTGTCCTCTCTGCTGGGGTGAAATAGAGATGCAGGAAGCAGAGACCTCCACGGAGTGGGAAAGGGCTGGTGGAAATGGAGTAGCGAGGAAGAAAATGTGGACAGCCATTGAGTGTGTGGGGGGCACCCGTGCAGTGTTTGGGCCAAGACATTCCTGAGAAAGAATGACCTGGCCTCCTGGCTCACCCCACCCTCCTCCTCAAGCAGCAAGCTCAAGAATGAGCCTTCTGAATGTTGTTGCATTCAGAAAGTAAAAAATGATTAACAGCCTGATCTGGGACAAAAGCTTCGGTAGAGCTCTGGGTACCGCAGATAAAGACAGAGTAAAAAGATAATTTGGTCTGCTGATGAAATGTGTGTGGAGTGTGAGACAAAATCCATGTGCTTGTGACTCAGCATGAAATGTGTTTCTTGGATTTATCTATTTTTGGCCCACGAAAAATAAGGCACCAGAATGGCTAACAATAAAGTTGTCTGCTCTGCAAGACCATGAGTTACTTCTTTTATCGCTGTGTCTTTGGATGAACAAGGAGGATTTCAAGTGATGTCAACAGTTGATGAAATGTAATCCTCCAGCCAGGGCCAGACTCACTCAAGGGTGCTGGGTGACTCTCCAGGATGCCAGGCCACTGAGCGGAACTCCCAGGACCAAGTCGGCCGAGAAAAGGCTCGGTTGGTACAGCACCGTGCCAGTGCCAGTGCGTCACCCTCCAACTGCAGCCTCATCGACCAGCTCGTGACTGGCGAGAACCTCCTTTTATATGGTTTAATTTCAAGCACTGGACCCCAGTCCAGCCTTTGGCATTAAGAGAACACTGACTAGCTCGTTTCTGGGGCTAGAAACTAAGTTGTGGGAGATCATATAAGGAAAGTTTTGTAGCTGTTCTCATACAAGGAGATTCTGTATTTCTCTGCAGTCAAGGTCATTTACTTACTTGCCATGTCAGACAACTCTACGCTATTTTAGCTCATTTAATCCTTTGAGGTATTCTCTTTCATAGTTAAAAAATGACAGAGTGAATTTGCCCAAGTTTGTTCCTCTGGCATATGGTAAGGCTAAAGTTTAAAAATCAGTTCGCTATGCCCCATGCTACGGGATCGTCTCATTCTAAAACTCCATCTCTGTGATTCACCCCTTGGATGAGGCCAGTACAGGCTTGTACCAAACCTCCCACTGTAACAAAACCCTCTGAGCTTCCAAACGGACAAGTGACCTTTTCTGAGCTTCCTCTTACAAAATGGAAATGGTGACAACCAACTCCCGAGGTGGTTTTATATGGTGTAGGCAATCCCGTATCTGAAGGTACTTGGAAGGGACAGACATTGAGTATATATATTTAATGTCTCCAGTGGCTCGGATTCACATCAGACTTTGGATGGAGCAGCAGTCATATTCTGTGAGTACCTCAGGGTGCCATTTGCTTTTCAGGATTCACCTGATCACAGCCTCAACTTCACCCTCCTGGCCTTTGCCTGTGGAAGGCTGACCCACCCTCTGGAGAGGTGAGACCCAGCTGTTCACAGCACCCCGAAGGTGGCCTTCGCAGTATGTGGGGTCACACAGGTCCTGCAAAGCTTGGCAGGCTCTAGAGGAAGCCAAGGAAATTTGCAAGCCAAGGCATCATTCACCCAGGATATGTGAAAGCATTCATTAACTTGGAGTTGTCGAGGATAAGCGTCATCTGAGGAAGCTACCCGGTGAAGCTTCTCAAAAATAATATTCCACAATGAGAGATTAGAGACATTTATAGCTAAATGGATGCATATTGAGGCCATACTCTTAAGTGAAATAAATAGGACACACACGTGTAAATACTGGTGTGAGAAACAAAGTGTAAATAAGGATTAAAATGATTAAAATGAATAATTGATAATGTGAAATAGGAAGAAAAGGTCCAAAGTGGTAGAGGCAGTGGGAGGGGTAGGGGAAAGGAAAGAAGGGAAAGGAAAAATTATGAGAAAAGGAAAAAATGGAAACAAATTCTTTGTAAATAGGGAAGGGTGGAGGGGGTGAAGGAAGGACAGGGAATGGGGAAAAAATAAGAACAAAGATACATCATGTACAGGTACAAGCACCCAATGATAAAAGTATTGTATACCTAAAATGTACCAATAAAAGAATTTAAGCAAAATAATATTCCAAGGCGGTGTCTTCAGGTGACGAGCACCTGTACGCTATACCACTAGGGAAGGGCGTAGGTCTGGCTTCTTACTTAACAGTTCTTGGTTCATATTCCCAGAAGCTTGGAGCAGCAGGTGGGTTCTCAAATAATTTGAGAAGTCACTAAAAAAAATAATGTCAATATTCCCAACCCGATTCTAAGTTTTAGATCTCAGTCTCGAAGTTGCCTGCCCCACTCCAACCAAATTTAACAGCAGTACGTATTGATATTTCTTGTGGGCCAGCACTAAGGAGATGAATGGTAACGACAGCAACTATTTATGTGGTATTTATTATGTGTCAAAGCATTGTTCTGATTGCTTTACATGCATGAACTCACTTGTTCTTCACTGGAACTCTGTGAGGTAGACAAAGAGGTTCTTATTTTACAAATGAAGAGACACTTTCCTGCACTTGGAACTCAGCCTCTTGGTGAGACATGTTCACCAACAGGGACAAGGCGGTAACAAGTCGGGTGTGGTGAGTAGATCATGCAGATAAGCACAGAGGACCCGAGAGCACCCTGGGGCTGGACTCGTGGCAGCAGGCACTGAAGGGTGATGGCTTTGCCCTGAGGAAGAAGCGGGAGGAAGAGGAGGTGCTGCACTCGGGGAAGGCAGGCGGCAGGCAGGTCTGTAGGGTCTTCACGGAGTCCTGAAACTCCTAGAGGGTCCTGGGCCGCAGTGACACCCAGGGCTCCAGACCTGATGATGTGGTTATCATTATTGTTAGAGAATGTGAAGTAGGGAGAGAAGGGCCTTAGGGGAAGGGGAAAAGGAGGAATGGAATCAATATGAGAAATGGGAAAAATGGAAACAAGGACTTTGAAAATGGGGAGGGATGGAGGGGTTGAAGGGAGGGCAAGGGAAGGGGGAAAAAGAACCAAGAGAGACTATGCGAAGGTGCAGATTTCCAACGATGAGTGCCATTATATTGTATACCTAAAATGTGCCAATAAATTTTTTTTTAAAAAGGTTTTGGAGGACAGGAAGTGACTGCGCCAAGCCTTTGTATTAGAAAAACAATTCAGACAGCTATGTCGGTATTGGTGTGAAAGCATCCGGAGGCAGAAGAATCCTATATTGTAGAAAATATGTGGTGCTCAGGTTGAGACCAGGTTTGGTTATTTGTGAAAATGTTAGGGTCCTGGCCTGCTGAAATTTGCCTTCTGGAGGGGAAAGACGGGCACCACACAGTAGTAGGATTTAGAGAGATGGAAATGAGGCAGGAAGTTGAGAGGGTGCTAGAGAATGACTGGGAGTGAAGGCAGCAGGAGGTACGCCCACAGGGACGGTGGCTGGGGTCCTCCCTCTGCTGCTCGGGAACACCCCAGGCTGACCCGCGGAGGACAGGACAGCAGAGGAGCCTCGCTCGCCAGGGCCCTGCAGCCAGAGGCCAGAAGAAATTCACTCGCCTGTCCCCCGGCAAGGCAGTGGGTGTCTAGGGCGTGTCAGCAACCGTTACAGGATTCGCGCTGGCGTGGGGCGATTTGGGGGAGCACCAGAGGGAGCAGAGCCTCACGCCGTCAAGGCTGGGCTCCGCCCACCCCACTGCCATGGCCTAGGGAGGCCCTGCTGCCGCCGCAGGCGTGACTGACGGGCAGTGTCGCTTCACAGCAGTGCTGAAGATCGCCCTCACCTCCGCGACCTGGCACGGAATTTGGGAAGCTGCCAAGTCCTAGAGCAGCGAAAGCCCTCTTTGTGTGTCTGCACCCAACTGTGAGGAGCCGTGGAGGCCCCTCATGCTGAACAGCGAGCCAGCCTGATTAGGGTTGGTGACAAGACGCGAGGGGTCGGGTCGGGCAACACCTCGGAGGAGGAAACCCCAGGAAGCGGCTGGCTGTACACTGCAGAGCTTGGAAAAAGTCCCAGGCTCGGCATGGGTGTCATCGAAGAGTACTTCATGTGCAAGGAAAGAACAGAGTGAAAAATAGGGTTCGTGGCCCTCACAACATTAAAAAATGTAGGGGAATTGTGTGACGGGTGCATTGTGGGCGGTGCAGGGACCTTGTTCTTCTCCTGGGAGCGGCCTGTTTGACTTAATTTTGTGGTGCTGTCAGGGTAGCTCGCGTGTTGTGCGCTTTAAGGCTGTTTAGACGGCCTCTGCTCGCTGGGCTGCGAGCTTCAGCCTGCTCGGAAATAGCTCTGCCGTCTGGCCATGCTGTCAGACCAGCTCTGCACACCAGGCTGTGCTTTTCCTTTCTCACTAGTGACGAAATGTGTGTGGAAAGGAATTGGGATTTCCTTCTCGCTGCTGAACACCCACAGCAGGGACAGAGCTGACTGGCAGGAGTCAGGCAGCATGATTAGGACAGGAAGGGTACGGACCTTCTGCGGAACAAAGAGCAGCTCCTGCTAGATGAAAACTGTGGAACTGCTCTCGCAGCAAAGTAACAACGGAGTTGACACTGTATTTTAAAAACGAGCACTCGGGCTGCTATGGGCTGACGGTTGTATCCGGATGCTGAGACGCTGACAGTGGGCGCAGAGAGGACAGATCTGAGCACACGAGGGGACTTGGCAGGCGAAGGAGAGGAAAGGATGCTGCTTGTTAGGAAGAGGTAGGAACTGAAGAGCACCCACCTCGGACTGGAAGGACATGAATGTTAGGCAGGGAACCAGAAAAGGGGGATCGATCCTGAGGAGTCTGGCTTTTAAATATGCTGAGCTGAATGTGGAGAACAGGAAGAATGTGGAAAGGGGTGGGGAATGAAGCACTTTAAATTAAGCTGGTTGGAAAGACGGGGTCTCAGCCCCGAAGGGCCTTTAACATGATGCTCAGGAGCTAAGGTTTCAATCTGCAGATAGCCTCGTAAAGTCAGCATTTAGGAGTCGGAAACAAGAGCAAAAGGAAGGAAAAGTCACCAAGGGTCAGGTCAGTTCTCCCTAGCGGGAAAGAAAGGGTATCCTCGTCTAAACCCAAGTGCAGAGCCTGTCTGGCTGGGAGTAACTGGAGCTGAAATGAGCCTAAAGTTTGTTGGGAAACACCCACTGTGTATCTCCCGTCTAGTCAGTCAAACAACTGTGACCTGCCAAGCGCATATTAAGATGCACCGAAGATTCAGAGGCCTGAGGGGTGGATGTAGCCTGGGACCTGAGAGTGTGCGAGTGTGCAGGGCCACCGGGAGAAACCTGTTCTGGGCGAAGGTGGATCCGGACCTGATGGTGATGGATGAATCGATTGCACCGTGCGACGGCTCATCCAGGAATCGCCGGAGCTGCTGTGTGGGGAGCGTGGCATGTCTCATGGGGACAGGGACCCAGAAGGAAGCCGGAGATCAGGGCGACAGGTGGGTCAGTGCCCAGTGGGAAGCAGTCGCAGAAAGAGGTGACCAGCACAGGTTCTGGCTTGTGACCCTCACCCGTGTAACTATTAGCAGAGCCTCCTTGGAGTCTCAGCCACAGTCTAAATTTGCATAATAAATTCCATGGGCATCCTACTCATATAGCGATCCAGTCTCCCCACTCCTCCTTCTTATCCCAGGCCCCCATCTCACTGCTCTTCATGCAGGAACTCAGGTTTTGGAGCTGGGGGGTGGGAAGTTCTATTCCAGGAAACCACCTGGCACCATCAGGAAGGAGCACTCAGTTGCTGTTGAAAGAATCCTCAACAAATCTGAACATGGACCCGGGTGAGGCCAGCCAGGAGTCTGGTGCTGCCCCATTCAGCCCTGGATCAAGCTCTGTATCTTTTTTGGGAAAGTCCTCTTTTCTTTCCAATCTTTCTTTAAGGCCCAGTGGACATCTCTTCCCCTCCCTTCTAAGATGCCTTACGAGTCCTCTCTCATATTTGTGTCCCCTGTTCATTTTCTCACCAGGTCTTGTTTGAAGCGATGCCACATCTTCACAAGGAGCAATTTGTAGTTTGTTGCATCTGCCTCATTGACTGTGAGCCATGATTAGACCCTTTGCATTCACTGAGGCACCTACAGTGCGCTGCTCAGCTGCATACATCACCCCCTGTCTTAGTTACTTTCTCATCACTGAGACACAATACCTGGCCACCTACAGCTTAAAGGAGGGCAAGTTTATTTTGGCTCAGAGTTTGTAGAGGCTTCGGGCCATAGTCTGCTGGCTCCAAGGCAGGGTAGTATGGCAGAGGAGAAACAGTCCATGGCAGGGCGGGCAGGAAACGGGGGGGGGGTGGGGAGGGAAGGAGGAAAGGAGAGAGAGAGAGAGAGAGAAGGAGGGAGGGGGGGGAGAGAGGGAAGGAGGGAAAGAGGGAGAGAGAGACCCAATCCCCCACCTCTTCCACCTGGCTCTACCTCCCAAGACCACATTTAGCTATAAAATCATCAGTGAACCCATCTCCTGGTAAGCATCACACCCCATGATCCAGTCACCTCCCCAAAGCCCCACCTGCAAGCACACGAGGCTTTGGGGGACATCCAGATAAAAACCATAGCATCACCAGAATGATCACAGCCCAAGGGGATAGACCAGGCACTGTGAAGGGGACTTCCCTGCAGTATCCTGTTTCATCATTGCGATAACTTTATGTCAGCAGTCTTACAACTATCCCCATAGGGTTCCTCAGCTTTCTGTTACCACAACGAATGTCTGCAATAATCAACTTATAAAGAGAAAAAGGGTTATTTTTGGCTCAATCCATCAATGATTGGCCTGGTAGCTTTGGGCAAGGCAGAAAGAACACGGCAGAAGTATGTGGCAGAAAAAAAGGGTCAGTACAACACAGTTGGCAAGCAAAAGAGGGCATGAGGAGGAGGACAGGTCCCACAATCCTCTTCAACGGCCACACCCCATTGACCTAAGGTGCCTGCTAGGATCCACCCCTTAAAGGTTCCAGCACTTCCCGCTGAGCCACCTCCCCTAAGGTTCCTGCCCGGGATTAGAGATGGCAACTCACCGGCCGGCTGAGTGAAACGGAGCCTCCAAGAGAAGCACTTCTGTGAGTGTGGGGTGGGATGAGGTAGAGGAGGGGTTGGGAACCAGAACCAAGCCTTCCAGAGGTACGGCAGCATGGAGCATGTGCTGGGAACACTTTCACATGGCACGGAGCATGTACTGCAAACATGGGCTTTCAGATGTTTTAACTGGCAGGAGGGAGAGAAGAAAATACTGATACACATATATTTAAACTATAAAATGCTGCCACTTTTGGTGGATCAATAATGACTAGATATTGGGCAATACTGCATGGACAAAGTAATATATAATTGGAATGAAAGCCTTAGGTTTGATTTCCTGCAATGCATTATATTTTCTAAAGCAATTTTTAAGGATGCTGATCACAACCCAATTTATCTTACGGTTTACAGTTAGATTAGGGTTTGTTTTAAAAACTACTCTGATATGGACCAAGCACAAGAGAGAACTTTTGGGTCCATCCCTGGGTAGAAGGCAGTGATTATGGGGGAACATTGATGCCATGAACCTTATCCTAATTACAAAAAAAGTTTCCAAGTTCGGAGTTGTAGCAACTGTCTCAGAGCCAGTGCCAGTCCTATCTTCTCTGTTGATCCCCCTCCCATGCTGAAGACCACCAGCAACACACCTGTGTCTGAGCAGAGCTGGGCTCATTGGCTCCTTTGCAACCAGGACAGCAGCCCGACACAGGAACCCACTCCATGGGGAAGTGGAGGCTCCTGGCCAAGAGGGGGTGAGCTGGAGATCGTTAAGGGTCTGAGCTCTGTTTGTGGATTTGGAGGAGGGTTTGAAGACCTGTAGGTACTGATTCCATGTGTACATATCTTTCTTTAGGTGCAGAAATGGCGGAATATGCTCAGGCTTTCGGACAGTAATGAGGCAGCAGGAACACTTGCTTATGTTTAAGGTTTGGATAGAATTCTGGCCATTGTCTTGGATGTAGCTGGGCTTGGTGACCATTTCTGCAACTCTGCGGCTCCCCCATCCTCTGTTGGGGTGTCCCTGCAGCCTCTTGCAGCTCCCCTTCTTACCTAAAGCTGGAGAAGCACCCCACTGCCACTAGGGAGCCATGCAGTGCCAGCCCTGGCCTCACTGCTGGGTCCCGAGCCAGCCTGGCTTCAGAGCCTGGCCAGCGAGGAGGAGCTGTCGCTGTCAGCTTGCAGCAGGGTGACAGCCCACAGCCTGGGAGAGGCTCCTGGAAACTGGAGCCCACCAGGACGCATGGCCTGTGGGAGCCCAGGTGAGGGACGCTGGGCAGGGAGAAAAGCATGCAGCGGAGGCCTCAGACTGAGGGCTGCTACTGAGGAAGGCTTGCTGTGGCCGTATGGTGCTGGACACCCCACAGTGGTCTGTCTGGTGGAGTATTTCCTTCAGGAGCCCCAGGCGCTGACTCCTCTGGAAATGACCCTAGGGCTTGTGCACCTGGCACTGAAGAAAGCCCAAGAGGGAAACTTCTGGATGAGCACC
The DNA here is from genome assembly GCF_053883595.1 of Heterocephalus glaber. Lineage (NCBI taxonomy): Eukaryota > Metazoa > Chordata > Mammalia > Rodentia > Bathyergidae > Heterocephalus > Heterocephalus glaber. The sequence goes on from NW_028258480.1 coordinate 2,835,457, forward strand.
CGGATGGGCAGCTCCAGGCCTTGCTGGTGCAGCGCAGCATCCTGGGGAGTCGAGGCAGGTGGCCAGTGTGCTCTGCCAGCCCTGGCCACAGCTGACCAGAGTCATGCTGCTGGTGATCCTGGGGCTGCTTCCTGACGGTGGCCATGTGGGAGGACCTGGCCCAGGCAGCTGCCTTGAGCTGCTCCCACCTTGCCTGGTTCTCCTACCCTGCCTCAGTTACTGGCCCTGCCCATGGTGCGTCTGCTCCACAGCTGAGCACAGTGTCTCTGCAGGGACCACCCCCGTGACCCTGAGTGTTAGCAGGGGCTCTCGGGCCTGCACAGGACACGCGTCCTGGCTGTGACTCCCTGGCCCTCTGGACCGCGCCCTGTACTCTCTGCGGTCAGCAGAAACTTCCAGGTGCACTGTGTGCTGGTGCAGCCTGCTCAGTGGGCTGTGCACAGGCATCTGTGATGCTTCCCCGAGTGACACCTGGGTATGTGGCCTGCAGCAAGGGACTCACCATCTTGCACCGAGAGGTGCTTCCCTTAGCAGCAGCCCCAGCCCTGGCCCCAGCTCCATGGTGTGCAGGCTGTCCTGGGGCAGCCAGGCACCTACAAGTTCAGTGCCTGCTTGCAGCTTTTCAAGCCTGGCAGCCTAGACACCCTACCTTGCCACACCCGGTCAAGAGCAGGGGCCATGTGTGGTGCACACACCTGTAATCCCAGCACTTTGGGAGTCTGAGGCAGAAGAGCTCAAGTTGGAACCCAGCTTGGGGAACTTAGCAAGACCTTGCCTCAAAATAAAAAAAATGAGGGCTGGGGATTTGGCTTGGTTGTTCTGCTGCCTGCCTTGCAGGCGCAAGGAACTGAGTTCGATCCACAGTACCAAAAATAAATAAATAAATAAATAAATAAATAAATAAATAAATAAATTTTGAAAAGGGCTAGGGATGTAGCTCAGTGCAAAGGTTTGGTCCCCAGTACAAAATCAAAACCAAAACAACAAAAAAAGCCACATAGGACCCAGGTACATGCCCATAGCTGGGGAGAATTCACCTGAGCAGCTGCCCATCAGCTCCCCCGTGGCTTGTGACAGAAATACACCCAGACTCGGGTGGTGATCAGCGATACGGGCCTCATCGGTGAGCAGTGCCCGCCTGACTCCTCTCCACAGGGGAGATGTACGAGGACAGCATCAGGAACGAGTGGCATCGAAACCCAGACAGACTCGGGCTTTGGGTTGTGCGGGGAGGGGTGCTGGGAGGCCCACAGCCTGAGGCCCTCAGAGCTCAGCTCTTGTGTTTACTGAGAACCTAATATTTTTGGTCTCTCACTCGATCCTGGCTGCAGGCTGCAGGAAGAGTCCTGCTTCTGCAATTTGCAAACGTTGGGCTAAAGCTGACAGTGAGCTGGCCCAGGGCACATCCAGGAAGGAACTTCCTTCCCGGTCTGCGAAGTGGGGGCCCTCCCTCTCCATGGGCCAGCCTGAGGTGGAGCGCGGGACCCTCACTCTGGGTTGATCTCCACAGTGGGGCTGGGGGAGCTCTAGGTAAAGCCTGGGGTGCTTCTACCCAGGCAGAGCCCTAGTGCCGGGCTGGGCAGGGCAGCTCCGGGCACCCCAGGCCTGGAGCTCTCTCCTTGACATTAGCAACTGCTCCGAAGGAGCCTGGGCTTTGCGCTTAATGATACCATTTTACCCTCTTAGCATTTTCGTTTTGGACACTCAGTAACCAGAAGCCAGAAAAGTCAGGCAAGGGGCCCAAAGACACAGTTAGCACACACGCCTCAGCGCCAGCATTCCACCTGAGGTGCTCTGATGCCTCCAAGCACAGTCCCTCCGCTGACTGCACTTGCTGTCTCTCCTTCCTGGCCAGGAGCAGGGTGCTGAGGTCTACCCCTCCTCGGGCATTTGCAGTAGAAGAAGGCTATGGGGCTGCTCCGGGTAGACTGGGTGGCAGGGGGAGAGGGTGCTGTCCAGTGAGAGGCACTGTCCCAGACATCTGGAGGTCTGGACTAGAAGCTCCGCCCTCCGTTTCAGCAGCCGAGCCCTCCTGCTCCGAGGCTGTCTTCCCTGAGTCCCCTGCCCTGTGCATGCAGCAGCACAGTCACACAAACCTCCGGGCTGGCACTGTCGGGTATGAGAGGCCCGGAGGGAGCCCTGTGTCCTTCCTGTGCAGTGGGCTCCATGAGTTGCTCCACGTTTGGATTGGCACCCAAGCCTTGTGCTCTCTCAAGCCAATGGGTTCTTCTAACCTCTATTTTCATCGAAAATAAAGCTGTTTGTGCTTTTATTTAAAGGTCTGATGGATTTACCCCAAGGAACCTGGAGGTGGGTTACTTGCTAGAGGGAAAGCTGTTACCTGGGAACACAGTCACGCTTGTCTCCCTCCCTGCCGGGGTCCCTTCCTAGGCAGCGAGCTGGTCAGCTGCTTCCCCTCACGCTCCCCAAGCCCCTCACTTAGTGACCTAGGAGCCATGGCATTAAACATTGAAAGGAGCCTGGAACTCATATTCGGTGACAGCCTCTTCCCGGGGCCTACAGCAGGTTGGTGGACAATTCTTAGCTGTGGATCCAAGAGAAAATAAACATGTTTTGACTGAACAGTAGCTAAACATTTGCTGACTGGGATCAGATGCCAGTAGGCGGAGGGCAGGGAAAACTGTGAGGGCCCTTTGTTACCAGCCCTGGGCAGCATTTGCGGAGGGTGAGGCTGGGCGGGTCAGCTGGGACCCGTGTACATCCCCTCATTGTTCTGGGGCCACAGCATGAGGAATTCGTAGCCTTCAAAATCAGACTCGAGGCCCTGTGACCTCGAAGAAGTATGACTTCCTGTAAGAAAGGGATAAACATGACCGTTTAGCTACTAACTTGGAAAAATGACCACAGATACTTGTTATATAAAATTAAGAGTGAAGAGGTCACACACAGTGACAAGGACCCCCACCCAGCTGTGCCCCCCAGAGGTGACTGGGGGAGAGGTGGGTGCGCTCCGTATACTGGTGTCCATCTGTGCAGCCTGCCTTACTCTCTTGGCCTATGTGCACCCCAGGGGACACAGATGCACATGGTTACCCTGGCAGGCAGGCAGACAGACAGACAGACAGGAGAAAGAGTTGGAATACGCCACACCCCGATCAGAGCCAGCAGAGGCTCCAGATAGCCTTCCTGGGGTTCTGGGCAGATATTGGCCCTGCAGGTGGGGATCTCAGTCACACTCCACAGGGGTCTCAGGGCACAAGCTGGTGGAAGAGGTCTGTGAATGAAGGAAGGAATGGATGGGAATGAAGAGTGGCCTTAAATAATTCCACGAATGAAGAAAGAAACTTCCTTCGTAGAAGCACTTTTTCCTTATTTTTGGTACTAGGGATTAAATCCAGGGCTTTCACGCTACATGCTCAGCCCTCCTCCCCTTTACAGTTTTTTTTATGTTGAAGCAGGGTCTCATTAAGTTGCCCAGGCAAGACTCAAACTTGCAATCCTCCCGCCTCAGCCTCCCAAGTGTGAGTATCATAGGCAGAAAGAACCACAGTGTTATGAACTGTAGTATTATGTGTCTGTATATTTTAAAAACTTGGAACCCCTTAAAAAGGGAAGAGGTCATGATGGAAAAGGAAAAACCAGAAAGGAGGCGTTTAGGGGCGCTCAGTAGAACTGGTCTGAGATATAGTCTTGCGCTCACTGGCTCATAACCACGGACAAGACTTGATCTTTTTACCTTCTGTTCTTGTAGATATCTCTGAATGTGAAGTGGAGAAAAGAGACAGGGAGTAAATTAACCAGGAGTGAAGCAAGTCAGGGCGGGCCGAGGCATTTGAAGGGCTTTTAGTGTCTGGCAAGCTAGTAGCTCAGTGTCAAGGATTTTGAGTCTAAGCCAGGGTCTTGGCATCTTTCTCATCTTCAATTCAATCCAGGGGAGACTCTGGGTTAACTTCTAAACAACTCCTGTTCCCTCTGTGTGACCCCCCGGTCCTCCACCACACAAGGAAAAGATCACCTGACCCCACGTCATGTAGACTTAAAGTAACTTTATAGCCAACCTCAACCAATTCAATATTTCCAAATAACTGGTAGAAGGGAGTGTCAAGTCCCCAACACAAAAAGATGCTTCATCTGATCTGACCCTTACACATTGTGAACATGAACTGGAACCTCACACTGTACCCCAGAAATATATACAATTACTACACATCAATTAAAAATAAAGAAATATCCTTAAAAAATACTGGGACCCTCCTCCTCCTTATAAAGGGATTCATTGGGAATCTCTGCTTTCTGTGACCTTTCTACCTTTTTTTTTTTTTTGGTAGCAGGGATCGAACTCAGGACCTTGCACTTTCGAGGCAGGTGGCGGCACCACTGAGCTAAATCCTTGCCCCCTGTTTCTACCTTTTTAATGGTACTTTTTCTTAGGAATTTCTCACGGGTCTACTTCACCTGATAATGGACACAAATACTCCCTCTACCTTAACTTCGAGAAGAGCCCGAACCCTCAAAGTGAGGCGAGCTTGGGTGGAAGGAGGGGAAGCAGATGGAGAGGAGCCCTGAACAACATTGCTGACTTAGCCTGTGTCCTGAAGGATGCTGGGGATCCTGAACCCCACAACAAAAATCTGCTCATTGCTTATGGCCCTGATTCCCAACTAAGCCTGTTAAAAATAAGAGTTTCTTGGTTTTCATTGATTCAGAACTTTACAGGATGAGTTCTGAGAACCCAACTACATGTACCCCATGCAGCTTGTGTCACGTGACATTCCTACTCCACGTCTCCATCTTCACTTCAGCCAGAACGCATGAGACTGAAGGGCCTCCGGCATGAGAGAGTTCACGGAGCCATTACAGATGCTGGTCAGAAAACGACTGAGTCTCTGTGAGGCAGGATAGAAAAAAAGTAAAGATAGGTAGAAAGAGACAAGGAAAATCATAATTTTAAAATTGTGCCTTTAAGGAAGGTTGCAGCATCAGGACACAAGTCACTTAAGGGTTTGTCCCTCCCAGGAAACTCACTACAATTTTTTCCTAAAGTTCTTAAAGATAAAATAAGCCTTGGCTCATGACTTTCACCTATAAAATGTTCATCCTCAAGAAAGCAGCAATATCAGTGGGCAGCAGATCTCAGCCTCAGACACATGGAAATGGTTTGCATTCTGACACAGCCCACCAGCCGGGTGACCTGACAGACAGGAATACATATCCTAGCCGCTATTCTCAAGACAGCCCCAGAGCCACATAAATACACCAAGCTCAAGCCCACGATGTGCCTCTCTCTTTTGGGCTGCACTCCGTTCTAAGTACAGTAAAACCCTGGATTGCAATTAATTTGTGCTGTGAGTGTTCCACAAGATGAGCAAACGTTTCTAATAAATTTTAACTTGGTAAACAAGCCATGTCTTGCAATACAAGTAGTACAGGAAGCCAAATGTCACATGATCACAGCTGAGCCAATGGTTCTCTCTTGTTGAGGAATTGGGGGAGATCATCTCCCAACAGCAGGAGGTTATGGGGGAGATCTCATCCACAGAGGAGGAGAAGGAAAAGGTGGAGGAATCCCTCACTTCAAATGAGATTAGGGAGATGTGTAAAATGTGGGAAACTGCGAAATCTTGTAGAATAGCACCGCCTGAATAAGGCTGTAGCAGTGTGAGTGAGGAGTCTGTTTAATGACAATGCAGTGTCACACTGCCACAAAATCCTCAAAAAGAGGCAAAAGCAAGTGTCATTGGATATGCTCCTTCGTAAAGTTATACAAAAAGAAGCAGATTCCATTGGGCTAATAATTCCACTAGTGACTGTGAAAGTCAATCTGCACAATGACCCTCTGTAAGACCGTGTGTCTCACCAACTGCTCCTGAGGAGCTGGCTACAGCGAGGATCACCCAGGAGGGAACACACCAGACAAGTTGTGAACTTAAAACAGACCTTTATTAGTCTGGCCAGACGGCACCCCCAAGCACCAAGCTTAGAGAGGCGAGAGGCTCAGAGCCTGAGGTCCTTTTATAGGAGATGCTAAGGGGAAGTTGGCAAGCAGAAATACAGAAGAGAAACGCAGAAGGAACTTTACAGATTGTTCTTAAAATAATATATTCAGATATGGAGTTGGGCAAGCATGACGGAACACTATGCTCACAACAGAACTTCCTGGCACAACAACAAGCACATCCCTGGAACTCGATGTCTACCTGGTGATCCGTAACAGAAGCAGACAAGTTGGGGCCCTATTACAAAATGGAGTACAAAATGCAGTAACTGTTGTTCAGTCTCACACCTCCTCTCCCTTGTCTCTCTCACACAGCCACGAAGGATTTCAAAAGTAAGTGCAGGTCAATTTATTCCTCTTTATATTTTGTATTTACATTTGCATTTTTACATCAGAAACTTGGGGGAATGAAGTATAAATTGTTTACACTAAACCTACATTGGGTACAGATAAGAGGAGTGGGACAAGGCAAAATAGAGGAAACTTTGGAATAGGGTGAGCATCTGATACCAGGTTCTGGGGTCCTGGGGATTCCTACTAGAGATTCTTTCTGGGTTCTTCTTGCCCTGAACAATGAATTGGACAAAACAAGCACAAAAGGAAGTGAGGTTTTACATTTATTAAAGGTAGGAAAAAGAAACATGCTCTGTAGAGTGAGTGTGGGCCAATTAAAGGCAGGAAAAGACACCAGATGTGATGTCACATGCCTGTCATCTCAGCACTCGGGAGGCTGAGGCAGGAGAATCATTGCAAGTTCAAGGTCAGCCTGGGCCACATGGTGAGACCCTGTCTCAAACAACCAAATAAACAAATAAAACAAACAAAAACTAAATGTAGGAAAAGAAGTGCAATCCACAAGATGAGAGTGGATCACTGGGAAAGAAAGAGCACAATGACCAAGAGCTTAGTGGCAGCGTCTTTTGTATTCTCTGCTCCTCAGGCTGATGTCCCATCTAGGCTGGCCTATCAAAAAACTCCTGAACTTCCTGTGAGAAGAACTGAAGACAGCACTCTCTGATTGGTGCAGGTGCAGGGCTCCGCCCCTGTCCTGGACCTCCGTGATTGACAGGTTACACTGGCTTGTCCAGCTGCTTTACCACATCCTAATCTACTGCCTCACATCCATAAGGAGAAGTACTTGTTGCTCTGTATTAAGTGGGGGGTTAGTAATCCAGGGAGTTCATCATAACTGGGTGTAGTGGTCGGTTGCTGGGGGTTTGAAGCAAGGTTTGAAGATACATTAAAAAATGTAGAATCAACTTGTTGGTTTTCTCCCGTAGCAGCTAATTAATTCCTTTATCTCTCCCCACCCCCTGCCCTTTGTAATTAAATTTAGGATATCTAGGCATATTTATGACATTTTGTCAAGCATAAATTTATTATTATTGCCCAAACAAAGGGCTTGAATATTCATTATAGAAAATTTCCAAAATAGCCATCAACCGATTAAAGATAAGGACTGCCCTAAGGTTATGTGAGTCCATTGCCTTCCCTTAATTTTTCCACCAGCCTTAGAGAGCTGTGCTGTGATCTTTACTCCACCTCAAAACCTGCCTTCTTTCCACTGAAGGAACTGCCTTAAACCAAACTTCCAACTCCATAAATCCTAGCCCCACCTCCGAGACATTGCCAAGTCTCTGCTGAGTTGGTCCCTAGAAAATCCCAGGCACAGTTAGCTTTGAGAACCACTGGACAAAACTAAGCCCTCATTCCTGAGCCAAGCATTCAAAGTTCCCAGGGGCCTGCTGATGCCTCACTTTCTTTCTTTCTTTCTCTCTCTCTTTTTAAAAAATATTATCACTTTTTATTTTTATTTTTATTTATTTTTTGTATATCCTTTTATTGGTACATTTTAGGTATACAATATCATGACATTCATCATTGGAAATTGGCACCTTTACATAACCTCTCTTGCTTCTTATTTTTCCCCCTTCCCCTGCCCTCCCTTCAACCCCTCCATGCCTCCCTATTTACAAAGGCTTTGTTTCCTTTTTTTCATTTTCTCATATTAATTCCATTCCCTTCTTTCCTTTCCCCTACCCCTCCCACTTCCCCTTCCCCTTTGCCCCTTTTCTTCCTATTTCACATTATCTATTATACCTTTTAGTCCTTATTTACACTTTCAGTTTCTCACACTAGAGAAACTATTCAGTATTTACATGTGTGTCCTATTTATTTCATTTAAGAGTATCGCCTCAATGTGTGATGCCTCACTTTCAAACTAGTTGTTCATCTACTCTGTTTTTTGGTTTGGGGGGGAACAACTTCTACTCTTTAAATTATCCTGTTCTCCTGTATCTTGTCAGCTCTGCGCTTTTATTCATGCTTTATGCTTGGCTCAGTCTTCTACATCTCAGAATCCTTTTCTTACATGTGTGATCTTACATGACTGGTCCCCAAAGACATTTCCCTGTCAACCCTGCAGCAGATCATTCCCCCTTGAAGTCTTGACCCACAGTGAATCTGCACTGGTCCTGGGACTCAGTTTATCCAATTCAATATGGCAGACATGAAGCCATGTCTCCATCTGATAAGGCCCGGAAGCCTACACTGCTGGGAATATGGGCCATCCAGCTACTGGGCCACAGAGGCAGAGACGGAACCTGGCCCTGCCATCATCCTGGCTCATTTCAGCCTTCGTGTGTTTGATATGTAAGTGAGCCATTTTGGACCCAGCTGAGCCCTGGCCGGGGCACCGTGGAACAGAGCTAGTGTCCAGTTGAGTCCAGTCAAACCACAGAATAGTGATGGACAAAGGGCTGTCGTTTAGGCCATTACATTTTGCTTGTCTGTTTTGGGGACACTGGGGATTGAACAAACTCCTTGCACGTGCTAATTACATGTTTTATTGCTGAGTCAAATGCCCAGTCCACAGCCACCCAAGTTTGCCTTGGATTGTCATACAGCAGTAAGCACATGCCCGCTTGCAAAGCCAACCTCAAGCCACTCATTTAGGAAGCTTATTCCACTACCTCCCCACTTTGCCACTGGAACAGAATTGCTTAGTTTCCTGCTGAAGTCAAACCGAAGATGCCAACCTCCTGAAAGGAAACTTGTCATTTCCCGGTCTCCCCGTAAAGAGTACCCCATGAACTCAACATGTTTTATGGCCGATGGACCTTTCCTGGTGAGACTGGCAACTTAGAAATTCTTCTTCATTAGGATCAGAATTTGTGATGCACAGCTATGTTCAGAAGACTAAATGTGCTGCCTGAAGAGATGAAACTCCCAGCCAGAGGGGGGATGGTGGCTTTCAGTCTTTCAGGTAACCAGATTATGGCTTATAGCAGAGACAGGAATAACTGGTAAGGAAATACGGAAGTCTGACCTCAAGGAAAAGTGTGGAGGAAGCCATTTAACCTAAGTTGACCACACTTGCTACCTTTGTTGTTATTGTTTGTTTTGTTTTGTTGAAACAAGGTCTTGCTCTGTAGTACAGGCTGGCCTCTAACTCGTAATCCTCCTGCCTCAGCCTCCGCAGTGCTGGAATTACAGGTGGGCACCACCAGGTTTTCTACCTGTTTTAAAATGTAATAGTCTTGAGAAGTTAAGTCTTCCCTAGTGGTAAGCAGTTGGCGTCATCCTGGACGTGTGGAGCTCCGCGGTGCGTCAGCCTCGCTGGCCAGCAGAGGGCAGGACAGCCGCAGAAGTCGCCAGCCTGAGAAGCTCCTTCCTCCAGGAATACAAAGGGCACAGAGGGACAGTATTGCTGGCTGCACTGTGACCCGGAAAGTGTCACAATTAGCATGACATACACAGGGTGGGTCTCCTCTTCCTTGGTCACGCACCTGCTGTCTGGCTCGGCACCTGCATTTGTGAGTGGCGGCGTCACTCCGTCCCTGCCCTCCTGCTTGGCCAGCTCACGCTCGGATTGGTCAGGCAGTCAACTGCTCCACATCTGGGTCCAATCAGAGGACAGGAAGGACCAGGAAGGACCGGGAAGACCAGCGCACTGCTTCCTGAGCCAGGTTCCTGTGCAGGGCGAGCTGGCTGTCTGTGCAAGAGCCACAACTCTGTCTCCATTGTTCCTTTAACCCAGTGTCTCTGTGCCTGGAAATCATTCAGGAGGCGAGATTCACAGAAAGAGGAAAAACGAACACTCACAGCATTCTGCATGAAGCCCTGCTCCTCTCTCGCTGTGAGAGAGAAACTGCCCTGAGAAGTGCAGTTAGTTGAGGCCTCCAGCTGCTGGCCGTGTGGGGTCTGCCACAGCGTTTGCTCTCTGGCTAATTGCAGAGCCCTGAAAGGAGGCGCTCAGAGCTTTCAGATAAAACCTGCAGGGGGAGCCTAGCGTGGTGGTGCAGGCCTGTGATCCCAGGACTTCCAGCCTGCCAGATGTCAGATGTGCTGAGCTGGTGGTCCCACAACATCGAGGAATGAAGTTGAGGACCAAAGGAGAAGTTAGGAGAGCTTTGTTGGAAATAGAGAAAAAGAACAGCGCCTGGATTTCCCGGAGGGGCCCCAAGTGGGTGGCCATGAGGTTCTTTGTTTACGAGTATAGCGCTTAGCTAGTATTGATCCAATAGGGAAACAAGTCACGTACTGAGCGTGTATGGAGGGGACAAAGGCTTTCTTGGGAAGGGATGGGTCCAGATGTTCTGGTTGCCCACCTATGTGTCTGATGCCTCTCTGGGCTCATTGGACCAGGTGGTGCTCATCACAGAATAATCTAAGTTGTAGTTTATCTCCAGGGAGGCCCGCAGGCCTGGCTGTTACGTCTCTGTCTTGAGGCCTGACTCTTCTTCAGATTTGCCTCCAGTCACAATCACTGTGGGTCTTATCTTTTGTTCTGACTTCCTCTGACTGCACCTTCATTTCTACATAACTCAGCTGTCTATAATACCAGCACCTAGGAGACTCAGTAGGAGGACTGCAAGTTCAAACCCAGCCTGGGCAACTTAGCAGCTCAGCGAGACCCTGAGTCAAAGTAAAACAATTAAAAAAGGGCTGGGGATGTAGCTCAGTGTGAAAGCCCTAAGTTCAATCCCCAGTGCCACAAAAAGCAGACAAAACAAAGCTTGAAAGATGAGCAAGACTTGCTCAGACAAGGAGTGAACAGGGACAAGTGATAAGGCAGCCTCGAAGCAGAATTTCAGCTATCTTGGTTAGCAAGCTTGCGTCCCCTGGGACCCATCTCTTCCCCTCAGAAGGCCCCAGTATGCGCCCTCACCTTGAGCCAGTTATTGCTTCTCTTGTGAGGCCCCCAGTGTTTTAGAACAGACTTGGTCAGTGTTGGCGTAGTGAACGAAACCGTGTGTCCCCTTCTGGGCGGACTGAACACAAAGAAAGAGAGGAAATAGACTGCGGACACTGGAGTATCAATGCCATGGAAAGCTTTGGCATCTTGCATGTCTTGGGTCGCAGTTGCAGAACAATCAGGTCACCTGTCACCAGCACCTACAGATGAATAGGTCCCCTGGTTCATGTGGAAAAATGGCATCAAAACCTCTACCAGCTCAAAGAATAGGAAGAATCAGACCATGGGGATTTTTCTTTTGGGGGCTGGTACTAGGGATTGAACCTAGGACCTTTGCACTGAACTACATTCCCAACCCCTTTTCTTATTTTGAGGGAGGGTTTCACTAAGTCTCAGGGATTGAATTTGAGATCTTCCTGCCTCAGTCTCCCAGAGCATTGAGATTATAGCCATGCACCTGACTAGCAGAGCACCCTTGAAATAAATGCATAGACTTTCAGAGCTGTCAGAGTTGGAGTAGCTTGAGTACACGGAATTCACTGACTTCAAAGACAACCTACTTCTCCTTCGTAGAAATTGATCTCCATGATGATCTCATTTTCTAATTTCAGTTTCCAAACCATTGCAAAAATTATTTTTCCCCCTGACAGAGGTTCATGTGGTCCAGAAATATTCAACCACTTAGGTAATGATAACTTTTATTATCCTAACAATTATTAGCCAGCCCCTATTATACATGAAATACTGTTAGGCACTGAAGATAGCATCCAACCTAATATCTCCACTCACCTGGTGAGAAAGGCCCCATTGTCCTTATTTTAGAGTTGGTGACACTGAAGCTTAGAGAAAACAAGGACCTGGCCAGTAAGTAGTGGATTTGGGGCTCCGTCCAGGTGTGTACAACTTCAGACCTGGCACTCTGCTATGCTCCAGGTGTCTCAGATGGTTAAATTTGGAGAAAAAAAAAAGTGTGGAGAAAGAACAATAAAGGGAAAGATCACTTCCTAAGATGTTTTAGTTATTGGGAAGGATACAAGGTTAAAAATTGAATTGTTGTGCTTGTAGTTGAACATGACTTCCTTCAAGGCAGGGATGGGGAAGCTGCTGGCTTTAAGGGGGGCTGACATTGCCGTTAAAGCTCATAGTCACTCTGTAGATGGCGTAAGTGTTCCAAGTCAGCTCTGGAGTCAGATTGTGAGTTTGAATCCTGGCTTTGCCACTCACTGATTAGCTGTGAGGCCTTGAGCAGCTTACTTAACTTCCTTTGCTCCAGTTTCCTGATCTATAAAAGTGACAAGAACTCTACTTCCTGTTGTAAGCACAAACTGAGATAACACATTTAAAATGGTATCCACACTTGGCATGCACACACTATAAACGGTAACTATTATTATTGCTGACTGCCCGAGTTAGTAGGAGAGCTAGGTGGGGTTGAGAACCCGAGTTCAATGCTTTTTGGGGCTGAGTAGGTAAATATGAGGTGTGGTAAAAGTACAGTGAATATTTAAATTTTAAAAATATATTAAAGTAAAAGATGTATTACCATTTATCCCCCTCAAAATACCTACCCCCAACACACACTTCAAGCTCCTCCGTCTTCTTTGCCACTTTCTGAAGCAGTTCTGGAAGTCCTCTTTTATGATTATCATTGCTTATGCCAGCTGTTGTATCCTGACATTTTAATATCCTTTTAATTATAGGAATATATATATATATATAAAATATAACATTAATCATCTTAACCAGTCTAAGTGTACAGTTCAGCAGTGTTAAATATAGTCACACTGTTATACAATCTTCAGAACACTTTTCATTTCCAAAAACGAAACTGTACTCATTAAACCAGGGGTCTCCAATCCCCCACTGTGGAATGGTCTGTGGCCTGTTTCCAACCAGGCTATGCAGCAGGAGGTGAGTGGAGGGTGAGTGAGCAAAGCTTCTTCTGTATTTGCAGCTTCTTCTCATTTCTGCCTGAGCTCCACCTCCTGCCAGATCAGTGCAGCATTAGATTCTCATAAGACCTGAACCCTATTGTGAAGAGCACATGCTGTTCTAATCTAATCTAATCTAATCTAATCTAATCATGATGCTCTGAGGTGGAGCTGAGGTAGAGATGCTAGTGCTGGGGAGCAGCTGCAAATACAGATTAATGTCAGCAGAGAGGTCTGACTGAACATAGACCTTCATCAATTAATTACTTGCAGACTCAGATCAAAACCCTATCAGTGATTGGCAATGGGCAATTAAGCTGCATCTGGAGGGAGGCCAACAGAAGATCACAGAGTTGCCTGGACATAATGCACTTTGGGTGTCACTGTCTCCCATCACCCCACAATGAAACCATCTAGTTACAGAAACACAAGCTCAGGGCTACCACTGATTCTGCATCACGGTGAGTTATATGATTATTTCCTTATGTATTACAATGCAGTAATGATAGAGAGTGTACAATAAATATAATGTGCTCGAATCATCCTGAAACCACCCTCCTACCTTCCTCCGTCTGTGGAAAAACTATCATCCACAAAACTGGATCCTGGCACTAAAAAGATTGGGAACCACTGTATTAAACCACAACACCCTGTTCCCTATCCCTGGCAACCACCGTTACACTTTACGTTTCTATAAATTTGGCATCCCTAGATTCTTCAAAGCATGGGACCATGCAAATTTGTCTCTTTGTGATGACTTGTTTTAGTTAGCATAATGTCCTCAATGTTCACCCATGTCATAGCAGGTACCAGAGTTTCCCTCCATTGTAAAGCTGGACAACTTTCTTTTTATACATTTTTATACATTTTTTTAGCCATTGATCCACTGATGGATACTTGAGTTGTGTACTCCTTTCAGCTGCTGTCAGTAGTGCTGCCATGAACGTGGGTGTTCACATCTCTCTGAGACCTTGGTTCCAATTATCTGGGATGTACACCCAGAAGTGAATTTGCTGGATCATATGCTAGATTTATTTTTAAATTTTTGAGGAATATATATGCTGTTTTCCATAGCAGCAGCAACATTTTGCATTCCTGCATAAAATACAAGTGTTCGGTTTCTCTACATTCTTACAAACCCATGTTATTTCCTGACAGTAGCAATCTTAATGCACATGAGATAGTATCTCTCATTGTGGTTTTGGTTACATTTCCCTACTATTTGATGCTAAGCATGTTTTCATGTGCTTTGTGCCTGCTTGTGTATCTTTGTTTGAATAAATCCCATTCAAGTCCTTTGCCATTTTTAAATATAGTTGTTCATTTTTGCTGTTCAGTAGTTGTATTATTTATATATTCTGAATATTAACCCATTATCAGATATCCAATCTGTAAATATTTTCTCCCATTTATGGATTACCTTTTGGCCCTGTTGATTATGTCTGATAATCAATAGAACTTTGAAATTTTGTGATCTAATTTCTTTAGTTGTCTGTGCTTTGGGTGTCATACTCAAGAAATTATTGCCATGAATGGCATTGCTTTCATAATTTCCTTCTCACTGAATTCATTATTGATGTACACAAATTGATTCCATCTTGCTCCAGAAAGAATGGCTACCATCAAGAAGAAGTAAAAAAAATAACAAATGCTGGTGAGGCTGAAGTGAAAAAGGAACACTCCTACATTGTTGGTGGAAATGCAAACTAGTACAACCATTATGGAAATCAGTAAGGAGATTCCTCAAAAGACTATAATTCTCCTTCTAGGTATCTTCTCCAAAGAGCTAACGATGTCATACTATAGTGATACGTGCTACCAATGTTTATAGCAGCATAATTTAAAACAGTAAAATCCTGGAAACAGCCTGCATATCTATCAACAGATGATAGGATAAAGAAAATGTGCTATCTATAAATAATGCAATACTACTTAGCTATAAAGGACAAACTCAAGACATTTATAGGAAAATGGGTACACTTGAGACATATAATGTTGAATGAAATAAATCAGATACAGAAGTTTAAATACTGTATTTCATTTGAGGAAGGCAACATACAAAGAGCACAATAACAGATCTCTTGCGAATGGAAAGGGGTCCATGAGAACAGAGATGAGAGGAGAACAGGAAGGGAAGGGAAATAAGTAGGACGGAGATGCCATGAACAGGAACCTAATAACCTCAATGAGTGTGGACACTGTACATCATGAACATAAGCTAAGATTAGTAACATCAACACTAACGAACACAGGGAAAGGGGACTTGGAGGAGGAGGGAGAGAGGTGAGAAGGAAGAGAAATTTTTAAAAAGCTGTATTATGCACATGTACCACTCCCCAAGATGACTGTAAACTGCATGTACTGACAACATGTACATAAAAAGAAATCCTCACCAAATTCACTGTCACGAGCTGAGTCTGAGTGCTTTTACCCTTAGCACGGGGGATGTGTGGGCCAGACAAGAGAAACGACTTCAACTTCAGAAGCCTTTTTCTTGTGGCAAAGTTCCTTTCAGGCACGCTGGATTACTTCAGCTTTAAAGCAGCAGATCCTGATAATGGATTAGAAACCAGAGGAACCTGCTCGAGTTGCTCAGAAATTCCCAAAAATGTTCCCAGAACTGCGAAGAGTCATTGCTTACAATTTTTAACAGATGGCGGGCACGGAGAGGGAGCTGTGGTTTATAACCACCACACTGAAGCGGCTTGTTGTCCTACCGTTTGATTTGCCTTCCTTCTCAGGCTTCAATCCCGGCGCAGGACACGAAGGGTTAAAGGACCATGCACACGGTGACGCACTTAGACCTCTCGGCCTTCAGAACAAGCTTGCAGATGCAGGAAGCCGCAGGAGGAGAGCTCTGCAGACGCACACAGAAGAGTCAGGACGTTGCCCTGGGGGTTGCTGGAAACAGGCTAGAATAAAGGAGGAGCCCTGAGCCTCCCTGCGGCACACGGCACACGGTACTCCAGAAAGCCTCGGAAGGCAATCTCTGGGCATGTGACGGGTGCTCCCAAGCGATTCCCCCTCACAGTCAGGCGTGGAGCGCGCTGGACAGCAGTTGTCAGCCAGTGCTGTGCAGCTTTCTCTGAACAAACCAAACCTGCCCCCTGCTGGCTTTAAGAGAACAGGGCCACGGTCAGGGCATGAGGGAGGTGGGTTTAGGACCCTTGGAGGGTCTTAAATTTCCAGGAAGCCTGTTCTTTGGTGAGCATTTTAAAACAGGCTGGGGATTTGTGTGCAGACACTCCGAGACAGTAGGGTATCAGAGGAGCCTCTGTCTCTATCAAGTGTTTTTATCATGCTCTGAAATGAACTCTCAGGCCTCTTCCACTTCCATACATTCATGTTCTGCTAATCGTTGCAGAGGCCCTCAGCAGAAAGGTCTGAAACAGAATCAGTCAGAACACAGGTGGTTAGTTAGGCCAGGTAGAGTGTAAAACTAGGAGCTACCGCAAAATAGAGAACAAACCAAACAGATGATATTTAAACTTGAAGTTATGCACATTCAAGAGTAGAAGGAAAGAATTTTTCATGAGAGCAAAGTTTAAAAAAAACTTGATGGTAAGATTGTAGAAAAAGTGAAACCAGGAAAATAAAAAGAATGCTTATAAATAAAGAGCAAACTAAAAGATCATAGGAAGTAAGAAGATAGTTCTTTCTCAAAGGGAAAAGGGATTGAGAGATAGAGGGAGGTGTGGGGCAGAGAGAGAAAGGATGAAAAACAGGAGCTGAGATGTGTTATGTACATGCACCAAATCCACACAAGGGATGTAAATGTTACACCTGCAAATATATATTAATAAAAATAAAAAGAATGCGTATTCATGATATAATTAACCAAAAATATTTGTGTACTTATATGGGAAATGTTGTTTAATCATTTTACAGATACAGATTCTCTTTATAAGAACTATATCGGTGTAAGAGCAATGACGATTCCCATTGAATGGACAAATAACCCAAAGCCCAGAAGAGAAAGCGACTCCTTTAGGATCAAATAGTGACGGGTTTGAGATTCTGGCCCAGGAGGTCTAACTCCAACGTCCGCATTTCAAGTTGGAGAAACAGCTGCACAAAATGTGGAAGTTCTGTGTAAGGAACGCTCTGAAGCTCTGTCAGGTGCATGAAGATATTTTTATAATGAGGTGGGATAGGCCCAGGGCTTGGAATTTATTCACCAAGAGCTGCTAGTCAAGGACTTGTCTTCTCCTCGGAGTGTGTAGGGTTTGAGCAGCCCAGTCCTTCTGAGAGTTAATCCTTTTCCACCCGGACTTAAGAAGGTGCATGGTGCACACCTGTACTCCCAGCACTCTGGCAGGCTAAGGCCGGAGGACCACACATTTGAGTCCTGCCTGGGCAACTTAGTGACTGAGCAAGATCTTGTCTCAAAATAAAACATAAAAAATGGGATCTGAGGATGTAGCTCAGTGAGATCAATTCTCAGTATAGGCAAAAGAAAGTATAAAGTCATTGAGGTGAAAATCATC
Organism: Heterocephalus glaber; assembly: GCF_053883595.1. Taxonomy (NCBI): domain Eukaryota; kingdom Metazoa; phylum Chordata; class Mammalia; order Rodentia; family Bathyergidae; genus Heterocephalus; species Heterocephalus glaber. The sequence continues at coordinate 2,853,028 of NW_028258480.1, forward strand.
CAGAATTGGTAAAAAAAACACAAAAGGACAGTGAAAGAAAGTTATGTAGGAGACTACAGGTCTGAGGGGAGTTTGTAGACAAACCCTCAGAAAAAGGTTTCCCGTGGCGGTCACAGAGAAATCGTATATAATAATTAATAAGTGTAGCTCTCTATATATCAACTAATAAGTAATAATAATAAGTGCATCTGACATCTACTTATTTCATGTCAAAAACTTAAGCGTTGCAGAGATTAAACCATCCCCAAATCATTTGGGCTGATTGTTTGCTGCAGAAGGGAAAAAAAATAAATCAGGCTTCCTCAGACATTGCTTCCAAAAGTGTATTAAAAATGAAGGAAGCAATAGGCAAAGTTTTGAGGGGAAAGGATGTGATACAAAAATACTATACAGAGTCAAGCTGCTGCTCGTGTGCTGTGTTTGCAAGCACGTATAAGTGGAGGAAATGAACCCTGAGAAGCCAAGTGATGGCGTGCTCCAGTTAAATGAGAAATGAATCAAAGAAGCCAAGAAGAGCTGGTGAATTATAGTAGGAAGATTAGTGTGATTGTGGACTTGTTTGGATTGAGGAGTGCTGGGAAATTAGTAAAACACACTTCTGGGCATAGGAGCTTCAGTAAAAGCTCTCTAACTTGCTACCTTGATACTGAAAGGCATACCGCCTTAAGAATATTGTTCGAAAAATGAGCAGAGAATGCTCTAGAACAGCTGGTCCCAGTGTCCGAGAGCTGCAAGGTGCCGTGAGAAAGGAGACAGAGAGATCCAGGGTTATACAGAGTGGGTTGATGGGGCATAGTGGCAGAAGCATGGCTCTTGGCCCCAGCAGAACCAAGTGGATCCATGACCTGGATCAGAAGGTGGGATGGATGTATTAGTCAGGATGAAACACGCTTCATCCAAGCTGAAACAGACCTGGTTTAACTCAAGTTAATACCACGGGGTCAGTCACATTTCCGGTGCCAGCACGTGGCCTGAAAGCGTGCTAATGGTCTTGGTTATGCCTAGCTTGCTGGAAACAGTGTGAAGAAAACTGACCAGAGCTCCTGAGGGGCAGTCATGGTGGTTATGGTCCAAAATGGCTGCTGTCAGGTCAAGCTGGACTGGTAGGGTGCTAATTACATTCAAAATGGAAGCTGTAACTTCCAAATTACCTTAAAAATGAAAAATCCAGGCAGAGACTGCATTCAAGCCCTTTTCCTTCACTTCCTGCCATTGCTAAGTCTTTTCCTTCCTGAGACTTTCTTTATATAATTAAAATCCACTGAACACCTTCGTCATATGACAGTTTTTAAACTTCTCAGAAATCCAGTGAAGCTCTAGACCTTTTCCTGGGATCATGAGTCTTAAAATACTGAATAAATAAAATACACAGATTATAGAGAAAGCAAAATTATACAGAAATACAGTTATCTAAATGAAAAACCGGGAACTAATTCTTTGTATAAAGTCGAGTTGCAAAGGCTAATAATGAGTATAATAATTCATCACGTAGTTATAAATTGTATCATTAGTTTCAATAAGAGTAAATGATATTTCAGTTATCTTCAGCAACTGTAATCAGATGTGAAATTATCTCATCATCTTTCATGACAGAAATAATGCAAATTTATAGTAATTTGATGCATGCATTCATAATTGAAGAAAATGCTAATTTATGGTTAGAAGTTAATGGAAGTGAAGAACCAATTGTTTTTAAGTTCATAGATTATCTGACTTTAAACCCCTGGGAAGTCCGTGGATCCAGATCAAAAGTTGATGATCTAGAAAGCCTTGCTTCTCCTCAGCAAAAGTTTTCCCAATCAAAATTTGGTATTTAGTCTTCCCTCCAAGGGCCCTGTTACCATTCCTTCTCAGCAGCAGATGATATCAAATGTCTTCACGTTTCACCAATCTAAAAAGAGGAGGAGGAAAAGGCAATTTTATTGTAGCTTTATTTCACCTGTTTATTCCTTTGTTTCTAAAAACTTTTTACTCATAGAAAAATCTTCATTACAACATGCACATCACAGAAAGTTACCACATTCCACAGGTATTAAGTGTTACATTTGCCAAAATCGTGATTTTTATACAAAAAGTTAAAGAAGTCACAGGAATCCTGTGTATTAGTTTATTTTATTATTTTATTATTAGTTTTTGAGACAGAGTCTACTATGTAGTTCAGGCTGATCTGGAACTGTGTAGCCCAGGCTGGCCTCAAACTCCAGGGATCCTCCTGAGTGCTGGGCTGACAGGCATGAGGCACCACACCCACATCGTCTTTATTTTGACTCATTCATTTCTTCAATAAATAACTATCTTTACTCAGTGCTTGCTGAATATTTTTACTGCATAAAAACACACAAAAACTCTCCTGAGAGTGACAGCCTGCAGCCCCGCGGAGGCCCCGTCTAACTGAGATACGAGGTGGCACAGCTGCTGTGCTCTGTTACTGAATCACACACTCACCGTACACAGGCATTGTTCAGACACTGTTACTGGGTGTAGACGTTACCTACATCCCCTTGCGAAGGTGGCCTGGGGCCTCGTTCAACCAGCTGAAGGCTTTAAGAGGCAAAGACTTGAGATTTCCTAGAAAATGAGAAATTCTGCTTCAAAATCACAGCTTGAACTCTTCTGTGGTCTCTACAGCCTGCTGACCGGCCCTAACACATCAGTTTTGCCAACTCCCCAGTTAGAAAACTTGGTAAGTACAAGAGGGGGCCTTGACCCCAGATTGTAGTTTTCAGACATTTCCAGTCAAATTTTCCACATTGCCATACCTTTCCACTCCCCAGCTGAGCGATTCATTGTCGAAAACCTCATTACCACTCCCTGTGTGTTTGCCACTCTTGGTTAGAGATGTCTGTCATCTTTGGGGACGGACATCTTCATTTCTTGCTCTGCTCACTCTGAGATCCCTTCCTGGACAGCGTGTCCCCAGCCTTCTTATTCTCTCAGTAGCAAGTGTTCTGCCTACAACGTCCCCAGGTCAGTTCCAGAAGCTGAGCTGCACTGAAACATAGGAAACACCAGTATTAGATGCTGTGCAGTAAGTTCAAATGCCCTGAAGTCCAGCAACACAGACTTGGAGACATCCAGCATCCTCCTGCACCCCCAGGTGAAGGACGCACGCTGCCCCCCAGGCCTCCGCTTCCTCTGCTGCCCCCTGCTGGTGAAGCTAAGACCTCAAGGTCCACAGCAGGCCTCCAGGCTTCTACAAAGCCTGGATTAGAAATATGTCTATGTGGGTTTTAAACTGACTCTTGTGGTCTCCTTAAGATGTGGCCAAAGAGAATAACAGAAAAGGAAAAATGGAGAGCAGAAGATGTCAGAGTTACTCCTGAGAGAAGCTGGGATCCTATAGGCCATATTCTTCACCCTTAGTTAGGGTAAGGGGGTCCTCAGTTCCTAGGAACAGTAACTTCTGTATCCCACTCCTCCTTTCTGAGTAGGAGATTTTATTGTGATTATTTTGTTCTCTGCAATACAGAAGGTTTGTGGGGGAAAATAACTTGTTTGTTCATCTTCTTAAATTTTTAAATTTAATTTTTTTGAGACAGGGTTTCGCCATGTAGTTCAGACCAGCCTTGAACTCACTATGTAGCCCAGGCTGCCCTCAGACTCATGGTGATCCTCCTGCCTCAGCCTCCCAAGGGCTAGGATTATAGGCATGTACCTCCACTGGCTTGCTGATCTTACGGGAAAAGCAAGAGGAACTATATCCAGACCTGAGGAGAATTTTTTTCCAGGAAGTGCAGTTTTTAGTTTAAGGTTCTCCAGAGAAACAATTGCATATGGATGGAAATATTTGTATATAATAGAAAATATTTATATATAATATTTATTATAAATACATGTAATATATTCATTACAAATCTACATGTCTACTTATGCTTATGATACCACACATATTTGTAACAAATATACAAGTGTATTCTTTAAGGAATTAGCTCATGTGCTTGGGGACTGGCAAGGCTGATGTCGTTGGGTGGTCAGAGTCCATGGAGACTCACAGAGGAGCTACAGCTGCAGCGCTGAGACAGACTGGTTTCTGATTTTCTAGGAAACTCAGGCTTGTTTTTCTCTTATGGTCCTTAGATGATTGAATGAGGTTCCATTCACATTATCTAGAGGACATGGGTAACCCCGACAGCTAGTCCCCGTGTCTCAAAAATGCCTCCACCTCGACACCCAGATCGATGGTGACTCAGTCACAGGCACCACTGGCCCCGGGAAGTTGGTGTCACCAGAGTGACTGGCTGAGGCCTGGCGTCACCCTCAGGAGAGGTTTTGTGTAAAGGCAAGAGGGCATCAGATGGTGAGAAGAGCAGACTGGTAAACAGCAACTATTTCCACCAAGTATTTGCATTCTTCTTTCTTTTATCAGCACGTGCTGCAGTGCATCCTGATTACATTCATCATGGGCAGCTGGGACATGCATGCAACATATCCTAATTCTTTTTCCATCTCTCCCTCCATCTCCTGGTCTCCTTCCCTTTTGTTATAAGATCGATCTCTCTGTTTCCTACTATATTGATTTTGCTCTTTAATTTATTTATATTTTGGTTTTTCATATAAAAGAAACCATGCAATCTTTAAGTTTGTGCCTCTGATTTATTCATTTAACATTATGGTCTCAAAGGGCATCCATTTTCCTACAAATGACTTAATTTTATCCTTCTTTATGACAGAGTAGTACTCCACTGTGTGTAAATACCACATTTTCCTTGTCCATTCCTCTGTTGATAGACATATAGGCCACTTCCAAGTTTAACTGTTATGAATTGTGCTGCTCTAAACATGGGGATGGATGGATCACTGTAATGTGCTGTCTTTAACTCTTTCAGGAAGATACTAGAAGGCGGATAGCTGGGTCAAATGGAATTTTCTGCACACATATGATGACATTTCCCTACTTCCTTTGAAGTTAGGTGGGGCTGTGTGGCTCGTTTTGTCTTATCAAATGCGTGTGAAGCAATCAGTACCATTTCTGGCCAGAAGCCTTCAGCTTTACTGGACAGTTTCCCTTGCTTTAGGTTCCCATTCGCCCTAAGGGCCAGTTATGCTTGAAATGCTTCTAAGACTGGGAGCCTTTAACAGGGCATCCACACAAACTTCAAGGCCATCAAATTAAGTGAGAGATCATCTCTGTCATTTCAGGGCATAGACTTGGAGGTTCTTACTGCCGGACAACCAGACTATACTGATTAGCAAGCCTCCCACAGTAACCGACGGCCTCCCTTAGCTTGAGGGTAGACTCTCATGTCCTTGATGTGACTTGCAAACCTGAATGGGATTTGCTCTTCTGGATTAGCCAACCTCAAGTCTTACCTTTTCCTACCCCTTTCTTGGGTTGCTAGTTTCTCTGTCCTTTCTACATCCTTCATAGGTGACGTTTTCTTTTTGCCTCCATTCAAAAGTATACTTGCCAAAGGACCCTACTTAGCAAAACAGACTCCATATTGCTGCTGAAGGACCCACCTGCCTGCCCTTTAGATGAACTCAGAAGGAGGAAGCTTAGAAACCTCCTCCCCTTAGAGAGTCTCTTAGAAACAATAACTAATCAACTATTGTTTTACAAATGTTCTATCAGCAGGACGTTCCGCTTCTGTACCTTTTGCTTGCTTTGCTAGTTCTATCCCATGGGGGGCCTAGAAACTGCTGACCTCAAAGGTGTATAAAACATGTTTGTCTCCCCCGAGTCGGGGCTCGAGTCCGATGCTCAGCTTGGGTCCCGGCTGGTAATAAACTCCTGTGTGGACTTAATATCGGTCTCTGGTTGGTTCTCTCTCACTGGGTCTAACACTTGCTATTTCCTTCACCCAGAGCACGATCTTCCCTTATCTTTCTTTACCTGGCTTGCTTCCACTTATCCTTCAAATCTTTCTTAATAAACGCAGGCTTAAGAGCAAACACAGTACGCATTTCCTCCTCTGAATCAGCAGCTGCACTATTGCCCTCTTGGCTCCCATACAAGCCACCTGTTACTTATCTTGTATAGGACTATTCTCCTCAGCACACAGTAAGTGCTAAAATGCTGGTGAATTGGTGAACAAATGAGTGAATGGATGGATAGGATTCCATCTTTTTGGAACCTACTTCATCTCTTTTCAGTCTGGCTGTTATGGGTTGTGTCTAGATGTTTCCCCAAAGCCTCATGCTTTTTAAAATCAGTACACAACAGAATGTACTTCACAGGTTTTCTTGTATATTGCTAACCAGATAGAAGAATCACCTGCACTGAAAAGAGAAGGAAAGTCACATCTATTATCCAACTCACGGGCCATCAGTTTTGCCAGCTCTGGACGGTGGAACTTTAAACCCACCTGGGAAAGAACCACTGTCTTCAGTGTCTTAGCTAGCACATAGAGAAGGCAGTCTATGTGCTTGGCCTCAATGGATATGGTGCAGCAACATTTCAAACAACCTTATCCAAGCAGTATCGCAAACTGAATGAGAAAAAAAAGAAGTCAAATTCTCAGGATGAGCCCCTGTGTTGAGAGAAGTGACCTGCACATCTCCAAAGACTGACTTAGAGTCTTAGGTCTGCCACCAAGTGGACTGTGCGCTTGGGGGATCCACTTCCCCTCGCAAGGTTCAGTTCCCAGAGATGCACAGTGGAGAAAATATCACTTCACCCATCTGCCTTGCAGGGGCTTCATGGAGATGGAGTGCTTGGAGTCTCGTAGCAGCATGAGAATTTCTGCTAGAATCTCCACCTCCTCTCTGACTTTGGCTCTCCACCTTCCTCCCTCAGGAATGAAGGGCATGAGTTTCAAGTAAATCATAAATCAGATCAACGGATGGATAGATGGGCAATATAGATAGATGCATTTCCCTGAAAGCTTCACTCATTCCAACTTCTATGCCTTTGGCTCTTTGTTTTCATCCTCCCCTTTCCTGGAATGTCCTTATTTAGTAAAAGTGTGTGAATTCTAACATTCTTTAATAATGCATCTCAATGGGACTTCAGGTCTGATGTCTTCATTGATTTCTGTTTACTTTGAATTCCAATGTCACTTTTCTTTTTGCAAAGAAAAAAGTGGCTCAGCAGCAATTACTCCTGTTGGTTTAATCAAGTTTAACACCTTCATGACAAGGACTAAATCTCGTTTATTATGTCTCTCATGGGACCCATCTCATGGCAAGTCCTCCCTCATCGGCAGAGAAGAAGTGAATGAAGCAATGAACTAATAATTTCGGAGGAAAGGAAAACTGCCTCTGAAGAAGGTACTCCTTCCTTGAGGGCCGAACGCTACCCTTGCACGTTACCATCTGGAAATCCTTTCAGGATCTGGAGAAGATGGCTCGTGCTGAACTGCCACATGCATGGGCAATGCTACTGGAAAAATACTGCATGAGTATTTGCCTTTTAAGATGAGAAAGGACATAATTTATTCTTACGGTTCTGTCTAAATTCATTGTGATGACAGGAGAAAAGAAGACTTTTGTTCCAGTATGTGGGCCATTCTTCCTGGGCACTATTTAGATAGATCTGAATCAATGGCCCCGAGTCTGCATGCTTCCTTGCAAAGCTGCTGTTTACAAATGACTTTTCCATCCTTATTTAAAGAAGTGGAATTTATTTTCTCACCCCAATATTTTGAGTTGGTCCTATGACTTTTTTTCTGGCCAATGGATGTTGGCAGATGTGATACTCGAAAACATATAAAAGCTTTTCCTACTTTCTGCCTTTTCTCTTGCTCCTCTGCCTCTTCCACGAAAAGGTGTCAGAACCATCCTGCTGGAGATAAGACAAGTAGGACAATGGCTCGCTGCCCCAGTTACCCGCTCCAAGGCCGCCACAGATCAGCTGCCTGCAATAATAGCTCCATCCCCAGTTCGAGCTGTGCGTAAGTCCCGAAGAGATGAGGAGAACTGCCAGAAGAACCCAGAACGGTGGCACACAAACATGTACACGGCGCACATGCTTATTTTTCAAGTTGTTGACATCAAGCTCTACTTGGTGCTAATGTTTCCTAGAAGTCGTCTTTGAACCTTCTGATGAGCTCAGGATAAAATATTTCCTTGAGAAACTGCTTACAACCCATGCACATGTACCAACGCCACACAAGGAATGTAACCAATATGTACTACACACATTACAATAAAAAAGAAAAAGACATAATCAAAGAACTTTGAGTAAAATTAAAATATTGGACAAAATAAAAGAAAAAAATGAGAGACATGATATGATCTCAGTGTATAAAAATGCCCAGAAACAGACTATATTGGTCAAGGTTCTCCAGAGAACTAGAACCCATAGAATATAGATAGTTACAGATACAGTGGATATATGTATGTAGGCTAGATATAGATAAAGAAGACAGGGGAATTGGAGTACATGAGTATGTAGGCCATAACGCCCCTCACATGCCATCCATATGTTGAAAAACCAGTGGTGTAATTGGATATGAGGTGAAAGGCTTGAGAACAGGGGAACCAATAGCATAACTTCCAGTCCCAGGCCAAGGGCTGTGGAACTGGGGTAGGGGCTGGATGGGATGTGGTCCCATCTATGTCCCCAAGTCTGAAGCCTGAGATGAGAACCAGATGTTTGGAGCAGCAGACGGATATCCTGGCTCAAAGAGACAAAGAATTTATGCTTTCATCACGTTTTTGTTCCATCTAGGTCCTCAATGGATTAAATGACGTAATGCTCACCCACACTGATGAGGGGTTTCTTCTTTCCTTAAGCTGCGGATCTGGATGCTAATCTCTTCTCAAAAAACCCTCACAGAAATATGTAGAAATAATGAGTATCTGTTCTTCCTTCACCAAGTCAGGTTGACACAACATTTTCATTATCCAGACTAAAAGAAATATGTCTAAATATTAATAACTGTGGGGTGATGATTTTTGGTGTGTCACATATAATACACTTTAAATAGTAAAAATAACTGGAGGGGAGGTCCTGAAATAGTCATGGCCACAATGAACAGGCCCGGACTTCTGTGACTTCTAGAATGTTTTGGAAGTCACCAAGTTCTTTCTCCTCAGATCCCCCTCAGCACATCTGCCTACAGGTCACATGACAGTGGCAAATTGTTCCCCTTCTGATCCCATTATAAATTCACGGGTCATGGTTTCTCCTGGGATCCTGGGCTGACGTCTGATAGAGACCTACACAGCACCTGGCAGGAGGCCCGTTCCTAGGATCTAAAACAACACGTGTCTGTGAGATTGTTGGATAAAAGTCACCACCATGCAACATAGCATTTCTCTTCCTGAGGGGATGGAGCCTGCTGCTAGAGCCAGGTGGGTCCCTGAGGCCCCAAACCCAGCTCGAGGAGAGCATGGCCAGTCTCTGAGGCAGGGGCTGCTGGGACCAGGAAGTGCTGGGTCCGCACTGGAGCTCTCAGTGAGAAAGGACTCTGTAAGAGCGTGCCACAGCCAACTGTTTGTGCCAGTGCTGTTGCCTAAAACCTAATAAAAGCTGGTTTCTATTACTTGGCTTTTAAAAATGAGATTGTGACATTTAGTGACCTAAATTCAGGTCTTCTTGCTATCTTTATAGCTGAGAAATTTTCCACGTCTCTGAGAATTAGGTTGGGTCAATACTGATGAAGTTTCCTTGCGTGAGAATAGTAATGTCAGAAATTGAGCTTTTACCATCTGCTGGGCAGTGTTCAAAGAGGCCTGAATCATTTGGTTCACTTGATCGTCCCAAGAGCCGAATGAATTAGCATTTATGACAACGGATACAGAGCTGAGGGACAAGGAGTAACTGTACAGCTACCCCAGTCCAACAGGTGGACACCAGAGACCTTCCATGCTGTTTTATTCCATTTTTGAGGTGTCTCTATTGCAAGGCTTCCGCGGTGGGATTTTATCACGAATCATTGGGAGGAATAAGTTTAGGTTAGATTGCTTAGAACTGTATTGTTTACAGATTTTGACCTATGAATTCCATGGATGCTCATTGTCACATTCTTTATGTTAATGGAAAACTTGAGTAAAAGTCCTTATTTACCTAACAATTAAAATTTGTTAAAATTATGATGTCTGTGTAAAGTAAATTTATGCTGCCATTAAATAAATAATCTTTTGGTGGGCCTGGGATTTAGCTCAGTGGTTTCGCCGCCTGCTGTGCAAGCACAAGGACCCGAGTTCGATCCCCGGTACCAAATAAATAAATAAATAAATAAATAAATAAATAACCTTTTTTCTTTTTTGAATGTGATCTCACAGGGAGAACCACCACACTTGAACTGAAATCTACCCCTTTCTTCAACAATTATGTAATCTCCAAATCACTATGTCAGCTAAGTATTTTCCTTATTATTAGGAATATACATTATCACTTTTGTTATTCCACTTTTTAAAAACTTAACCTTATCTTATATGATTTTTAAATCTTGCTACAACGTTAAATATTTTCCTTCTATTAAAATAAATTCCACTTCAAATGCCCTGTGTTTATTAGTCTCCATTTTATACAATTTCTGATAAGATTGCTATGTATGTCTTAACCATACCCACTGTTTTCTTGCGTACTGCCTCCTCCCAGTTCTCTTTCTTACTGGTCTCTGCGGTTTCCTGCAGAACCTGGAAGAGAGGAGCAAGACCAGCAGGGGGCGCTCCCCTTACCCAATGATAAATGTAAACGTATTGTATACCAAAAATGTGCCAATAAAAGAATTTAAACTAAACAAAACAAAAAAAGAAAGTAGAGGGAGGCATCCTTGTTGCCCGCTGTCCTGACTGTGGGCAGACACCACATTCCTCAGCCTAACGCAAGTCCTATTCCAGACTGAAGAAACAGTAGTCTCCTGTTTGTTGATAGACTATTGCTGGCTAACATTTCTGTAAGAGCTCATGCCATGTAGTCCTCATGTGAGAATTCTATCTTCAATACAAGACCACGGGATTTCAGTTAAAAAAAAGCCGGACTAAAATGCCAGCTATCAGGAAAGAATGATGAAAGGTAGAAAATCATACCTTTAGACCAGCAGTCCCCAACCTTCTTGGCACAAGGGACCAGCTTCCTGGAAAACAATTCTTCCACAGCCCAGGGAGGGAATGGGATGGTTTCAGGATGATTTAAGTATGTTACATTTATTGTTCACTTTGTTGCTTCTATCATTATCATTAATGTATTTCTATACATTGGAACATATAATGAAACAATGCTACCACTTATCCAGTGCTACACTGCCTTGGCACTGCCTCAGTTCATCAGGGTTAGTTTCCTAAGCAGTGTGCAACCTTGATCTCTTGCATATGCAGTTCACAGGAGGGTTTGAGCTTCTAGGAGAATCCAGTGCTGCTGCTGATCTGACAGGAGGGAGAGCTCAGGTGGTAATTCAAGCAATGGAGAATGCTGTAAACACAGAGGAAGCTTTGCTTACCTGCCAGCTGCTCACCTGCTGCTGTGTGGCACAGTCTCTGACAGGCCACAGACTCATACCTGTCCCTGCCCTGGGGGCAGGAGTCCCTTGCCTTAGACTGGCCCTCAGAGCGACTTCCTGGTGCTGAAGTTCCTGGAGGACACACCACAATGTGCCATGGCTCTGTGCCTGTTCCTTCCACACTAGCTCACTTTTAAAATAATAATTTTTATGACAACTTGCTCTCCTATGGGGCCATAAATGGATGCTCTTGGGATGTTGTCCACCTGACAATGTGAGGGTTTCTCAAAGTAGGAGTGAGAGGGTTACTTTTGGCTTGTAGTTCTTCAAGTCTTCAGAACCTGTAGCAGGCTACCCAGGCAGAGTGAGAAAGACCAATCTTAGGACTAGCAAGCAAGCTACCTGATGTTACATTTAAAAACCTGGTGGGACAACTTTTTTTTGCTTAAATTCTTTTATTGGTACATTTTAGGTATACAATACATTTACATTTATCATTGGGTGTTTGTACCTGTGCGTGATGTATCTGGGTTCTTATTTTTTCCCCATTTCCTGTGCACCCTTCAGCCCCTCCACCCTTCCCTATTTACAAAGACTTTGTTTCCATTTTTTTTTCTTTTCTCATAATTTTTCCTTTCCATTCTTTCCTTTCCCCATCTGGGCAACTCTTTGAATTCCAATTCTTAGGAATTCTCCTAGCTCACAGGAGTGTGCTAACAAGACAATTTACTAGCCTCAGAGATAAAAAGAGTCACAGCTAGGTCATTATCAGAGTGTGTTTGTCAGGATGATCCCATGTGATGTGCTCTTCCTAGACAGCTCTGCTGGAGGTTTCTTCATTTGTGTGGTCTTGCTCTCAATAACTTGAGAAGAGCTTTCAAGTCGAAAGCTTCAGAGCATTAGTAAGAGCATAGGTCTGAAGCAATCAATAAGCAATTATTTAGGAACAATTTTATGGCCTACCATCATAAACCAGCCCATTTCTCCCAGTTCTCAAATGGCAGACATCCAGCATCCCACGCACTTTCTCAGTGTTCACACTGCTCAACCTCACAGCCTGGAGATGCTGCAGCTCCTGGAAAGCGCCCTTAGGAGGCTTAGACCCTGCCAGAGTTCCTGGAGGGCAGCATGGGAGAATCTCTGGGACAAGGGATTTCAGATGCACACGGAAGGGAGGAGGAAGGGAAGGAGTCCCTTTGTGACTATAAGATTCATCTCTGAGAATACTGGTGTGCGCATGGACTTGGGCTCAGAGTAGATAGTCATGGTGTTTTCTGGTTGTAGTTTTAGTTACAGGACATAAGAGGCTCCTGAACACCATTAAGAAATGCAGAAATCTTCGAACGTTGAAACTTTTGCTCACCTGCCTTGCAGAAGAATTTTAAGTTCTGGTTTCCCTAAGACTTCTCTTTTATGTAACTGGGGTAAATCAATTGCCCTTTAAAGCTTCCCTTTTATCATCTGTGAAGATTTTTCTTCAGCTTACCCAACTTAACATCAGCACAAGCAATTTGCAACCAGAAAAAGACTTCTGAAATTCAAAATGCTTTTCCTGTCTTGATATTGCCTGGCTCCAAGTCAGCTCCATACATGATAATAAAAGCACTGAAGTTGAGCCTGGAAGCCCTGGATTTTATAATTGGCTCTACCACTAACTTGGGGAGGGTGCATGATAATAGATATAGAATGTTTACTTGTGCCAGATGTAATTTTATTTTATTTTATTTATTGGTACCGGGGATTGAACTCAGGTCCTTGCACCTGCACAGCAGGCGGTGAAACCACTGAGCTAAATCCCCGGCCCTGACAGATGTAATTTTATTTTATTTATTTATTTATTTATTTATTTATTTATTTATTTATTTTTTTTTAGACAGATGTAATTTTAAATGTTTGTGTTTTATGGTGTTCCTGGGGATGGAAACTAGGGAGAGCTGAACTACATCCCCAGCACCCTCCTTTTTATTTGTGTCTCACTAAATTGCCCAGGCTGGCCTTGAAATTTTGATCCTCCTCCTGCCTCAGCCTCCTGAGTAGCTGGGATTGCAGGAGTACTACCATGCCTGGCATCATGTGTGTTATCTTTATTTAGTGCGGGAAACAAGAAAATGCTGTTATTTACCTATTTCACAAGTAAGGAAATGGAGGCAGTGAGAACAAGGAGATTGCTTACAAATGAGCAGTAGAGCCTGTACTCAGACTCCAGACTTAGTGTGGACCTTCTCTGCCACCTGTGTACTGGTTAGGAGCATAACCCGAAAGCAATGTTGTCATCAAATCCCAGCCATGACAGAAAGCAAGGCAGTGTGCAAGGGAAATCGAGAGCAACTTTCGCCTCACCACATTTCCAGCAAATAAGGATCCCTGAGAATATACTCTTCCTTTCATTATTTCTCCATACCCTTCCCTCTACCTTTGGTGACACTAGGTAAATGGTAGAATGGCAGACTGGGATGACCATGAAGTCTGGAGTTGCAAGAATGTGGGATTATTTCCAGCAATGTGAATATAAGCAACATACTAAATGTCTCTAAGCTCCAATTGTCTGTTTTAAAATAGAAATACTAACGTCTGCCTCATCAAGTGTTATAAAAAGTAAACTAGGTAATCTGAGTAAAGTGCCTGGGACAATAGTTGCCATAGAAGATGTGCATATTAAACAAACATAATTATTACTAAAGCAGTAATTTTAAGTCACATGAAGTTTTATAGACTGAAAATGAAAGAGTCTTCATGGGCCCAGAATGAAATGGAAAAAGAAAGCTCATAAAACAGGCAGAATACCACTTCAAAGTCACAAATCTTTTCTATGATGGTTAAAGCTGACTGGAGCCTACTGGGTTGCCTTTGAAGGTAGCAAGCTCCCCGTGATTCAGCTGCTTTGAAGAAGACATCAGTTGGTGAACGTACTACATATAGACTCCCTGAGTACATATGGATTCATTTCAGGAAGGACACTGGTGTGTTCTCCACTGGTGGAGTTCTCCAGTTAGGAAAGGGTTGATGACTTCTCGTCACTTCTCTGGTGGCCCGGAGCAGGATGTTGTGAAACCTGGTCATTGGCAATTTCTTGATCTTGATGTTCCTACAATCTCGGAAATATCTTTATTACTCTTGGTGTTTTTCACAGGGAAGAGAGAGTTAGGTAACTTTAGGGGTAATCAACCTTGTATTACCAGTGTTAGCAAACAGTCCTTTAATGATTGACATAAGTGTGTGCAAAGTGGAGCAGAAATCTGACTAAAGGTTAAGGTACAGATCGCTCAGCTATGTGACACTGAGTGTTGTGATGTTGGGGAGTGGTGTCAACTTTTAAGACACGGGACATAGTGGGAGATTCTTAGTCATTGAGGGTGGTACTCTGAGGAAGGATTGAAGCGACTCATGTCAGAGTTATTTCATAAGAGGAAGCCAGATCTTTGAATTACTATGTGGTTTCCAGTCATGGAATACAATCTTTTCCTTCCACACCTACTCTCAAATTGGCCACTTCTGAGGTCCTCATGAGAACCTAGTGGATACCATCACAATGACTCCTGAGAACTCTTACGCTAAATAAACCTCTTTTCCTTATAAAGTTAGGCACCTCAGGTATTTTGTGATAAGAATGAAAACAACAATGAACACGGATCTTAACCGTCCCCCGTGTATGTGGGGTCAATAGCTTCAGTAATCCAAGAAGAAAAGACCTAGGTTCATGACCGCAAATGTCTCTCTTCTCTAAAGATGAGAATTAAAGGTACTAATGTGTAGAGAATGAGGTATATGGTACTATACTCAAGCTTAAACCAGAGGCTCGGCATGTTTCATATTTCACTCTCTTATAACCTATAGCACAATTTTGCCTATCAGATTGGGAATGTTTTAACTAGAAATGCATAATTGAGTAAAGGATTTAGAATTATAATTTTAAGTTAGTTTATTTTTAAAATCAATTTTATTGATGCATTTAGGTATACAATATAATGACATTCATTATTAGAGATTTGTGCCTGTACATGATGTATCTTGATTCTTATTCTTCCCCCTTCCTCTGCCCTCCCTTCAACTCCTCCACCCCTCCCTATTTACAAAGACTTTGTTTCCATTTTATTCTTTTCTCATATGTATTCCTTTCCCTTCTTTCCTTCCCCTACCCTTCCCACTTCCCCGTTCACTTTGGACCTTTTCTTACAATTTCACATTATTAATTTTTCATTTTAGTCCTTATTTACACTTTCAGTTTCTCACACTAGAGAAACTATTCAGTATTTACATATGTGTGTCCTATTTATTTCACTTAAGAGTATCACTTCAATGTGAATCCGTTTAGCTATCAGTGCCTCTTGTTTCTCATTCTTTGTGGCTCAGTAGTACTCCATTTTATAAAAAAAAACCCCACATCTTCTTTATCCAGTCTCCAGTTGATGGGCAATTGGGCTGCTTCCAAGCTTTAGCTATTACAAACTGTGCTGCTATGAATATGGGTGCACATATATCACTGTGGTATGATTCTTTTAATTCTTTGGGGAAGATACTCAGCAGGCGAATAGCTGGGTCAAATGGGACTTCCAGTCCTAGTTCTTTGAGGTATCTCCATGCTGCTTTCCACAGTGGTTGCACCAGTCTGCACTCCCACCAACAATGGAGAAGGGTTCCTTTCTCCCCACACCCCTGCCAGCATTTGTTATTGGTTGATTTCATGATAGCAGTTATTCTTTCTGGGGTGAGGTGGAATCTCAGTGTTGTTTTCATTTGCATTTCTCAAATGACTAGTGATGTTGAACATTTTTCATATGTTTATTTGCTATGTCTACTTCTTTGAGAAAAGTCTGTTCATTTCAGAAGCCCATATTTGCATTGGATCTTTAAATTTGGGAGGTCTGATTTTTTTTAAGTTCTGTAGGGAACAGGGAAAAGGGACTTTACTAGGACCTCTGCAGTGAGTCCTAGTCTCACTAGGCAGCACAAGGTGAATTAACTTATTACACAGGAAAGGTAGAAAAATGAGACTTGGGAGAAGAAGCTGAGCTTTGGGCCTGATCAGTGCTGCTCTGGGCAGCAAAGATGAAAGCCCCAGAGCTTACTGCACCTTTTATTCAGTACATCGGGAGAAACAAATGTAACAGAAGACTAGAGAGCAATGGAATTCCTAGATCAATGAGGAACTACGCAGATGAAGATTTTGTTTTTCCCGGGATGTCTTCAGCTGCTGTAATCTGGTCCTGGGGCATCACAGTATCAATGGGTCATTGAGGTCTCAATTGTGACTGGAGGCCAAAAAGGAATTATGTCTCAGAATTCCATAGCTGGCCTGTAGGCAGGAGAACTAGGCTAACCAAATGATTTCCCCCCAAAATTATGTAGCATTGCTCCCAACAAAGTTCTTTATATATTCTAGATAGTAGAACTTTGTCTGAGAAACAGCAGGTGAAAATTTTTTCCCATATTGTGGGTTGTCTCTTCACACTGTTGGAGGTTTCTCTTGCTATGCAGAAGCTTTTTAGTAAGAAGAGATCCCACTTGTTGATTGTGCTAGTTCATGGGCCACTGAGGTTTTGTTCATGAAATCTTTTCCTACACCAATGGCTTCAAGAGTTCTACCTAACCTCTGTACCAGCTGGTTCAGCATTTGTGTTTTAATATTTAGATCTTTAATCCATTTTGATTTTAGTTTAGTGCATGGTGAGAGATATAGGTCTAGTTTTAATCTTTGGCAAGTTGAAACCCAATTTTTCCAGCACCATTTATTAAAGAGGCTATCTTCCTCCAGTGAGGGTGTTTGGCTCCTTTATCAAAGATGAGGTGGCTGAGTGTGTCTGGAGTTGTTTCTGCAACTTCTAATCTGTTCCATGGGTCCTCAGGTCTGTTTCTTTGCCAGTACCATGCTGTTTTTATCAAAGAAGCTTTGTGATATAGTTTCAAGTTGGGGATCGTGATACCTCCTACCTTGTCTTTGTTGCCTAGAATTGCTTTTGCTATTCTGGGTCTCTTCTTGTTCCAAATGAATTTTTGGATTGTTTTCTCAAGGTTCATGAAGTATTCTGCTGGGTTTTCAATTGGGATTGCATTGAATCTATATAGCAGTTTTGGAAGTATGGCCATTTTCACTATATTGGTTCTTCCTACCTAGGAGCAAGGGATGTCTTTCAATTTTGTGATATAATCTTCAGTCTCTTTTTTCAGAGTGCTATAGTTTTTAGAGGTCTTTGATTTCTTTTGTTAGGTTGATTCCTAGGTATTTCTTTTTTTTGGATGCTATTGTGCAGGTAGTTGTTTCTCCAGTTCCTTTTTCAGTGAGTCTGTTGTTTGTGTACAGGAAATCCATTGATTTTTGTGTGTTGACCTTGTATCCAGCTACTTTACTGAACGTGGTTATTAAGTCTAGAAGACTTCTGGTGGAGTTCTTGGGGTCTTCTATATAGAGTATCTTGTCATCTGGAAATAATGACAATTTGGCTTTCTTCATTTCCTGTATTTACTGCTTTTATTTCTTTCTCTTGTCTAATTGCTGTGGCTAATGTTTCCAAAACTGTATTGAATAGGAGTGGTGATAGTGAACATCCTTGTCTTGTTCCGGATTTTAGTGTGAAGGATTTCAGTTTTTGACCATTTAGTATGATATTGGCTCTTGGTTTTTCATAGATAGCTTTTATCAAGTTGAGGTAGAGACTGTCTATTCCAATTTTTCATAGGGTTTTTATCATGAATGTGTGTTGGATTTTGTTGAACACTTTTTCTGGATCTATTGAGATGATCGTATGGTTTTCATCCTTGGGTCTATTGATATAGTGTATTACATTTATTGATTTGCATATGTTGAACCATCCTGGATGAATCCCACTTGATCAGGGTGTTTGATCTTCTTGATGATCTTCTGCATTCTACTTGTGAGTATCTTATCAAGGATTTTTGCATCTATATTCATTAGTGACATTGGCCTATAGTTCTCTTTTTCTGCTTTGGGAATCAAGGTGATGCTTGCTTCCAGGAATGAATTTGAGAGTATTGCTTCCCTTTCAATTTCATTAAAGAGTGTAAACAGTAGTGGCAATAGTTCTTCTCTAAATGTCTTGTAGAATTCAGCAGTGAAGCCATTAGGACCTGGGCTTTTCTTTGTTGGTAAGTTTTAACTACGTTTCCAATTTTGTTGATTGATATTGGGTTGTTTAGAATTTTTAGGTGTTCTTTGTTTAACTTTGGTAATTCATACGTATCTAGGAACCTGTCCATTTCTTCTCTGTTTTCCATCTTATTAGCATATAGGTTCACGAAGTAGGTATTGATGATTCTCTGGATTTCTGTTGGGTCTGTTATAATTTCACCCTTTTCATTCCTAATTGCATTTGGGGTCTTTTCTTTCTCTTTTTTTTCCCCATTTAGTTTATATTTTAGGTATACAATACAGTTACATTGATCATTGGGATCTTGTACCTTTACATGATGCATCTTGGTTCTTATTCTTTCCCCATTCCCCTACCCTCCCTTCACCGCCTCCACCCTTCCCTATTTACACTGTTTCCATGTTTTTCCTTTTCTCATATTTTTTCCCTTCTTTCCTTTCTCCTTCCCCTCCCACTTGCCCTATTCCTTTAGACATTTTCTTCCTATTTCACAATGTCAATTATACATTCTGATTCTTATTTACACTTTAGTTTTTCACACCAGAGAAACTATTCGGTATTAACATATGTGTGTACTATTTATTTCACTTAAGAATATGGCCTCAATGTGCATCTTATGTCCCTTTTCTGATAAGGTTGGCTAAGGGTTTGCCAATTTTGTTTATTCTTTCTAAGAACCAACTCTTGGCTTCATTGACTTTTTTGTATCATTCTCTTAGCCTCCATTGCATTGATTTCTGCTCTGATCTTTATAATTTCCTCCCTTGTTTGAGCTTTGGGTTTGTCCTGCTCTTCTTTTTGTAGAGGTTTGAGGTTCATCATCAGGTTGTTTATTTGAACTCACTCTGTTTTCCTAATATGAGTATTCACTGTTATGAATTTCCCTCATAAGACTTTCATTGTGTCCCATAGATTCTGATATGTTATATTGTCATTTAATTGTAGAAACTGTCTGATTTCTTCTTTACACTTGATCTTAGCCAAAAGGCTGAGAAGCAATTGATTTCTTCTTTAATTTCTTCTGTGACTCATTGGTTATTCAGAAGTGTGTTCAATTTCCATGTGTTTATGAAATTCTTGCAGTTTATTTTGCTATTGATCTCCAATGTCATCACACTATGGTCTGATAATATACAGGGGATAACTTTAATTCCTTTGCACTTGCTTAAACATGTTCTATGAGCAAGTGTGTGGTCTATTTTGGAGGACGACCCGTGTACAGCCAAAAAGAATGTGTATTCTGATTTTGCATGGTGGAACACTCTGTAAACATCTGCTAAGTTCATTTGTTTGAGAGTTTGAGTTCTAGTATTTTGTTGCTTGTTTTTTGTCTAGTTGATCTATCTATTTGTGATAATGGGGTATTGAGTTCCCTCACTACTATTGTATTAGTGCTTATTTGATTTTTCATGTCTGTTAGTATTTGTTTTATATAGTTGGGCATACTAGTGTTCAGTGCATATATATTTATGATTGTCATCTCTTCCTCTTTGATTGTTCCCTTTACAAGGACATAGTGTCCTTCTTTGTCTCTCTTCATCAGTGCTGGTTTGAAAACCACTTGATCTGCAAAGAGAATAGCTACTCCTGCTTTTTTTCAGGTTCCTGTCAAATGGAGTAGTTTTCCACACTTTAACTTTCAGTCTATGAGTTTCTTTTGGGATTGTGTTTCTTATATGCGGCATATTATTGGATCTTGCTTCTTGATCCATTCTGGCACTCTATTTCTTTTGATTGGTGAATTGAGGTCATTAACATTGATGGTTATAACTGATATATATTGACTTATCATTGTCATGACTTTTTCTTTTTGTTGGATTCTTCCCCTTTGTGTTTAATTTCCGGTCATGCCTGATGGATTCATTCTGCTGGGCTTCCTGGGGTTTTGATCCTCATTGTCTTTTCCTAGTATATTGTTTAAAAGATTTTGGAGTGCTGGTTTGGTATTCATGAAATTCCTCAGGTGCTCTTTGTCATGAAAGTATCTTTTTTCTCCATCAATTGTGAAAGAGAATTTTGCAGAGAAGATCAATATGAGTTGGAGGTTTTCCTTTAGGGCTTAAAATACATCACTCCAGTCTCTTCTTTCCTTGATGGTTTGTGTTGAGAAGTCTGCTGTGATTCTGATGGGCTTTCCTTTGTATGTGATTTGTTTCTTTTCTCTAATTGGTTGTAGAATTCTGTTCTTCTGTTGGGTTTCTGGAATCTTAACTATTATATGCTTATGTGTAGATTTTTTTGATCAAGGCTAGTTGGAGTCCTATATGCCTCATTTATCTGTATGTCAAGTTCTTTTCCCCTGCTTGGGAACTTTTCAGCCATCACTTCTGTGAACAGTTTTTTTTTTTTATGTCACCTTCACACTCTCCTGTTTCTTCATTGATTTCTCATGATCCTTACTATTTTAAAGAACTTTTTCTTTTCCTGGTCACTAATTGCAATCCCATCTTCGATATCTGAAATTCTGTCCTCACATTGGCTCATTTTCCTGTGTAAACTTTCAGTGGGGTTTTTAATCTCCTGGAAATCTGTTTGCATCTTTTTTATGGATTCCATTTGTTTCTTGTGTTGGGATTCCATCACGTTCCTCAGCTCCTCTATTTTTTATCTGTGTCTGCTCTAGATTTATTAATCATCTCTTGCACTATAGGCACAATCTCTGTCATATTTGAGAAATTATTTCTGTTTTCATTTTTCCCAGATCCTCTTTTGTTGCCAGTTCAGGGAGTTCAGGTGGTTGAGTATCAGATTGTTCCATCTCGTTTCCCTTTGGGCTTGCCTTAGGTGATCTGGAAGTCTGGTTTTGAGACTTGTTTATGTGTTATCTCATTTCAACAGACACAGCCTGCTGCACCATTGTTGAGGTAACTTTTTGCTCTCCCAGGGGTCTTCAATTCTCAGCAAGCCATGGAGCAGCCTTTTCTCCACTTCTCACCACTGCACCAATTCCTGGGTTCAGAGTGATGGCCTTTTGGATCCCTGTGATGTCCTGTTGTCTGGGTGGGGTTCTGGCTGGAGCCTGTGCATACTTGGGATGGTATCTACATGTGCCTCTGGCTAGTGCCTGCCCTCCTATTCAGCTGTTGTCTGGAAAGGCCTTTGGCTGGGGTGTGCCTGCACTTAGCAATGGTATTGGGGTGGGCCTCTGGCTGTTCCTTGTGTGCCTGTGCAGCTCTTTCCCTGGCTGGTCTTTGGTGCAGTCTTATGGGCCCAAGGGGCTGGGTCTGGGTCTGAGCCCTGTTTGGAAGTGCCTGCAGCCACACTGCTCTGGTCCACACTGGCTTCTCACTCTAAGTCAGATTATTACTAGATTTTTATAAAAGTTTAGAAAGCCTACTGTAATTTAGGATCACTTAATTCATTGTATAAATTCAATTGAAGGTTTTAAAAATTATTTGCTATTTGAGATGATTCTTTTTGTTACCAGAAAATTTAAGTTTTTAAAAGAAAAAATATATAAATATAGTTTGGGACATTTAAAAGTATTTAAGAAACTAAGTTTATAAATCGGTTTATCCATAGTTTGTAAGTTCCTAACAAAGAATTTTTAAAAAGATTAGACCTATCATTGACTCGGAAATAGCAAAAAAAAAAAAAAAAAGTCCCATCAGAATTACTTTAAAAAAATTGAGTGGGGGGAAAAACCCTGCAATTGATTAATCTAATAGAAGATCAATACCCAGAATGTATGAAAAACCTAAAACATTTAACACCAAAGTGAAGAGTAACCCAATAAATGGGCAAATGAGCAGCATAAACACTTCTGAAAAGTAGTATCAATGGCCAGTACATATATGAAAAAATCCTTAACATCTTTGGCCATGAAGGAAATGTAAATCAAAACTACACTGAAATTCCATCTCATCCTAGTCAGAATAGCTATTACAACAAAAACAAAAAATAAATGCTATTGATATACTATTGATATAGACAATAAGGAGCATTTACACATACTTTATTGTAATGTAAATTAGCACGGCCACTATAGAAAATTGTTCCTAAAATATAACAACTTCATAAGGTCAAAGCCCTGGTCTGAAAGCAAAGCCCCAAAGCACTTGCAGAGGCTGTTATGGGGTACTTGTTGAACGTTATTTTCTTCACTGCAGGTATGTCAGTGTCCCAGGACCTTAAAGGTTACATTGATCTGATCGATATCTGACTTCCCAGGAAACAGGGTCTTGTCAGCAGCTCCCCAAAGATGCAGCCCACTGACCACATGTCAATAGCTGTGGAGTATTCCTCGGCACCAAGAAGCAGTTCTGGCGCATGGTACCATGGGATCACCACAATAGGGGTGTAAGCCTTCAGGGGTGAGCTGTATTCCCATGCCAGCCCAAAGTCACCTACCTTGAGGATGCCAGTGTGGCCTGGCAGCAAGTTGGACGTCTTGAGGTCCTGGTTCAGGATCCAGTTGTCATGCAGGTGTTTCACCCCATGAAGCAGCTGGATCATCAGGGCCCTCACTTCCCCTGGCAAGAAGGGCTGCTTCATTGACTTCATTAGCCTCTTGAGATTGTGCTCCATGTAGTTCATCACAATGTAAATCTTATCCACATTGCTACCCACAACGACCTCCCTGACAGTGATGACACTGGGGTGCTGGGCCTTCAGGATACTGTTGATCTCTCTTAAGAGGTGTGATCGGGAAGCCCTCCTCCTTCTCCATTTTCAACCACTTCAGAGCCACAATTTCATCTGCCTTCTTCTCCTTTGCGCTGTAGACTACCCCGTAGGCACCTTCCTCCATCCTGTTCAGACACTGGCACTCCTCCTTGCTCTGGCAGCCCTGCAGGGCTGGCAAGTACTTGGGACCACCTGCTTGAGCTCATTAGGTGACATGGCCAGGAAGTCAGGCATGTAGCTCTCTTTAGTCAGGGCACTGCTCTGCATGGTTCCTTTACCCACTTCTTCACTGTTCCTGAAGTTGTGGTCAAATTGTGACTCTGGAAAACCAGGATGTGTTTTTCATTTTCTTGTTCTTCATCTTTACTCATTTCTTCATTTCTCATTTTTTCCTACAGACTCTTCTAAGGCTTCAGAGTTGCTCCTCATCTCCTCTTCCCCCTCCTCTGACTCCTCACTGGTGCTTCCTCCCTCCTCTTCCTCTGAACCTGAGCCCAACTCTGCTGAGCTGGTTTTCCTCTTGTCTCTGATGTCCTGCAGGTTAGACAGCAGGTCACATTTTCCAAGGTTTTTTTCATTAACTGGCCTCCGCCCATCACCTACCTCAAAGTGCTCCTCTGACAGCTGCACAGGGCTGTGGCTCCAGTGGCTGGCCTTGTCCTTGGCCCCATAGTCTTCCCTCAGGGTGTGGTGATCCATAGAGACTTTCCTGTGGGCCTCATGTTCCTTACACGCTCTTCTGCCTTCTCCTGTTGCCTCATCTTGTGCTCCTGCTCTTGCCTTTTTTGTAACTGCTCCCAGCGGTTCAGCTCTCTCCTGGAATGCTTCTTTGCCAACTCTTGCTGCCTCTGTCTTTCCCACACCTGGTGTGCTTTGTCCTGTTCTCTGTGGTGTGTCTGATATTTGTGTTCTTTCCTTCTGGCATACTTCCCTCCTGCTGAATGGACACAATGCCTACATTTTTCCTTTCTCTTTTCAGCTTTTCTGTGATGGGCTTTTTCTTTCAGAGACATTTGTTGGGGTGGTTTGATAACCAGAGAATCATCTTCCTCTCCACTGTCTTCCTTGGAGTCCACTCTTTTGATTGTGATCTCCATATGGTGATCTCTCAGCTCCCCCTCCTCAAAGGAATCCCATTTGTAATCCCAGTCATCAGAGTGACATTTGGAACTAGAAAAGAACTTAACTGAAGAAGGGCTGCCATTTTTTAAGCGTCTTGTCTCTGCTTTCTCCTCTTGTTCCTTCCTTTGTTTCTTTTTCTGGAGAATTTTGTTTAAATTTTTTACTTTCCAAGAGTCCCTTTCATCCGCATTTGAGTTAAAACACCGTAGCGGGGCTCCTAGTTTCTTGGGTTCAATCACGCAAACGTGAAGCTCAGCACTGCAAGGTTTGGTTACCACAGCGTCTGGGCCTGCCACCTCCTCAACTCGAAGATCTGAGCAGGGCTGGACTGTACGCAACGCCAGCTCCAGCCCTGACGTCAACTTGGACCACAGCGATAGGGGCCCAGCCCCCGGGTCACCCCTCAATCCTGCGCAGCTGCCATAGCTGCCAGTCCCTGAGCCTGAGAAGAAACAGTGCCAGAAGCGTCTCTGGAGCGTCGGTCACTTCCTGCTGAGACTCAGACTGATGACGCACAAGCGCGCCGTGAGGCAGACTCTCCAGTCCAGGACTCAAGGCAGCAATTTCCGGCGCACATCAAGTGTTGTCACTTCCGGGAGCGAGGCGGACTGGTGACGCTAAGGAGGGTGGCCTCCAGGTCGGGTCTGGCGGCGAAGTCCTGTCGGGCTCCGGGCGCCTGCCCAGAAGAATGCTTTTCCCCGGGTCTGATGTCCAGACTGGACTCACAGAGGTCGTCGAACGCTGGGGCACTGGGCTACCCTCCCACCCATGGCGCGGCCCACGGTATGAAATAAGTTTATCATACACGTATTTATTAAGCACCTACTCTGTGCCAGGCACGGTTTTAATGTTGAGAATCTGTTAGTGAACATCAGAGAGGGGATCCTTGCTTTTGTTTTTGTAATATTGTGGGCCTATTCAAACCTCAAGTAAGTTAAGTAAGTTACTTAACTTCAGATAATCATACGGGGAGCGAAGCAATCAAAAAGGGCTCGTGTGGTGGGGAATGATTGGGAAGTGCCTTAGGTGGGCACGGTGAGGGAACACTTTACCTGTCCTGAGTAAATATTTTGGACTAATTCCAAGGGCTTGAGTTTGGGATGGTAGAGTAGGAAGAGTGCTAAATAAAAATGATGGGACAACATTTTTGTGTACTGAAATCTGCCCTGGGTCCCAACAGACCAGACTAAAAACCAGAGTGAAATCACTCGTACTAAAGTTTCAGGTCAGCAAACCAAGATGAATTGTTATGTGACCTGAGCAACCAAGAGAGAAAAAGGGATAACCACCAATTTCCAAACAGTCCAGTTTAAAAGTCACGATAATGAACTTCCCTCTGCTTATTCCCTACAAAGAAGTAAGGGAATATTAACTAATAAGTGAGTGTTCTCTCTTGTTCTGCCTCGGTGTGCCCTTCTTACAAAGAAAGGAGCTCTGAAATGATCGATATGCTTTCTGTTCTTTATTTTTACATCCATCAGCCCTTCTCTATAAAACTAACATAGTCTATCCTATTTGAACACTTTTTAAACTGATAGAATGAGATGATACCGAATTCTTGAATCACAAAATAGCCAGTTAGCATCTCAATGTAAGGGCCAGAGATTTAGCTTAGTGGCACTGCGCCTTCCTCAATTTATTGTCATTTCTTTTTTGACAAGAGAAAGGTCAGGGATTTTGGAGGAAATAAATAAGAGGAGATATGAATTCTTAAATATACATGAATGCCCTTCCAGGGTTGAGAAGAAATTCAGAAATACCTCAAAGTGAGGTGGGAAACACTGGAATCTTTTAAGCAGGAACAGGACATGGTCTAATTTCAAGTTGAAAAATTACTCAGGCTCCATTGTAGGAAATAGATTGTGGGGAGGCCAGAGAACAAGCAGAAGGAGGATGTGAGGGATATAGTTGCTGAAATGGTAGCCTACAAAAATGTATGTTCACCCAGCATTTGTGCATTTGATCTTGTTTAGAAAAAGACTCTTTGCCCATAAAAGGATACTAAAATTGAAGATCTCAGTATGAAACCATCAGAAATATCTTAAGGGTTTTAGTGCCAATGACAAGTGTCCTTAAGACAGTTGAAAGTATGGAAGACACAGAAAAGAAGGCCACACAAAAGTGGGGTTGGAGACTAAAATGATGGCTGGAAAAGGCCAAAAAGAATTCTCTTTAAGGCTTCAGAAGGAACATGGCTCTGTTCACACTCTGATTTTGCACTTCTAGAATTCAGAATTAATTTCTGTTAAGCCCCAAGTTTGTGGTAAAATTTTTGCGTTGGCCCTTGAAAACTAACATAGGCAAGTACAACAGTGAAAGGTGTGGACAGTGTAGAGTGCAGAGCGGCTTCTATTAAACTTACGTTGAAGGGGTTTACCATTGTTGGGTGGTAAATTCTTTGTACCCATCAGGAAGGGAACCAATTTCTTTGCAGTGTCAAGTGTTGTATAGTTGTTGTGACTTGTTTAAATGTCCCCCAAAGCCCCAGGCAGTCATAGGTGGGGTTTTTTTCGGAGGTGGCTGGATCTAGAATGTGTGCTGCTGGGATTAAGGGAGTGTGATTACTAAATCAGTGCACTGATTGGTTTAGCACCTACCCTGAGCCCAGTAGCCTAGAATATAAAAGGGGTAGAAAGAAGCTGCTAAGGTTGCTTGGACTTGCTGCTTGTTGCCTTATACCTGCCCTGCTTTGCCGTGGACTGGTTCTCCTCTGTGATGCCCCTCTGCCATCCCACCTGCAGTGGAGCCAGCCAACTGTGGACTGAAACCTTTATGAACTGTGAGCCAAGTAAACCTTTCCTCCTTTAGCTTTGAGTGTTGAGTATTTTGTCTCAATGAGAAAAGTAATTAAGACAACAGAGAATGCATTGTGTGTGCTTGACTCCACCTAAATTCATGTCTACAAGATTTTCTATCACTTTATGCAGGTTGAACTGTGAGCTTAGATGAAGAAAGTGAGCAACCATGTGAGTTATCATTGTTCATTTAATCTTTAGGAAGAGCTGCCCAACAGAAATGGAAGGTATGTGTACATAGAATCATCACACATTGTGCTCAATCATGATACAGACTTTATATGATAATGGCTATATCTTTCCTACACTTTCAGATTTATTTATTTATACATACATGTTTGTAGTACACAACGGTTATATTCATTGTGGGGACTAGGTATATGTATATGTATATAACGTGTCTTGGTTCTTTTTATTCTCCTTCCCCTCCCATACCCCTCCCTCCATCTCAAGACCCCTTCCCCTTTACCAAAGGGCTATGGTTAGCATGTTGAAAGATGCGGTACATTTTCAGGTGATCCTCTGGTGAAGTGACATATCTTTCACCAACAAGTGGAAACCACTGTATTAAAGTCAGAAACAGTTATTTAAAAAGGAATAAATAAAGCCAAATAGAGTGCATATACAAGAAAGCCTATGCTTCTCTCCATTGGAGTAAAAGAAAGTACATCAAAGGCTGGGGTTGTCAGAAACGAAGGGATTCATTTCACCCAAACATTGTGTCATCTTTCAGAATGTTTGTGCCAAAGTAGCGGAATACATGTGTTCATGATTTACCTGGTATAAATCTATGGTCCAATAATTACTACCTCTCAGACTTTCTGTGTGCCAGACATGGAACTACCCGCTCAATGTACAGTCCTTGGTCCTGACAACCTCCCCCAGATTGGGAGCTCACATTACCTCTATTTTACACAAGGAAACTAAAACACATACAGGTTGAGCCATGTGGCCAAGATCACGTGTCAGAGAGGAGGCAGGCATCAGAACAATATGCCATTGTG
Source organism: Heterocephalus glaber (assembly GCF_053883595.1). Lineage (NCBI taxonomy): Eukaryota > Metazoa > Chordata > Mammalia > Rodentia > Bathyergidae > Heterocephalus > Heterocephalus glaber. Next base: position 2,881,008 of record NW_028258480.1, read on the forward strand.
TGCAGCTGATTCTGGTGGTAGAATCAGAGTGCAATTTCTGGACAAATAGAAATATATATTTATGACCATTGTGCATACATGTAATGGTTTGTATGTAGCTTCCATTGTTATGTTGTGAATGTCATGAAGTTAGAACTATCTCTGTGCTTCAGTTTGTAGTGTTGGCTTTACCTTCAATTAGTGTAAGAATTAATGGGACATTTGGTATAGTATCTGATGATTAACAAATGCTCAAGTAATGTTATGTGTTAGTTTTACTATATTTATATGATTAATTGCATCTTTCTGAGCTGTAAAATCATGTCAGGTTTTAGGAACTTGTATCTAAAATCTGCTCAGTTCATCAAATATGTCTCTAAGAAACTGGTTCTCTTACAAAATTTCTTAAAAGGTTTCTTTTGCTAAGACTTATAAGAAATTTTTATTAAATTTATGCTTGATAAGATCTGGCTTGTAGCTTGTAGTTAGGCAGTGGTACCCTGGTTATAAAGAATTTGAGAGCATAGATATTAATTTTTATTAATTGAGGATATAATATTTTTATAATATGGTGTAAAGTAGTAATACAAGGAATGAAGGATATGTTTAGGTCATAATCGGAGTAAGATCCCCACTGTGCAGTTTGGATGGGAAGGATTCCAAGTACATTTTCTTCTGGTGCTTTAGAGATTTCCTTTCTGTGTCTTTCAGTTTCAAGGCATTCTTCTTGTTCCAGGGGTGAAGTAGTGACCTAGATATGGGAGAGACATCTGTGCACTGAGCATTATTAGGTTGTCTGAGCCGTAATTAGAGGTACCAGTAGATGATGGTGCTTTCAAGGGTGTGTGGGTGTCACATCACAGGGAATTAGCAAAAAGAGAAACTCACTAAGCCCCTCCACAGAAGCTATGTACACCCTTCGTGGACCAGCTCAAAGCCCCCAGAGCATTGTTCTAGATTCCCCATAGCTTCTCATGAACATCAGGGGTGGCCCTACATGAGTGTGGTTGGAGAGAGTCTCAGGATTGTATTGTTTATTACCATGTAACACTGAGTCAGCATGGTTCTGGATGTGGAAGATGTTCCTGAGGATTGTTGTCAAAATCACAAAAAAGGAGAATGGGAGGGGAAGATTGCATGCTGCTGATTTTCCTGAAGAAACTGCTGTTCAGTAGTTTTTCTTCAAGTAAGCTTTGGCTGCTGTCTTCCTTCGGGAGAACTTCAGTCCTCATCTTCCTCTTGGATGTCCTTTCCTGGCTTCCATGCTGATCTTTCAACCTTCCAGTACAGATCCTTCACCCTGCTGGCCCAGGCTTTCTAGCTTCCACCACTGGCTCCTGGGCTTTTCCAGTGCAGATCCTTGATACAGACTTGCATGGGTCATTACCCCTTGACTGGATCATGTGGGTCTCCAGCATGCAGACAGATGTTTTTGTACTCTTCTACATCTGGCTCTAATAATATTGACTGATACATCCAATAAACCAGTTCTAAAGGCTTCTAAACCACATTGTCAGATACAGTCACAGCAATGATCCCACTTCTCTGGTACCAGTTTTCTGTACAGAATTTCTCATTTAATGACCAAGTGATGTTCCCATGACTAGATCATTAAATGTATTGGTCGCTAAATGAGGAATTGTATATGGTGTTATATTACAGTATTCAGAACAAAGAAATAGTCAAATGAAACTCCAACTTGATTACTTTGCTTATATTTGCATAACTTACATGCAGTACTGTAATGCATAACAACATAAAACTAAAGTACTGCACTGTACAGTACAGTCAGGAAAAATTATGGTACTGTATAAACAAGGTGTACTGTAGAAAAAGACATTGTGGTTCTATAAACAAGATGTATAGAACTGTACAGAAAAAGATGGGTTGTAAGTTTGAACAGTTGATAAACAGTAGGTCATTAAATGAAGAATGTCTGTATTGGTTAACTTTTCCATTGCTGGGACAAAATACTTGACAAGCACAACTTAGAAGAGAGGGCAGTGTATGAGGACGTATGAGTGAAGCCAAAGTCCAGTGGAGACCCCAAGAATTTGGAGATGCCCAAAACATGGAAAGTCTGCTGAGGAAACCTATAGGCAGTGAGATGAACTAGCCTAAGAGAGAGACCATGTGGGCTTCTCTTGCCAAGGTCAAACTGGGAGAACTTTTCAAGCCCTCTACAGCTCAGATCTTGCCACAGTCTGTCTTGGATGCTGGACATAAAGCTAGGATATATGGTGTGTACTCTGCTGGACTCTAGTCCTATCCAAGTCCTTTCTATTCCCATATCCTCCCTTTTTGGAATGGGAATGTGCACCCTTGCCGTTGTATCTTGGGGTTATATAACTTGCCCTCTGAAGTTTACAGTGGTTCATTGTGGGGGGCCTTGCCCCCCCCCCCCCGCTAGAACTCTTGAGTGCCTTTTACGGCATGTCTGGGCCTGCTGCAAGTCTACCCGGCAACAAGGAAGTAGCCCCAGTACCCTCCCCTTGCTCCTTCCGTCTAGCCCTACGGTATATATGCTGTAGCAGCTTCCGCAATAAACGAGACTTGATCAGAAACCTGTCTTGTCTCCATCTCTCGTGTCTCTTGTCCCTTGTCATTCTCACTCCCCCTCTAGGGTCTCCGTTGACTTACCCGTGGGCCGGGACAGTTCATGGCTAAGAGTTGCCTTGAGTCTCAGAGGAGACATTGGACGTGGACTTTTGAGCAATGGTGTAATTGTTAAGGCTTTATGGATGGAATTAGTACATTTTCAGTAGTATGCAGGATAGTTACATCATGGTAGATAGAAGTATGACCTTGTTATTGTCTCCATTTGGAAACTAAGTATGATTTAAAGAGATGTATTTAGGTGTTAAATTAACAAAGAGTGGACATATGATGGTTAATCTTGGTTGACAACTTTATTGGCTTAAGGGATGCCCAGGAGATATTAAAGAACACTTCTGAGTTCATCATAGGGGCATGACCTTGTTGACTGTATCTGGTTCTTGGCCCCTTTCTGTCTGTTTTCCACTCCCTGCTTCCAGATATGAGCTAAGTAGCTCTCCTCCACCATGAACTTCAAAGAACAGGTTCTTAGAAAAGATAAGGTCGACCACCCTTAGATGGACTTACCAAAAGGAAAGACCCACATCAAGGTAATTAGAAATGAAAGGTAACATTACAACATATACCACTGGAATTCAGGGTATTATAAGAATCTAGTTTTAAAATGTACATTCCAATAAATTGGAGAATCTGAAAGAAATATATAAATTCTTAAAAACATGACCTATCGAATTTGAACCAAGGAGATGTAAAAACATTGAACAGACCAATGACAGGCAATGAAACTGATGTATTAGTAAAAACTCTACTAAGAAAAGCCCAAGACACAATAGATTGATAGCTGAATTTTAACAGTACAGTACTTCAGAAAAGAACTAATGTCAGTATATCTCAAACTTTTCCATATAATTAGAAGGAATGCAATGCTTTGAAACTCATTGCATGAAGCTAGCTTTACCTGGTAACAAAACTGAAGAAAGGCTCAACCACAAAACAAGCAAAATAGAACAAAGCAAAACAAAAACTACAGGCCCATATCCTGGGTGAACACAGATGCAACAATCTTCAGTATGATACCTGCTAACAGAATTCAACAAATCATTAAAAAAATCATATATAATGAACAGGTTGGCTTATTCCCAGGTATGTAAAAATAGTACAGCATATGTAAATCAACAAATGCAATGCTCCACATAAACATGGTCAGGAATAAAAATTACATTTATCTCAATAGAAGCAGAAAAAAGCTTTAAACAACATCCAGCATCCCTTAATAATAAAAAGCCTGATGAAAATAGGTATAGAAGGATCTTAAGCTAACAGAGACCATATATGACAAACCCATAACTAATATCATACTGAATTTTTTATATCTAAGTTGTTGGCTCATTTTGATTTGATTTTAGTACAGAGTGAGAGATAGGAGTCTAGATTTATTATGCATGTGTATAACCAGTTTTTCTACCACTGTTTGTTAGATTCTTATTAACAAGTCTTTACAAAATTATCATTTCACCAAACATTCTATTGGTATCTGCCAATAGTATCTGTCTAACTTTCCTCGGCTAACTGTTGGCCAATGTTCAAAATTATCTTTAATAGCATCAGTTCAATATGTGGCTGTTATTTCCACCATTTGTTGTTTTTCCTCTAGGACATGGCATTCCCAGAAATTCTTTAAATTTCTAATACAGTAGTGGTACCTTTGAGGAAATAAATTATAGAATTATGGTGGGATTATACATAGACTCTAAATAAATTATTAACAATTATTGAAAACATGTTTTAAAAAAATGAGTTATATAACTTTACATTGGAAAAATGATACATGAGAAAAGAATATAAAGAGGTTGGCACTCTTAGTAGTTCATGACATGAGGACGAATCCTAACCCTATTTTAGTTATCTTTAAGGCAAGGTGAGTAACTTGGGCAGAATTGTTTGTTTTTATGTGTTTTTCATGCCTTCTTTGTCAGAGTTGAGGAGTGAACCCTCTGGACTGTCACAGCCTGTGGAAAGTCTGACACCTGTCAAAATGCCTGTCTCAGAAAGTAGGGCTTGGTCACACAGCTACCTGCTGATGAGAACAGCAGAATGCTAAGAATTGGGAAAACTGGATAAATGCCCTCAGGGTATCTTACACTTTCTGTGGACTCTCCTTCCTTGAGAAGCCCATCACCCTTCCGGAGCAGAATTGCTTCAGGAACTGAGCTCAGGGCTTTCCCCATGGAGTCAGGATTTGTATTACTGCTTGTAGCCTTGGTTCAAGTGGGCCCAGATTTAGCACATGACAGTGGTAGCTCTTAACCTCTGCATGATGCTGGTCTGGCAGGTGTGCAGAATGCAAGAGATGTGGGGTCATGGCAACTTCCACTGAAATTTTAAGAAAAACCTAGAAGCCATGCAGAAATTTGCCGAAAGTCTGTGTGGCCATGCCTAGTGGCAGTGGAATGCAGGGGGTACAGGCATCAGCAATGCAAAACACCCACCAGGTAGAGCTTCAGGCAAGCTGCAAAACCTGCCCAAGAGAATAACCATGAGCCTGTGATCCACAGAGCGGCAGGGCTGGGGGATCCGAAGGCTTTGGATCCTCCACCAGAGTGCGAACAGGGTGCCACTGAAAGCTTCACTGTTTCCAATCTTCCTTGTTGGGGTGTAGGCTTACTTGGGGCTGACTATTCCTTACTACTGCCTGTTTCTCCCTTTTGGAATAGTAACATTTACCCAATTTCTGCCAGGCCCCCCAGGGCTTGGAAGCATGTAACTGACCTTTTGATTTTACTGGTGTTCACGGCTGAAAGAGTTGACCGTGAGACTCAGAGGAGAGTGGAGTTAGACTGTTCAGTGAGACTTTGGATTACTAGGGATAGAACTGTGCAATGGCCATGAATCTTGGCGTTTGGAGGCAGGGTGCTGAGCCTGGATGTGGATTGTTTCAGGTGTCCCTGTTGGAGGCTGGTGGGTGATGTGATGATGCTGGAGAGTGGTGTGAGCCTTTAAGATGCAGAGCTGAGTGATCACTGATCCCTGCTGTGCTCACCTCTGCAGAGCGTTAAGTGGTTCATGTCACACCAAGTGGTTAAAGAGCAGCCCTGCTCTCTGGATCACCCCCTCCTTGCCTGTCTAACTGTGTGCTGTCTTTCTTCCACTCTTACTCTGATACCATTCAGGATGAGGTCTTCAGGGGAACATAGCTGAACTCTTTGCCATGCTTTTGAACCTCTGGAGCACTTTGCTAAATAAACCTCTTTTATCTATGAGGTTATCCAGCCTCAGGTGGTTCACTATAATAACGCAGCTAAGACAGCTAGAAACAAGTCTTACCTGCCTCCCATGTGTTTGGTGTCAATAGCGCTAGTAATCTAAGATGTAGACTCTTTTCACAAGCAGGGCTCTGTCTACTCTTCTAAGGATTAAAAATATTTTAACTTAGGAAGGAAGTTCAGAATATATGATGATTCATGGCAGAATTTTACCTATTAGGATGTGAATTTTTAAAGTACAAATGCAGAATTGGGTAATTATAACTTTAAGCTTGATCATTATTTGAATTTGTAAAAGTTTAGAAAATATTCTGTAACTCAGATTCTCTCAATTTATTGCATCCAAAAATTTGCTTGATAAATCTTTTAAGAATTATTTGCCCTTTAGGATGATTTTACTTGTTACCAGAGAATTTAGGTCTTTAAAAGAAAAACAAGGCGACCACAGCCGTGGCTGCTGCAGCCTAGGAGAGCCCGGAGAAGGGGAAGCGGGAGCGAGCGAGTGACTCCGCCCCGGGACGGTGCGGACGCTGCTGTGGTGCGGGGCAACCGGGGCGAGGGGGCGGCCCGCACCAGCATGCCAAATAAAAACAAGAAGGAGAGGGCCGGGGTTTTAGCTCAGTGGTTTCGCTGCCTGCTGCGCAAGAGCAAGGACCTGAGTTCGATCCCCGGTACCAAAAAAATAAATAAAACCTCAGTTGCCCGTGAACTAGCACAAACAATCAACAAATGGGATCTCTTCTTATTAAAAAGCTTCCACACAGAAAGAGAAACCACCAGCAGTGTGAAGAGACAACCCACAATGTGGGAAAAAATCTTCACCTGCTCTTCCTCAGACAAAGGTCTACTATCTCGGATCTATAAAGAATTTAAAAAGATCAGACCTCCCAAATTTAAAGACCCAATCCAAAAATGGGCATCTGAAATGAACAGACATTTCTCAGACAAAGAAGTAGAAATAGCAAATAAATACATAAAAAAATGTTCAACATCACTGGTCATTCGAGAGATGCAAATGAAAACAATGCTGAGATCCCACTTCACTCCAGAAAGAATGGCTGCTATCATGAAATCAACCAATAACAAATGCTGGCAGGGCTGTGGGGAAAGAGGAACCCTGCTCCACTGGGAGCAGGTGTGAGTGTAGACTGGTGCAACCACTGTGGAAATCAGTATGGAGATACCTCAAAGAACTAGGACTGGAAGTCCCATTTGACCCCGCTATTCCACTGCTGGGTATCTTCCCCAAAGCATTAAAAGAATCATACCACAGTGATATGTGTGCACCCATGTTCATAGCAGCCCAGTTTGTAATAACTAAAACTTGGAAACAGCCCAAATGCCCATCAACTGGAGACTGGATAAAGAAAATGTGGTTTTTTAATAAAATGGAGTACTACTCAGCCATAAAAAATGAGAAATTAGAGACATTTATAGCTAAGTGGATGCACATTGAGGTGATACTCTTAAGTGAAATAAATAGGACACACCTGTAAATACCGAATAGTTTCTCTGGTGTGAGAAACTGAAAGTGTAAATAAGGACTAAATGTATAATAGGTAATGTGAAATAGGAAGAAAAGGGGCAAAGGGGAAGGAAGTGGGAGGGCTAGGGGAAAGGATAGAAGGGAATGGGATTAATATGAGAAAATGGAAAAATAGGAACAAAATCTTTGTAAATAGGGAGGACTGGAGGGGTTGAAGGGAGGGCTGGGCAAGGGTGAAAAATAAGAACCAAGAGGGACTATGTAAAGGTGCAAATTTCCAATGATGAATGTCATTATATTGTATACCTAAAATGTACCAATGATTAGAATGAATAATCGATAATGTAAAATAGGAAGAAAAGGTCCAAAGGGGTAGGGGTAGTGGGAGGGGCAGGGGAAAGGAAAGAAGGGAAAGGAAAAAATGATGAGAAATGGAAAAAATGGAAATGAAGTCTTTGTAAATAGGGAAGGGTGGAGGGGGTGAAGGGAGGGCTAGGAATGAGGAAAAAATAAGAACCAAGATACATTATGTAAAGGCACAATTCCCAATGAGAAATGTAATTGTGTTGTATACCTACAATGTACCAATAAAAGAATTTAATACAAAAAAAAAACAAGAAAGAGAAAGATCCACAAAAGCAGTGAAAAGTGGAAAAAGTTTGAAAGAAGGACAAGACACTGCAGAATCAGCAAATTTCCAGCAGAAAAAGCAGCGCTGTGGCTGTCCAGTCTGCCACGTGTACTAAAATAAAAGCACCATGGCAAAGAAAGACAAAGGGCAGAATTCATCACGGTTTAATGCCAGTAGTAATAGAGAACTGCAAAAGCTACCATCTCTGAAAGATGTTCCTCCTGCCTATCAAGAGAAGCTTTTTACCCAGAAGTTGCGTCAGTGTTGCGTCCTCTTTGACTTTGTTCCTGACACATTGAGTGACCCCATGTGGAAGGAAGCGAACGAGCTGCTTTAAGTAAAATGATTGCATACATCACCCATGATCGGAATGTGGGCAGAGAGCCTGTTTATCCAGAAGTAGTCCACGTGTTTGCAGTTACCATGTTCTGGACATTGCCGCCTTCCTCCAACACTATGGGAGCGGGAGCAGAATTTGACCCCGAGGAAGATGAGCCATCGTTAGAAGCAGCCTGGTCTCATCTGCAGCTTGTTCATGAATTTTTCTTAGGATTTTTAGAGTCTCCAGATTTCCAGCCTAATATAGCAAAGAAGTATATTGATCAGAAGTTCGTGTTGCAGTTTTTAGAGCTCTTTGACAGTGAGGATCCTCCAGAGAGATTTTCTTAAAATCACCCTTCACAGAATCTGTGGGAAGTTCCTAGGCCTGAGAGCTTATATCAGGAAACAGATAAATAATATATTTTATAGTTTTATTTATGAAACAGAGCATCACAACCGCATAGCAGAATTACCAGAAATATTGGGAAGTATAATTAATGGATTTGCCTTACCACTAAAAGAAGAGCACAAGATTTTCTTATTGAAGGTGTTACTGCCTTTGCACAAGGTGAAATCACTTGAGTGTCTGTCACCTCCAGGTGGCCAGGTACTGTGTCCTGCAGTTTCTGGAGAAGGACAGCACCCTCACTGAGCCAGTGGTCGTGGCACTTCTCAAGTACTGGCCAAAGACCCACAGTCCAAAAGAAGTAATGTTCTTAGATGAATTAGAAGAAGTCTTAGATGTTATCGAGCCATCCGGATTCATGAAGATCATGGAACCTCATTTCCGGCAGTAGCCAAATGTATTTCCAGCCCACACTTCCAGGGGGTAGAGCGAGTGCTGTATTACTGGAACAGTGAACACATTATGAGCTTAATCAGTAAGGAGGCAGCAAAGATCCTGCCCATTGTGTTTCCATCCCTGTGCAGCGACTCCAAGATCCAGTGGAACAAGACAATACATGGCTTGATGTACAATGCCCTGAAACTCTTCGTGGAAATGAACCGAAACCTATTTGATGATGGCACACAACAGTTTAAAGCAGAGAAACTGAAAGAGAAACTAAAGATGAAAGAACGAGAAGCATGGGTTAAAATAGAAAACCTAGCCAAAGCGAATCCCCAGGCACAGAAAGGTCCGAAGAAGGACCGAGCTGCCTCAGGACCCCCCCCACCAAGAAAGGCCTGGAAGCTCACTGCAGAGCCGATGACTTGGTCTTGCAGGGTGGCACTAGCCTTGGGGCGGTGGCCGACCTGGCTGCTCCTGGTTCTGTAGAAAGTCCATTCTGTCTGCGCCGTACCATCAGTCACACTCAGAGTCAGAGTTTCCTCCAGCCCCGTTCTGTAGGCAATAACGCATGTCTGCCTCAGCTCAGATTAGGAGTTCAAACAATGGTGGCTTCTCGGACCCTGGCAGCCAAGCTAGTGGATGGCGGTATTCTCACCGTGTCCTCACTGTCCCAGCATGGTGCTAAGTAAGCCTGTTTCCCAAAATCAGAGCTCTAGGAAAGCACCCTGGTCCTCATCTTCATGTTCTACCCAAATGGAATCTGTGCTCCTTTAAAATAGGTGGTTCTAAATAACATCGGTGTTTTTCAAATCAGAGGAACAGTTTTAAAAAGTATTGCCTATTTTTTAAGACTTTACAACCTTTGAAATTGTTTCTATGTGATTGTCATACCTGCAGTTTTTGTTTAGTCTCATAGAAATGGCTCTTGCTTTCATGTTGTCACAGCCTTCTGGGAAGTGATGTGACAGTCAGCAGCCGCTGCACCTGTGAGGTGTCCTTTACTGTGGTCAGCGGCGTGTGCGCCATGTCCTACTTCTCTTACATTTACCAAAAGCCATATTTCTGGGTCTGCAGTACAGCACCAGGGTTCCAAGAATAAGCTCGTAGAAGAGTTTATGTATTTATTTTTTTGGTACCAGGGGATTGAACTCGAGTCCTTCCGCTTGCGAGGCAGGTGGTGGAAGCACTGAGCTAAATCCCTGGCCCAAGAAGCATTTATTTTTAAAAGCTTTCTCTATCTACTTTGACTGGAATTGGAGTTGTAAAATTGTGTGTTCATATTTTTATTCAGAGAACGAACTTTCATGTCCTTACACCGTTACCTTTCAACAAGGCTCCTAAATTAATAAAAGTATAGTCTAAGAACTTCGCATTTTGTGGAGAGTTAGGGCAAGATCATTTTGAGCTAAGCCAGTTCTTGGCCTGATGCAGACTGCAGATGCTTTGGGGTGGAAAGTGGCAGAAACAGCCCCATGGGCCCCAGGGGCCCTGCTGTGACAAGGCTTGGAGGAACCTTGGGGGATGGTGCTGAGCGAGCCTCCCTGTGAGGAAGCGCACATGGCCCCAACCTCACGAGGAAACAGTGTCTGAGTTTTCATCGGTCTTCAAATGCTGCTATATATTTCACAGACTCCCTGCGTGGATTAAGCTTTTGTTTTAGATAGAGTAGCATGAGGAGAAAACCCTTTAAACTTAGTGCTTTGTCTACTCTTCATTTCTCTCAGGGTGGCCAGTATTTTGACTTATTTATCCTGCTTGAAAGCTACTTGAGATATGTACTGCTATTCTAAACAGTGACTAGTTTCTTTTGTCTCTGGCATATATATAATGTAACATTAAATGTCCTGATGCGTAAGAGATAAAACGTGGCTTCTTTTAGGATCTGATTTTTATTCGTGGTCTCGGGTATCCATGAAAAGGTTGTGAAAATCAGACATTGCTCCTTGTGCAGCTGCAGCGCCTGCTGCTGGGGTTTCTGTAGGTTCACTGACGACATCGCTTATTTGCTTGTTTCCTGGAGGAAACTCAGCTCCGGGAGGGGATTGCCATGGCGAGAGCAGAGCAAGCATGAAAGGAAAGCATTGCCCAGTGGAGGTGGACCAGTCAGTCCACTTGGTGAGGAGAACTTCCTGAGAAACTTGACAGTAGCTGTCCATTGTACCATTATGAAACCTGATTTTAAAAGGTTTAGATGCATTCTCCTTTTGAAGGCAAAAGGTTGCTTTTTATTGTATAAAGCAGCATCTTCTGTATTTTGATATACCATTGTTTGAACTTCTGTCCTTAGTGGTAGGTTCTCAGATGTCCCTGACCTGGATGTCCAGTGTGTTGGTGAGAGGTTTCCGGGAAGCCTGTCCTTCTGCCCTCGGAAAAAGCAAGCTGTTGGTATGGGGTGACTGTGTAATGCTCCACCTGTCAGAACACCTTTCATTGGTCTAGGTTTTATTTCTGCTCGTTATTGAGGACAGACATTCACCAATAAGGGAAAAGGAAAAACAGCTTTGAGAGAAACTCATTTTCTTTGACAAGAGTATTACTCTTTTGGCTTATTAAAATTTCCTCCTTAATACTCAGATTCCCTGTGTTGATTGTTCGACTTCCATGTTATTAGAGAGAGACACTGTTTACTCTGTACCAAACTGACCTCAGAAGTACTGCATTGAAAATAAACTGGTGACTCTTTTTCTTCATAAAGTCCCATGTGGTATCTTCACTCTTTCCCAATGCATCTGTACACCAGAAATGTCACACTTCCCAGGGCCTTTTTACCATAGGTTTACTATGGCTTCCTTTTAATACTGTACATACATTGTATTTTTGTTTTATGGTACTAAGTAATAAAAATATAGACTTCATATTTTGTACAAAATGTCCTTTGTACAGAATAAAAAATTTCATAGAGACAGCAAAAAAAGGAAAACAAAATTTATAGTTTGTCTAACCGTAAAGTATTTAATATAGTATTTATCAAAGAATCTATCCATAATTTATATGTTTCTTAAAAGAAATTGTTATACATTTCAGAATTATTGGTGACTTGGAAATCGAATAAGGAATTCTTACCAAAGTGATTTTTAAAACATTTTACAAAACAGAGAATTGAACCTTTCTGACTGAGTTTCATCCCTGTCCCTTTCTAAGTTTTTATTTTGAGCCAGAATCTTAGTAATAGATAAGTTGCCCAGGCTCAGCTCAAACTAGTAATTTTCCTGTTTCGGCCTTCCAAAATGGTGAGATTACAAGTATACCACCATACCCAACTCAAAGTAAACTTTTAAAAATGAATTTAACGGGAGAAAAATTTTTCCAGCTATTAACCTGACACAGGATGATTATCCAGAAAATCTGAAGAATTCAAAAAACCTGACACTAAATCAATAAGTAATCAGATAAATCAATAAATGGACAACTGAGCTGAACAGACAATTTTCAAAAGAGGAAATACAGATGGCCAATAAATACAAGAAAAAATGCTCAACTTCTTTAAACTTCAGGGAAATGCAAATTAAACCTGGATTGAGCTTCCATTTCACCCCCATCAGAATAACTTTTATCTAGAAAACAAAAAAAGGATATCAGATTCTGGCAAACCCATGGGGAAAATGGAATCATTTTGCACTGTTGGTAGTAACAAATTAGTATATCCACTGTGAAAAAGGGTATCAGGTTCCTCAAAACCCTAAAAATGGAACTAAATATGATCCAACTCTACCACTCTATGATATATACCTAAAAGAGTGCGAGTCATCACACGATAGCAATAGCTGCATATCCTTGTTTATTTTAGCACAACTTACAAAAGCTAAGAAATGGAAATAGAATCAGCCTAGGTGTCCATCAGTGAATGGAAGGATAAAGAATGATTATTAATGAGCCAAAAAGAAGAAAAGCAGATAATCTGCAGGGTAATGAATACAAGTGGAGAGTATCATGCTAAGTGAAATGAGCTATACTCAGACGAGTATACTGTTTCATCTTATATGAGGAATGGAGGGGATGAATACACATAAAGGAGAAGGGGAACTATTAGGAATGGGGAAAGAACCAAGGGAAACGAGACAGAATAAGAAAGGCTAATAGGGTGGATAAGTTCAAAGTATATTAAATCCATGTATGAAAATGTCATTATGAAACCCATTATTTTGAACAGTTAATATCCACTAATTATAATTTCTAAAAAGAATAAAAACTAAGTCAGTTTGTAAGACTAGAAGAGAAACCCTATATTTTCATCCTCTTTGGGAGCTTTAGCCAAGAGCAGAAAGTTAAATATTCTGTCATTACTGCCATTAAAGTCTTGAAGAAATTCTGAATAATGTCTCTGAGCGACAGGATAATCAACCTCAGGCTGTTTGGTTTTTAGCAGAACTAATGGATGAATCATGATCACAGGGGGCTTTAAATGCTAATTATTAACACTGTCTTCAGGTGACTTTATTTGATTCAGCAAAATTAACATTCTTCTTTCCTACTGAATATCAAGAACTGATCTCACTGTGTAACTATGAGTCCTCCCACCCCAGGTGTCATGAGGTCTCTTTTTCTCGCAGTATGAGAAGATTCTCCTTTCTCTATTTCCATATTACCAGCCCATCTTCTCTTGATGAATTCAAGAAAGGTCTGCAGATGATGTATTTCCTTATTCAAGTATAACAAGCACAACTGCTTTTCTGATTAGTTCAGAAAGTGAACTGTGATGGGTCCCAAGTCTCCAATTACTGCCATTCTCTGACTTTTCTCCTTTGACTACATGCTATTCCTATAGCACTGGTGGACTGTCTTCCTAGGGAGACATACAGATGACTTCTCTGGCATTCTAAGTTATCATCCAGACCCTCATGGCCCTTGCTTGCATTGCAGGGCCTTCATTTATCTCACGGCAAGTGCCACTGCCACATATGACCTGGTCTCCAGCTCTGTACAGTGCCTCCAAAACCCTGTCCCTGATCATAAAAAGCCCACCTCCCTAGGTTGAGTGTTTTCACATCCTCCTTTCTTTATTTTCTCTTTATTTTCAGGGACCATGTGGCTTAAGGTCCCACAATCAAAGACTCTCTATATTATAAGGGGACTGTAAGAAGGTATTAAGGAAACTGTGCCTGTAGAAGCAATCCTGGTTTCTCTTACTTGTACTGTGAGCTCCAAGAGATAACTCATTGCCAAAGATATTAACACCAGTTGTAAAGCCATTACCAGTTCAATTTTCTTATTGTCAAATTGCATCTTATACTTTAATGTATGTGAATATACGTGTACATAATGTATTTCACATGGTTATCATACCAGGTCTAGGAAGTTAACTGAGAGAGCATGATTTTGAAAAGATCTATTCAGAAGACAGACCACTGTCCAGCAAATGAAATGAAAGCCATAGAGAGTCAGAGGGAAAAATCATAGAACTCACATCCTGGAAAATGGCCAAGGGTCTGAAAGGGAAAAGAGCACAGTAGAAATTAGGCAGTGATTAAAGCACAATACAAGCAGCCTGGGAATGTGAGAACTGAACCAGCCAGGGGGTAGGAGCCTCTGGGCCACTTCCCACTCAGGAAATGAAGGACAGCCCGTAAGCTATCAGAGGGCAAGAACTCAGGCTGAGATGTTCACCATTCATCCTTGTTTCTAGAACTTACAGTCCACTCCATATTACAATTTTTTTCTTTCTCTGTGTTTCCTTGTCCACTACTCTAGGCAAATGCACAGCCCACTCCTCAAAGTCATATGTTCAGGGCCAGTTTTACACAGGAACACAGTTCCACTGGTTCCACTTGCCAGGCATTCTGACATTATACAGGTTGATGATCACTCTTTCCATGGTGCGGTTGGACCTTTCCACATGGGCATACATGGGGAAGCCAAGTTTTTTCAGAGCCAGGAACTGCCAATATATAACATGATACATGAGACCCTGGCCCTGGTACTCAGGCACAGTGCCTGCCATTCGCAACTCTCCAGTGTGGTCCATCAGGGACCAGGACACTGGTGTCCCCTTAGGCCCCAGCAGACAGAAGCTGGGGAACGACCGGATACAGCGCTCGATGAATCTCTGGCTTCTCTCATTCCCACCAAGGTGCCAGAATTGGTTCACCAGAGCAGCGTGGGTAACGTCCAGGGATGAGAGTTTGAACATCTCTTGGTTGCTGTTGGGAAAAAGGGAAAATGGATCACACATATTGTAAAGTATTGTAATTCTTTCTACCTGAAATTTCCCGAATGTCAAACTAGATTATATATAAGGATATGTGCTGTGAAATCTGATGGCTTGGATTTATACCAACATTGCTTATGTGACTGGGATGATTAGTGAATCTCTTCACTCTGTATCCTCATGTAGTAACTAGAGTTAATTAGCATGACTCTTTAGAGAGTCCCTAAGGGACTTCAGTGAGTCTGTGTTTGTTTGTAGACACTTCAAAAAGTATGTGGCAGAGAGGAAACACTACCTGAAAATTATTTAAAATGTATACATTTGACTTTGGCCATAACCAATTTAGATAGATAATTGTAATTATCCTCATTTTACACACAGGAAAATTTTCATAGAAAGTAAGTATCCTAGGTTATATTCCAGCAAACATGAAAACCAGAGCTAGATTGATGGAATTTTAGAATGTTGATGTCTAAGGGTCCTTGTCCATTGTTCTGAACAAATGAGAAGTTAAGTCCAGAGATGGACTGGAGTGTGGAATGTAAATGGCTTTCATCACAAAGCACTGAAGTCTGAAGACTTTGCACATGTTATAAAGGAGCCTTGGAAAAGAGCTCAGGATGTGGGATTTGAGGATGTAATTCCAGACTGTAGTTACATCCTTCACCATGCATGCAGTAATCATCAGTCTGCTTTCTCTCAGAAAATTGAAGATAATGTTTCCTATCCTTTTTGTCTCTTATTTGTAGAAGAGGATCATATGGAATTCGAAACATGGAGGTGTGTTCCATGTTGTAAGTCACTTTGCAGTGTGACTGGAGCTCTCCCAGGAACGAGAACACACAGAGGGCTGTGGATTGAGCACTAGCTTTTAATTCTGTGCAGTATTAGGCTAAAAATTAACCTGGAAAATATATAATTTCTTCAAGTTCTTTTTTTTGAAACATTTTGTTCTATGAAGTGAATTCATTAAGGACGTTAATTAAGCACCAAAATGTGCCAGGCATTGTTTTAGTGTAAAGGATCTATTAGTGAACGTGAGGGAGAGGATTGTTGCATTTGCTGATTTTCAGTATTTTTAGGGGAGGATTCAAATATCAAACAATGAGTTAAATTAATTAGCTCTTTTCAAAAAATCATAAGAATAATCAAGAGAATAAAATAGTGCCATGTGTAGAGAATAATTGGGAAGAGATCTATTTTTTCTTTAACTTTATTGGTACTACTTAAATATACATAACCATCACACTCATCAAAGGGAACTTGTACCTAAACATGGTATATCTTTATTCTTTTATCTTTATAGCTTTATAAAGATATCTTTGTACCTTTTTGGGAAGAGATTTAAATGTATGGTTTAGGCAGGATTCTGGTGAGATGACTTTTGAAGAATCCTGATAAAACAAAAATGGTGTCTTGGGTATAAAGATTAAGTGGGATGTTTGTAATATATTGTAAAGGAAACAGAGCCAATTTCCAGGCCTAAGGTGTGCTCATGAAGTAGGAAGAGTGTTAAAAATAACATCAGGCCAGGGCCAGGGGTTTAGCTCAGTCGCACCATGCCTGCCTTGCAAGCGCAAAGTCCTGAGTTCTATCCCTGGTACAAACACCAACAACAAAATAACTTCAGACCATTGTTGTAGACTAAAATTTCAGTTGGCCCCAAGAAGGCAGACTAAAAACCAAAATGAAATCACTCATACTAATCCAGGTCAGCAAGCTGAAAACAAAAACAAAGTGTTGTCTGACGGGGAGAGAGAGAGAGAGAGTCAAAGTATCAGGTTTTTTTCAAGGTTATAATAATAAATATTCTGCGTCAATATTTAAGAAACAGTAACCTTATGTTAACAAATTTTTTTTCATTGTTCCATTTTTCTGTGTTCAGTTTAGAAGAAAAATAACTTGGAAATGGTAATTTTTTTGTTTAGTTGTTTCTGCTTTCAATAGCTTTCTGTAAACCTAACTTCTTTAGTCTAGACTTTAGGAAAACTTACTCTAGTAGAATAAGATGTTGCTTAATTCTAGAATCACAAAAAAAAATAATATTTTTATTTTTTTGTAATGTTTTTTCAGGAAGTGGAAGGTCAGGTATCTTGGAGAGAATAAGTAAGAAAAGAGATGAGTTCTAATACATAGGTGCATGCTGGGTGTTAGATGGCTAAGTAGGAGTTTAGAAGCATTTCAAGGCGAGGTAGAAAGCACTGGAATTTTTTAAGCAGGAGAGGGATATGGTCTACTTTTTATTTTAAAAATAATTAGGTTACTTTTAAGGAAATAGATTAGAAGGAGGCTAGAGCGAGAGGAAGTACAGAAGTTGGAATGTGTAGCAGCTGCAATAGTGGTCCATCAAAAAGATATGTGCACCATCTCAACATGAAATCTTCCTAACTATCTTGTGGGTCATAAACCCAATGGCAAATGTCCTTCCGAGAGTGAAAAGCATGTATACACACAGAGGAGAAGGCCACATAAAAGTAGGTTAGAGACTAGAGTGATACAACAATAGCCCAAAGAACATTTATAGAGGCATCAGAAACTGAAAGAAACAAGGGATTCTTTGATATTAACCAATGAGTTTGAGCATTAAGGCTTCAGAGGGAACATGCCTCTGTCCACACTTTGATTTTGCGCTTCAGGAATTCAAAACAATGAGAAAATTTTCTGTTAAAGCACAAGTTTCTGGTAAAATTTTTGTGGCAGCCCTTAACTAATTTAGGAGGCAAGTTCAGCAGGGACAGGTGTGGATAGTGCAGAGTGGCTTCTATTAAACTTACATGGATGGGGATTCACCACTGTTGGGTGGTAAGTTCTTTGTATCCATCAGGAAAGGAACCAGTTTTTTTGCTGTGTCATTTTCTATGTAGAGAGTGTGCTGTATATACTTGACCTTGGCCATATTAATGTCTGCAAGATTTTCTATTACTTTATTCAGGCTGGGCTGTGAACCTAGATGAAGAAAATGAAGACTCATATGAGATATCATTGTTCATTTAACCTTTTAGAAAAGCTGCCTGATAGAGTTAGAAGGTATATGGACACAGAATAGAAGGTATATGTACATGCATTGTGCTCAGTCATACTATTGATTTTATGTGATAATAGTCACATCACTCCCATACTTTTTGTATTTCAGATTTGGATACTATCCCAGTCTGAATACATCATAGCAGAATTATAACTATTAAGGCAGATGGGGTATACATATAGTGACTAATACTTGGGCATTTTCTGAATTTCTACGCACTCAGTACATCTGTCTTTACATAGTGACCCTAGATTGTTTCTACCTCCCTCATTTGATTTTCTCTTCTGAACTGACTCTGGGCTTAGCCAGGTAACTTGCTTTGATCAATGCCACAAAAGAATTGTGATTCTATAAGAAGCTTTAAAAATGTGCACTGAGGCTTTCCTTCTTTTTCTGCTCCCAGAGACTCTGTGACTTTTATATGTTGCCCAGTCCACTCCCATCATTGCAGTCAATAGCTAACCACAAAAAAACTAATATCAACAGCCAGATTTGGAGTTGTGGCTAACCTAGTCCTACCAGCTCACACAGAATCAATCCTTCAGCTCTCTTTGTCCACATGGCAGAATCTAGGCAAGACCAGCAGAAGAACCACTTGGTTGAGCCTAGTCCAAAGTGCGGAACCACACAATTGTGAGGTCACAGTTGAGTGTAGGTTTAAATTACCACGTTCAGATGGTTTAAAGATATACCTGATAAAACCAAGATTTTGATAATGCATTTTCCATTCAAAGTTCCATTTAATCCTTAAAGAGTCAGTGTTTTGAGTATTATTTTAAGCATTTTCACACTTAAAGGGAACTGATCCACAGAGTTGTTTCTTGCCATTGATCACAGAGTTAAGAAGATGCCAAAGAAAAGTTGTAATCTTGGGTACTCTCATACCAGAGAGCAAATTCTTGTTTACTGAAATACTCCTTTGTGAATCTGATAGTGTAATAGAAGAGATGGAGCAAGGAGGGAAGATTTGATCCCACAGCGGTGTTCTTTGATAGGTCCCGGGCACCTCAGAGAATGAGTCATGAATCATTCACAATTATGCAGTTATATTAATAACAATTTTCCTAATGTAAATGTTGTACACTGCTGTTTCAGTGTTTTCACTATGGGTGTGGTAGCTGCCAAGACATAATACACAGGAGGCTAAGTGTAGAGCTGGGAGGAAAGGTATGTGGAGTGTTGAGTGCCTGTTCGGTGAAAAGTAACCCTACCAACACATACACAAAAGGATTCAGCAACAAGGATACACTCCAGTTCTCTTACTTTGAATCTGCAAATGTTGCTTCCAGTTCATGACTTCTGGGGATCCAAGGAATTCCTGACATTTTGTAGGATTCTTGAAGTAGATTAGGTAAGTGTCGGTGTAGTGATTGAGGTCATTTGTCATTTCCTGTTTGAGTTAAGAAAAGAAATAGCAACCAGAATGTGTGTAGTTGGTGGTAAACATAATGGTACTCAGTATTATATCATTTTGCAGTACCAAATTTAGTACATTTTGTAGGTTTACTGCCTTTAGCTATTACTTATATTGTATAGTCAAGTCAAGGACTTCCTTTTTCAATTACAATAAATAACATCATAAACAAACTATTCCTAATTCAGTTATTGCTTTGAAATTTCAAAGATAAATCCATTTAAAATTATTTTCTACATATTGTTGAAACACAAATAAAGCATAAAATAATAATTGAAAAGCAAAATCTTTATCCATAACAATGTCTGACTCTGAGTTATAAACATGTTATTAAAATCCATACATAAAATAGTATTAGAATGTCCATCTACAAATGGTGAAACCAGTGAAAAAGATGATGCTCTAGTGTCTTTTTTAAAAAAAGAGAATGCCGAATCAGCCCCCTGCACACAGGAAGGTCGGTGCATGCCCTACCGAGGTCCTGAATCACACGGAAGATGCCGAATCACCCCGCTGCAGACAGGCAGGTCTACCCATGCCCTACCCAGGTCCTGAGTCGCACAGAACACGCCCAGTCAGCCCAGTGCAGACAGGTAGGTCTGCCCATGCCCTACCGAGGTCCCCAGTCACGTGGAATACGCTGAATCAGCCCGCTGCACACAGGACGGTCTGTGCATGCCCTACCGAGGTCCAGAGTCACGTGGAAGACACTGAATCACCCCACTGCAGACAGGCAGCCACCTGGTTCCACATTACAAAGACGCAGAGGACACCGGACCACCAGACCAAGGTACTGAGTCCCGCTGTTCCCGGCCCAGAGGTAGGGGCTTCTGAGCCATCGTCCCTCTGCTCCTGGTCCAGAGGAAGGGACTTCCCATTCATCATCCCTCCCGCTGCTCCCAGCCCAGAGGAAAGGGCTTTTGAGCCACCTTCTGTCCCACTGCTCCTGGCCCAGAGGAAGGGGCTTCCAGGCCACCATCCCTCCCGCTGCTCCCAGCCCAGAGGAAAGGGCTTTTGGGTCACCATCCCTACCACTGCTCCTGGCCCCGTCCCACCTCACCCAGCTCAGAGGAGGTAATCTGTGCAGGTGCTAACAACCCCCCGCCCCAGTTGAAATGAGAAAGCACGTAAATAAGTGTCAAAACCAGACTTGCAGATCACCTACAGCAACCACAAAGGGAAATGAGATGGGCCATTCTGATACTCAACCACCTAGACCCACTGAACTGGCAACAAAAGGGGATCTGGAAAAAATGAAATCAGAAATAATTTCTCAGATAACAGGAGAAATTGTGCCTCTAGTTCAAGATATGATTAATAAATCTAGAGAGGAGCTCAGGAACATGATGGAATCCCAACATAGGAAACAAATGGAATCCATAAAACACATGAAAACAGATTTCCAGGAGATGAAAAATCCCATTGAAAGTCTACAAAGCAAAATGAGCCAATGGGTGGACAGAATTTCAGATATAGAAGATAAGATTGCAATTAATGACCTGGAAAAGAAAAATTGCTTCAAAATTATAAGAGAACATGAGAAATCAATGCAGCAGCTGCTAGATGATGCAAAGAAGAATAACAAGGCTGATTGGGCTCAATGAAGAAACAGGAGCGAGTGGAGATGACATAAAAAATCTCTTCACAGAAATAATGGCAGAAAACTTCCCAAGCAGGGGAAAAGAGCTTGACATACAGATAAGTGAGGCATATAGGACTCCAAATAGCCTTGATCAAAAAAAATCTACACATAGGCATATAATTGTTAAGATTCCAGAAACACAGCAGAAGAACAAAGTTCTCCAAGCAGTCAGAGAAAAGAAACAAATCACATACGAAGAAAAGCCCATCAGAATCACAGCAGACTTCTCAACACAAACCATCAAGGCAAGAAGAGCTTGGAGTGACATATTCCAAGCCCTAAAAGAAAACATCCTCCAACCCAGATTGATGTACCCTGCAAAACTATCTTTCAAAATGGATGCAGAAATAAGATACTTTCATGACAAAGAGCACCGTAGGAACTACGTGAATACCAAACCAGCACTCCAAAGAATTTTACACAATGTCCTAGAAACAGACATTGAGGATCACAACCCCAGGAAGCAAAGCAGAATGAACCTGTCTGGCAGGACAAGAAATTAAATGTAAAGGGGGAGAACCCAACAAAAAGAAAAAGTCATGGCAATGACAAGTCAATACATTTCAGTTATAACCATCAACGTTAATGGTCTCAATTCACCAATCAAAAGAAATAGACTGGCAGAATGGGTCAAGAAGCAAAATCCAACAATATGCTGCATACAAGAAACACACTTAATTCAAAAGGAAGCTCATAGACTGAAAGTTAAAGGGTGGAAAACAATACTCCATGCGACGGGAACCCGAAAAAAAGCAGGAGTAGCTATCCTCTTTGCAGATCAAATAGATTTCAAACCAACACTGATGAAGAGAGACGAAGAAGGACACTACATCCTTGTAAAGGGAACAATCCAAGAGGAAGAGATGATAATCATAAATATCTATGCACCAAACACTAGTGCACCCAACTATATAAAACAAATACTAACAGACATGAAAAGTCATATATGCACTAATACATTTGCACTGGGGGACCTCAAAACCCCACCATCACAAATAGATAGATCAATTAGACAAAAAATAAGTAATTAAATACTAGAACTCAATCAAACTCTTGAACAAATGAACTTAACAGATGTTTACAGAGTCTTCCACCCCACAAAATCAGAATACACATTCTTCTCAGCTGCACATGGGTCATTCTCCAAAATAGACCACATACTCACACATAGAACATGTTTAAGTAAGTGCAAAGGAATTGAAGTTATCCCCTGTATATTATCAGATCATAGTGTGATGAAATTGGAGATCCATAGCAAAAGAAACTCAAAAAATTCATAAACATGTGGAAACTGAACAACACACTTCTGAATAACCAGTGAGTCACAGAGGAAATGAAAGAAGAAATCAGATAGTTCCTTCAATTAAAATGACATTGAAAATACAGCATATTGGAATCTATGGGACACAATGAAAGCACTCTTATGAGGGAAATTCATAGCAGTGAATATGCATATTAGGAAAACAGAATGAGCCCAATTAAACAACTTGATGCTGCACCTCAAGCTTCTAGAAAAAGAAGAGCAGGACAAACCCAAAGCTCTTACAAGGGAGGATATTATAAAGATCAGAGGAGAAATCAATGCAATGGAGACTAAGAGAATGATACAAAAATCAATGAAGCCAGGAGTTGGTTCTTCAAAAGAATCAACAAAATTGACAAACCCTTAGCCAACCTTATCAGAAAAAGGAAAGAAAAGGCCCAAATCCATGCAATTAGGAATGAAAAGGGTGAAACTACAACAGACCCAGCAGAAATCCAGAGGATCATCAATACCTACTTCCAGAACCTATATGCCAATAAGATGGACAACACAGAAGAAATGGACAGATTCCTAGATACATATGAATTACCAAAGTTGAACGAAGAAGACCTAAAAATTCTGAACAACCCAATATCAACCAATGAAATTGAAAATGTAATTAAAAACTTATCAACTACGAAAAGCCTGGGCCCTGATGGCTTGACTGCTGAATTCTACAAGACATTTAGAGAGGAACTGCTGCCACTATTGTTTAAACTCTTCAATGAAATTGAAAGGGAAGCAGTATTCCCAAATTCATTCCTGGAAGCAAGCATCACCTTGATCCCCAAAGCAGAGAAAGACCCAACCAAAAAGGAGAACTATAGGCCAATTTCACTAATGAACATAGATGCAAAAATCCTTAATAAGATAATGGCAAACAATGCAGAAGATCATCAAGAAGATCATACACCCTGATCAAGTGGGATTCATCCCAGGGATGCAGGGCTGGTTCAATATGTGCAAATCAATCAATGTAATACACTATATCAATAGAGCCAAGGACAAAAACCATATGATTATCTCCATAGACATAGAAAAAGCATTTGACAAAATCCAACATGCATTTATGATAAAAACCCTACAAAAAGTTGGAATAGATGGTCTCTACCTCAAACTGATAGAAGCCCTCTATGAAAAACCAATAGCC
Source organism: Heterocephalus glaber (assembly GCF_053883595.1). Lineage (NCBI taxonomy): Eukaryota > Metazoa > Chordata > Mammalia > Rodentia > Bathyergidae > Heterocephalus > Heterocephalus glaber. The sequence continues at coordinate 2,904,713 of NW_028258480.1, forward strand.
AATATCATACTAAATGGTCAAAAACTGAAATCCTTCACACTAAAATCAGGAACAAGACAAGGATGTGCACTGTCACTACTCTTGTTCAGTATAGTTCTGGAAACAGCCATGGCAATTAGACAAGAGAAAGAAATAAAAGGAATAAAGATAGGAAATGAAGAAGTCAAATTGTCATTCTTTGCAGATGACATGATATTCTATATAGAAGACCCCAAGAACTCTACCAAAAGCCTTCTAGACTTAATAACCAAATTCAGTCAAGTAGCTGGTTACAAGGTCAACACACAAAAATCAATAGCATTCCTCTACACCAATGACAGACTCACTGAGAGAGAAATAGGGCAAATAATTCCTTTCACAATAGCATCCAAAAAACTGAAATACCTAGGAATCATCCTAACGAAAGAAATCAAAGACCTCTTCTCTGAAAACTATGGCACTCTGAAAAGAAAGATCGAAGATGATATCAGAAAATGGACAGACATCCCCTGCTCCTGGGTAGGAAGGATTAATATAGGGAAAATGGCCATAGTTCCAAAACTGCTATATAGATTTAATGCAATTCCAATTGAGATCCCAGCAGCATACTTCATAGACCTCGAGAAAACAATCCAAACATTCCTTTGGAAGAAGAAGAGACTCAGAATAGCAAAAGCAATTCTAGGTAACAGAGACATGGCAGGGGGTATCACAATCCCCAACCTGCAACTCTACTACAAAGCTACTGTGATAAAAACAGCATGGTACTGGCAAAGAAACAGACTTGAGGACCAGTGGAACAGATTAGAAGATGCAGAAACAACGCCAGACACACTCAGCCATCTCATGTTCAATAAAGGAGCCAAAGACCCTCACTGGAGGAAAGATAGCCTCTTTAATAAATGGTGCTGGAAAAATTGGGTTTCAACTTGCCAAAGATTAAAACTAGACCTGTATCTCTCACCATGCACTAAACTAAAATCAAAATGGATTAAAGATCTAAATATTAAAATAGAAACTCTGAACCAGTTGGAACAGAGGTTAGGTACAACCCTTGAAGACATTGGTGTAGGAAAAGATTTTATGAACAAAACCTCAGTTGCCCATGACCTAGCACAAACAGTCAACAAATGGGATCTCTTCTTATTAAAAAGCTTCTGCACATCAAGAGAAACCACCGGCAGTGTGAAGAGACAACCCACAATATGGGAAAAAATCTTCACCTGCTCTTCCTCAGACAAAGGTCTGCTATCTCGAATCTATAAAGAACTTAAGAAGATCAGACCTCCCAAATTTAAAGACCCAATCTGAAAACGGGGATCTGAAATGAACAGACATTTCTCAGACAAAGAAGTAGAAATACCAAATGAATACATGAAAAAATGTTCAGCATCACTGGTCATTCGAGAGATGCAAATGAAAACAATGCTGAGATTCCAGTTCACTCCAGAAAGAATGGTTGCTATCATGAAATTAACCAATAACAAATGCTGGTGGGGCTGTGGGGAAAGAGGAACCCTGCTCCACTACTGGTGGGAGTGTTGACTGGTGCAGGCACTGCGGAAATCAGTATGGAGGTACCTCAAAGAACTAGGACTGGAAGTCCCATTTGACCCTGCTATTCCACTGCTGGGGATCTTCCCCAAAGAATTAAAAGAATCATACCACAGTGATATATGTGCGCCCATGTTCATAGCAGCACAGTTTGTAATAGCTAAAACTTGGAAACAGCCCAAATGCCCATCAACTGGAGACTGGATAAAGAAAATGTGGTTTTTTAATAAAATGGAGTACTACTCAGCCATAAAAAACGAGAAATTAGAGACATTTATAGCTAAGTGGATGCACATTGAGGTGATACTCTTAAGTGAAATAAATAGGACACACCTGTAAATACCGAATAGTTTCTCTGGTGTGAGAAACTGAAAGTGTAAATAAGGACTAAATGTATAATAGGTCATGTGAAGTAGGAAGAAAAGGGGCAAAGGGGAAGGAAGTGGGAGGGCTAGGGGAAAAGACAGAAGGGAATGGGATTAATATGAGAAAATGGAAAAATAGGAACAAAATCTTTGTAAATAGGGAGGAATGGAGGGGTTGAAGGGAGGGCTGGGTAAGGGTGAAAAATAAGAACCAAGAGGGACTATGTAAAGGTGCAAATTTCCGACGATGAATGTCATTATATTGTATACCTAAAATGTACCAATGATTAGAATGAATAATCGATAATGTAAAATAGGAAGAAAAGGTCCAAAGGGGTAGGGGTAATGGGAGGGGCAGGGGAAAGGAAAGAAGGGAAAGGAAAAATGATGCGAAATGGATAAAATGGAAATAAAGTCTCTGTAAATAGGGAAAGGTGGAGGGGGTGAAGGGAGGGCTAGGAATGGGGAAAAAATAAGAACCAAGATGCATTATGTAAAGGTACAATTCCCAGTGAGAAATGTAATTGTGTTGTATACCTACAATGTACCAATAAAAGAATTTAATACAAAAAAAAGAGAAGACTTTCAATTGTGAAATGAACAAAAATTCTATCTAGAAAATATACAAAGGCATATAACTAGGAAGTGTATTAACCCCAAGATAGTATTATTTCAACATGAAGAAATAGATGAGGAAAATGTTGGTTTAATTGGCATAGAATTTGAATAAAATTTACCTCCAGTACCAAAATTATATTGAACAAAAATACACTTTCTACTCAGTAACGACATTATGGATCAATATAACAATTATCCTGTCCTGCCTTATAAAATAATCTTGTCTTCAACAGTCCCATTTTTTAAAAATTTCCACTACGAAGCAACTCAGATCCTCTTCCTATAATATTTACCATATTTTTATTTTGCATTGTTCTATTGACTTTAAGGTGGAGTGTTGCTTACAGTGTATTGTCGAATCTCAGTGGGAAGACACTATTCCAATAAGAAATTGTAACCTCATGTGAATAAATCAGTATGGCTTTAAGGCAACAGTTTTTTAAAGGTAGGAAGTAGTATTTCTCCCTTTTAGTGTAATAGTTAAAAATAAAACTAGGTTGTGATTACAATATAGAAATCTAATACATGATACTTCATGTTTATTTTTTATTAGTGCACGTTTGTAGCACACAGTCATTACATTCAGTGTGTGAGGTAGTACATGTGTATAATACATCTTACTTTGTTAGGCACTTCCTCTCCACTTCCTTCTCCTTTACGTCCCTCCATCTCTTGGTCTTCTTCCCTTTTGCAAAAATTGTATTTCCCTGTTTCCTATTATCTATCTTTTTCTTTTTAATTTATTCATAGTCTGGATTTATCATATAGCAAACCATGCAACATTTAAGCTTGTGTGTCTGATTTATTTCCCTTAACGTTATGTTCTCAAGAGATAACCATTTTCCTACAAATGAGTCAAATGTATTCTACTTTATGGCAGTGAAGTACTCCATTGTGTATGAATATCATATTATCTTTTAATGTTTCAACGAAAGATCAGAATCTTCTCTATGTCATCAACATGCTCTTGAATTGATACAGTCTTCCATTGGTTGACTCTAATTCCCATGAACCAAATGCAAGAAATGACAATGCATGTTTGGTGTTTACCATTAGCATGTGCTGGTGGGGGACTATCTTGTGAGCAAAATAAAATAGCGAATGAGTATGAAAGTGGCTGACATATAATTTAAGTCAGCTTTCTCCCTAAAGTACTGCTATATCTTTTCTGTACTTCTGTTTGTACCTTTCATATTTTGCCATAATTTGTTTGTGGATATCTGCACATTTTCCTTTATTCTCTAATGTTCTTGAGAGCAGGGACTTGCTGGTACCACTGTGACTCATTTCTCTTTCCCTGGGGTCTACCATATTGCCAAAAACATTGTAGGCCCAGAGGCATATTCATTCCTAACTGGTAACTTACCTGCTCGTGAGGACGAATAAGCACAGTGTTAAAATCTGGCCATTAGTCTACCAAGGCTTTCAGCTTGAACGGGTTTCCCTGGTTCATGTGGAAGACACTCCCATAAACCTGCAACATTCCACAGAGTGTGAGCGTCAGCAGACACCAAAGATGTGATAAAGGGCTTTGCATTTGAACAGGAGAAAGTGTTTACTATTAAATCATGGAATTTTAATGATTTGAAGTTACCTGATAAACATCTTCATCAAATGGTTTGTAAGTTCTGCTAATTTGCTTCAAGCAAATATCTTTTAAAAATGTTCAGATAGTATAATATTAAGACCAATAGTTTATGAATAAAAGTTATTAACATTCCCACCAAGAATGACATCTTTTCATTGATTTTCTTTTATTCATGTACACATGGCACATTTAAAAACAGAAAAAATTTCATATATATATAGAATTCATTACAAATGTATTTGCTGCAAAATGCTGAAGCACTTTTAAGATGGTTGCTTTAAAATCCCTGTCAAATGTATAAGACGAGGGGCAAGATGGAATATTAAAAACCCAGGACTTTTATTCCTCCATGGGATATAGCTATAGTCAAAGTTGTGGAATGCCTGGTAGAATTGAGTGGATATAGGGGAGCACTGGAAATTAACAAAATGAAACCTGGTGAAATAAAGAAACACGGATGAACACGGGTTTTCCCAATAGCTGGCACCAACCTCCTTGGAAGGGGCCTCTCCCTTTTGATGGAGTAATGGTGAAGTCCCAGTGTGGCACAGAATCTCTGTCTCTAAGGAAACCTGCTTAAATAGGTAACTTGGCAGCTGGGAACAAGCTACCTTGAAAGAAGAAATTCACTGAATTTTTCTGCAAACTCTCAGAGTGCTACATTTTGCAGCCATCTTGAGAAGGGTCCTATTTTTCTGAGGCTGTATGTCTCTAGTGGTTAGAAATCAGAGTGTAATCATGTATCATGTTCCCTGTGGGTGCTGGGCAGCACATACACGTGTGAGACAGTCAAGGTTTGGAAAGTCTGACACAATCCTGCAGAGCTTTATGCTGTTCAGAGTGTGGGGTGTGATGGAGAGGGCCTTGAAGGCCCCTGCCATCTGGACCCAGCAGCTCAGTGAACCCACACTCTTTGACTCAGAGTGCCACCAATCCCATGTGGCTTCACACATGGCAACTGTCTGAAAGTTCCAGGATTGTGTATAGAAGAATATTCTATTTTGTAACCCTCCTCTAGTAAAGAACATGGTGGTTCAATTGCTCCCTTCACACTCAGAAGTATATGGGGAATATTCCATGGGTTAGGCTATTTCTACACCCTGAGCACACAAAATAAGAACTTGCAGAGTAAATATTACAATGGGAGCAGTTCATATTCAGCCCAAACTTGGTTGGCGAGAAAGTCTCACATTGGTACTGACATTGGCCATGTGACCATGTGTGCAGATTATAAACATCCAAGTGACAATACTCTGAGAAGAATAATAATAACAATGCAAAATAAGAAAGAAACATTATCAAATGCTAAGTCTTCAGATTCTAAAATGAAAAGAGAAGAAAGGAACATAGAATGTTCAAAACAGAAGAAAATCAACACAATGACAGAAAAAGTAGCACTTCAGTAAAATCCAATGCATCACATAAATAGAAGCAAGGACAAAAAAAATCATGATCATATTTATAGATTAGAAGAAGCCTTTGACTAAATCCAACATCTGTTCATGATAAAACCCTGTAGGAAATAGGTATAGAAGGACCTTACTTAAATCTGATAAGAGCCACCTTGATAAACCTATAGCCAACAACATATTAAATGGGGAATAGTTGAAAGTTTTCCCTAAAAATCAAGAACTAAACACGGATCCACTATCACCACTCCTGTTCAATGTAGTACTCAAAACAGAGCAATCAGATGAGAAACAAAATAGATATACATAGGGAAGGAAGAAGTCAAATTATCATTTCCAGATGACATCATCCTCTGCATAAAAGACCCAAAAAATTCCACCAAAAGACTCCTAGAATTATAATCAAATTCAGTAGTGTAGCAGAATAAAATAACACACTAAAGTGAATAGCATTCCTGTACACAAATAATGAACTCACCAAGAAAGAAATTAGGAAAATAATACCATTCACAATACCACTAAAAAAATAAATACTTAGGAATTCGCCTAACCAAGGAATTGCAAATAAAAGCTCTGGTACTCAAAAAAGAGATAGAAGATGACATGAAAAAATGGAAAGATTATCACCTGTTTCTGGATAGAGCCTATACTGTGAAAATGGCCAGACTCTCCAGACTGACATACAGATTTAATATAATCCCAAGAGCACTACTCACAGAACTAGAGAAAATCCTAAAGTTTGTATAAATCCAGGAGATCCAGAATAGCAGAAGCAATCCTGAGCAACAAGAGCAAAGTAGGATTCATCACAATCCCAAACTTCATGTTATACTATAAAGCCACAGTGATAAAAACAGCATGGTACTGGCACAAAACCAGACATGTGGATCAAAAGAACAAAATAGAGAATGAAGAAACAACGTCAGGCACATTTAGCTACCTGATCTTTGACAGAGGCACCCAACATATGCTGGAAGAAAGATAGATCCTTTAACGTGGTGCTGGGAAAACTGGCTATCCACATGCAAAAGATTGAATCTAGACCTATATCTCTCCACATGCACTAAACTAAAATCAGAATGAATAAAAAAATCTAAATGTTAATACAGAAACAATCTACTGGAAGATAAAAGCTCTTAAAGGCATAGTTGTGGGGTAGGATTTTCTGAGGAGAATCTCACTTGCATAATAAATGACATCAAGAATCAACAATTGGGATCCTATAAAATTAAAAAGCTTTTGCATAGCAAAGGAAACACTAGGGTGAAGAGAACCTGCAGAAATGAAAAATAATTTTGCTACCTACACCTCTGACATAGGACTAATAAGTAGAATATACAAAGAACTAAAAAAAAAAGACCCCCAAAATAAAAGGACCCAATGAAAAATGGGCAACTGAAGTGAATACAAATTTCTCAGAAGAAGCACAAATGGCCAATAAATACATGAAAAAATGCTCAACATCTCTGGCCATTTCAGAAATGCAGGGCCAGGCATGGTAATCCACACCTATAATCCTACCACTCAAAAGGCTGAGACAGGAGGATCATTGCAAGTTCAAGGCCAGCCTGGGCTACAAAGTGAGTTCAAGGCCAGCCTGAGGTACACAGTGAGATCCTGTATCAAAAACAAAAATGAAAAAGAAATGCAAATTAAAACAATACTGAGATTCTATTTTACTCCTAAAAGAATAACTATCAAGTAATCAAATAATGACAAATACTGGTGAGGCTGCAGGACAAAAGGAAGCCTTCTTCACTGTAGGTGGGAATATAAAGTAGTACAGCCACCTTGGAAATCAGTATGGAGATTCTTCAAAAAACTAAAACTAGAAATTCCATCCAACCCAGCTATTCTCCTTTTAGATATCTTCCTGAAAGTGTTAGACATTTTATTACACTCATACATGCATTCCCATGTTAATAGCACAATTCATAATAGCTGAATGTTGTAAATGGGCCATATGTCCATCAACATATGGAATAAAGGAAATGTATTTATATACAATTTATATTAAAAGGATAAAAATCACATGATAACCTTAATAGCTACAGAAAAAGCCTTTGATAGGACTTAACATATTTGTGATAAATAGTCTGAATAAATTAGGTATAGAAGGGTCATACTTAAAAATAGTAAAGCGTATATATGACAAACAATTAACAATACCAAATGGAGAAAATCTAGAATAATTTTCTCTTGATCAAGAACAAAACAAGATTGTCCACTCAGCATTTTTTCAATATAATCATAGAACAAAAATTTTTCCCCAGAGCATTCCAGGAAAGAAAGAAATAAAAGGCATTCTAATAGGTAAAGAGGAGAGCAAATTATTCCTGTTGGGAGGTGATAAGATTCTATAAATAGAAAATCTTAGAGAATGCACCAAAAGTCTTAGAACTGATAAGCAAGTTCAGTAAAAAGTATGGCATGAAATTAACTTACAAGATCATTAGTTGTATTTTTTTTTGGTACTGAGGATCAAACTCAGGACCTTGCACTTGTAAGGCGGGTGCCAGAACCACTGAGCTAAATCCCCAGTCCCGATCATTAGTTTTTTAATAGACCAAAAATGAACTCACTGTGGAAAAAGTCAGGAAAGCAATTCCACTCAAAATAGCCAAAACACTTGAACAACAACAAAACAAGATACCTATGTGAAGACTTCTACAATGACTTTTCATAAAGCACAGAAGAAACCAATTGAAGAAGCTATTAAAAGATGGGAAAGACCTCACCTGTTCCTTGGCTAGCATAATTAATATTGTTAAGATGGTCACATGAACCAAAATGATCCGCATATTCAATGCAAGCCCCATCAACAAACCAATGACATTCTTCAAAAAACTAGAAAAAACAATCCTAATGTTCCTGTGGAAGCAATAAGATCAAGAGAGGTGTAATGACCCAACCATGCAGGATGCATCTATGCATACTTCACAGTCAGGATGTCTGAGCAGATTTTAGAGCACCAGTAGGTGACACTCCCATCAAGGTTGCTGTGTGGGTGTCAGCTCACAGGACAGTAGCATAAAGAGCAGCTTACTAAGCTTCTCCACAGAGACTATATGTATCCTGCATGGACCAGCTCAGATCTTCCAAAGGTCTGGATTTCCCTTTGCTTCCTCATGCTCATTAGTGATGGCCCTACGTGGGTGTGGTTAGAGAGGTTCTCAGAACTGCATTGTTTACCACCATGCAATGCTCCCAGCCAAGGTGGGATCATGCTTAGTCTCCATCTTTGCATTTCTTCTATTTCCTTTCTCAACCACCAGAGACCCATTCTCTCCTTCAAGGTGAACACTTCATTTGCATCTATTCTCTTTGAAGCCCACTATTTAAAAATGATCTTTAGGATTCAGGAAGATGGCAGAGTGGTGAGCAGCAGAGAAACAGTCCCTCTGAGATTTGGAGTCCAGAGGCTGGAATATAACCATGTGATGAAGACAAGAAGGAGGGAAGTGAGTCCTTGGAACCCAGCAAGGAACTGAGGATCTGAAGCATGAATTGGAGCCATGGGAGAGCAAAGAGAGTTACCTCAACACAGAAGATGGAGGAGGCAAGTGGTGCTTTCTTCCTGAGCCTCAGCTTATGGCATAGATGGAGCAGCTCGAACCTACAGAGACACAGTGACTACTGGTGACCCCAGAGGACTCCAGAGAGAAACACAGCAGTGGAACAGAGCAGGTGGATGCTGTGGACTACAGTGGCTGGTGAGTGATCCCATTCCACCAGATTGGGTGGCCCAAGGAGAACATGATTGGCTAGTTGTCATTTTGGAAAGGGGCTGTTTGAACTCAGAACTCAGAGCAGCTGTGCATTGGCTCCATCTAGTGGCTTGTAGTGTCAAAGTGAGGTGCAGCTGTGAGAGACACCCAATTGCAAGGAGCTGAATTCAAGCTGGCAAGAGACACCTAGAGTATGGCAGACAATTCAGGACCCAGCCTCACAGCTGTAGGCCAGAAACAGGCTGAACTTCAGTGGAGCTGAGAGTACTGGCTTCCTGAGATTATCCACCACCCAGGCATAATTCTGCTGCTGGCTTGCTGGGATCAATCAACATGGTTCTGGACTCTATCTGCCCCCTTTGTGTACCAGTGACAACAGAGACATGCCCTGAAGTGAACTTTTTTTTTTCTTTTTTGGTTTTTTGTCTGTTTGCTTGTTTTTCTTCTATTTTCTTGCTCTTGTTTTTGAATGAGTGTGAAAATTGTTTCTATTTTTTGTTGTCACTGTTTTATTCTGTTCTTGTTTCCGTTTCTTCCTTCTTTCTTTCCTTCTTTCTTTCCTTCTTGTCATCTTCACCGGTTTCCCAAAGCTTGTGTAATCTTGCTTTTTTCTTTAGCCTTTTAATCTCTTACTCTTTCTTCCATTTCTCTATTTTTCCCCTAACCCCTTTTAAATTTTTTCCCTGAGGGTAATATTGTCATATTGAGGGGATAAATACTGCATGCAATTTTCTGGTTTGTTTTAAGTTTTGTTCTATAACTATAAATCTTGTTCATATGGTTACAGGTGACAGATTAAGAGTTACCACAGTTTATCATTTTCTAAGCTATGCTTGATGCTATTGTTATTACCAATTATACTACTTTAGCCAAGGTAACATAGTTGTTCTAATCAGTTCTTCTTTATATGCCAGGTCTGAGATTGCCTGAGAGTCTAAACAATACTATATGCCAATGCCAGAGAATCAGGGGCTAGGCCAAATAGGAAGCAACTTCTCATTCCCAATGAATTGAAGAGGTAGAATCTTGCAACAGACTGAAAATCCAAAAGCCAGCTACATGTGGAAGACATCTCTGAGTAGTCATTTTTCTAAGGGTTCTCAATACTAGCAATAAAGCTACCTACCATAAGCAATTTACAAGCATCAACACAAAAATTAAATTTAAAAAATAGAAAATGAGAAGACACAGAAGCAAGATGCAACCCCAGACTCCCAGCTCCCCAAAGGCAAATCCAGAGGCAATGAAGTAGAACATTTTGAAAGGCACCCACCTGGACTCTTTGAAGTGGCAACTCTGGAAGTAACAAAACAGATGAATAAGGCTCTAGAACAAATCAAATTAGAAATAATTTCTCAAATAACTACAGCGATGATCATAATGAAAAACACGATTAGTGATTTTAGAGTAGATACAGATTTAAAAAGATAGAGGTGCTTAGGAAAATGATGGAAACCATAAATGCCCAACATAGAGGGGAAATGAAATTCATGAAACAGATTCAAACTCTATCCAGGAGATTAAAATCTCTATTGAAAATATGTGAAGCAGAATCAACAAATGTGAGGATAGAATATCAGATCTGGAAAATTGGTTTGTGATTAGCAATCATAAAAAGAAATATTTCTTAAAAATGGCAAGGGGCTATGAAATATCCAACAGCTGCTAGATGATGCAAAGAACAACATAAAATTGATTGGAGTCAATGAAAAAGCAGGAGATAGCTCAAATTACATTTAAAAACTTGTTCACAGAAGTAATGGCAGAAAATTTCCCAAGCATGGAAGAAGAGTTTGGCATACAGATGATGAGGCATATAGAACTCCAATTAGCCATGATTTAAAAAAAAAGCTACACGGCATTTAATACCCAAGATTCCAGAAATTTAACACAAGAACAGAATAGTAAATGCTGTTAGAAAAAATAAACAAATCATCTATAAAGAAAACCTCATCAAGGGCTGGGGATTTAGCTCAACTGCCTGCCTCACAAGCACAAGGTCCTGAGTTTGATACCCAGTACCAAAGGAAAAAAAAAAAAGAAAACCCCATGAGAATCACAGCAGACTTCTCAACACAAGCTCTTAAGGAGAGCTTGAAGTATTTCAACCCCTAAAAGAAAACAACCTCCAACTTACGTTGATGAATCCCACAAAACCATCTTTTAAAATTGATGGAGAAACAAGACACTTCTGTGACAAACAACACCTGAAGAAATTCATGACCACCAAGCCAGCACTCCAAAATGTTTTGAAGGACACTACAGATTGAATCCACCAAGCCAGGCAATAGATTGAATAGAGAGATAACAAAGAGGACCAGCAACAGGAAAATAACATGAAGAGGATGCCAGTACTTATAAGTCATTATCATCAATGTAAATGGTCTCAATTCACCAATCAAAAGAAACAGACTGGAAGAATCAATTATGAAACAAGATCCAACAAGATGCTGCATACAAGAAACATATCTAACCCAAAAAGAAATTCATAGACTGAAAGTCAAAGGATAGAAAACAACACTACATGTGTCAGCAACCCAGATAAAAACAGGCTTAGCTACTCTGTTTGCAAACAAAGTAGATTTCAAGCCCAGACTGATCAAGAAAGACAAAGAAGGTCACCATGTACTTATCAAGGGAAAAATCCAAGAGGAAGAGATAGCAATCATAAATATATATGCACCAAATACCAGTGCACCCAACTATATATAACAAATATTAATGGACATGAAAAATCAAATAAGGACTAATAACAGTTGTAATGGGGGACCTTAATACACCACTGTTGCAAATAGATCAACTAGACAAAAAATCAGTAAAGAAATATCAGAACTAAACCAGTCTTTTGAACAAATGGACTTAGTAGATGTCTACAGAGTGTTTATTCCACAACATCAGAATACACATTCTTGTCAGTTGCACACAGGACATTCTCCAAAATAGACTGCACAGTAGCTTATAAAACATGCTCAAGTAAATGCAAAAGAATTGAAATCATCCCATGCATATTATCAGACCATAGTGCAATGAAATTAGAAATCAACAGCAAAAGAAACCACAGAAGTTGCATAAACGTATGGAAATTAACACCCTCCTAAACAACCAATAAGTCACAGATGAAATTAGACAATAAATTATTTTCTACAGTTAAAGGGTAGTGCCAATACAACATACGGGTACTTATGGAATGAATGAAAGCAGTCCTATGAGGGAAATTTATAGCAGTGAATTCTCATATCAGAAAAACAGAGTGAGCTCAAATGAACAACCTAATGTTGGTCCTCAACATTAGAATCTTCTTCTAGGAAAAGAGGGCAAGTCAACCCCAAATCTTGTATGAGGCAGGAAATTATAAAGATCAGAGCAGAAATTAATGCAATTTAGACTAAGGAAAACAATGCAAGGAATCAATGAATTCAAAAGTTGGTTCTTTGAAAGATTAAATAAAATCGACAAACCCTTAAGCCAACCTTATCCAAAAAAAAGGGAAAGAAAAGACTCAAATTCATGCAATTAGGAATAAAAAGGGTGAAATCACAAAAGATCCTGCCAGAATCCAGAAGATCATCAATACCTACTTTGAGGACCTTTATTCTAATAAGATGGGTAACACAGAAGAAATAGATTTCTAGATACATATGAATTAACAAAGCTGAATCGAGATATAAAAATTCTAAATAACCCAGTATCAAACAAATAGAAGTTGTAATTGAAAACCTACCAACAAAGAAAAGCCTATGTCCTGATGGTTTCACTGCTGAATTCTACAAGAAATTTAGAGATGTAATGCCACTACTCCTCCAACTCTTTAATGAAATTGAAAGGGTAGCCATACTCCCAAACTTATTCCTGGAAGCAAACATTACCCTGATACTAAAATCAGAGAAGGATCCAACCAAAAAAGAAAGCTACAGGCCAGTATCCCTAATGAACATAGATGCAGAAATCCTCAATAAGATACTGGCAAACAGAATGCAGCAAATCATCAAGAAGTACCAAGTAGGATTCATCCCAGGAACGCAGGGATAGTTCAACATATGCACATCAATAAGTATAATATACCATACTAACAGAGCCAAGAACAAATACACATGATCATCCCAATAGATACAGAAAGAGCATTTGATGATAAAACCCTACATAAAGTTAGATGATTTTTATCTCAGTCTGGTAAAAGCCATCTATGACAAACCAACAGTCAACATCATACTAATTGATCAAAAACTGAAAGCTCACTTTAAAATCAGGAACAAAACAAGGATGTCCACTATCACTACTCTTATTCAATATAGTTCCTGAAACATTAGTCAGAGCAATTAAATAAGAGAAAGAAAAGGAATAAAGATAGGAAAGGAAGATGTTAAACTATCATTATTTGCAGGTGACATGATACTCTACATAAAAGACCCCAAAATCTCCACCAAAAGACTTCTAGATTTAATAACCAAATTCATTAGTGTAGCTAGGTACAAAGTCAACACTAAAAAATCAATAGCATTCCTGTACACAAATAACAAATTCACTGAGAGAGAAATTAGAGAAACCACATCTTTCACAATAGCATCCAAAAAAATGAAATACTTAGGAATCATCAATCTAATGAAGGAAGTAAAAGACCTTTACATTACAGTACTCTGAAGCTACAGTACTCTGAAAAAAGATCAAAGAGGATATCAGAAAACAGAAAAATATCCCTTATTCTTGGGTAGGAAGAATCAATATACTGAAAATGCCCATACTTCCAAAATTGTTACACAGATTTAATGCAATCCTGATAAAAATACCAATAGCATACCTCAGAATTAGAGAAAACAATCTCAAAATTCATTTGGAACTACAAGAGACCTAGAATAACAAAAGCAATTCTGGACAACAAATGAAAGCCAGGGTGCATCACAATCCCTGACTTGAAATTATACTATGAAACTACTGTGATAAAAACAGCATGGTATTGGAAAAAAATACAGACCCAAGGATCAATGGAATAGACCAGAAGATGCAGAAACAACTCCAAACACAGTCTGTCACCTTATCTTCAACAGATGGGTCCAACATAATTCCCTGGAAGAAAGAAGCCTTTTTAATAAATGGTTCTGGGAAAACTGGCTTTTCACATGCCAAAGATTAAAACTAGACCCATATCTCTCACTATGCACTAAACTGGAACCAAAATGGATTAAAAATCTAAATGTTAAAACAAAAACTAAATCTGCTGGAAGAGAGAAGAGGTAAAACTCTCGAAGACATAGGTGTAGGCAAAGACTTATGAACAAAACCCCAGTTGCATGGGAAATATTACAAAGAATCAACTACTGGGATCTCGTCTTATTAAAATGCTTTTGCACAGCAAGAGAAACCACCAACAGACAAGAGATAACCCACAGAGTGGGAAAAAGGTTTTGCTAGCTGTTCCTCAGACAAAGGACTAGTATCTAGACTATATAAAGAACTAAAAAAAAAATCAGACCCCCCAAATGAAAGACCCAATCCAAAAATGGGCATCTGAACTGAATAAACAGTTCTCAGATGAAGAAGTAGAAATGGCAAATAAATACATGAAAAAATGTTCAACATCACTGGTCATTCAAAAGATGCAAATTAAAACAACACTGAGATTTCATCCCACTATAGAAAGAATGGCTGTCATCAAGTAATCAACCAATAACATAGTATTTCATCTCTGTCAAAAGAAGATGCAAAATTTGATTGCCTAAAGATGTTTTAATCTCACCTTTAAGGATTCAGGGAGGTGCTTCCTTAAGGATTTCTCCAGCTTCTGCAGCATCTGTGGACCCTGCATTTGGAACATCTTGGTAGGTACCTTAGGCTAAAGAGTGAGATGACAACAAAGGTCAGGAATGAGAAGACACTGGACTTCTATAAAAATACCATAAGTTGATGGTTTAAAACATTAAGAAGTTATGTCTCCCAGTTCTGGAGCCTAGCGCTGGCATCTTCTGAGTCTGATGAGGTCCTGCTTCCTGGTTCTTTGGCAATGCCTTCTAGCTATGTCCTCACATACTAAAAGGCATTAAAGTCTTTGAGGTTTCTTTTGTGAGGGATCTGATAGCATTCCTGAAGGCTTTACCCTCATGACCTAGTCACCTTTCAAATGTCAACACTCCTGATATTCTCATGTTGTGAGATTTGTTTTCGAGACATAAATTTTAGATGCACAGTTTCTGAGACCATGGCAATCTTAAACAGGTAAAATTAGATCCACCTCATTTTGACTAAATCTTAGTGACAGGTGAGACAATCTGTGCCTTTTAAGAATATCTACTGTGGGAGAGGGTGAACACTTAAGGAATCTAGCCTTGCAGGTGTCTGGGAGGCACCACAGAAGTTCTGAGAGGCCCACCTCTAGGTGGCACTGCACAACTAGACAGCAGGTTCTGGGCTGATGCCCAAGTCAAAGGCTTTCCTTAGGGATTTGATAGTGTCACCCCAAAGTCCTCAGCAACACCAAGAAAAAATGAAATGAGATTGGCCAAAAGCTAAGAGCTCTTTCTGAAAAATTTCACTTCACTTTTTTTTTGTGGCTATTTTGAAATACATCTGTTAAAGCCGTACTTATTTTGACTAATATGTTTTTGAAAGTAAGTTTATGTCAGTGAAAACTATCCCTATAGCTCCACTAACAAATTGCAAGCTTGAAGAATTTACTTCACTTCTCTATATGTACTTCTGCTTCCTCATTAGTAAACACCAATGTAAATGGACTGTGTGTAGTTACTTTTCTCATTGCTGAGACAAAATATGCAACACCCAAAGTTAAAGGAGGAAAAGTTTATTTAGCGCACAGTTTGTAGAGGTTTCAGTCCATAATCGCCTGGCTTCAAGGCAGCATGGCATCACAGAGGAGAAATAGTTTATGGTGGGCAGAAGGTAGCAAAGCAACAAAGGATGACCCCCAGCTCTTTCTATCCCTTATGTCTTATCCAGGCTACTTAGGGCGGGCAGCACTCACACCCTTAATCCTAGTTTCCCCGATCCTAGCATTGCACCATGAATCGATTCCATCACTCATTACACACTCTAGATTCAGTCACCTCTGAAAAAGCCCCATATATGACTCCATGAAGCTTTATGGGGACATCTAGACACAAGCCATAACATGGAGCTTGTGACAAGAAAATTGTTTTGAAGATTAGATAAGTTTATACATAATTAAATCCATAGATGTGTTTGTAGATTATAATTTATAATGTTATTTGTTTGATGTTTTATTATTGTTTTTTTATTTTATTTTTTGGTACCAGGGCTCGAACTGGGGACCTTGGGCTTGTGAGGCAGGCGGCGGAACCACTGAGCTAAATCCCCAGCCTGACTTTTGTTATTATTAACTATGCAGTAGTGCAAATTGGTCCATGGGGCATTCTGTATTAAAAGCAGGATATGCAGTTTTATCACTGAATTCAGTCTGAGTGCCTTCCATCTGAATGGCGTGTGTTGTATAAATAATAGTTTACTGATTTATATAGTATTCACTTTTTGTTGCATATTTGTTTTCTATTTTTTTGACTATAAAGAATAAAGAAACTGGAAAGGCAAGTAGAAGATTTGTGTGTATCTGTGTTTCATTTATTTTGGATAAATACCTAGTAATATACCAGTGGGGTTTATATTTTTTCATTACCTGGTTCTTCTGTTTTTGTCTTGTACACAAATTCAAAGAACAAAAGTCTTAAGATTTCAAATTTTATAAATCCTAATTAAATATTTTTCTTTGATTACTTACGATTTTTTTCTTCTATATAGTTTATCTGCTTATCCCATAGTCAAAAAAATTTCCTCCTACATTTTCTTTTACAAGCATTTCATGTCTATTTGAAGTTAATTTTTTACACACCATGAAAAGTTTATTCCATTTTTCCAATATTGATATCCACGTATTTAATCAGCAGTTACTGAGAAAGCTTTCCTTTACTGTTAAATTGTATTGGATAATTATTAAAATCAGCTGAGCATACTTATGAGTCTATTTCTTGAGTTTTTGTTTGATTCTGTTGGTCTAGGTGTCTACTCTCAATACCACATTGTTGTGTTTACTATGGCTTTACCGTATATTTTGAAATCTGATAGTCTATCAATATTTTGAATGATTTGGTTAAGACTCTTTGCAGGTAAATATTTACTAGAAAGCTTCTTGAATTAATGTTAGGATTGTCACAAATCTATAGCTCAATTAGGTAATAAGTAATATCATAACAACTTTGAATATTTCAATCAACAAATGTGATATATCTCTCCTTGTTTTTGGGTGTTTATACTTTTCCCAATGTATTTTAGGTTTTGGCTTCTGGTTACCAGATGGAGCCAACGAGAGTCCCCAAAGAGAAAATGGGGGCCTCAACTCACCAACTCATGTAATAAGTTATAGGCTCCCCAACTGTCACCATCCAAAGAGAACTTCCAGGGTATATCAGTGAGAAGCATAAAAATGTCTAATAGAAATAATGAAGTACACCCTTTAGAGAGAATAGAATATGGAAGGAGGGAGTGAGAGAGGGAGGGAGAGACAGACAGACAGGAGACCTTATACCCTGGAGTTGGGTATATTTTATGTGTTTGGGGGACAGAAATCTATGGAATTTGTGAATTTATAGAAAACAGGGACTCAGTTGACAGGTAACAGACCATGGCCCATGCACAGATGGAAGGCACAGGAGAAAGGAGAAATGCACAGCCCCTGAATATTTTTTAAGACTTAGGAATTTAATAATGACTAGCCTGGAGAAAAAACTGTAAAGTGTAGTGTTGTTTTAAATATGATTTTAAAATTATAATTTTCTTTGTCTTCTTTCTATCTTTATTTCTTCTAGCCTTCTTCACTTGGAGTTGAATATATTTTGTTAAATGTATACTTATTTACTTCATTCTTTGGATGTTATAAATAAAGCATATTACAATATTTAAAAAATTGTTGTTTGTCTATAGAAGTACTATCCATTTTTTTTTATTTTGGAGATATGTATTGTGACCTTAACAAATTTATTTACTAGTTCTAGTAGCTGCTACTATAACTGTTAATTTGAAGATTTAAAAATGTCTGTGTATATGATCAAACATTTTTTCCAATAAAAATGTTTTAATCATTCCTCCTCTGTGCCTTTTATTTCTTTTTCTTGGCTTATTGCACGTAGCCTGTAACTTCCAAAAAAATTATATGAAAAGGGGTTACATAACATCCTCTCTTTTTCTTTATTTAAATTAAATTTTTATTGAAATAATTATTGTGCATATGTATGAGGTACAATATGATATTTTGATTTGTCTGTATATTAGGTAATGATCAAATCGGGAAAATCAGCATGGCTGTCACCTTCAGCTATTATAACTTCTCTGTAATGAGCACATGCAAAACCCTCTCTTTTAGCTACTTTGAAATAAACAACATAAGCAACACATTTTTGTTAACTAGATGCACCCAACTATGCCATTCTTGGTCTTAGGAGACACCATTATTTCTCCCTTAAGCATTGCAGTAGCTGTAGACTTTTTATAGATGACATTTTTCAAGGTGGGAAAGCTCTTTTCTAGCCTGGTGAAATGTTTACTGTTAATCTTTCATTCAGAGACAGTTGTGTTTTCCATAGTGACTATGCCAGTTGTATTCCTGCCAATAGGATAAGTTTCCTTCTCTCCATGTCCTCCCCAACACTTGCTGTGTTTTTTTTTTAAGTCATCATCCTGGCATGTGTAAGTAATGACTTACTGTGACTATGAATTGTATTTCCCAGATGATTAGTGATGCTGAATACCTTTGCATGTACATGATGGCCTTTTGTGTGTCTTCTTTGGAGAAATGGCAATTTAAGTCCTCTTTTCTTTTTGGGGGGTTATTCATTCTGTTGTTGAATTAAAAGAATGTCTTATAAATTTTGCATATTAAACTCTTATCAGATAAAATGGTATGAAAATATTTTTAACCATTCCATAAGATGTCTTCATTTTGTTGTCTCCTTTGCTGTGAAGAAACATTACTTCCTGTGTTTTGCTCTTATTGCTTGTTTTAGTATTATATCCAAAAATATCATTTTCTAGTCTAATGCCTAGAAGCATTTCCTGTTTTCTTCCAAAACTTCGATCGTTTCACGGTCAGTGTTTAATCTTAATTCCTTTTGTGTTGCTTTCTGTATACGATGTCAGGCAGGACTTGATCCCACTCTTCAGCCACATAGGCATGGTCCTCGCAATGGTGGTTACTGAATCATGTCCACACGTGTGTTCTACCACACTTTGTGAAGACACTTGACTGTTTGCATGAGCTGGTTTCAGGGTCTCTATTCTGATTCCTTAGTCTATATGTGTGTTTTTATCCCAGTATGATACACTTGATTACTGCAGCTCTGCAGTACATTTTGAAGTCAGGGATTGTGATTCCTACAGCTCTGTTCTTACACGTGTTGCTCACTGGTTTAGTCTTGGCATATCATTCATGAAAATGGCTATAAGTTCAAGCTCTGCCCTTGACTGGACTCCAGAGAGTTAGTTGTGCAGATTTACAATGCAGCTTTCATGGGGTTAATCTTTATCCTGTTGAGTGGCCCAGTGCTCAGGGGTTTGCCCTAGGGCCAGGTGTCCTTGTTATAGGGAAGACACTCGTGAAGCGCTTCTCTGGTCTGTCCCCAGCTTATGTCTACTAAGACAGTCATCATCTGGGAGAGTCCTGCCTGGAAAGAAGTTAGGTGATGTGTGTCAGTCAGATGAAGCATAGAGGAGACAACAGAACATATAAAATAACAGAAAGCCTTGATTTGTAATAGATGCCAGAGTAGAGAAGGTAGCACAGTATGCAGAGCCAATAGGAAGTAGGAAGTAAGCAGCTATCTGGAAATGCATTCTCAATAGCCAGATGGAGAGAGAGAGAGAGAGAGAGAGAGAGAGAGAGAGAGAGAGAGAGAGAGAGAGAGAGAGAGAGAGAGAGAATGAGAATGAATACTTATTGGCCAAAGACTTTATTGAGGTCCAGAGTATTGCCCCAATGCTTTCCTGTGCAGAGCTGTAATTGGGTTTAGAGCAAGCAGGCATGAGTGCCAGGTCACAGTGACTGAGAGGGGCTCACTGGCATATTTGTGTAGTCCATGTGCAATGTAGGGATTGGTTTGCCAAATCCGAAAAGTAGCACCTCACTGTTCCATAGGGAAGTGCTCACCAAGATTTGCTTGTATAAATCTGAGGTCTGAATTGACCATACTGAAGATCTGAAAGTAAGAAAAGAAATGGAAACTTTGTGGGTAGGGTGTTGAGGCCCTACTGTGGTGTAAAACAAACTCACATGTATTCTGTTGCCAAGCAACTGAAGTCTTAGGAATCCACTATATTGCTCTAAATTATCTCAGCTATTCTTGATATTCTTCTACGTTTGATTTCAAAATGATTCAGTCCAATGAAGATTTTATTTACTTGCTTATATGTATTCCCTGGTAGTTCATTGCCCTTCTTTAAGATTATCAATTTGAACTCTTTGTCAAACAGTTCATGGTTCTTTATTTTGTTAGTGAATAGTGGAGAGCTGCCTCACACTGGAATCTTGTATTTGAAAAACCAGTCCTTTTGTTGGTATTTGCAGGCTGGTTTCCTCAGATGGATAGCCATCACCTGTCAGGTCCCCAGATGGACAGGTCTGCCTCTGAAATGTGGTGGAGCAGGCTTGGACTCATCATTAGATTATCTCCTTGTCCACAGTTGGATCTATAGTCAGTCCTGCACCGCACCTGTAGACAGGCAAAACTCCAGCCAGGTCCCTGGATACATGGCTTTCCTCCAGGACCACAGCAAGTGGTCAGAGCCAAGTCCACAGAAACGTGGGACTGTTTATGAGTCTGGAGCTAGGTCAGTGTTCAGGGCTGTGCACCCAGGGCTGACCTGCCCTCTGAGTGGAGCTTTCCTTAGGCTTGGGCACTGCCAACATGCCTTTGGCCTTTGATCTTAGAGCTCCCCAAGTGCACTTCAGTCCATGGATCGTTGCCAGGCTTGTGCTTTTGGGGGCACAAGTGATGAAGGCATCCTGTTTTGCTGTCTTGTTGACAACGCTGAATTTTTAAATGAACAATGGTTTTGAAATATATCAAATGCTTTTTATGCATCTGTTGAGATGATTATATATTTCTTATTTTTGTTGATTTGTTGAGTTATATGTCTTGATTTTTCACTGTCAAATGAGCTTTGTATTCCTATGATGAATTGCTGTTAGATTACTAGATACTAATGTCTTTATATATTATAGGATCAATATTCTATTACTTTAAGTAATGTGCTATATATAACGTTATGCTATATAATACAATATTGTTTATTATATATGCATCTATTTTATAAGGGCGATTGGTCCATATTTTTCTTTCCTTTATCTTGTTTTTATATTATAATAGTAATATGGCCAAAAAATATGAATTGAGAAAGTGTTTTCTTCGACTTTACTTTCTTGAGGAACAGGACCATTTCTTTCTTTCTCTTTTTCTTTGCTCAAAATTTCTTTGCTTCTACAAATATTAGTTGATTCTACTACTGAAGTCATCTGTGATTGATAAACATTTTTCTCTTATATATTGTTGTTATGTAATTCAGCTTTACCAATGGGTAAACATTTATATAGTATTTTTCTGATACATATATATTTAAGGTATTTAACATGATTTTTTGAAATACATAGTAAAGTCATTACTATAGTCAAGCCAATTAACCTATCATTACACATATTTTTGTGGTAAGGGCATTTAATATCTATCAGCAATTATTTCAAGTATATAATATTACTGTGTTGATATTGTATATGTACACATATTTACCTCGCATATCTACAATTTTGTGTATTTTCCAACAATTTTCTATACAATTTCCCCAGGGAAATATTTTAGTTGTAATTAAATTTCACTGTTGAAATACTTATAGGGGATTTACCTCAGTGGTTCTGCCACCTGCCTCTCAAGCACAAGGTCCCAAGTTTGAGCCCCAGTACCAAAAAAAAATTTATAGATAAAGATCCACTTCCTTTAGTGAGCATATACATTTTCAGATCTTAGAGCGAGCACCTCTGGTTACTGGTTTTTGTACAAGGATTTACACATTTTGTCTAAGTTGTTCAGTTTAAGGCACAAAGCTGTTATTGGTAACTTCTTTTGCTTTTTATTTTTTGTGTTCTCAGTGGTACATCTGCTACCCTATTTCTTGTAATGGTGGTTAATGCCCTCTCTTTTTAGTTCTTGATCAATTTCCAACAGAATTCCTGAAATTCAGCTGTATGTATATTTTGGCTCAGATAACTCTTGGTTGTGGGAGAAAACCCTGTGCACTGTCGACCATATAACAATATCCTGGGTCCTACTCTAGTAGAGGATCAGAGCAGTTGTTGACAACAAAGATGCTTCCCCCAGGTAATTGTGCCATGTCCTTGGGAGTCTCAAAACCTGGAAGCCTAACATCCCTTGAGGCCAAACCTGAATCTTTTAATACATCTTTGAAGAACTTGAGAGGAGCAGAAGAGGGAAATTAAGTTCGGTGTCAGATCTCAGGTGTTGTCTCAGGACTTGAAACAGCACCATGAGAAGCAGCTCTACAGTCCTACACACATGCAAATGCACACTGAGGAAAAAACAAAACAGGAAGGACATGATGTCGCATTAATAATAGCTCAGATGGCAACTGGCAGAGGCTGGATAAACAGGGCATTTCAGGGCTGGGGATTTAGCTCAGTGGTTTTGCTGCCTGCTGCGCAAGCGCAAGGACTGGTACCAAAAAAAAAAAGCAACAAACAGGGCATTTCAGCAGTTGAAATGGACAAAGTCTACAAAAGAATACCTCAGACCCCGTGTAACCATTCCAGAAATTTAGCCAACGGGGAAACATCAAAGGAAAAAAATTATTATAGACTATGTTAATTATGCAACATTAACAAATAGGAAAAACATGACAAAAATCTCTAGGTCTAGCACTATAGATTACATGAAAATGATCTAACAGTCTGTCATACTATAAGGAACTATTAGCAATAACTATGGTTCTTTCACATATATGCACAGAGATTGTTAGCATAAAACTAGAAAGCAAACACTATAGTATTTGGCTAGATTATGAAGGCCTTTGTTCATGCATACTCAATATGCAATATGTATGAGAATATGTAAAGGTGTAGAAAGATAAGATTAGAAGGGAAAAGCAAATATTACAAACTTTTATCACTGCATTATTGATAAAATCTTTTTAAATAAGTTTCTTTTTAGAAAATATAAACAGTAAATCTGACTTATTCTCTACCCCATTTTTCTCTATATTTTCTTTCAGACTTGAATAGTGTCCTTCTCCATCTTGGTTAATATTTATCCAAGGGAGAGCTGCCTCTTTGAGAATGCTTCCTAAAGGTTAAGAGAATATTATCTGCACAGCATCTCTGTGCAGCAGGTGCTAAAGAAATGTTATTTTGACCAGAATTCGGCTTTGGCAATGCTGCTCCCTTTTTTGTACTCATCAATTTCCAAATTGTCTCCATAGTACCTATGTGTTTAGAATGGAAACTGTGATTAACCCTAAAAAGAATATTTTTCATGGTACACATTCCCTGGTAGAAATATTTCTCAGACTGAAAAAAACCCACTTCATATAATGTAACCATCAGTTAAAAGCAAAATGCAAAACACCTTGAGCACTTCCCACAAAAAACTCAAAAGAACACGATTATTTTTTTCTTACCTTCATGCGGGAGAAAAGTCCTATAGGTTCCTGAAGCAGTGACTCTAGAGCAGACAGCAAACAGGACTTTGGAGTAGGTTAAGTCACTTGCTTGGGACAGACAGCAAATAGGCCGCAGAGAAAGCTATGGAGATGTGTCAGAATGGAAGCGGTCTGACTCCAGAGCGCGAGTGTGTACCTGGGCAGGGAGCTAGCGACTTTGGGATAACCACACTTGAAAGGTAGCAGGGGGCAGAGGCAATTCTGGGTGATAAGAGAGGAAAGAAAGCAAAATGTAATCAAAGCGACCAGCTGCTGTACTCCTTGAACTAAGAAACAGGATTTATGAGCGCACTGG
Organism: Heterocephalus glaber; assembly: GCF_053883595.1. NCBI lineage: Eukaryota > Metazoa > Chordata > Mammalia > Rodentia > Bathyergidae > Heterocephalus > Heterocephalus glaber. The sequence continues at coordinate 2,928,982 of NW_028258480.1, forward strand.
AAGAGACTGTGCTAGTAAGTAACTTCCACCCTGTCTGAAGACATTTGCCTGCCCTTTAAAAAAACACCTGAATAATCAGGGTCTTTCCTTTGAGACCCAATAAAAATAAATGCCTCATTTGTGCAGGGCTGCTCTGTCCAAGGAGGAGCCAGCTCTGCTGTCTTTCCTTCCTACAATCAACTTTCCCTTTTATTTTGGGCTTAAAGCTGGAGCACTGATTTCTGTCTTATATGAGGCTAAATGCCCACACTACACTGTGACGGTTCTACCCTGTGAGATGGGTCCTTACCTGGAAAGCTGTGTACACAGAGAGATGGTCTCAGGAAGAAATGAGAAGCAGGAGATTCTTCCTCAATATGATATCCTCTTTAGCCTAGCACATACACCTAGGATCTGAAGAATGTGTTCTGGTAAATTTTTTTTACAGAGATTACGAGAGTGGAGAGCTTGCTCTTTCTGCTAGAAATAATTGGTGTTTGGTGTGAGATTCAATGGCATCCACATCCTCCTTTTATGGTCCTATCCAGGGTACTGGTTATGCAAATTTAGGGGCTGATGCTGTGTCCTCTCAGCCTTTCTTTGCAGAACGTGTTTGTGTTTCCTCTCCCTTCTACCTCCAAATAACCAGCAGGCTGGGGGATGGAAGATAAGATGCGATTTTGTGGGAAGGACATCTGTCCTCATTCCCCTTTTCTCAGTTACCTAGGGAAGAAGATGGAAACCAGAGATGTTGGGTGAAATTACTTCTTTAAAACCAGAGCTGTTTCCTTGTACACATAGAGTACAGAACTTGCTACAAGGAGGACCTGAAGTTTTCCCTCACTTTTCTAAAAACTGTGTGTTCTCTCTTGCCTTTGTGTGCTTCGATTAAATTTGAGAACAGTGATTCACCCTAGGCATTTATCAGTAACAGTCTTGAAAGCCAAGGAAATGGCAGCTCTGAGAGTTTGAACCCTGGTGGTCACAGAAAGAAGCCACTAGTGGTGGACAGTATTTTATCTCAGAACCTGTCACTTAAAGCACCCCTCACACCCACAGTTGCTCTATGATGTTCAAAAACGAATGCACTTCTAAAAAATCTGGAGTGGATAAGTTAATAGAAGTATTTTTAGTCCAAGCTCTATTGTGTGAAATAATCAAGAGTGGAAATTTGACACCGTCCTGAAATTTGAATGTGTCGGTTCTTTTGTGTTTTCTATTTTAATTAATAATCTCATTGTGGATGAAAAAGATTTAATTAGAAGGACAGTGACCCAAGCAGCTCAACTGTGCTTGTGTATGATGGACAAGCAAATTGTTCTTAGGGTTTTCTTTACAGTACCAACATATGGCCAGTTAAGTCAGCACATTTCTATAAATAAAAGTAAATTAGAACACAGCTGCTCCACTTATTTAATATTGGCTCTGCTTCTCACAGAGATAGTTTCATCTTCAAGTTTGAAATATTTACCACATGACTTTAAAAACCACCTGTCTACTGTCACTGAATAACATGACCTCTATTTACCTCCCATGGTTTAGTCTTTGACAGGGATGGACCACTACTCTCTTTGTAAGAAGAGGATTGTGATTGTCCCTGCTTTGGTAGAGCTTCTGCCACACAAGGTGCTGATGCTTTACCACCAGCCGAGGTCTCTTCATTTCCCCGATCCTGGAGACCCTGAACACGGCTCCTGCCCACCCTACACACTCAGCCCTAAACAGAGGCACTCCAAGGAGCTCGCAGTTCGAGGGTCTAGGCTCAGGTGTCCCTTCCCTTTTGTGTGGGCATGTCCTGAGCTTCATCAGAGGGGTTCCTTGTTTGTGAAGTAGAATAGTTATCTTACACAATATCTCAGCCTTTAAGAGTCTTCTCTAAGGTGCTTTCATTCTGTGATTATTCTTGTTCCTATTACAAATAAGATAATGAAAGTATCACCTTGTGGCTTCAGACACAAACAGGTACAGGTGTCCTGAAAGAAGCTTTTACTTCTCTGAGTAAGAGTCCTCATTCTCAGAAAAGCTATTGTCATACTCTGAGGCCCAACAGTGGTATAAACAGAGACTCAGCAGAGTCCCCCAAGCTCGAAATATCAGGTCTGCATTGGAATTCTCAGCATTAGGATCAGGCCCCAGTGCACCCGACTGCTGTGTGCCCATTTCTGTCTCAAGGTGAGGACTGATATCTGCTGCACCATAATTACTCACCCGTAGTTGGAGTGAAGCTGAAGTTTTCTAAAGACTCAGCATTGATAGCAGAGATGTTGCAGGCTCTTGCTTCTCTGCTAAGTGGTTGAATGTTGGGAGTCTGGAGAGATGGAATGCAGTGCCCAGAGCCATTACTGCCTTGGGCTCTATCAAAACATAGCCATTTATTTTAACCTTTGAGTGGGAACTGAAATTATCATGATTACTAGGTATATCTTGCAGTACATATTGTTAAACTTAGCAGGGCCCTAGTCTCAAAAAACCCTCAATCTGTGAATGCAGTAAGATAATGTCTCAAACTCGGAGATTGACCCTCTTGGCTGCAGTCTGCCTACCTCGCCCACACCAGTGCATCTGTCGAAAGTATTGATTTATGTCTTTCATTACTCTTTTGCCATAAAAGTTCACATAATTTCTTCCCCTGTGGAACCAATCATTCAGGGTAAATTGGGTGTACTCTCAGACCATAATCAATCTCTTTGGCTCAAAATAAGCAATTTCTTATTTTTAAAGCAAATTGTTATCTTTTGTTTGTTTGTTTTGAGACAAGGTCTCATTATGTAGTTCAGGCTGGCCTTGAACTTTCTATGTAGCCTAGGCTGGCTTCAAACTCATGGTGATCTTTCTGCCTCAGCCTCCCAAGTGCTGGGGTTATAGGCATGCACCACCATACCTGGAACAAAGTTGTTATTTTACACTGACACTAAGTTTTAAAATTTTTGTTAATGGGTTAACATTTGTGGAATGGATGAATACCTAGAATAGAAAAAATATGTTAATGTTTTTTAAAGGAGGCAAAACCAAAAATTACCCTTACGTAGGGTAAGCTTCCTACATGAATATGCCTGACAAGACAGCAAGGCAAATACTTTTTACTTAAGAAGTACCAGCTTCTCTTATGGTTTAGGTCTCAAATGTCCCCCACAGCTCATGCCGGGAGATGGGCCCTGGTCATGATGCACAGCTCCCAGGGTGTGTGGTCTGGAAGGGCGCATTCTTGTCCCCTGGGCCTCCCTTCCCTCTCTGCTTTCTGGCTGCCGAGGCAGGAGTACCTTTTCTCCACCACACTGTCCTGCCATGACATTTCTGCTTCGGAGCCAGCAGACCTCGGAGTGAATTCACTGAGACTATGAGCCAGAATAAACCTCTCCCCCTTTAAACTCCAAGTGTCAAATATTTTGTCCCAGTGACAAGAATGGGACTAAGACAGACAATTGGTACCAAGACGGGGTTGGTGTATGACTGTACCTGGCCCTGTGATTTAGAAGTCTTTGGAACTTATTTCCAGGAGGTTGTAAAGTTTTAGAGATGCCAGCTGAGGGTGACCTACAATGTTGTGAGCAGTGCTTGATGTGCAACCCTAGTCAGAGCTCAGAAGGCCAGAATAGGTACTAGGAATGTGGTCTGTAAGGCTAGACTCAGGAGGTTTCAAGGACTCCACTGAAGGCTGGACTAACGTCCATACATGCTATGCAGAATATTTGTCTTCATTTCACCGATATCCCTAGGCTTTGCTGGAGACTGAAACTCATCAATGCTGAAGCTTGCGATGTTTTTTTAATTTTCACATGAAATTCATATATGTTACTTAGAAAAACTTGGAGGAATCTGAAGAGAAAAATTTCATTTTGTTCCATTTTTGAGTTATGCAGAGTTCCCCAAATGGAACATTAGGCAAAACCACTGCTACATTGTACATAATGCATAAACCACATTTCTTGTCTCAAGAGGTGGTGGTGACACTTGCTATTCGGTGTGGCATTCAACAGAACACTTCACATTTTTACATCTAAAAATGCCATTCTTATGACACTGTGCACACTGTGTTTGCTTCCCCTGTTTCACTAGTACACAATTTATAACATCATGACAGGAGTCAATGTTACACTTCTGTACAGGTCTTCATCTTCAGCCATGTTCTGTGTGATGACCTTGGGTCTCCAGATCATAGCAAACCACACATCAATGAAACTCCAGAAAATCTATTGGCCTTTCATCGTAGTTCATGCAATTGCGAAGCATTTTGGGAGGCCAATTCAAAACAGAACAAGAGAGGGGTGGACTACCATTTCTTTCCATGGATTGATGCCCAATACTTATCTGTGTTTTCATTACATCTGTCTATGCCTCCTATGAACTGATTATATACTTTGATTGTGATTGGCTGCTGAACTTGGATCTTCTTTTTCATTTTCTGGGAACACCGATCGACCAGGGATCAATACCAGCACTAGAAGAGGCAACAGGGACAACACTGTTATCATTTCATCTGCAGACAACATTGCCTTTGCCATCAGTTTGATAGTTGAATGTGCCTCTTTCTTCTCTCAACCTGCATCTGATTCCAATGCCACTTTGTCACTGTGAGCCTTTATCACTGTACCTGTTGCCTGAAATCCCATTGAACTGAGCTTATCAAGAAGAGCAATACTGGTGAAAAAGTTATTGAATACAAAATGGTATTGTCCAGGATATAAGTGCCTCAATGAGTCGAAGGACAAGAGATGCACCAATGCCCTATTCCTCATGTTTAGTGTTGACATGGCTGAATTTAGCACGTGTAGCCCAGGCCTGTGACACAACACTAAAACTCACAGCCAAATTTTCCCCAAATAAATTGTTTGTACCCGTGATGTCAAAGATAAGGAACCATGGATCCATCAAAACTGAAATATGTTTCATTTGGAACAAATGTTATACATCTTTCATTGAATTTGCTTTTGAGAGGTTGCAACTTGGAAAACTTATCCATTATATCCAAATTTGCACAATCAGCAACACACAAATTAGAAAATATACTCTCTTAGTGGTCACGCCTCATAGCAGCACTAACAAAGATACTACATTCATCTGTTCCTTGTTCCCAAAATGTACACCTTCTAGGAACTGAGGTGTAACCACTCAGAAAAATAATTCCCAGATACATTTGAATTCAAAGCCAAGATGTGCACCCTTACTTCCAGAAATAAATTGGAATTTTATTGGTCCTAGTGGTAATGTTTTTGGCTAGTTTTTCAAAACTAGAACATGAAAATTGTCAAACCCATAACTAATATAACAATAAATTCCATATTTTGTTTTTACAGCACCAAAAATCACTAGTAGAGAAGTAATAAAAAATTACTAGTTTAGGATATAGTGCAGTTAAGTTCTATACACTTGTCTTTGGATACTGCCTCAAAACTGCTGCCAAAAACTCACATCACTTTTTGACAAGCTCCCAGCATGGCAGTGTCTGTGCAAAACATGATGGCACTTACTCTCAGGAGAAGGGCATGTGTGAAAAATCAAACCTTGGTGATGACCTTGAGCAATAGGATGTGAGTAATTTCCATGTGTTAGCATTCCCATAATGGTGCACTAGGCATTAATGGGGAAAGGGAGTAGACTAATTAGTCTGGTGAAGGAAATTTCAAGGCAGCCCAACATTCAGGGTGTGGCAGGGATTCTGCTGGCTGCCTTTAGCTAGATCTATAGTGAGAATCAGGAGCAAACAGCAGAGCTGAATGATTTGAAAAGTGTGCAGTTTCACCATTAATTTCAAGATGGTAACTTCATGGACCATCAACATTCAGTGGAAAATTAACCACCTGGAAAAATGCTTATTTGAAAGAGAAGGGCTTGACCAAGTAACTTTCTGGTAAAGAGACTGGAAGGAATGCTAACAATCAGAACAACTGGAAAAAGGACTTAAGGGCATCTCAGAAATTTTCAGGAGACCCCATCCATCAATTGTCCCTAGCCTCTCCAGAGCAGAATAGTTTCAGGAACTGAGCTCATGGCTGTCTGCTTGGACTCAATATTTTTTCTCTGCTTTCAGCCCTGGTTCATATGGACTCAGATGTACCTCATGCCAGTTGTGTGCCTGGACCTCTCCAGGATGCTTGTTTTGCAAGTGTACATAATGCAAGAAATATGGTGTCTAAGCAGCTTCCACTGAGATTTGAGAAGAAAGTCCTGTGGGCAGGCAGAAGTTACCCCAAAGTAGAGATGCCTCCAGTGGGGTGATGCCTCCTGGAGCTGTAGTGGGAACTTAAGAAAGATACAGGTATCACAATGTACAACACCCAGCAGGGAGAGCTGCAGGCAGCCTGAAAAACCTGCCTGAGAGAATAACCATGTGGCTGTAGCAGCCAAGCTGTAGTATCGATGTGGCCCAAGACCTTGTGGGTCCATTTTTACCACAGTTTGCCACCATGCAAACTTAAAGCCTTAGAATTTAAGTTCTTGCTTGCTGGGTTTTGGTCTTGCTTTGGGCTACTCACACCTTCCTATTTGCCTTTTTCTCCCTTCTAGAGTAGGAATATGAACTCTGTTTCTGTCCCACCATTGTATCTTGGAAGCATTTAATCTGTGTGTGTGTGTGTGTGTGTGTGTGTGTGTGTGTGTTTCATTTTACAGAGGCTCCATGCTTAAAGGATTAGCCTTGAATCTCGGATGAGATTCTGGACTCATTCAGAGAAGCTTCGGGATTATTGGGAATAGAGTGAATGCATTTTGCACTGTAAGATGGACTTGAACCTTGGAGGCTAGAGGCAGAATGCCATGTTCTGGATGTTGCTTGCTCCCAAGGCTGGTGTGTTGGAGGATTAGTCCATAGAGTGGTGATGTAGGGAAATGGTATAAACCTTCAAGAGGTGGGAAGTAATGGGGAACCCTTAGGATATTGGGAGTATTACCCTCTCGAGGAATTGAAATGGTTCCCTCCAGAGCAGCTGTGTTAAGAGCAAGCCTGATCTTTGTCTCTCCCTCTGGTTGCCCATCACAAGACATATTCCCTTCCCTGCACGCACACTCTTAAATGTACCATTTATGACGAGGTCCTAACCCAAACTTGGTTGATGCCTTTGCTCTATCTTTGGGCCTCTAGAACTGTGAGATAAATAATTCTCTACTCTTCATAATGTTATCCAGCCTCAGATACTTCGTGACAGTAACGAAAAACAGACCAAGGCAACTACAAACACCAATCTTGTCATTCTCCTCTCTATGTGGTGTCAATAACTTCAGTAATTCAAGATGATGACTTTGCTTCATGAGCATGATCTCTCTGTTCTTTAAAACACCAATACTAGTCTCTCTATACACCAGTGTTTAAAGACTCCTATCTAGAGTACTAATAGTTTAACTGAAAAAGGAATTTTAGCACAAATGATAGTAATTTACATTCTTATAAAATGTGGTAGAATTTTACCTATTAGCATGAGAATCTTTTCAGTTTAATTAGAAATATATAATAGGGTAAGTTGGTTTAGAGTTCTAAATTTAAGTTGGATCATTGCTATATTTTTGTTAAAGATTAACAGATTTACTACAACTTCCAGTTCACTGATTTTATTGTGTGCAAGCTTAATTCCTAGACTTTTAAGTTTTGTTAAAAATGATTATATTGGTTAGTGAATTTGAATCTTTTAAAGATTTTAAATACACATACCTTTAATGTATTTCATATACTAAGTTTATAAGTATATCCATAATTTATAGGTTTCTAAAAATGTTATAAATTTCAGACCCAACACTGACTTGGAAATAGAATAAAAAATTCCTATCAAAGTAAATTTTTAAAAAATTAATGGGAGAAAATCTTTGTGAGCTATTTTACACAAGATGAGTATCCAGAGTATATAAAGAACTTAAAAAACCCAAAAGAATGATCAAATTAGTAAATGAACAACTCAGCTGAAAAGACTGTTTGCAAAAGGAGGAGCACAAATGCCTGATAAATGTATGAAAAACTCTCACTTTGTTTAACCATCAGGGAAATAGATGCAAAACAAACCTGAATTAAGATTCCATGTCACTCGGTTAGAATGGCCATTACTATGAAAACAAAAAATAGCAAGTGCTGGTGAGGATGTGGAGAAAACAGAGCCATTGTACACTGTTGGTGGGAGCAGAGACGAGTACAGCCACTGTAGGAAAGTATATGGAGGCCGATCAAAAACTAAAAATAGAACTGGAAGGTGATCCATTCTACTGCTGCTTTGTATGTACTTGAAGAAAGGAAAATCAAGCTACTGTACAGATACTTGCATGTGCATGTTTATTGTGGGACAGTTTACAAGAGCCTGTATTTACAGTCAGCTTGGTCCTTGGTACCTCTCAGTGGAGGAATAGGTGCAGAGTGTGTGGTGTATGCATAATAGAGGATTACTCAACCAAAAAGAAATGAAAATCAGGTAGTTTGCCAGATAATGAGTGGAACTGGAGATCATCATGTTAAGCAAAATGAGCCAGAGTCGGAAAGACAAGTATCATGTGTGTCCTCACCTGTGTTGAGTGGGGGGACATGGAAGATGTGAGAGTAGAAGGGGAAAATATTAGGGAAGAGGGAAAGACAGGGAAGGGGGGAGACAAAATAACTGCGCGTAAGGGGAGGACATGATCAACGTACCTTAAATACCTGCATGAAACTGGCATAATGAAAGGCATTATTTTGCACAATTCATGTGCTAATAATTTTTTTCCAGTTTCAAAGAAATTTAATATTATTTACACAGTTAAGGAACAGGTGATAAATTTTCATTTGTTAGAAACTGATCTTTCTATAATAAAATAGAGTTTAAATTCTGTGTGTGTCATTACTGCTGAGGAAATCTGAGCCCTCGTCTGCCTTCAAACAGTATTTGATATGATTACTGCTGTGCAGTCAGGCTTTCTATTAATTCACCAACTCATTTAAGTTGCCCTGTTTTACACCTCAGTCTAGAGCCGAGGATCCTATTTCCTATGGAAATAAATTTATTTTTGCTCTGGTTGTGATAATTGGCACAAAAAAAGGTGAACCCACAATTTTTTTTTTTTGGTACCGAGGATCAAACTCAGGTCCTTGTGCTTGCAAGGCAGGCAGCAGAACCACTGAGCTACATCCCCGGCCCCAAACCCACAGATCTTGTTAAATCACTTAGGACAAGATAAAGATCCCAGTTGATTCTTGTAACCATAACCTGAGTTGTAGGCTCCATTACTCCAAATAAATAGTTCTTATAGTACTTAGTTAGGCCTTAGTATCTAAACAACAAAATAATTTCCCAAATAAATAGCCTTATAGATTTGTTGCTCTGTGGTGACACTGTTAACAACCTAGCACACCATCCTTGTTTTAAAGCTGTAACTACACCAAGCATTGATTAAGCTTAAGTATATAGATAATTTTGGTCCCAAGAGCTGTGTTTTGTGCTCTCCAAAAATATCTCTTGGGATGTAACACAAAATGTAAGTCCTCACAATAGTAATTTTATTAAATTAGTTACTTTATAAAACATTGCGGATGTCATAATCGTGAACATAACAATTTACCAAACTGTAGTTAACTGGTGCAGTTTGCTGAGCATGTTTTATAAAGGAAAGGAAATGCCACAACCCTCTTAAAGTTGTTCCACTGCAGCCTAGAAGAACAAAAGAGATTTGTTTCTCAGACACTTGAATCAGGTAGTTTCCCTCCCCCATCCTGAAGCACGCCATCAGTAGAAATAGTCTAATAAATTAAAAACTAGATGGTCTATGCACTCAGCAGATTCCACAGTAATTATTGTACTGCAGTAATGGAGAGGTTTACCTTCTTCAGCTTCAAAGTTGGAGGGTTTTGTTCATTTAATTTTTAAGTATCTTCACTCTGAGATAAGCAGTCTTCTTCACAATGGATTTTTAATATCCTCATGCTCAATTTTAAGACAAAGCAATTTTAATATTAGGTGCACACCACGTGCCCTTGCTGCAAACTGCTTTTCTTGACAAGTATGAAGTAGCTCAAGGAGGTATGGTTAAGACTGTATTACTGAATGGTGCTGGTAAATACTACGCAATTTTTTGTCCTGTTGCAACCTTTGTTTCCAATTTAGTGAATGCTGCTATGGAATCATATAGCAACAATGACAACATTATTAGATCTGTTTTTAAACTATGATTTAGTAGCAATTGAGGTTCCTGATTTTAACCCCTTGGCAGCAAGATCCAAGTTCCCTCATTTGCACATTATTACCTAAGTGTCAAGGGGTTGAGTAACCAGCACAAAAGATACTGCACTTCTGATTGTAGCATTTGGCAGAACTGAAAGGAAAGGAAGTTGTGCTACATGTTGAAGGGATTGTGGGCAACAGAAAGAAGACACCAGAAGGTAAAGTGTCACATGAAGTCTTCATAGTCTTGTACATATCCTCCATCATCACCACCATAATCTGCCAGATCGTCTTTCATGGTGGCCTTTAATCCCCCTCCAGGAACCACACCTTTCTTCTTCTTTTTGGCTTTGCTTTGCTTGCTTCTGTTTTTCACTCCAAAGCACGGTCAATGAATTGGTAACCTTTTTCGCGTCATCAATTTCCAATGAAATACATCTCAAACTAAGGCTTCCAAAAAACTGGCATAATACAGTGACTTTTCCTATTGTGTAATTTTATCTTTTAGTAATTTTCCAAACTCTGTGAAATCATCTCTTGAAGATGGATTCACAGCATCAATTCCATAGACTGTATTATTGACACCAAAAGTTTCTTTTGCTAATTCAAGGTCTGACTCTTCCTGTAATTTCTTTAGCCGCAGTTTATCTGCTAATTGTTCTTCCAGTGTCAGCACCTTAGGCTCTTCAGGTTCTTCTAACCTCTTAATTTCTTCTTGCCTTTTCTTCTGTTGCTGTTCTTTCTCTTTTATCTTCTCTATTTTTTTCTTTTCTGAAATTTTTATTTCTGGTTTTACTTCTGCTTCCCCTTTTTTGTCGTCTTCATCATCATCCCAGTTATCCTTAACGTCCTTGTCTTCGTCCTCGCCTTCCCAGCGGTCCCCACCGGTGGTACCGCTGCCCGCCACCTTCCGCACCGGGTCTTCCGCGGAGAACGTGTCTGCGTCCCGGAGTCGGAGTCGCCCGCCGCCGCTGCCATCTGGGGCCGGGCGTGAGAGTCCGAGAGGCCAGCGCTGCGAGGAGTCAGCACGGCGGCGCGCGGGCAGGCTGGCTGTGCTAATAATTTTTTTAAAAATAAAATTAAGTCAACTTAAAAGAGCAAGAGGAAACCCCATAGTTTCATCATCTTGTGGCAGCTTGCACTTAGAGGAAAAAGTAAAGTCTATCCTCTCCCACAAATTCCGAATGAAATCTTGAAAAAACAAAATCTGAATAATGACTCAAAGGCAAGAATAATCAACCTCAGGCTTTTTGGCTTTGGAAGGAAGAACAGGCGGATGATCGTAGGAGGCTTTAAGTGCATATTATTAGCACTGTTTTCAGGTGACTTTATTTGATAAAACAAAACCAACATTTTCCTACTAAATACTGAGTTTATGCCTCTGTAATTGGATCAGGCACTCTGTGTGTGTGTGTGTGTGTGTGTGTGTGTGTGTGTGTGTGTGTGTGGATGAGGAGGTTCACCTCTCCCTACATCTGTATTAAAGCTCATCATCTATTTCTGACATCAGCGCATGTCTGCAGATGATATGTTACTTGGTGTTCAAGTACCGGAAGCTCACCTTCTTTCTTCTTAGTTAGGACCTGGGCTGTGATGGTCTCAAGACTGATCTTGATGACATTCCCTTTCCTTTCTTCCTTCTTCAAGCACCTGCTATTCCTCTAGCACTACTGGGGCTGTCTTCCACGGAAGCCTCGGGACGGAGCCCTCCTATGGTCTTCTTTATCATCTAGACCCACATGATTTTCACCTGCACACAGAGGTTGCAGGCATCTCACAGCGTGTGCGCCTACCAGGTGCCACCTGGTCTCTAGCCCTGCACAAAGCCTCCCACAACCCCATCCTTGATCATCAACATCCACCTTCCTAGGTCGAGTGTTCTTGCGTCCTCTTCTCCTTACATTCATATCCCACTATGGAACGTATAGATTAAGCTTCCACAAGCAGAGAAGGCCCAGTGTCATCAAGGGATCCAGGAGGGGATCAGTGGAGCTCATCCTGAAGAAGCAGTGCTGAATTCTCTTTTTTGGGCCATTAATAGCAAAACATAATTCATTGCAAAAGATATTGATGCTATTTGCAAAAATACTACCAGTTCTTCTCTTTCTTAATAATTCCTAGAATTACACCACATATATTATTTATGTGTATATATGTGTGAAATTTGTTTCACATGGTTATCATACAAGGTCTAGGAAGTGACCTGACAAAGGATTTAAAAAGACCTATTGAGAAGAGAGACCTCTCCAGACAATAAAAGAAAAGCCACAGAAGCCCAGAGGGGAAAATCCTAAGAATCCATGTCCCAGCAAATAGGCAAGACTGAATGAGGTAAGAGCAAAGGAGAAAGCAGGAAGTGGATTAACACACATCAAAGGTCCCAGAAATGAGCAGCTGTGTCAGCCTGGAAGCAGGAGTGCTGGGCCCACTCCACACTGAGGAAGCGAGGGCTGCCTTGTGATTGATTTGAGGGCTGGAACATTTAGCACACATCCCTCCATCCCCGAGCTCAGGGTCCACTCCAAGCTGAGGGATTGCACACGCCCTTCGCCAGCCACCTGCACACTACTCAGTGACCTATGTTTAGGGCCATCTTTACAGTGGCACACAGTTCCACTGGTTCCAGTCACAGGGCATGGGGACGTGGCGCAGCTTGGCCATCACTCTCTGCATAATGTGGTTGGCCTTATCAGTATGGGCATAGAGAGGGAGGCCTAGTTTTTCCAGAGCCTGGAGCTGGTAAAAGGCCATATGATACATGAGACCCTGGCCCCGGTACTCAGGCACAGTAGCTCCCATTCGCAGCTCTCCAGTGTGGTCCATCAGGCTCCAGGTCACTGGTGTCCCCTCAGGCCCCAGCAGACAGATGCTGGGGAAAGTGCGGATGCAGCGCTCGATGAATCTCTGGCTTCTCTCAGTGCCACCAAAGTGCCAGAATTGGTTCACCAGAGCAGTGTGGGTAACATCCAGGGATGAGAATTTGAACATCTCTTGGTTGCTGTTAGGAACAAAGGGAAACAACAGCCCTTCATATCCTGTCCACGCGAAGTGTTTTCCTTCACATTGTCCTGGAGGCGAATGGGAGCATGTGGAAGGATGTGTGCTCCAAAGCCTGGGTGCCAGGGTTTGTGTCAGCCCTGCTTGTGTGACCGGACCGATTAGTTAACCTCTCCTCTCCATTTCCTCATGGAGTGACTAGAGATGAGGAGCACAGCTCCCTGGGGGAATCCCTGAGGGGCCTCCATGGGTCCAGGGTACAGGTACTCAGAACAGCACTGGAGTGCCTAAGGTTGTTGCCAGTAGGATTCAAACACAAAATACGTAAGTTAAATAAAGTAGCTAATTTCAAATAATCATAAATGCAATGAAGAAAACCAAACTTGATCATACATGGGGAGTAACAGGGAAGTGACTCTAGGTGGGGTGATTTGCCAGGACCCTGTTGAGGTTACATTTCAGCAGTCTACAATCACAAAAGCACTCATTTGTATAGACATTTTTATCATCGGTATACGTTTGTGATTTATAACAACCGCATTCACCTTGGGGAAGTGGGAAGTATACATATCTCATCTTGGCCATTTTTACTTCCTCTTCCTCTGCTTTGCCTTCCCTTCCCTCCCATTTCCGGTGTAACTCTCCCATCTCCACAGAGTCTACCTCCTTATTTCCTACCATCTGTCTTTCACTTGCATAATGTAGGGCTGAGAGAGGGACATTTTAGATGGCCGGGGAGTGTTCATTTCAAGGCTCCACAGACTCTGGAGGGAGCACTCACCTTGACAGCTTTTTATCAGGAAACTGTGGATGGTACTTCCTGCCCTTTCCATCTCATGGGGGTGAACAGAAGGGCCTAATGGGATTCTAGACATAAAGGTGCCTGCCGTGTTGTAGTGCACCTGACAGTGGGAGTGAGCCCTTCCGGGCCTGTCAGCACAGGAGGCCACAGGACTGAGCCTCTGCATTTCAGGCCTGCTATAGCACTACATTCCATGCAGAATTAGACAGAGGTCAGTTTGGGAATATATGTGATTTGTTCAAGTTCATTTCATTGGGACCCTTTTGTGAAGTGAATTCATCACACACGTTTATTGATATCATGTGTGTTGGGCACTGTGTTAGTTCTTTGGGTCTAGTAGTGAACAGGTGTGTTCTTGCTCATGTAGTGTTTCCATACTGCTTCTAAGAAGATTCAAACATCAAATAAGTGAGTTAAATATATTAGCTAATTTCAAATAATGACACATGCAATGAAGCAAACAAAGCTTGGTCATATGTGGAGAATAATTGTGAACTGACTTTAGAGGGGATAATTTACCCAGGACTCTGGAGAGGAAATGTTTCAACATTCCTGAGTAACAAAAACATTAAGTAGGGTTCTAGGACATATATTTTAGGCAGAAGTAAGCTAAATTTTAAGCCTTTTCCTGCTTCAGAAGGAGCATGACCCTGTCAACATTTTAATTTTGAATTTCTAGATTCTAAAAACTGTAAAGAATTTCTGTTGCTTTAAGTAATATTTTGTGAAAGCCTTTAAAAACTAATATGAGGTAATTTCAGCTGTGACAGATATATATGTCATCCAGTACATTCTATCAAACTTACAGGGACTTGGGTTTGTCTCCATTGGGTGGTAAATTCTTTATGTCCACCAGAGAAGGAACCAGTCTCTTTGCTGTATCAAACATCATGTAGAGATTGCATTGTGTGTGCGTCACCTTGCTTAAATTGATGTCTACAAGATTTTGTATTACTCTGTTCAGGCTGGACTGTGAACCTAATTGGGAGAAAGAAACATATGAGACATCATCATTGATATTAACTCTTGGGACTTGTTGCCCAATGGTGTTGGGAAATACTTGGATATAGAGTCACCATACAGTGTATCAGTCAGATTTCCTGGAAGTGGGACACAATACCTGACACCTTCATCTTGGAGGAGAGGTTCAGTTGGATTCCCGGTTACAGGGAATTCAGCCCATGACTTGGAGGCTCACGGGCAGAAACATCACAGTGGGAAGGTGTGGCTGAGTAACGATGTTTAGGTCAGTGCAGGAAGTGGAGCGGGTATAGCCCCAGAGATGAAGGGCCAGAGGCCATGAGCAGCACCCACATCAGGCCGCCATGTCCCACCCAGGCTCACCAAGAGCTGCGCTTCAGGGAGCCCCTCCTCATTTCTCTGTCCACTAAGGCTGGCACATTCCCATTAACAGGCACCCACATATTTTGTGATCAGTCATCACACAGGTTTTAAGTAATAATGGCTATATTACTCCCACACTAAAAAAATTTCAAATTGAGATCATTCAACAGGACGTAAATATACTATACGACAGTTATGCCTATCAAAGGAGATGAGATACAGATATAAGGACAAAATTTTTTTAACAAATTTTATGCAGATAGTGTTATAGACCTTTGCTATCATGTCCCTAGATTATTACTATTTTGCTAATTTGATTTTCTCTCTTGAACTGATTCTGGGCTCAGACAGGTAAGTGGCCTTGGCCAGTGCAACAATAACAAATGTGATTCAGTCAAAGACTAAAAATGTGCTGCAGCTTGCCTATTTTTCTGTTCCTGAGGACTCTGTGGTTGACATGTCCACTTCACTCCATCACTCCAGTCATAGCTGCAGAAGCAAAGTTACTATCCAGAGCCAGGCTTACGGCCATTACTACCAGCTCACACACAATCCTTCAGCTGGCCTTGTCCACACAGCTGAAGCTTTCCGGGACCAGCAGAAGAGCCATTCAGCTGAGCCTGGTCCAAACTGCTGATTCCCAGAATTGGGAGATGATAATGGAGTGTGGTTTAAATAGCTACTTTGAGATGTTGAAGATCTGATAAAATGAGAATATAGCTATGCATTTCCCAGTCAAAATCTCACTCAATCATCAAGGACTTTATATTTTGGATGCTCTTATTATCATTTTACACATAAGAAAACTTACTCACAGAGAGGTTGTTACTTGGCCTAGATCACACAGTTAATAAGAGGTCCAGCAATTTTAAGTAGTCTGACTCCAGAAAGCTTATTCTTACTGTCTAAAATATTCCTTTGTGAATTGACAGTAATAAAACAGCGGTGATATACGGGGAAAGCTTTTCTCCTCACCAACTTCTCCTTTGCTAGATACAGGGCACACCAGCGAATACATCAGGAGTCCTCAGCTACTAACAAATCAAATTACAGTTCACTATACAACCATACACACAGCTGCCATCTCATTTTCACTATGTAATAGTAGCTGCTGACACTAGGAATGAACGGATAGCCGATTTTATACCTTGGAAGAAAGGCATGTGAGTTTAACATGCTTATTCGAGATGAAAATCAAACCCACCAACATACACAGAGCTCAGCATGTGGGACACACTCCAGGCCTCTTACTTTGAATCTGCAAGTGCTGTTTCCAGTTGATGATTGCTGGGGAACCAAGGAATTCCTGGCTTTGCTCAGGATCCTTGGAGTAGATGAGGTAAGTGTTGGTGTAGTGATCGAGGTCATCAGTCATTTCCTGTTTGAGCAAAGAGGAATCAACCACAGTGTCTGCAATTGGTGATCGCTGCTCTGGTATTCAGTATTCTGTTCTATTTTGCAGGTTAAATTAGTATTTTCTGTTGCTTTTTCCCCTTTCTTAGGAATTACTTGCATTGTATGGTTTAGTCCAGGCCCCATATTCAGTTAAAGGTGAAAAAATTCTTGAACATAACCCTTGCTACCTCAGAGAATGATTTGGAATTTCAAAATAATCCAATTAAAATCATTTTTGATACCTCCAGGAATCTGAAGTGAAAGACTCAAAATAACAATTGAAGAGCAAAATAATGAGTCAAAAGAGTAAGACTGGCACTGGACTATGAGTATGTCCTATAGGGGTTACAGAATTAGAATATCACCTATGGAAGGTGGAAGTTAACAGAAAGTTAATGAACTAGAACTTTCTTTAGAAAAAAGGGCTTAGCATTTTTAAATGAACTACAGTAACATCAAACATACACATATATATGTATATTCAAATACATCTAGCAAGTATGTTAAACATAGATTGAGATTATTTCAATATGAAGGAACAAATAAGCAAAAAATTACCTACTACCTCTTAGCATCAGAGAGGTTTCTTTCCTTCAATATCAAGAAAATTTAAAAATACACTTTCTCCTCAGCAATGATGCTAAGTATCAAAATAGCAATTTTCTTATCTTGCCACATTAAAAACTCCTATTTTTAACATCCAGTTTTAACTAAATTTCTACTAAGAAGCAAATCTGATCTTTTACTGGAAATACCCACCACACAGAGCTGGTCTTCCCTGATTTACTAACTCCACTGTAGACGGTTTGTTACAGTGCAGTCAGATCAATGTCTCAGTGAGAGTGCTCTAGTATAACAGTCAACATTATGTCAAGGCCAGTGTTCTTCAAGACCAGAAGTACTTTTTTCCTTCAGACTGATAGTTGGAAATGGAACTTGGATCTGATTTGTTACAATACAGAAGTGCAGCCTAGATCACGGTCTTTCAATGTTTCTAGCAAAAGATCAGACTCTGTCATTAGCATGATCTTAAATTGGCAAAACATTCCAACTGTTGGCTCTAATTCCCATGATCTGCATGTAAGAAATAACAAAGTTTGTTTTTCAGCATCAGCAGATGCTGGTTGGGGGACTATCTTGTGAACAAAGTAAAATACTGTATAAGTATGAAAGTGTTCAACACATACTTTAACTTTCTGTGGTATTTTTATGGTTTAGACCTAATATGTCCCCCAAAAGTCTCCACTTTTGGAAAAAGATAGGATCATGGGAGTGCTATGATTATCACTGATGAGTGCAAGGCTGAATCTGATGTTAGGAAGTTGGGCCTGGCTGGAAGCGTGGGCCACTGGGGGCTGACCTAGAAGGGTGTATTCTTGTCTCTGATTCTTTCTTTCTATCTCTGCTTCCTGCCTGCTAAGAGTTGGGGAGCTTCCTTCCCCTGTGACCTTCCACCATGCTGTTTCTGCCTTGGAGGCAGGCAACTGTTGGCTGAATCCTCTGAAAATGAGAGCTAAAATAAACCTGGCTTCCTTTAAGTTGTCAGTGTATGGTGCTGTGTCCTAAAGACAAGAAGATGTATCTTTTCTGCATTTCTGTTCCTGCCTCTTCTACACAGTGATATAATGAATCTGTGGATTACTCTAGATTCTTTTCCAGGCTGACCTTCTGGAAGACAGGGACTTGTTGGCACTACTATGAGTCATTTCTGTTTCCCTGAGTTAAACTGTGTTGCCTCACACAAGGCAGTAACACAACATACACAAACACTGTGGCATATTCATTCTACAGCTGGCAACTTACCTGCTCCTGAGGATGAACAATTATGGTGTTAAAATCTGGCCATGAGTCCACCACGGCCTTAAGCTTGAATGGGTTTCCCTGGTTCATGTGGAAGACAGTCCCATAAACCTACAACATTTCAATAAAGTCAGAAGACATCTCCTTATAAAAAGATCTTGGGATGTCTCTTATTCAACCAGAATAGAGCAATTTTTGATATGAAAGCATATAATTGTTTGACTCAAAAGTGGCAGGTAAACATTCATGTCAAGTCACTTTTAGGTTCTGTTTCTTTACTCTTATTAAAATGTCTTTTAAAAATAGGAAGACCGAGACCACTGCAGACAGGCAGGTCTGCGCATGCCCTACCAAGGTCGGGAGTCGCGTGGAACATGCCGAATCAGCCCGCGCCCTGGCAACAATCCACTGGACACCCCCCCCACCCCCGATCCTCTGTACAGCCACCTGGTTCCACACTACAAAGATGCAGAGGATACTGGACCACCAGACCATGGTACTGAGTCCTGCCACTCCCAGCTCAGAGGTAGGGGCTTCTGAGCCACCGTCCCACTGCTCCTGGTTGAGAGGAAGGGGTTTCCTGGCCACCATCCATCCCGCTGCTCCCAGACCAGAGGAAAGGGTTTTTGGGCCACCATCCCTACCGCTGCTCCCGGCCCCTGTCCCACCTCACCCAGCTCAGAGGAGGTAATCCATGCAGGTGCCAACAGCACCACCACCACCCCCCAGTTGAAATGAGAAAACACATAAATAAGTCTCAAAAGCAGACTTCCAGATCACCTACAGCAACCCCAAAGGGAAATGAGATGGAACACTCTGATACTCAACCACCTGGACCCACTGAACTGGCAACAAAAGGGGATCTGGAAAAAATGAAATCAGAAATAATTTCTCAGATAACAGGAGAAATTGTGCCCCTAGTGCAAGACATGATTAATAAATCTAGAGAGGAGCTCAGGAACATGATGGAATCCCAACATAAGAAACAAATGGAATCCATAAAACAGATGCAAATTGATTTCCAGGAGATTAAAAAGTCCATTGAAAGTCTACACAGCAGAATGAGCCAATGTGAGGACAGAATTTCAGCTATAGAAGATAAGATTGCAATTAGTGACCAGGAAAAGAAAAATTGCTTCAAAATTATAAGGGAACATGAGAAATCAATCCAGCAGCTGCTAGATGATGCAAAGAAGAATAACATAAGACTGATTGGACTCAATGAAGAAACAGGAGAGGGTGGAGATGACATAAAAAACCTCTTCACAGAAATAATGGCAGAAAACTTCCCAAGCAGGGGAAAAGAGCTTGACATACAGATAAGTGAGGCATATAGGACTCCACATAGCCTTGATCAAAAAAAAAAATCTACACATAGGCATATAATTGTTAAGATTCCAGAAGCACAACAAAAGAACAAAGTTCTCCAAGCAGTCAGAGAAAAGAAACAAATCACATACAAAGGAAAGCCCATCAGAATCACAGCAGACTTCTCAACACAAACCATCAAGGCAAGAAGAGCTTGGAGTGACATATTCCAAGCCCTGAAAGAAAACATCCTCCAACCCAGATTGATGTACCCTGCAAAATGATCTTTCAAAATGGATGCAGAAATAAGATACTTTCATGACAAAGAGCACCTTAGGAACTTCGTGAATATCAAACCAGCACTCCAAAGAATTTTACACAATGTCCTAGAAACAGACATTGAGGATCACAACCCCAGGAAGCAAAGCAGAATGAACCCGTCTGGCATGACAAGAAATTAAATGTAAAGGGGGAGAACCCAACAAAAAGAAAAAGTCATGGCAATGACAAGTCAATACGTTTCAGTTATAACCATCAACGTTAATGGTCTCAATTCACCAATCAAAAGAAATAGACTGGCAGAATGGGTCAAGAAGCAAAATCCAACAATATGCTGCATACAAGAAACACACTTCATTCAAAAGGAAGCTCATAGACTGAAAGTTAAAGGGTGGAAAACAATACTCCATGCAATGGGAACCCGAAAAAAAGCAAGAGTAGCTATCCTCTTTGCAGATCAAGTAGATTTCAAACCAACACTGATTAAGAGAGATGAAGAAGGACACTACATCCTTGTAAAGGGAACAATCCAAGAGGAAGAGATGATAATCATAACTATCTATGCACCAAACACTAGTGCACCCAACTATATAAAACAAATACTAACAGACATGAAAAGTCATATATGCACTAATACATTTGTACTGGGGGACCTCAAAACCCCACCATCACAAATAGATAGATCAATTAGACAAAAAATAAGTAATGAAATACTAGAACTCAATCGAACTCTTGAACAAATAAACTTAACAGATGTTTACAGAGTCTTCCACCCCACAAAATCAGAATACACATTCTTCTCAGCTGCACATGGGTCATTCCCCAAAATAGACCACATACTCACACATAGAACATGTTTAAGTAAGTGCAAAGGAATTGAAGTTATCCCCTGTATATTATCAGATCATAGTGCGATGAAATTGGAGATCCACAGCAAAAGAAACTCAAAAAATTTCATAAACGTGGAAATTGAACAACACACTTCTGAATAACCAGTGAGTCACAGAGGAAATGAAAGAAGAAATCAGACAGTTCATTCAATTAAATGACAATGACAATACAGCATATTGGAATCTATGGGATACAATGAAAGCAGTCTTATGAGGGAAATTCATAGCAGTGAATATGCATATTAGGAAAACAGAATGAGCCCAATTAAACAACTTGATGCTGCACCTCAAGCTTCTAGAAAAAGAAGAGCAGGACGAACCCAAAGCTCTTACAAGGGAGGATATTATAAAGATCAGAGGAGAAATCAATGCAATGGAGACTAAGAGAACGATACAAAAATCAATGAAGCCAGGAGTTGGTTCTTCGAAAGAATCAACAAAATTGACAAACCCTTAGCCAACCTTATCAGAAAAAGGAAAGAAAAGGCCCAAATCCATGCAATTAGGAATGAAAAGGGCAGAAATCCAGAAGATCATCAATACCTACTTCCAGAACCTATATGCCAATAAGATGGACAACACAGAAGAAATGGACAGATTCCTAGATACATATGAATTACCAAAGTTGAACAAAGAAGACCTAAAAATTCTGAACAACCCAATATCAACCAATGAAATTGAAAATGTAATTAAAAACTTATCAACTACAAAAAGCCTGGGCCCTGATGGCTTGACTGCTGAATTCTACAAGACACTTAGAGAGGAACTGCTGCCACTATTGTTTAAACTCTTCAATGAAATTGAAAGGGAAGCAATACTCCCAAATTCATTCCTGCAAGCAAGCATCACCTTGATCCCCAAAGCAGAGAAAGACCCAACCAAAAAGGAGAACTATAGGCCAATTTCACTAATGAACATAGATGCAAAAATCCTTAATAAGATAATGGCAAACAGAATGCAGAAGATCATCAAGAAGATCATACACCCTGATCAAGTGGGATTCATCCCAGGGATGCAGGAATGGTTCAATATGTGCAAATCAATCAATGTAATACACTATATCAATAGAGCCAAGGACAAAAACCATATGATTATCTCCATAGACGTAGAAAAAGCATTTGACAAAATCCAACATGCATTTATGATAAAAACCCTACAAAAAGTTGGAATAGATGGTCTCTACCTCAAAATAATAGAAGCCATCTATGACAAACCAACAGCCAATATCATACTAAATGGTCAAAAACTGAAATCCTTCACACTAAAATCAGGAACAAGACAAGGATGTCCACTATCACTACTCTTGTTCAATATAGCTCTGGAAACATTAGTCATGGCAATTAGACAAGAGAAAGAAATAAAAGGAATAAAGATAGGAAATGAAGAAATCAATTTGTCATAATTTGCAGATGACATGATACTCTATATAGAAGACCCCAAGAACTCCACCAAAAGCCTTCTAGACTTAATAACCAAATTCAGTCAAGTAGCTGGATACAAGGTCAACACACAAAAATCAATAGCTTTCCTCTACACCAATGACAGACTCACTGAGAGAGAAATAGGGCAAATAATTCCTTTCACAATAGCATCCAAAAAACTGAAATACCTAAGAAACATCCTAACAAAATAAATCAAAGAACTCTTCTCTGAAAACTATGGCACTCTGAAAAGAGAGATTGAAGATGATATCAGAAAATGGACAGACATCCCCTGCTCCTGGGTAGGAAGGATTAATATAGGGAAAATGACCTTACTTCCAAAACTGCCATATAGATTTAATGCAATTCCAATTGATATCCCAGCAGCATACTTCATGGGCCTTGACAACACAATCCAAAAATTCATTTGGAACAAGAAGAGACCCAGAATAGCAAATACAATTCTAGGTAACAGAGACATGGCAGGGGGTATCACAAACCCCAACCTGCAATTCTACTACAAAGCTACTGTGATAAAAACAGCATGGTACTGGCAAAGAAACAGACCTGAGGACCAGTGGAACAGATTAGAAGATGCAGAAACAATGCCAGACACACTCAGCCATCTCGTCTTCCATAAAGGAGCCAAACACCCTCACTGGAAGAAAGATAGCCTCTTTAATAAATGGTGCTGAAACCCGGAAGGAAGCTCTCCCACCACCATCCCAAGCTCCTAGGGAAGAGAAGCTGAGCCGGTTCCAGCACCTGGAAGGAAACTCCCCTGCTGCCATCCCAAGCTCCTAGGGCAGAGAAGGTGAGCCGCATGGGTGCCAGAAGCACCCCCTTCCCCGTGGAAATGAGAAGACACATAAACAAGCCTCAAAAACATACTTCTGGATCACCTACAGCAACCTCAAAGGGAAACGAGATGGAACACTCTGATACTCAACCACCTGGACTCTCTGAACTGGCAACAAAAGAGGATCTGGGAAAAATGAAATTAGAAATAACAACTCAGATAACAGCAAAGATTTTGCTCATGGTGCAAGACATGATTAATAAATCTAGAGAGGACACAGATAAAGAAATAGAGGATCTGAGGAATATGATGGAATCTCAAGATAGGAAACAAATGGAATCCATAAAACAGATACAAACAGATTTCCAAGAGATTAAACACTCCATTGAAAGTCTGTGCAGCAGAATGAACCAATGTGAGAACAGAATTTCAGATATAGAAGATAAGATTGCAATTAGTGAGGAGGAAAAGAAAAATTGCTTTGAAATTGTAAGGGAACACGAGAAATCCATCTAGCAGCTGCTAAAAGATGCAAAGAAGAATAACATAAGCCTGATTGGAGCCAATGAAGAAAGAGGAGAGAGTGCAGATGACCTAAAAAAACTGTTCACAGAAGTGATGGCAGCAAACTTCCCAAGGAGGGGCAAAGAACTTGACATACAGGTAAGGGAGGCATATAGGACTCCAGCTAGCCTTAATCAAAAAAAATCTACACATAGGCATATAATAGTTAGGATTCCAGAAATCCAACAGAAGAACAAAATTCTCCAAGCAGTGAGAGAAAAGAAACAAAGCACATACAAAGGAAAGCCCATCAGAATCACAGCAGACTTCTCAATGCAAACCCTTAAAGCAAGAAGAGCTTGGAGTGATGTATTTCAAGCCCTAAAGGAAAACAGCCTCCAACCCAGATTGATGTACCCTGCAAAACTATCTTTCAAAATGGATGGAGAAATAAGATACTTTGATGATAAAGAGCACCTCAGAAACTTCATGAATACCAAACTGGCACTCCAAAAACTTTTAGACATTACTCTAGGAAATGACAATGAGGATCACAACCCCAGGAAACCCAGCAGAATGAATCCTTTGGGCGTGACAAATTAAACGTGAAGGGCGAGAATCCAACAAAAAGAAAAAGGCCTGACAAGGCTTTTAAAATTTTTGACTTCATCTCCCTAATGAGTGTAAAATTCAATCTTATTATTGTACTGATTAGTATTTTTCTGATTCTAGAGTTGCACACCATTCCTTGTGCTATACTGGCTATTTATCATCTTCTTATATCTACATTTTAATTGGGTTGTCTATTAATGAGCTCTAAGAATTCTTTATATATTCTGCTCATAGGTTATATGCATTGTAAATATGGTCTGTTTAAGGACTACTTTTCATTTTAATGATGCCATTTAAAGTTCTAAATTTTGATGGAATCTCATTTATCAACTTTTTTCTTTTATACATCATGTTTTTTGTATCCTAGGTAGTTCTTGCCTACCCTGAATTCATAAATATTTTCCCTTATAATTTCTTCTTAAAGTTTTATACTTTTAGGCTTTCTTATTTAGGGTCATAGATCCCTTCAAGGTATTTTCATGTATGGAAAAAAGGGTTGTGGTTAATATTTTATATATGGATACCAGGTGTTCTAGTGCCGTTTGCTGAAGACACTATCTCTTCCTTGGCTCTTGAATCGAGTTTATATTCTATAAAATGCTAATGTTAAATAATCTTTCAAAACTCAGTGGACCATATATGTGTGGTCCTATTTCTAGATTCTCTGTTTTATTCAAATGATCTATATGTCTTTTCTTACACCAACACTGCCTTGCTTACTGTAGCTTTAGAAGAAGTCTTAAAATTGGGTGCTAAACATCTTCCAACATGGGTTTTGTTTTTGTTTTTGGCTTTTCTGGGTCCTTTGTACTCCTACATAACTTTAAATTTCAATATCCAGTTCTTCATTTATAGCAACTATGCACAGACCTGAATTTTTATATATAACTTGTGTTTTTTAATCCTGCTAAATTCAAGTACAAGTTCTAGGGGCTCCTAGAGATTTCTTAGTATTTTCTCTGTAGATGATCATGTCATCTACATATAAAGATTTTGCTTCTGCTGTGCCAATCCTATCCTAGTTGTGTCATTTTATTGCCAGACTATTTTGGTGGAGATTAGGTTTCAAAGTTTAATGGACAGATAAAGAGTAAGCATATCTGCCCTTGTTCCCCACCTTAAGGAGAAAGCATTATATCTTCTCCATTCATACAAGGCGTTCTTGCTGGAAGTATGGAGTGCATGTCTTTAATCTGTTGAGAAGTTTCTGTTCTACTTCTAGTCTCCTGATAGCTTTTACCATGAACAGCTGTGGAATTTGGTCCAATACTTTTTCTCCAACTAGTGACAGGATCATATGGCTTTTGCCTTTCCTCTGTTAAAATGATGACTTTTGGGGGTGGATCTTCCAATGCTGAACCAACACTGCCATCCCTATAACAAAACCACTTTCTTCATCCTGCCAGATCTGACTTCTAATATTTTGTTTTGTTAAACAAATTTCTATCTATGTTCATACGTTTTTCTTCTATTATCTTTATCCAATTTTAGGATTAGCACAATGTTGAGTTCCTAAAGTGAGGGGAGAAGTATTCCTTCTTTTTTCTGCTTTAATTGTTTGATATAGTTTATCAGTTAAAATGTTGATGAGCCTGCTGTTGTCATATAGGTAGGTTTTCAAGCTAGGAATACACTTTCTTTAATAGGTGCTATTCAAATTTTATATTTCCTCCAGAGTTAGTTTCATTAATTTGTCTTATAAGTTACTTCTTAGAAGTTGTCAAATTTATTTCAAAAATGATTTGCTTTCTATATCCTTTTAAATTCTGTAAAATCTGTGGTAATGTCTCCTGGATCTTAATATTGTAATTTTAAAAATGTATAACTGATATTGTGTAACAGGAAGAAAAGGTCTAAAAGAGCAGGGAAATTGGGAGGGGTAGGGGAAGGGAAAAAAGGGAAAGGAAAAAATATGAGAAGGGGAAAAAAATGGAAACAAGGTCTTTGCAAGTAGGGAAGGGTGGAGGGCGTGAAGGGAGGGCAAGGGAAGGGGAAATAAAATAAGAACCAAGAGACTCATGTAATGGTACAAGATCCCAATGATGAATGTAACTGTATTTTATACCTAAAATGTACCAATAAAGTTAATGGGGGAAATAAATAAATAAATAAATAAATAAATAAATAAATAAATAAATGGTGCTGGAAAAATTGGGTTTCAACTTGCCAAAGATTAAAACTAGACCTAAATCTCTTGCCATGCACTAAACTAAAATCAAAATGGATTAAAGATCTAAATATTAAAATAGAAACTCTGAACCAGTTGGAACAGATGTTAGGTAGAACTCTTGAAGACATTGGTGTAGGAAAAGATTTTATGAACAAAACCTCAGTTGCCCATGAATGAGCACAAATAATCAACAGGTGGGATCTCTTCTTACTAAAAAGCTTCTGCACAGCAAGAGAAACCACCAGCAGTGTGAAGAGACAACCTAGGATGTGGGAAAAAAATCTTCACCTGCTTTTCCTCAGACAAAGGTCTACTGTCTCCAATCTATAAAGAACTTAAAAAGATCAGACCTCTCAAATGTAAAGACCCAATCCAACAATGAGCACCTGAAATGAACAGACATTTCTCAGACAAAGAAGTAGAAATAGCAAATAAATACATGAAAAAATGTTCAACATCACTGGTCATTCGAGAAATGCAAATGAAAACAACACTGAGATTCCACCTCACTCCAGAAAGAATGGCTGCTATCATGAAATCAACCAATAACAAATGCTGGAGGGGCTGTGGGGAAAGAGGAACCCTGCTCCATTGCTGCTGGGAGTGTAGACAGGTGCAACCACTGTGGAAATCAGTATGGAGATACCTCAAAGAACTAGGACTGGAAGTCCCATTTGACCCTGCTATTCTACTGCTGGGGATTTTCCCCAAAGAATTAAAAGAATCATACCACAGTGATATATGTGTGCCCATGTTCATAGCAGCACAGTTTGTGATAGGTAAAACTTGGAAACAGCCCAAATGCCCATCAACTGGAGACTGGATAAAGAAAATGTGGTTTTTTAATAAAATGGAGTACTACTCAGCCATAAAAAATGAGAAATTAGAGACATTTATAGCTAAGTGGATGCACATTGAGGCGATACTCTTAAGTGAAATAAATAGAACACACATGTATAAATACCAAATAGTTTCTCTGGTGTGAGAAACTGAAAGTGTAAATAAAGAATAAAATGTATAATAGATAATGTGAAATAGGAAGAAAAGGGGCAAAGGGGAAGGAAGTGGGAGGGCTAGGGGAAAGGATAGAAGGGAATGGGATTAATGTGAGAAAATGGAAAAATAGGACCAAAATCTTTGTAAATAGGGAGGACTGGAGGGGTTGAAGGGAGGGCTGGGCAAGAGTGAAAAATAAGAGCCAAGAGAGATTATGTAAAGGTGCAAATTTCCAATGATGAATGTCATTATATTGTATACCTAAAATATATCAATGATTAGAATGAATAATTGACAATGCAAAATAGGAAGAAAAGGTCCAAAGGGGTAGGGGTAGTGGGAGGGGCAGGGAAAAGGTAAGAAGGGAAAGGAAAAATGCTGAGAAATGGCAATAAAGTCTTTGTAAATAGGGAAGGGTGGAGGGGGTGAAGGGAGGGCTAGGAATGGGGAAAAAATAAGAACCAAGATGCTTTATATAAAGGTACAATTCCCAGTGAGAAATGTAATTGTGTTGTATACCTACAATGTACCAATAAAAGAATTTAACAAAAAAAAATTGTAAGACCAACACAACTCACAGATATCATTAACTCTCTTACTGTAGAATTTAGTAAGATATTTTCACAGATTTCCTTCTATTATGTACACAAAATACATTTTTAAAAGCTAAAACAATTAGGTATATATTTCTTCACTCATTTGAAGTGTTTCTGTATTTATTCATTGAAGAATACTTAGAGTTTGTTATTTCAAAAATCTCAGATTACTCTAATAGTTTGTATGTCAATTGCTATTCCTTATTTAAATAAACTTTTTTTGTTCTTATAGGAAAAGTTATTCAATTTGCTCTCTGATTTATTGGATATTACATAATAAGTTCTAAATCTTATTTACATTTTGTTTTCGGGACTCTCCTTGATGCTTCTTGGGCAGGGGAAGACAAGTATGGATCCTCATTGTTGCAAGTTAGAGATAGCTTGCATTTTTCTCTACACTATCTGTTGGCACTTGAGAGGAACTGGGCTTGCCAGTATTGTGGGGCTAGAGTGCAGGATCCCACTATGTGTACAGTGGAAGCTTGGCATGGAGGGGCAGGGTCCTTGGTACACCCGCATGTACCTTCTCCTGAGTATGAGACATCCGGGTTTGTGTGGCTCCCCCAGTTCTGGGTGTAGTGAGAGTCCTGAGAACTCACTAGGCCACTACTTGAAGGAAAGGCCAAGAGGGAGGTGTCTCCTTTGTAACAGAGCTTCAGAGTCCAGGCTCCCCACTCGGCCTTCATTGGTGGGGCTGCAGCTGCCGAGTTTCTGTGATGCGTCCTTCAAGCATGCAGATGCTGTGCAGAGCTTACTGTCTTACCAGGCTTCTGCTTTCTTGGCCCATTGACTGAGAGGAGTAGGGTTTCCTTGCAGGTTGTATAGCTGTGATGGATGGCATAACTAGTGCTCCAGCTTCAGTAGTGTCTATGGCACGTGTTGCAAGTAAATCTCCGTTGGAACAAATCCCTCTGCCTACTCCAGTTTTGTCTTTCTACATTTCAGAGTCTTCTTACCTTGCATAAACATGCACCTACCCACGCAGCCATGCATGCACATGCGTACGCACATGTCTATAACTTTCTAGTACATGAATGAGTAAAAGTGTATTCTAGTTTCCTTTTCTATTTTTCTCTTATTTTACATCACAGGGCTGCAGCAGGAAGAGCAGCTCACTGAGCTCCTCCACAGAGGCAGCGTGGGCCCTGCATGGACCAGCTAGGATTCCCCAAAGCATTGTTCTAGGCTTCCCAAGGCTTCCTGGTGTTCACAAGGGGGACCCCACATGGGTGGAGACTGGTGAGATTCTCAGGACCTAGTCTTTTTCGTCTGTCTGCTGCTCTGGGCCTAAGAGGAACCCCGCTCCCTGCCTTCTCCTGTTTCTTTTATTTCCTTTCCTATTCAACCACAACACCCCAGTCTTCTCCTCCAAGATGAGAAGCCCCATCCTGCATCTATTGTCTTTGCAATCCATTATGCCCTGCTCTTTAATATACTCTTATAATTTTTATCACAGTCTAAATTTTGAGAAATAGAGATTCACATGCGCCTGCTGTAACATGAGAGAGATCTTGTATACCCTCTGGTTATTTCCTTTGATGGTGACATTTTTTCAAAACTATAGTGTAAAATTACAATGAGAATATTGATACGATAGAATCATGATGTAGAATATTTTCAACAGCATGAGGATCCCTTACATTGTCTCTTTATATTTATTCCCACTGCTTTTCAACTCAAATGTTCCTTAACCATTGGCAACCATTACTGTGTCCTGCATCTCTGTAATATTGCAAAGCAAGAATTTTACATAAATGGAATCATACAGGATGTAAACTTTTAGGAATTTTTTCCTCACTCAATGGTCTTTTCTGGAGATTCACTCATTGTTGAATCAACAGTTGATCCCTTTTACTGCTCAATATTATTCTATAATATGGACATAGCTAAGTTTGCCCCTTTACCTTCTGGAAGTCATCTGAGCTATTTCCAGCTGTAGCTAGTTCATACAAAACTCTTGTATGCATTTATTCAGGCATTTTTGTATCATCTGTGCATATTTTTGTTTGAACATCAGTTTGCATTTTTTCGGGGCGACGTGCTCAGGAAGGTAATTGCTGGTTGTATGACCATTGCACATACAGCTTTGAAAGAAGTTTGCAATTCTTTTCTAATGTGGCTGCCCCACTCCTCACTCCCACCACAGCTCATAGGGGATCCAGTGTCGCTGCAGTATTGCCAGCAATTTGGTCTCAAGCTTCTGCTTTGTTATAAACAGGCAGTGTCCTTGGGGCAATTGAATCAGGTCTATGAATTATATTCTGGTGCCAGCAGTAAGTAGCTGGCTGTATAATTCATTTTCGCTCTGCCTTTGATCCATCCTCTGTAACATCTGGAGAATAGTGATTTCCTTCTCCTAGAGTGTTTTCAGGTCTATATCAATTCATCAGTAAGGCTCAGTGGGTGGTGAAAGGTAACGCTGAGGGCACGGTGAGGTCCTGGGAGTGGCTTGGAGCCCCGCCTACATCCGGAGCTTCTCTCCATGGGTCGGCCAAGCAACCTGAGGCTCCTCGGCTGTGTTCTGTGTTCTGATTCCTATCCACGTAACGGTGAGGTCCCAGGAGCGGCTTGGAGCCCTGCCTTCATCCGGTGCTCTGCTTAGCCGCACGGGCACCTGCAAGGCCCAATTCCATCACCCTTGCCCCGCGCCACCTTACGGCTCTTCTGCTACCTGGTCCCTCACTACAGAGGCACAGGGGATTATACTTCACATAGTTAAATGTGGTAGATTAATAACTACCACAAATTGTCATTTTCTAAGCTGCGCTTGATGCTATGGTGTTGCTGATTGTAACATTTGGCCTAACATGTTGTGATTGATCTAATCACTTTTCCTTTCTGGTATAAGGAAAATAAAATAGCCTCAGAGTCATTAGAGCCTCAAAACCCAAACACAAGCCATATCTGGAAGACACCTTTGAAAAGCAATCATTCCACAAGGGTTTTAAACACAAGCAACAAAGATAACTGCATTACGCAATTTTGAAATATCAACCCAGGAATTAAACCAAGGACAGTACCAAAAACAAAAATGAGAAGACATTTAAGCAAGGCACAAACACAGGCTTCCACACCACAAAAGGGAAATTCTGGGGGAAATGAGGTTGAAAAGTCGGATAATCAACCACCTGGACACCCTGAACAGATAGCACAGGAAGTAACAAAACAGATGAATGAGGCTCTAGAAAAATTCAAAGCAGAAATAATCTCCCAGATAAATACAGAGATGGTGAGTAGAGTGAAAGACATGATTAGAGGCTCTAGAACAGAAACAGACAAGAAAATAGATGAGATAAAAAACATGCTAGAAGCCATGAATGCCCAGCATAAGAAAGAAATGGAAACCATGATCGCCCAACATAAGAAAGAAATGGAATCCATGAAACAGATTAAAACAGATATTCAGGAGATTAAAAACTCCATTGAAAGCACGCAGAGCAGACTAAGAGAATCTGAAGACAGAATATCAGATATAGAAGACAGGATCGCAGTTAAGGACCATGAAAACAGGAGATTTCTTAAAGATAGTAAGGGACCATGAGAAATCAATCCAACAGCTGCTAGATGATGCAGAGAAAAATAACATAAGTCTGATAGGAGTCCACGAAAAAACAGGAGAAAGTACAATTGACATAAAAAAACTGTTTACAGAATAGTAGAAAACTTCCCAGACAGAGGTGGAGAATTGGACACACAGATAAGTGAGGCATATAGAACTCTACCCAGCCACAATCAAGTAATGTAAAAGAATTCAAGTTATCCCCTGTATATTGTCAGACGGTAGTGCAATAAAATCGGAGATCAATAACATGAGAAACTGGAAAACACTCACAAACACATGGAAATTGAATAACACTCTCCTGAACAGCCAATGGGTCACAGAGGAAATTAAAGAAGAAATTAGACAGTTTCTACAAGTAAATGATAATGCCAGTACAACATACAGGAATCTGTGGGACACAACGAAAGCAGTTCTATGTGGGAAATTCATAGCAGTGAATGCCTATATTAGGACAACAGAGAGAACTCAGTTAAATAACCTAATGCAGAACCTCAAG
The DNA here is from genome assembly GCF_053883595.1 of Heterocephalus glaber. Lineage (NCBI taxonomy): Eukaryota > Metazoa > Chordata > Mammalia > Rodentia > Bathyergidae > Heterocephalus > Heterocephalus glaber. The sequence goes on from NW_028258480.1 coordinate 2,961,038, forward strand.
CTCCTAGAAAAATGAATGGCCATACTTGCACAACTACTGTATAGATTTAATGCAATACTGATTGAAATTCCAACAGTGTACTTCACAGAACTAGAGAAAACAATCCAAAAATTCATTTGGAAGCAGAAGAAACCTAGAATAGCGAAAGCAACTCTGGGCAACAGAAACATGGCTGGGGGTATCACAATCCCCAACTTGAAACTGTACTGCAAAACTACTGTGATAAAAACAGCATGGTACTGGCAAAGAAACAGACCCGAGGATCAGTGGAATAGATTAGAAGATGCAGAATCAACTCCAGACATACTCAGCCACCTCATCTTTGACAAAGGAGCCAATCACCCTCATTGGAGAAAAGATAGCCTGTTCAATAAATGGTGTTGGAAAAACTGGATTTCAACCTGCCAAAGATTAAAACTAGACCCATACCTATCACCATGCACTAAATTAAGATCGAAGTGGATTAAAGAGCTAAATATCAAGACAGAAACAGTAAACTTGCTGGAAGATAAGTTAGGTAGAACTCTTGAAGACATTGGTATAGGAAAAGACTTCATGAACAAATCTTCAGTAGCACGGGAACTAGCACAAAGAATCAACAACAGGGATCTCATCTTATTAAAAAGCTTCTGCACTGCAAGAGAAACTACCAACAGAGCTAAGAGACAACCTACAATATGGGAAGAAATTTTTAGCAGCTGTACCTCAGTCAAAGGTCTACTATCTAGAATATATAAAGAATTGAAAAAAATCAGACCCCCCAAATTCAAAGACCCAGTTCAAAAATGGGCATCTGAAATGAACAGACATTTCTCAGAAAAAGAAGTAAAAGCAGCAAACAAGTATATGAAAAAATGTTCAACATCACTGGTCATTGGAGAGATACAGATGAAAACAACACTGAGATTCCACCTCACCCCACAAAGAATGGCTGCTATCGAGAAATCAACTGATAACAAATGCTAGCGGGGGTGCGGAGAGAAAGGAACCCTTCTCCATTGTTGGTGGGAGTGCAGACTGTTGCAACCACTGTGGAAATCTGTATGGAGATACCTCAAAGAACTAGGACTAGAGGTCCCATTTGACCCAGCTATTCCCCTACTGGGTATCTTCCCCAAAGAATTAAAAGAATCATACCACAGTGACATATGTGCACCTATGTTTATAGTGGCACAGTTTGTAATAGCTAAGGTTTGGAAACAGCCCAAGTGCCCATCAACTGGAAACTGGATAAAGAAGATGTGTTTTTTTAATAAAATGGAGTACTACTCAGCCATAAAGAATGAGAAACTAGAGTCATTTATAGCTAAATGGATGCATATTGAGGCCATACTCTTAAGTGAAATAAATAGGACACACATGTGTAAATACCAAATAGTTTCTCTAGTGTGAGAAACTGAAAGTGTAAATAAGGATGAAAATGATTAAAACAAATAATTGATAATTTGAAATAGGAAAAGGTCCAAAGGTGTAAGGGTGGTGGGAGGGGAAGGGGAAAGGGAAAAAAGGAAAGGAAAAATTATGAGAAAGAAAAAAAATGGAAACAAAGTCTATGTAAACAGGGAAAGGTGGTGGGGTGAAGGGCGCATAGGTAATGGGGAAAAAAATAAGAACTAAGATACATCATGTACAGGTACAAACACCCAATGATAAATGTAAATGTATTGTATACCTAAAATGTACCAATTAATATATAAATAATTTTTAAAAAGAAAGGTAACACTGAGAGGTGCTTACTGAGGTTACCCCCATTCCTGTTTCTACCTGTGAATTCCCCACTGCATAGAAGCTATACTGACCTCTTATTAATTCAACTTCTGCTTTTTTGCGGTAATAAATTTTAAAAATCAATTACTACACTCAGTAATTGTCCAAAATTTAAAATACAAAGTAAGTTTTAAAAACATACATAAATACAAAACTTTTGTAACAAATATTGCTGCAGTGATGTAATGAGTATTTAAAATTATTTCTGGTTCTCTTTCACAGATAACATAGTATCTGTTTTTGCATTTTTATGTAATAGGATTTGCCCTAATAAATGTTGCAAGAAAATGCACAGGTGGTTAACTTCTCATGGATGCATGTTTTAAAATTAGTATGTACTGAAATCAAACTTTTAAAGATATAACTGGGGAAATGTCTACAAATGTGAACTAATTCAGAATGAGCGGAGACCACTCATTTTGGGTACTGGGTAGGCCCCATCTACTCTTCTGGAATATGAGCATAAAACAGCTCACTTCCCAGAAGTGATGTGGATATGAAGTGACACAACGTGAAGGACTTTCCGTGCCAGCCTAGATGCTCAGCATCAGGGCTGCTTTACCGCTCTCTCACAGGCAGCCAATAGTCCTTTTTCCCCCAAAGAATATCCCAGCCTCACCTTGAGGGACTCAGGGAGGCCCATCCTCAAAGATTTCTCCAGCATCTGCAGCTTCTGTGCACTTTGCAAATGGATCATCTTGGCAAGTATCTCGGCCTGCAGATCCAGGGAAACAGCCAGATGGGACAAGAGGCTTCCATTAGTTACAACAAAGGAGCTGCACAGGTGCTTCCCGCGGGCACAGCGGGCATCTGTGTCTCACAGGGCTGGAGCCTGGCTCACAGGGGCGCCTTCTGACTGTGTTCTCCATGGTGCAAGGGACACACTGGCTCTCTGGCGTTTCCTTTCTGAGGGCACTGATCCCATTCATGGAGGATCCACTTCCGTGACTTACTCACCTCCCCATGGCCCTAACTCCTAAGTGGAACTCTTTGGGCTTTAGCTTTCCACACATTCATTCTGGCCGGGCACGAATATCCCGACCACAGCAGTGCTAAACCAATAAAATTCCTATCTGCGTGATGGAGTGGAACATTAATTAGTAACCTGTGAGAATAACCAGCCGCTTTTAAAATATGTGGCAGAAAAGAGGGAAAGCTATAGATTTCTAGTCACTGTGAAGGACAAGACTCTGGACCGGCCGCACAGAAGTTCTGCAGGGCCACTCTGAGAAGCCGCCAGGACCTGAAGCCCCAGGCGCTGGGCTGATGTCTCAGCCTGGGATTCTCTTCAGGGCCTTTTATTGGTGTCCCTTACACCAAAGTCCTCACCTATGCCAGCGGAGGATGGGAATGGCCAAAAGTTAAGAGCTTTCTCTCTAAAACGTTTCCTTCTATGTTTTTCCACCTTTCTGAATTTTGTTCACTGAAGGAAGTTAAGGATTTTCTTTTGGTGTTTTTGAAACAGAGTATCAGTAAGAGTGTAAAATGAAGTTTGTATTCCCAGCATAAATGTCACTGATCATGGCATATAAAGGTTTTTATGTCACATTTGTTAAATTTTGTATTAGTTTGTTTTTCTATTACTATTTTCTATCAATTCATTTATATTTCTGAGGTACATGGGTCTATACATTTCTTTGATCTGTATATAATAATACTTTCAAATGCACAATGTGAGTCTCTTGTGCAAGCATGCATGCACTTGGTCAGAAATGAAAAATAACAGCAAAAGGATGATGTTCACTTAATAAGGCAGAATGGAACCCAAAGAGGCCATGCAAATAGAACATTTCAGTAGTTTCAGGAGGCAAACTCCACAATGACTTTGAACTCAGCTTTCCCACTCATGGAAATGTTCCACAGGAAAATCGAAGTGGAGAAAATGAGAGCTTGCAATGGTTTTCTAAAGCAGTATTAAGAGGAAAATACATGACACACTCCTCATGTCTAGCATACGGGGAGAAAATAAAAATTATGAGGTCATAGTCTGTCACAGCACTAAGGACACAAAAACCAAGTAACTACATTACACACACATTGAAAAGTATGAAGAGGAGAAGTACAGAAGCTAGTGTGCAGTCTTTCACTAGATTATGTAAATCCTTGATTATACATATTCAGTAATCAAATATAAAAAATATGAAGATATAAAACAGTAAGATTAGAGGAAAAATAAAATATTAGATGCTATGTTCATGCCATAGCAGTATGAATAAAATATTTTTAACTACCTATCTTTTTCCAATCATTTAAATCAACAGTAAATCCAGCCTGTGTTCTTGTACATATCTTTCTACATATTTCTTCTCAAATTTGAATGGATGCCTCACTTTCCTGATTAATATTCACCCAGTGAGAAAGCTGTGATTCATAGAAGATTCCTCATGGAGGAAAGAGAATGGCCAAATGGTGTCAGTGTACAATAGATGCTAAATACATGTCACCAGATCAGTATTCATTGTCAATATTGTTTCTTCTCCACACACTCACCAAATTTCAAAATCTCTCCATAGTTATTATCTCTTCAGAAGGAAAACAAAACTTAGTTCTAAGAATGTTTGCTATGTTACCTACCGCTGGTTACTCATAATTTTCAAAGTAAATAAACCTTCCTTCCCTTCCCATAAGGATCAATGACATAGATTAGTATTTCCCCATGAAAAACCAATAAGAACATTTGATTTTTCTGACTTTGCTATGTGAGGGAAAGGGCAGCATTTTTACCTTGTGAAATGTGTGCTCCCCTGGAAAGTTGTACCCGCAGAGAGAGATTCCAGATTAAATGACAAGAGGCAGACTTTTCCAGAATAGGATCTTCTCAGTATCCTGGCACAAAGAGCTAGGACATGTGGTAAATGTTTTACAGATGCTGCTCCACTGAAGATCTTATTGTGGACTCGCTCTTTTAAGTAAAGCAAAGAAGTGAAAATTGCTGGCTGGTGTGGGGTTCAGTGCATTCAACTCTTCCCTCTAGCTCTCAGGAACTGATTTTGGAGAACTGGGAGTCTGTGTGCATCCTTTAGTCTTCTCTTCCAGAATGTCAGAAAGTGTGTGTTTGGGAGAGAAGAACTTCGTCAAGCAAATGGCTGAAAAGCAACTGGCAGGAATGCTAACAATTTAGAAACTAGAAAGGACTTAAGAGCACCTCAGAAGTGTCTGAGGATGTTCATTCCATTGCTGTGGAATTTTCCTGGCGAGCGACTGGACACCAAGGCCTTTCCCTAGGAAAGCAGCTTTATTTCTGCCCACAGTGACTCAGCAGACTCCTATCCAAAGTCTGAGTGCGGAACATGGGGTAGCTGCACTCCTTCATACAACCTTTGTATCTTTGTCTCCCCTACATGGGCATACACTAACATTTTAACAACCGGCTGGGTATACAGTAACATTCTACACCCTGGTTGGCTGTGATTTATGTAACAGAGTTACATCAGAACTACACATGCTTAGGCAGAGGCTGATATTGCTACACTGTAAGAAGTTCCACCCCCACACCTAGGGAGAAGTCCTCCCACACCATCAGATGCCCAGGGCCTTTCCAGAGCAAAACTGTTTCGGGACTCAGGATTTTTTTCCTGCTTGCAGGCATTGTTGCCAATAGGCCAGGTGCAAGTCTGCCCTTGGTAGCCCTTGTCAGCCACATGATGCAGATTTGCAGGTAGGCAGCATGCAGGAGATGTGGGTTCATGACAGCTTCCAGTGAGATTTCAAAGGAAAGCCTGGGAGACCCTGCCAGAGTTTGCCAAATGGGGGAGATGTCACCACGGGGTAATGCCTCCTGAGCCATGCAGTGGAGCCACACCAGGCACTTTAGAAAGGTACAGGTATGTGCAACTGTGCAAGGGAGTGATGGAGGCAGCTGCAAAGCTCATCCAAGAGAATAACCACGTGGCTGTGACTGGCCAGGCAGCAAGGTTGGGGCTCCCGAAGCCATGGGTGCCCGCCCTTCACCACTGTTTGCCCAGGATGCCAGGCTCAAGTCTTCAGCCTGTGAGGTCTCCCTTCTGGGTTTTGGTCTTGCTTGGGGCTGCTCGCTTCTTCCTTCTTGCCTTTTCTCTATCTTGGAGTAGGAATATTAACCCCATTTTTGCCCAGCGTTGCATATTAGAGGTATGTAATTCATTTCTTGACTTCATAGGGCTTCATGCTGACATACTTCAGCTTGAGTCTCAGATGAGATTTTTCAAATTCAACTGTTCCCTGAAGATTTGGGGATAGTTGAGTATGGAATGAATGCAGTTTGCACTGTGGAGTGGATGTGAACTTTGAGGGCCAGAGCCTGATTGGTCCGTTTTGGTTGTGGTTTGCTCTGAGGTTCACGTGTTAAGGCTTAGTCCCCAGTGTGACGGAATCCTAGGGGGTCTGAACCTTTGAGGAGTGGGAGCATAGGGAGAGATATTGTCATGGGAGGAGCTGCCTTGGAGGCAATCAAAATGGTTTGCACCACACAAAGTCATTTTAGAAGGAAGCTGATCTTCAAAGCACCCTTCTGTTGCCTATCTGGAGATGGCTCTGCTCATTTCACACATACTCTTGAATGCACCTATACAGCAAGATCCTCACCTCAACATGGTGATTCCTTTGCCGTGCCTGTGGGCCCGTAGAACTGGAAACTAAATAACCCTCTCTTCTTTATAAAGTTACCGCACCTCAGGTGTTTTGTGATAATAATGGCGAACAGAATGGGGCAACCCCAGACACAAATCTTCTCAGGCTCCTGTGTATCTACTGCCAATAGATTCAATGTTCCAAGATGATTTAAGATATTTTCTATTAGTATGGATCTCTCTGGTCTACTAGAAATCCCTCAACTATGCAAATGTTCAAAGAATCAGGTCTCTAATTCTGATATTTTGGTATGAGAGAGAAGTTTAGTATGTACAGTAATTTATAGTTTTATAAGTTGCAACAGCATTGTATCTATTAAAGTAAGAATCTTTTAACTAAAAATGCATAATGGAATAATTGATTTAGAGTTATAAGTTGGATTATTATGAGAATTTTGTATAAGTTTTGAAGACCTGGTATAACTTCTAATTCATTGATTTTATGGTAAGTATAAATACTAAAGTTTTAAGAAATATTTTCTATTTAGGATAACTGTTACAGATAATTTGTCTTCAATAGGAAAATTATAAATATAGTTTGGGTCATTAAATGATATTTAATATACTAGGTTTATAAATGGATCTATCCACATTTTTGGTTTTTAAAAAGAAATTGTTTGCATTTCAGACCTCTAACTGACTTGGACATACAATAAGAAATTCATATCAAAATGAATTTTTAAAACATGAATTTACTGAGAGAAAGTCTTTGAGAGGTATTAATTTGACACAACATTAGTATCCAGAATATTTTTAAAAGAAAATTTGCAAATGAAAGAAGAATAATACAATCAATAGTTGACAACTGAGTCAAAGAGGAAGTACAAATAGCCAATAAATGCATGAGAAACACATTTTTCTTTCTCTCCTCTATGTATCACACAGTCCCTTAGTCTCAGAATGAGATTCTCTCCCTACTTCTGTATCACAAGCTCATCTTTTTTCATGACATCGGGACAGATTTGCAGGTGATAAAATAGCCAGTGTTCAAGTACAAGAATCTCACCTGCTCCTCTCCTCTGCTGGGGAACTGGGCTGTGACAGGCCCAAGCCTTGTCTCCGAGACAGTCCCCTTCCTCCTTTCCTCTGCTGAGTACCTGCTCTTCCTCTAGCACTGTAGGGACTGTCTTCCTTGGAAGACTTAGGATTGGCTCCTCTGCCAGTCTGCTTCATCAGCCGGACACACGCAGCCCTCCTTGCACTGCAGGGGTTGCAGGGATCTCACAGCATGTCCCACTGCTGTCACCTGACCTCCCCAGGTGTCACCTGACCTCCAGCACTGTACAGAGCCTCCCACAGCCCCTGCCCCAGGTCATATATACCACTTCCCTGGGTCTGAGCAGGCTTGCATCCTGTCCTTACATTCATCAGCTTTCATGAACCAAGTATACTAAGGCACCACAATGAATTCTTGCACTGTGAGGGAAATCTGGAGGGAATTAATGGAACTCAGCCTGTAGAAGAAATCCTGGAGTCTTTTTCCCTGGTATGAGTTGCAAGTGATAGCTCTTTGCAAAAGATATGAATACCAGTTACAAAAATATTATTGACTCCTTTGCTTTTGAATACTTCACATGTATTATTTATATTTATATAGTCATGCAATATATTTTTTTGGTACCGGGGATCGAACTCAGGTCCTTGTGCTTGCAAAGCAGGCAGTGGAACCACTGAGCTAAATCCCCAGCCATGCAATATATTTTATATTGTTTTCCTATAAGATGTAGGAAGTTACCTGGGAAAGCAATACAGAAGACAGACAACTCTTCAGGCAATCAAAGAAAAAAGACTGAAGGAGGCCAGAGGGGGAAACAGTTATAGAACCCATGTCCTGGCAAGTGAAGAAGAGTCAGTGACCTAGGAGAGCAGAGTAGAAATCATGCAGCAGAGTGAAGCACAATACAAACAACCTGCAATGAGGGAGCTGTAGCATGCTGGGAGCAGGGGTGCCTGGCCCTCTTAACACTGAGGGGATGAAGGACCACCTGTGAGCCATTTGAGGGCAAGGACTCGGGATGAGCTGTTTATCACTGATCCCTGTTCACGGAGCTCAGTCTACTCAACATTACAATTTATTGTTTTTCTGGGCATCCTCATCAACAGCTACAGGCCCATGCACATCCCACTCTCAGTGTCCTGCGTCAGGGCCCGCTTTACTAGGCTCACACTTCCACTGGTTCCCTTTCCAGGTTATGGGTACATAAAGCACATGGACGCTTGACCTTTGTGCAGTGTAGTTGTCCTCATCAGTGTGGGTATACAGAGGGAAGCCTAGTTTTTCCAGAGTCTGGATCTGGTAAAGGCCAGTATGATAAATGAGACCCTGGCCCCGGAACTCAGGCCCAGTGCCCCCATTCACAGTTCTCCAGTGTGGTCCATCAGGCTCCAGGACACTGGTGTCCTCTCAAGCTCCAGCAGACAGAAGCTGGGGAACAACCAGGAACAGCACTCAACCAATCTCTGGCTTCTCTCAGTGCCACCAAAGTGCCACAACTGGTTCACCAGGGCAGCATGGGTAACATCCAGGGATGGGAGTTTGAACATCTCTTGGTTGCCGTTGGGAACAAAGGGAAACAACAGCCCTTCATATCCTGTCCACGCGAAGTGTTTTCCTTCACATTGCCCTGGAGGCAAATAGGAGCACATGGAAGGATGTGTGTTCTGAGACCTGATGGCCTGGATTTGTATCTCCCCTGCTGGTGTGACTTTGGACCAATTAGTTAGCCTCTCACTCTCTCCATTTCTTTGTGGAGTGTAGCAGACGTCTCTGCCCAGTATTAGCACACTCTGGTTAACTGCACCCCACTCTCAGCACCCTCCCATCTCTCCAGGCAAGACAAGCAATGCCTTCCCCCTTTACATCCCAGTCTGCACATCAGCCAGCGCCAGATGCTTCTACTCAAATGCTTCCAGACACTTCACACTGTGTCTTCAAAGCATATCGTGCTCATTTTCCCAAGCTGATAATCAATAAAATACTGGGTGCCTTGGCACCCCTTGTCTTGGCAGCAATCTTCCCCAAGACCCAGTTCTCCCTAAGTCTCATTTCTTTCTTTATTCTTATCAGCTTGTGTTGTAGTGCCTCATAGGAGAGTGTAGACTCACCGCAGGGGTCTATGGTAATGTCGCCATTCCTGTTCCCTATAACACAGTGACTGGAGATGACAAACACAACTTGCTGAGAGAATCTCTGAGGGGCCTCCATGGGTCCAGGGTCCAGGCACTCAGAACAGCACTTTTGTGTCTAATATTGTCAGTAGGATTCAGTCACCAAATAAATAAGTTCAATAAATTGACTAATTTCAAATAATTATAGGTGCAGCCAAGAAAACCAAACTCAGTCATATATGGGGAGTAACAGGGAATGACTCTAAGTGGGATGAGTTGCTTAGGACCATGGTGAGGTGACATTTCAGCAGTCTCCAATCACAAAAGAACTCATTTGTATAAACATTTCTTATCATCAGTGTATGTTTGTGATTTATAACAACTGCATTCACCCTTGGGAAGTGGGAAGTATACATATCTCATCTTGACCATTTTACTTCCTCTTCCTCTACTTTGCCTTCCCTTCCCTCCCATTCTCAGAATAACTCGCCCATCTCCACAGAGTCTACCTCCCTATTTCCTACCATCTGTCTTTCACTTGCATAATGTAGGGTGGGAGAGAGATTTTAGATGGGTGAGGAGTGTCCATTTCAAGGCTCCACAGACTCCGTACGGAGCCCACTCCTTGACTTTAGATATTTAGACTCACTGAGGGAATTAGTTGCTATTGCTTTAAATAGAATTTTTGTGACCGCACTTGGAAACTAATGTTAAAATTCTAACTAATGTTAGAACTTAAGATATAGACCTAATGATGAAAATTTCTTTAAAAAATTCTATGCACTAAGTGTTTTGATTTTTTGTGTTTTTCGTACTGGGGATCGAACTCAGGACCTTGTGTTTGCGAGGTAGGCCCGAGCCCCACTGGGCTAAATCCCCTGCCCTGTGTTTTGATTTTTGCTATACTGTCTGAGTGTTGTTCTCATCTCAGTAACATGATTTCCTCTATGACACTGACTCTGGGCTTAGCCTGGTAATGTGTCTTGGCCATAAACACCACCACTGTGATTCCCTAATGGACACTGAAAAGTGTGTACTGGGTCTTGCCTTCCTTTTTGTTCCAGAGGACCCTGTGACTTTTACATCTCACCCAATCTGCTTCCATCAGATCTGCAGTAAATAGCACAAAGTTAGGATGAACAACCAGGCCGAGACCATGACTGACCTACTTCCGCCCGCCCTCACACAGCCCTCCAGTGGTGCCTGTGGTTCAGCTGGGAAGACTAGCAGAAGAGCCTCTAACCATGTCTAGTCCAAAGTGCTGGCCCAAACATGGTGAGCTCATGAGTGACTGTTGCTCTAAACAGACACTTCAAGGTGGTTTGAATATCTGACTGATAAAACCAGGATTCTGCTGCCCATTTCCCATTCAAAATCCCATTTAATCCTTGAGAACAGCATGTTTCGGCTTCTATTATCATTGTTACACACAAGGAAACTGATCCACAGAGAGGTGGTTACTTTCCTTAAATCACAGTTAATAAGAAGCCCAGTCAGGCTGCAAGCTTAGGTAGTCTTACCTCAGACAGCATATTCGCATTGACAGAAATGCTCCATGGTGAATTTGACAGTGCGATGAAACGGAGATGGGCAGAGAGGCAGCTTTGCCCCCTTGCCTGTGTTCTCTGATGGATCCCGGATGCACCAGAGAATACCTTATGAGACTTCGTAGAAATAATATTACTCACAGTTCCCTATGTAAAACTTAGTCCCTGCTGTCTTTGGCTTTCACTATGGACATGGTGGCTGCTGAAGCTGTGAACAGACAGGAGGGTGAGGAGCTAAGATTTGGGGAGCAAAGGTGCGTGGGGTAGAAGGTGCTTGTTCACATGAAAAGTGAGCCCACAAGTGCGTGCACAGGAGCACTCAGCATGCAGGACACACTCCAGGCTTCTCACTTTGAATCTGCAAGTGCTGTTTCCAGTTGATGACTGCTGGGGAGCCAAGGAATTCCTGGCTTTGCTCAGGATCCTTGGAGTAGATGAGGTAAGTGTTAGTGTAGTAATTGAGGTCATCAGTCATTTCCTGTTTGAGCAAAGAGGAATCAACCACAGTGTCTGCAGTTGGTGATCACTGCTCTGGTATTCAATATTCTGCATAACAGAATATCGAATTTTTCCCCCATTAAGTTTATTGGTACATTTTAGGTATAAAATACAGTTACATTCATCATTGGGATCTTGTACCATTACAAGAGTATCTTGTTTCTTATTTTTTTCCCCTTCTCCTGCCCTCTCTTCACCCCCTCCACCCTTCCCTATTTGCAAAAATTTTGTTTCCATTTTTTTTCCTTTTCTCGTATTATTTTCTCTTCTTTCCTTTCCCCTACCCCTCCCAATTGCCCTGCTCCTTTAGACCTTTCCTTCCTATTACACAATATCAATTATACATTTTTAAAATTACAATATCAAGATCTAGGAGACATTACCATAGATTTTACAGAATTTAAAAGGATATAGAAAGCATATTACAAAAATCTGTTTTGAAATAAATTTGACAGCTTCTAAGAAGTACCTTGGAAGACAAATTAATGAAAGTAACTCTGGAGGAAATATAAAATTTGAATAGCTCCTATTAAAGAAAGTATATTCCTAGCTTGAAAAACTACCTATATGAAGACAACAGGCTCATATACATTTTAACTGATACATTATATCAAACAAAGCAGAATAAAGAAGGAACACTTCTCCCCTCATGATAGGAAATCAACATTGTGCTAATAATAAAACTGGATAAAGATAATAGAAGAAAAAAGTATGAACATAGATAGAAATTTGTTTAACCAAACTATTAGAAGTCAGATCTGGAGGTATATAGAAAGTGGTTTTATCATAGGGATGGCAGTGTTGGTTCAGCATTGGAAGATCCACCCCCAAAAGTCATCATTTTAACAGAGGGAAGGAAAAAGCCATATGATCCTGTCACTAGTTGGAGAAAAAGTATTGGACTAAATTTCACAGCTGTTCATGGTAAAAGCTATCAGGAGACTAGAAGTAGAAGAACTTTCTCAACAAATCAAAGACATGTACTCCATACTTCCAGCAAAAACACCTTATATGAATGGTGAAGATACAATGCTTTCCCCTTAAGGTGGGGAACAAGGGCAGATATGCCTAGTCTTCATCTGTCCATTAAACTTTGAAACCTAGACCCAAACCAAAATAGTCTGGCAACAAAATGACACAATTAAGATAGGATTGGCAAGGTAGAAGTAAAATCTTTCTATGTAAATGAAATGATCATCTACAGAGAAAATACTAAGAACTCTCTAGGGTCCCCTAGAACTTGTATTTGAATTTAGCACAATTAGAAAGCACAAGGTGTATATAAAAATTCAGGTCTGTGTATACTTGCTATAAATGATAAATTGGATATTGAAATTTAAAAGTTATATAGGAGTACAAAGGACGTAGAAAAGTAAAAAGAAAAAGGAAAAAATAAACAGTGTTGGAAGATCCTTAGTACCTAATTTTAAGACTTCCTCTAAAGCTACAGTAATCAAGGCAATGTTGGTGTAAGGAAAGACATATAGATCATTGGAATAAAACAGAGAATCTACAAATAGAACCACACATATATGCTCCACTGAGTTTTGAAAGATTATTTAATATTAACATTTTATAGAATATAAACTCAATTTAAGAGCCGAGGAAAAGATAGTGTTTTCAGCAAGTGGCACTAGAACATCTGGTATCCATATATAAAAAAATTAACCTCAATCCTTTATTTCCATACATAAAAGTAACTTGAAAGGATCTATGAAGATAAATATGAAAGACTAAAACTATAAAACTTTAAGAAGAAATTATAAGGGAAAATGTTTATGAATTTAGGGTAAGCTAGAACTTCCTAGGATACAAAAAACATGATGCATAAAAGAAAAAAATTGATAAATGATATTCCATCAAAATTTAGAACTTTAAATGACATCATTAAAATGAAAAGTCCTTAATCAGACCATATTTACAATGCATATAACCTATGACCAGAATATATAAAGAACGCTTACAGCTCATTAATAGACAACCCAATTAGAAAGTAGACACAAGAAGATGATAAATAGCCAGTACAGCACAAAGAAAGGTGTGCAACACTAGAATCAGAAAAAATACTCATCGGTACAATAACAAGATTGAATTATACACTCATTAGGGAGATGAAGTTGAAAGTTTTAAAAGCCTTGTCATGACTTTTTCTTTTGGGGGGATTCTCCCGCTTTGCGTTTAATTTGTCATGCCCAGTGGATTCATTCTGCTGGGCTTCCTGGGGTTGTGATCCTCATTGTCTTTTTCTAGGATATTGTCTAAAATTTTTTGGAGTGCTGGTTTGGTATTCATGAAGTTCCTGAGGTGCTCTTTAACATGAAAGTATCTTATTTCTCCATCAATTTTGAAAGATAGTTTTGCAGGGTGCATCAATCTGGGTTGGAGGCTGTTTTCCTCAGAATATTGAATTTTTACATGCTAAAATAAGCATGTTATGTTGAGTTTTCTTTGTCTTTATTTGGGAATTATTTACATCATGTGGTGAAATTCAAGGTCCCTTACTCAAGAATAATTAAAAATTCTCCTGAACAAAAGTCTTATTACCTCAGCTACTTTTCTGAAACTTCAAAGATAGCCCACTTAAAGTCATTTTGATACCTCCAGAACTTTACATGGAAGACTCAAAATAACTCAAAGGAATAAGCCGGTCACTGGGCAATGAGTATGTGCTCATTAAAATCCTTCCAGGTAACAGGATGTGACCATTCATCCATCAACACTGAAACCAAAGAAGAAGGTGATGGACTGAGTAGTTTTTCTTTAAAAACAAGACTACCCATTGTTAAATGAACTACAATTCTACCAAACAACACACAAACATATTCATTAATATCTATATTCCAGTATGTCTAGCAATGTTCTTAACTAAAAATGAGGTTATTTGAATATTAAGGCACTGACAAGAGGAAAATTACTACCTCTTAGAATCAGACAGGGTTTTTTCCTGCAATATTAAGATTATATTAAACAAAAACACACTTCTACTCAGTAATGACACAGTGGATCGAGCTAGAAATTTACCTCTGCTGATTTATAAAAAAAATTGTATCTATCCTCAAACATCCAGCTTTAATTAAATTGCTACAAAGCAGCAAATCTGGTCCCGTCCTTGTAATGTCCACCATTTGGAGTCGTCTTCCACCTGGTTTTCTTGGCAGTCATGTGGACAGTCGAATGCAGTGCCGTTTCAGGTCTCATGGGAGACACTGCTCCCTTGGGAACCTGTGACCCAGCATTATTGGGTCCATATGGTTTCAAGACCAGTGAGTTTCGTTTTTTCTTGTTCTTGTTTTTACTTTTTGAGCCCAGGAATTTCTCACAGAGCTACATCCCCGGCCACTGACCCTGTTTTTGAGACAAAGTTGCTCTAAATCTCTCCATTTCCCAAGATGGGCTTGAACTTGCTATTCTCCTCCTGACAGTCCTAGGATTAAATTTTGCTGCATTTAATCTTGGGTAGGTCTCAGATTTCAAATGAAAATGAGTAATAGTTTTTGCTTTAGGCTACTAATTGAAAAGGATACCGAGGTCTGATTTATTGCAGCATAGAGGCCTACCCTGGGAAATGATCTTTTATGATTATAAGAAAGGATCAGACTCCTCCGTATCAATATGATGATAAGGTGGCACAAAACTTCCCATGGTTGCCTCTAAATTCCATGAACCTAATCCCATCAGTGATAAAACATCACCAAATATGTGTTGGGGAACTGTATTTTAAACTGAAATAAAGTGACGAGTATATATTCTACATATGCTTTTAATTACTTTGTCCCTGAATTACTACTGTATCTTTTCTGCAATTCTCCTCCTACCCTTTCACACATTGCTATAGTTTTCTTTTCTTTTTCTTTTTCTTTTTTTTTTTTTTTTTTGGTACCAGGTATTGAACTTGGGTCCTTGCGCTTGCACAGCAGGCGGTGAAACCACTGAGCTAAATCCCCGGCCCATTGCTATAACTTTCTAAGGACTTCTCTAGGTTCTTCTCCAGGTTGGCCCTCCTCAACCCCAGGTTTTGTGAGCATCACTATGAGTCATTCTTGTTTCCCTTAGTTAAACCGTGTTGCCTGGCACAAGGCAGTAACACAACATACACAAATGCTGTGGCATATTTGCTCCACAGCTGGCAACTTACCTGCTCCTGAGGACAAACAACCACAGTGTTGAAATCGGGCCATGAGCCCACCAGGGCCTTAGGCTTGAATGGGTTTCCTTGGTTCGTGTGGAAGACAGTCCCATAAACCTACAACATTTCAATAAAGTGAGAGGACATGTCCTCACAAAAAGGTCTTGGAGTGTCTCTTATTTGATTGGAACAGAGATGTACTTTTATGATATCATGGAATGGTTATGACTCAAAAATAGCTAATAAACATCGGTGTCAAACTGCTTTTCATCTTTTTTCTTCCAATTAAAGTATCTTTTTAGAAAATTATGATAAAACAGCATATGAACACATTCTCCTGTTGTAGCATTTAGTAACATCTTTCGCAGATTTCCTTCTATCATGTAGACAAAACAAATCTTGCAAAAAGAAAAAACTTCTGATACATTTTTCATTCATTGCAAGTATTTTTGTGCTTACTCATCACAGTATTTTTTATCATTTTGGCTTCCAAATCTTTCCCAAATTACTCTATAAAGTCTTTATCATCTCACTGTTGATATTTGTGCATGGTTTCTGTTTCAAAAATCCAATTTTCCTTGGTAGTATATAAAGTTTTATGCGATTGACTCGCTGGCATATTGGATATTACATAATGACACTCTGGGTCTCGATTCGGGTTTGTTTTAGGGGATTTCTCTGGTGTTGTTCTGGCAGGGAAGAACAGAAGGGTGGCCCCTCAGAGTTGCAAGCTGGACATACAGTGCACATTTCCCATCAGATCTCCATTGACACCTGAGGGTAATGAGGTCCCAGATATTTTTGAGCCGGATTCCCTGTTCTCCACTTGCCCTTACTGGTGGGGATACAGCTGCTCCTTGTTATGCACCCCCCCGCCCCCGCCATGTACCTTCCACTGAGCCCCCTGGGTCTGTGTGGCTCCTCAGTGCTGGGTGTCAGGAGGTAATGAGTCCTCACTAGGCTGCTCTGACACCATTCAGGGAAGGGTAGGAGGTGCCTCCTTCATCCCAGGGAAGAGAATGGATTCAGTTTGCCCTAACATTGTGTCAGGCCTTTCAAAGTGTCGGTGCCAAAGGTCAAAAACAGATGTGCCCAGGATTCGCTCAGTGTAAATGTGCTGTCTGATTCAAACTAACACTTGCATGGATTTTCTGCGTGTCAAGCAGTGTTGCCACCCCAGACACGCCGCTTCATGATGACAGCCACCCTGGAGCTGGAGCTCTCAGGAACCCCATTTTGCCTGGCAGTGAAACACTCTCTAACCATTCTGCTCACCCACCTGGTACAGGCCCTGCACAGTGGTCACCAAACATGCACAACTCCTGTTCTTAGTCCTAATGAGAAGTGAGGTCCATGAGTGACATCTTTTGTGTCAAAGGCCTGCACCTGACTGATGTATATGATCCTGGGCACAAGTTCAAAGGGCTTCATTTTCCTCTTGCAAAATAATCTTGTCCCATGTGTTATGGTTGTGTCTAGATGTTCCCTCAAAGCCTTATGGGGTCATAGGTGACCTTTACAGAGGTGGCTGGTCTAGAGTGTGTGATGCTGGGATCAAGGGTGTATGATTACCAAATTAGCGTACTGATTGACATGGCACATTCTAGGTGTGGACAATGGGCTTTCTGGGATTCAGTCTGTGGTTGATGGCTCTAAAGCAGGAATGTCGTGATAGAAGAGTGTAGTGCAGCAAAGTTGCTCAGTCCACGGTGATGAGGAGCAGTAGAAGGAAACAGCATAAGACATGAAGGGCGGAGGGACCAGACAGAGTATCCAGTGTCATGCCTCCAGGACGCGCCCAACACACACACCCTCGACCTGAGTGTGCCCCACCAGTCCCCTGCACAAATCTCAAGCCAGTTTAATTGACAGAATCAAGCACAGCAGTATCATTCCATAATGTGGACTATTAAAGTTTGTTTAACTCTTCAGCTCCTGAAAGATATCAGGGCTATTTCCAGTTTTCTGCTATTTCATATGGAGCTCTTACACACTTTCAAGTGTACATGTTTTCTGTGAAAAGAAATTTGATTTTTTCAGAGCCAAATGTTCAGAAGGGTAATTGCTTGCTGTATGACACTTGCATGTGTGCTTTGTGAAGAAAGTTGCATGGTGTTTTGTAGTGTGACTGAACTGTTTCACATTCCATATAGCAATGTGTGGAAGATTCAGTTGCTATTCGTCATTGCCAGCATTTGGGTTGTGAATTCCTGTTTTGCTGTAAATATGCAGCTATATTAAAGGTAGTTTGGGGCTTATGTGAATTATGCGTGTTCCTGGTTTGGACAGTAAGTAGCTGGGTACAGTAATCAGGTCCTCTCTACCTCAGATCCATCATCTGTGACACAGGGAGAAAATGCTCGGGTCTTCTCTTCCTTTATTGTGGAAATGCACTTGGAAAAATCAGTCACTACTGTCAGTAATTGCTCAAAAGTGAAAAATGGAAACCAAGTAAAAGATATCCATAAATCCCATCCTTCTTCAATAAACATTGCTGCAGTGATAGAATGAAGAGTTTATGGTTATTTCTGGGTCTTTTTCATGAATAACACAGGATCTGTTGCGTTTGCGGTAACAGAATGGGACCTTGCCTGTTCCAAGCAGATGCATGGTAATTAACCTCTCATTACACACATCTTCTTTTTTTGGTACCTGGGATCAAACTTGGACCTTACACTTGCAAGGCAGGCTGCAGAACCACTGGGCGAACTCTCCAGAAGGGATGCATGTCTTTTTTTTTTTTAATTCTTTTATTGGTACATTTTAGGTGTACAATACATTTACATTTCTCGTTGGGAACTTGTACCTGTACATGATGTACCTTGGTTCCTATTTTTTCCCCATTCCCAGCCCTCCCTTCACCCCTTCCCATTTTACAAAGACTTTGTTTCCATTTATTCCATTTCTCATAATTTTTCCTTTCCCTTCTTTCCTTTCCCCTGCCCCTCCCACTTCCTCTACTCCTTTGGACGTTTTCTTCCTATTTCACATTATCAATTATTCATTCTAATCATTCATACATTTTGGGTATACAATATAATGACATTAATCATTGGAAATTTGCACCTTTACATAATCCATCTTGGTCCTTATTTTTCCTCCTTCCCCTGCTCTCCCTTCAACCTCTCCATCCCTCCCTATTTACAAAGGATTTGTTTCCATTTTTTCATTTTCTCATATTAATTCCATTCCCATCTTTCCTTTCCCCTACCCCTCCCACTTCCCCTTCCCCTTTTCCCCTTTTCTTCCTATTTCACATTAGCTATTAAATATTTTAGTCCTTATTTACACTTTCAGTTTCTCACACTAGAGAAACTATTTGGTATTTATACATGCATGTCCTATTTATTTCACTTAAGAGTATCACCTCAATGTGCATCGATTTAGCTATAAATATCTCTAATTTCTCATTTTTTATGGCTGAGTAGTACTCCATTTTATTTTAAAAAACACATTTTCTTTATCCAGTCTCCAGTTGATGGGCATTTGGGCTGTTTCCAAGTTTTAGCTATCACAAACTGTGCTGCTATGAACATGAGTACACATATATCACTGTGGTATGATTCTTTTAATTCTTTGGGGAAGATACCCAGCAGGGGAATAGCTGAGTTAAATGGGATTTCCAGTCCTAGTTCTTTGAGGTATCTCTGGCGAAGCCCGACCAACCTCCAGTGCTGCTTGACAAAGTTCCAGCTGGGGGAAAAGGAGGGTGGAACACATCATACCCTCATGTTTTATTTTTTCTTGCAATAATGTTTACAATTGTTACTCTGGTCACAGGAATCATTGTGTTTGTGACTAAAAACATATTCTCCATGAGGCAAATTGGCAATGTTGTATTGAAATCTGATCTGGCTCACAAGTCCCAAATTCCTGTTTCTCTCAGTTCTATTGCCACACCCACTTCTAAAGAAACCTCTCCTAAAACTCCCTCTGTTTTCCTGCTACTATAACTCCTTTCTTCTATTGATGACTTTCTTTCTACTAAAGGGGTCTTATAAAGAGATTGAAAGGACAGATTTTAGATGTAAGACACAGTGGGAAATGGGAAATGGGAAAGAAAGTTAAGACAGATAAATACACTAGGAGGCAAGTTACTCAGTTTTTCTCAAAGTACTGTAAACATCTCCTGCTCATGGACCATGAACCCAAATAACACTTAGGCAAGATGAATAGAGGTATAGAAAAATAGAGAGCTAATAGCAAACTATATTAACCATTGTGCAGTTTCTCAAGGGCCAGCTGACAACCAAAGTTTGACATTTAGTTAACTAAATCTTGCTTGTACCCCTGCTGATATAGAGATTTTGATTAAGTTACCTTCTGTTCTGCTTAGGTGTGGGTAAATAAGGGGACAATTGTAATTTTTAAAATGTATTCATGATGTTCAGTGAAATGAATCAGCTTAGGAAAAATATACTCTGTTTAGCAAAAAATAACCTTTACTTCTATAGAAATTGCTAAGGCAACCTAGAATGTAAACATGTTCTGCCCAATGCCTCCTAGCCGTTGCTTAAAGATATAAAAATAAATCAGACCCTGAGACTTGTCAGAGGGAACCTGAACATTGCTTGTGAAGGTTCTTTTCTCACTCGCCGGCCCGGGACCTCTCCCCTTCCTGTCCTGCATCGACTGCAGCTGGTCTGTGACATATCTCCATACTGATTTCCACAGTGCTTGCACCAGTCTACATACTCACCAGCAGTGGAGCAGGGTTCCTCTTTCCCCACAGCCCCGCAAGCATTTGTTGTTGGTTGATTTCATGATAGCAGCCATTCTTTCTGGAGTGAGGTGGAATCTCAGTGTTGTTTTCATTTGCATCTCTCGAATGACCAGTGATGCTGAACATTTTTTCATGTATTTATTTGCTATTTCTACTTCTTTGTCTGAGAAATGCCTGTTCATTTCAGGGGCTCAATGTCAAATTGGGTCTTTACATTTGAGAGGTCTGATCTTTTTAAGTTCTTTATAGACTGGAGACAGTAGACCTTTGTCTGAGGAAAAGCAGGTGAAGATTTTTTCCCACATTGTGGGTTGTCTCTTCACACTGCTGGTGGTTTCTCTTGCTGTGCAGAAGCTTTTTAGTAAGAAGAGATCCCACCTGTTGATTATTTGTGCTTATTCACAGGCAAGTGAGGTTTTGTTCATAAAATCTTTTCCTACACCAATGTCTTCAAGAGGTCTACCTAACCTCTGCTCCAGCTGATTCAGCGTTTCTGTTTTAATATTTAGATCTTTCATCCATTTCGATATTAGTATACTGCATGGTGAGAGATATAGGTCTAGTTTTAATCTTTGGCAAGTTGAAACCCAATTTTTCCAGCACCATTTATTAAAGAGGCTCTCTTTCCTCAAGTGAGAGTGTTTGGCAACTTTATTGAAGATGAGATGGCTGAGTGTGTCTCGAGGTGTTTCTGGATCTTCTAATCTGTTCCACTGGTCCTCAGGTCAGTTTCTTTGCCAGTACCATGCTGTTTTTATCACAGTAGCTTTGTAGCATAGTTTCAAGTTGGGGATTGTGATACCCCTGCCATGTCTCTGTTACCTAGAATTGCTTTTGCTATTCTGGGTCTCTTCTTGTTCCAAATAAATTTTTGGATTGTTTTCTCAAGGTCTGTGGAGTATGCTGCTGGGATCTCAATTGGAATTGCATTAAATCTATATAGCACTTTTGGAAGTATGGTCATTTTCACTGTATTGATCCTTCCTATCCAGGAGCGGTGGATGTCTTTCTATTTTCTGATATAATCTTCAATCTCTCTTTTCAGAGTGCCATAGTTTTCAGAGAAGAGGTCTTTGATTTCTTTTGTTAGGTTGATTCCTAGGTACTTCACTTTTTTGGATGCTATTGTGAAAGGAATTATTTGCCCTATTTCTCTCTCAATGAGTCTGTCATTTGTGTAGAGGAAAGCTATTGATTTTTGTGTGTTGACCTTGTAACCAGCTACTTGACTGAATTTGGTTATTAAGTCTCGAAGACTTTTGGTGGAGTTCTTGGGGTCTTCTATATAGAGTATCATGTCATCTGCAAATAATGACAAATTGATTTCTTCATTTCCTATCTTTATTCCTTTTATTTCTTTCTCTTGTCTAATTGCCATGGCTAATGTTTCCAAAACTATATTGAACAAGAGTGGTGATAGTGGATATCCTTGTCTTGTTCCTGATTTTATTGTGAAGGATTTCAGTTTTTGACCATTTAGTATGATATTGACTGTTGATTTTTCATAGATGGCTTTTATCAGTTTGAGGTAGAGAACATCTATTCCAATTTTTTGTAGGTTTTTTATCATAAATGCATGTTGGATTTTGTCAAATGCTTTTTCTGCACCTATTGAGATGATTATATGGTTTTTGTCCTTGGCTCTATTGATATAGTGTATTACATTGATTGATTTGCATATATTGAACCATTCCTGCATCCCTGGGACAAATCCCACTTGGTCAGGATGTATGACCTTTTTTTTTTTTTTTGGTACTGGGGATCGAACTTGAGACCTTGCGCTTGCAAGGCAGGCACCAGAACCACTGAGCTAAATCCCCAGCCCTAGGGTGTATGATATTCTTGATGATCTTCTGCATCCTATTTGCCAGTATCTTATTAAGGATTTTTGCATCTATGTTCATTAGTGAAATTGGCCTATAGTTCTCTTTTTCAGTTGGGTCTTCCTCTGCTTTGGGGATCAAGGTGATGCTTGCTTCCAGGAATGAATTTGGGAGTATTGCTTCCCTTTCAATTTCATTGAAGAGTATAAACAGTAGTGGCAGCAATTCCTCTCTAAATGTCTTGTAGAATTCAACAGTGAAGCCATCAGGGCCCGGGCTTTTCTTAGTTGATAAGTTTTTAATTACATTTTCAATTTCATTGGTTGATATTGGGTTGTTCAGAATTTTTAGGTCTTCTTCATTCAACTTTGGTAATTCATACATGTCTAGGAATCTGTCTATTTCTTCTGTGTTTTCTACCTTATTGGCGTATAGATTTTGGAAGTAGGTATTGATGATCCTCTGGATTTCTGCTGGGTCTGTTGTAATTTCACCCTTTTCATTCTGAATTGCATGAGTATGGGCCCTTTCTTTCCTTTTTCTGATAAGGTTGGCTAAGGGTTTCTCAATTTTGTTTATTCTTTCAAAGAACCAACTCTTGGCTTCATTGATTTTTTTTGTATCATTCTCTTAGTCTCCATTGCATTGATTTCTTCCCTGATCTTTATAATTTCCTTCTTTCTATGGGCTTTGGGTTTGTCCTGCTCTTCTTTTTGTAGAAGCTTGAGGTTCAGCATCAGGTTGTTTAATTGGGTTTGCTCTGTTTTCCTAATGTGAGTATTCACTGCTATGAATTTCCCTTGTAAGACTGCTTTCATTGTTTCCCATAGATTTCAGTATATTGTATTGTCATTGTCATTTAATTGAAGGAACTGTCTGATTTCTTCTTTAATTTCCTCCGTGACCCATTGGTTATTCAGAAGTGTGTTGTTCAATTTCCATGTGTTTATGAAATTTTTAGTTTCATTTGTCATTTATCTCCAATTTCATCGCACTATGGTCTGATAATATACAGGGGATAACTTCAATTCCTTTGCACTTACTTAAATATGTTCTATGAGCGAGTATGTGGTCTATTTTGGAGAATGACCCATGTGCAGCTGAGAAGAATATGTATTCTGATTTTGTGGGATGGAACACTGTAAACATCTGTTAAGTTCATTTGTTCAAGAGTTCTATTGATTTCTAGTATTTCATTACTTATTTTTTGTCTAGTTGATCTATCTTTTTGTGACAGTGGGGTATTGAGGTCCCCCACTACAATTGTATTAGTGCATATATGACTTTTCGTGGCCATTAGTATTTTTTTTGTATAGTTGGGCTCACTAGTGTTTGGTTCATAGATATTTATGATTGTCATCTCTTCCTGTTGGATTATTCCTTTTAGAAGGATGTGGTGACCTTCTTTGTCTCTCTTAATCAGTGTTTGTTTGAAATTCACTTGATCTGCAAAGAGGATAGCTACTCCTGCTTTTTTCAGGTTCCTGTCACATGGAGTATTGTTTTCCACCATTTAACTTTCAGTGTATGAGTTTCTTTCTGAATTGTGTTTTTCTTGTATGCAGCATATTGTTGGATCTTGCTTTCTGACCCATTCTGCCAGTCTATTTCTTTTGACTGGTCAGTTGAGACCATTAACATTGATGGTTATAACTTATATGTATTGACTTATCATTGTCATGACTTTTTTTGTTGTTGGATTCTTCCCCTTTGCATTTAATTTCTTGTCATGTCTGGTGGATTCATTTTTCTGTGCTTCCTGGGGTTGTGATCCTCATTATGTTTTCCTAGGATACAGTCTAAAATTTTTTGGAGTGCTGATTTGGTATTCATGAAGTTCCTAAGGTGCTCTTTGTCATGAAAGTATCTTATTTCTCCATCAATTTTGAAAGATAATTTTGTAGGGTACATCAATCTGGGATGGAGGCTGTTTTCTTTTAGGGTTTGGAATATGTCACTCCAAGCTCTTCTTGCCTTGAAGGTTTGCATTGAGAAGTCTGCTGTGATTCTGATGGGCTTTTCTTTGTATGTGATTTGTTTCTTTTCTCTGGCTGCTTGGAGAACTTTGTTCTTCTGTTGAGTTTCTGGAATCTTAAGAATTATATGCCTTTGTGTAGATTATTTTTGATCAAGGCTATTTGGAGTCCTATATGCCTCACTTATCTGTATGTCAAGTTCTTTTCCCCTGCTTGGGAAGTTTTCTGCCATTACTTCTGTGAACAGTTTTTTATGTCATCTGCACTCTCTCCACTTTCTTCTTTGACTCCAATCAGTCTTATGTTATTCTTCTTTGCATCACCTAGCAGCTGCTGGATTGATTTCTCATGGTCCCTTACAATTTTGAAGCAATTTTTCTTTTCCTGGTCACTAGTTGCAATCTTATCTTCTATAGCCGAAATTCTCACTTCACATTGGCTCATTCTGCTGTATAGACTTTCAATGGACTTTTTAATCTCCTGGAAATCTATTTGCATCTGTTTTATGGATTCCATTTGTTTCTTATGTTGGGATTCCATCATGTTCCTCAGCTCCTCTCTAGATTTATTAATCATGTATTTCACTAGGAGCACAGTTTCTCCTGTTATCTGAGAAATTATTTCTGATTTCATTTGTTCCAGATCCTCTTTTGTTGCCAGTTCAGAGAGTCCAGGTGGTTGAGCATCAGAGTGTTCCATCTCATTTCCTTTTGAGGTTGCTATAGGTGATTTGGAAGTCTGGTTTTGAGACTTATGTATGTGTCTTCTCGTTTTGACCCATGGTCGGGGGGTGCTGTTGGTGCACATGCGGCTCTGAGCTGGGAGCAGTGGGACAGTGGCTCAGAAGCCCCTTCCTCTGGGCTGGGAGCAGTGGGATGGATGGCGATCCAGAAGCCCCTTCCTCTGAGCTGGGAGTGGTGGGATGGTGTCTCAGAAGCCCCTACCTCTGGGCCAGGAGCAGCAAAATGGACAATGACCTGGAAGCCCCTTCCTGTAGGCCAGTAGTGGTGGGATGGATGGCAGCCCAGGGGTCCCTTCCTCTGGGCCAGGGATGCACATCTTTTAAAATTAGGATATACTGAAGTTAACCTTTGAAATATGTATCTGGGAAAATTTTCACTGTTGTGAACCATTTCTGAATGTATAAAATCAGTCAGAAGAAAGCACTATTTTCCATTGTTTGATATTTCATAGGTCACACTTTGAGATCTGTTTCCTTCTGTGGGACAAGAGTGTAATGGTGCAGCTTTGAGAGTCCATGTGGACAGCATTGTCACAGCACGAGGGATCTCCTGCCAAGCCACATGAGTGCAGTTCAAGCTTCTTCTCTTTACCACTCTCTCACAGGCAGCCAATAGTCCTTTTTCCCCCAAAGAATATACCAGCCTCACCTTGAGGGACTCAGGGAGGCCCATCCTCAAAGATTTCTCCAGCATCTGCAGCTTCTGTGCACTTTGCAAATGGATCATCTTGGCAAGTATCTCGGCCTGCAGATCCAGGGAAACAGCCAGATGGGACAAGAGGCTTCCATTAGTTACAACAAAGGAGCTGCACAGGTGCTTCCCATGGGCACAGCGGGCATCTGTGTCTCACAGGGCTGGAGCCTGGCTCCAGCAGACTCGGGGTGTGTGGGTGCAAGACTGCTCCCTGGCTCACAGGGGCGCCTTCTGACTGTGTTCTCCATGGTGCAAGGGACACACTGGCTCTCTGGCATTTCCTTTCTGAGGGCACTGATCCCATTCATGGGGGATCCACTTCCGTGACTTACTCACCTCCCCATGGCCCTAACTCCTAAGTGGAACTCTTTGGGGTTTAGCTTTCCACACATTCATTCTGGCCGGGTACAAATATCCCGACCACAGCAGTGCTAAACCAATAAAATTCCTATCTGCGTGATGGAGTGGAATATTAATTAGTAACCTGTGAGAATAACCAGCCACTTTTAAAATATGTGGCAGAAAAGATGGAAAGCTATAGATTTCTAGTCACTGTGAAGGACAAGACTCTGGACCAGCCACACAGAAGTTCTGCAGGGCCACTCTGAGAAGCTGCCAGGACCCTGAGCCCCAGGCGCTGGACTGATGTCTCAGCCCTGCGTTCTCTTCAGGACCTTTAATTCATGTCACTTTTGCTCACCTCAGCAGCACCTGTAATTGGTGTCATTTACACCAAAGTCCTTACCAACTCCAAGGAAGCATGAGATGCACCAAAACCTATGGGCTTTCTAAAAATTTTCACTTCATTTCTCCCCACTTTTCAGAATGTCATTCTTTCAAAGCACATATATTTTAACTTATATATTTTTAATGTATGCAAGTGTTCATTTTGGGCCTGTGTTGCTGTTGCTGGCTCTCCCTATACCATCACTAGCAAATTACAATGTTTTTAATATTTTGAGAAACCTCCATATTGTATTCCATAGGGATTGCAGTCATTTGTATTCCCATCAATAGTTCTTGATATCTACCCCTACTTGATTTCGAACCAGATGTTTCCTCGTTGAGCAAATTTCCTGTGCATTGTAGAACCTACGGCATCCCTGGCCACAGATATAGGATGCATAGATGCGAGCACTAGCAGCTCCTCTCCAAACTTTCCTACCATGTCCTTGAGATCCTCAAAATAGTGTCAGCCTAGCATTGTCAGAGGCAAATCTGATGCATTGAAAAGCATCCTTCAAGGATGTGACAGGAACACAAGAGGCAAATTGAGTTTGGGGGCAAATCTCGGTATTATCCCAATACTCCGTCATATGAGTGTTGGTGGTCAGGAAGATGTGATTATGGATCATGGATTAACATTAACTCTTTTCCCAAAAAGAAGATTGTGACAGTCCTCCACTCAGTCTCCTTGTCTTGATAGAGCTTCTGTCACACGCAGGACGACTTTGTACAAAAGTCTGAGTTTCCCATTATTCTCATGACTTGCATACCTGACCACTGCTTCCTCACTCACACTCCCTCCACTCACTGTCCTCAATCATAAAGTAGAGGGAGCTCTACACAGCTTGCAATACAAATACTCAAAATTCAGTTATCCATTTCCTTTCTGAGAAAGTCATATAACCAGAGTCACATGACCTTCCTCATTGATGAAGGAAATCCCTGTGTTTAATGATGTGTAATCCTTTAAGAGTCCCTTCTGTTTTAAGATGCTTTGATTCTTTTCTTGTTTGTTGTTTTTTAATTCAGTCTATTGGCACATTTTAGATATACACAATGATAACATTCATCAGAGGAAATTTGCACCAGTACATAATATATCTTGATTCTTTTTTCCCCTTTCTCTCCCCTTCATTAACCCCTCTTCCCCTAATTATTTACAAAGCTATGTTCCCATTTTTCCCTTCTGTTATCTTTTTTCCCTTTTTCTTTCCTTCCTTTCCCCCTTCTCCTCCCTACTTCCCCTTCCTATCTGAACATTTTCTTCTTATTTTCCAATATCTATTATACATTTTGGTCCTTATTTACACTTTCAGTTTCTCACACCAGATAAACAATGTGATACTTAAACCTGTGTGTTCAATTTACTTCACTAAAAGTATGGTCTCAACGTGCACCCATTTACCTGCAATGTCTCGAGTTTATCCTTCTTTATAACAGAGTAGTACTCCATCATATTTAAAAAATCTTCTTTATCCATTTGGTTGATGGGCATTTGAGCTGTTTCTAAGATTTAGCTATTACAAACTGTGCTGTTATAAACATGGGTGTGCACTTATTGCTGTGGTATGATGCTTTTAATTCTCTCAGGAGGATACCAAGAAGGGGAATAGTTGGGTCAAATGGAACCTCTGGTTTTATTTTTTTGAGGAAAGTTCTTTTCACCAGTGTACACTCCCACCAACACTGGAGAAAGGTTCCTTTTTCCCTACAGCTCCACCAGCATTTGTTATTGGTTGATTTATTGATGATAGCCATTCTTTCTGCAGTGTGATGGAACCTCAATTTTTTTTAATTTGCATCTCTTGAATGACCAGTGATGTTGAACATTTTTTTTCATATATTTATTTGCCATTTCCACTTCTTCATCGCAGAAGTGTCCATTCATTTCAGATGCCCATTCTTAGATCGGGTCTTTAAAAGTGAAGGGTCTGATTTTTCTTTTTAGTTCTTTATATATTCTAGATAGTAGTCCTTTGTCTGAGAAATAGCTGGCAAAACTTTTGCCCACTCTGTGGGTTGTCTCTTCACTCTGTGAAAATGCTTTTCAATAAGATTAGTGTTGTTGATTCTTTGTAATATTTTGGGGGTTTATTCATAAAGTCTTTGCCTACACCTGTCTTCAGGAGTTCTACTTATTCTCTCCTCCAGACAGTTTAGTGTTTCTATTTTGATATTTAAATCTTTGATCCATTTCTATTTCAGTTTAGTGCATGGTGAGGATATGGATCTAGTTTTAGTCTTGGGCATGTGGAAAGCCAGTCTCCCCAGCACCATTTATTAAATAGGCTATCTTTCCTCCAGTGAGGGTGTTTGGCCCCTTTGTCAAAGATAATGTGGCTGAGTGTGTCTGGAGTTGTTTCTGCAACTTCTAGTCTGTTCCGTTGATCCTCAGCTCTGGTGTTTTTTTTGCCAGTTCTGTGCTGTTTTTATCTCAGTAGATTGGTAGTAAAATTTCAAGTCTGGAATTATGATACCCCCTGACTTGCCTTTGTTGCCCAGAATTGGTTTTGCTATTCTAGGTTGCTTCTGGTTCCAAATGAATTTTAGGGGTGTTTTGTCTGATTCTGTAAGGTAAGCTATTGGTGTTTTGATCAGGATTGCATTGAATCTGTTTAACAGTTTTGGGAGTATGGCCATTTTCACTATATTGGTTCTTCCTACCCAGGAACTGTGGAACTGAGAACCAAGGCCTGGGTTGACCTCTCCCTGGGATGTAAGGGAGGAGATAGGCAGCTGTTCCTCCCCTGGGCTGTGTGCTGGCAGGCTGGCACCAGCCAGTTCCAGGGAAAAAGTCAACTGCAGATGAAGTCCGAGTAAAGAAACACATTCGGGTTAAGTCTACCAATGATGGAAATTTGATGCCCTTTCCCTGCATCCATATGTTTGCCTGCTTCTTCTTGTGTCTAATAACAGTGAGGAGCACTGGCAGTTCAGGGCTCTGTGTCCACCAGAGACAGGAGTTCCCTGGGCCCCTCTTTTAGATCATCTTTGTGTCTTTAATCCTCACTCGTCCCCAGTCAGGATGAACTTGCAGTCTGGCTCCTACAAAGAGCAAGGGATATCTTTTGAGTTTCTGATATTCTCTTTGACCTCCTTTTTCAGAGCACCGTAGTTTTCAGTGTAAAGGTCTTTACTTCCTTTGTAAAAATCAGTCCTTAGATTGATTCTTAAATATTTCACTTTTTTGATGCTATTGTGAAAGGTGTGGTTTCCCTACTTTCTCTCTCAGTGTGTTATTTGTTTACAGGAAAGCTATTGATTTTTGAGTGTTGACCTTGTACCCAGCTACAACTAATGAATTTGGTTATTAAGTCTAGAAGTCTTTTGGTGGAGATTTTGGGGTCTCTATGTAGAGTATCGTGTCATCTGCAGAAAATGATAATTTAACTTCTTCCTTTCCTATCCTTATTCCTTTGATTTCTTTCTATTGTCTAATTGCTGTGGCTCATGTTTCCAGAACTCTATTGAATAAGAGTGGTGATAGTGGGCATCCTTGTCTTGTTCCTAATTTTAGAGTGAAACCTTTCAGTTTTTGACCCTTTAGAATGATGTTACTGTTGGTTTGTCATAGATGGATTAATATATGTAAATCAATAAATATATCATAGAAGAACAAAAGTCATATGATTATCTTTATAGATGCAGAAAAAGCCTTTGACAAAATCCAACATCCATTCATAAGAAACAACCTGAAGAAAATAGGTATAGAAGGATCTTATCTCAATGTCATAAAAGCCATTTCTGACAAACCTATCCCCAACATCACATTAAATGGGGAAAAACTAAAAGCTTTTTCTCTAAAAATAGGAAAAAGACAAGGATGTCCACTATCACCAGTCCTATTCAATATAGTTCTGAAAACATTACCCAGAACAACCAAGCATGAGAAAGTAATAAAAGAAATTCATATAAAAACAAAGAAGTAAACATATTATCTGTAAATGACATAATCTTTTACATAGAAGTGCCCTAAAAAATTCCATGAAAGATTGCTAGAATAATCAAATTCAGCAATTAGCAAGATACAAAGTCAATACAGAAAAATCAATAACATTCCTATACGCCAATAAAGAACCTACTAAAAAAGAAATTAGATAAACAATACCGTTCACATTAGCATCAAGAAAAATTGCTTAGGAATCAACCTAAGCAAGGAGGTGAAAGACCTCTATAATGAAAATCTTAGTATCATGAGCAAGGAGATTGAAGAAGACTTCTGAAAATGGAAGATATCCCCTATTTCTGGATAGGCAAAACCATCCTAACATTTGTATGGAACCAGAAGAGACCCAGAATAGGAAAGGCAATACCAGGCAACAAGAACAATCAGAAGGCATCACAATCCCAGATTCCAAGTTATATTACAAAACTACAGTGATAGAATCAGCATGGCACCGGCACCAAAAACAGACATGTGACTCAGTGGAATAGAAAAGAGAATGTTGAAACAACTCCAGGCACATTAAGTTATCTGGTCTTTGACAAAAGGGCCAAAAATGTATGCTGGAGGAAAGATAGTCTAACAAATGGTCCTGGGAAAACTAACTATCCACATGCAGAATATTGAATGTAAACCCATATCACTCACCATGTACTAAACTAAAATAAAACTGGATCAAATATCTACATATTCAAACAGATTAATCTGCTGGAAGATAAGATAGGTAAAAGTCTGGAAGACATTCTCATAGGTAAAGGATTCTTGAACAAAACCTCAATTGTAAAAGAAATCTTGGATCACCACTCCATCTCCCATGTAGCTGTAACTCCTTGTTCTGGTACAGATAAAATTGATAACTATGTCCTGTACACAAAGTTTACTACTCTCTGTTCTCATATGATTCATAAATCTGTGTCTTCTTTCAAGGCTAAGTTACACAACCATCTGCCCTTGTCCTGTTTCTATAAGCTCACTTGATGTCACTAAAAAGACCACCCTACTTTGACCAAATGTATAAAAACTAAAACTTTTCTTTGTTTAACACTCTTCCTCTGGACATTAGTCTGTTGAGCCAGTGTTTACCTAAAAATAATGTTCCCCTGTTTCCCATTGATCTCTCCTGTCTCTTGGATTTTGCAACTCATCCTCAGGCAAGAGCCTCCTACAAAATCCACATTACAAAACTGGTACAACTTATCTGCCAGATGTGAAGATATCAATGTAGCAGTATGAAAAGAAAAACCCATGACACCTCCAGAGGAATATAACAACTCTAGCCACAAGCCACAAAAGAGAGAAAATAGATGAAAATCCATGATAAAGAATTCAAAAGAATGATTCCAGGGCCAGGGATTTAGGTCAGTGGTTCCACCGCCTGCCTCGCAAGTGCAAGGACCTGAGTTCGATCCCTGGAATAAAAAAAAAAAGAATGATTCCAAGGAAATTCAGTGATATCCAAGAGGATACAGACAATTCAACAAAATTGGAAATAATTCATGTTATGAATAGGATATTCACTAGAGATAGAAATCAGAAAATTTTAGAAATGAGTAACTTGATAAATCAAATTTTAAAAATGCACATGAAAATCTAAACATCAGATTAGGCCAAGCAAAATAAATTACTTCTAAACCTGAAGACAGAAATATCACAGTTATGCAGAAAATGAAAAAATGAAAATGAATGAAGAAAGTCTCCGAGTCTTGTAGAACATCATTAAAAATTGATGGTCAAATTTCTCCGATCCGGGAAGCTTCTGAGTCAACAAGCCACAGCTCCCAGCACAGAGGAGGCTTCTGGATCAGTGGGCCACAGCTCCCAGTACAGAAGAGGCTTCCGGGTAGGTGGGCCACAGCTCCCAGCGCAGAGGAGGTGAGCCATGTGGGAGCCACCAGCAGCCCCCCCCCCGCCCCATCAAAATGAGAAGACACTTAAACAAGCCTCAGAACCAGACTACCAGATCACCTACATTAACCCCTGAAGGAAATGAGATGGAACATTCTGATATTCAACCACCTGGATTCCCTCAACTGGCAACAAAACAAGATCTGGGAAAAATGAAATCAGAAATAATTTCTCACATAACAGCAGAGATTGTGCCCATAGTGCAAGACATGATTAATAAATCTAGAGAGGACACAGATAAAAAAAATAGAGGAGCTGAGGAACATGATGGAATCCCAACACAGGAAACAAATGGAATCCATAAAACAAATTAAAACTGATTTCCAGGAGATTAAAAACTCCATTGAAAGTCTATGCAGCAGAATGAGTCAATGTGAAGATAGAATTTCAGATATAGAAGATAAGATTGCAATTACTGACTAGGAAAAGAAAAATTTCTTTAAAATTGTAAAGGACCATGAGAAATCAATCCAGCAGCTGCTAGATGATGCAAAGAAGAATAACATAAGACTGATTGGAGTCAAAGAAGAAACAGGAGAGAGTGCAGATGACATAAAAAAACTCTTCACAGAAGTGATGGCAGAAAACTTCCCAAGCAGGGCAAAACAACTTGACATACAGATAATTCAGGCATATAGGACTCCAACTAGCCTTGATTAAAAAAAAATCTACACAAAGGCATATAATTGTTAAGATTCCAGAAACCCAACAGAAGAACAAAATTCTACAAGCAGTTAGAGAAAAGAAACAAATCACATACAAAGAAAAGCCCATCAGAATCACAGCAGACTTCTCAGTGCAAACCCTCAAGGCAAGAAGAGTTTGGAGTGATGTATTTCAAGCACTAAAGGAAAACAACCTCCAAACCAGATTGATGTACCCTGCAAAACTATCTTTCAAAATTGATGGAGAAATAAGATACTTTCATGACAAAGAGCACCTTAGGAACTTCATGAATACCAAACCAGCACTCTAAAAGATTTTAGACTGACCCTAGGAAAAGACAACAAGGATCGCAACCACAGGAAGCCCAGCAGAATGAATCCACCAGGCATGACAAGAAATTAAAAGCTAAGGGAGAGAATCCATCAAAAAGAAAGTCATGACAATGATAAGTCAATACGTATCAGTTATAACGATCAATGTTAATGGTCTCAACTGACCAATCAAAAGAAATAGACAGGCAGAATGGGTCAAGGAGCAAGATACAACAATATTCAGCATACAAGAAACATGCTTAATTCAAAAAGAAACTCATAGATTGAAAGTTAAAGGGTGGAAAACAATATTCCATGTGACGGGAACCCGAAAAAAAGCAGGAATAGCTATCCTCTTTGCAGACCAAGTGGATTTCCTGAGTAGGAAGGATCAACATAGTGAAAATGGCCATACTTCCAAAACTGCTATATAGATTCAATGCAATCCCAATTGAGATCCCAGAAGCATACTTCATGGACCTTGAGAAAACAATCCAAAAATTCATTTGGAACAAGAAGAGACCCAGAATAGCAAAAGCAATTCTAGGTAACAGAGACATGGCAGGGGGTATTACAA
The DNA here is from genome assembly GCF_053883595.1 of Heterocephalus glaber. Taxonomy (NCBI): domain Eukaryota; kingdom Metazoa; phylum Chordata; class Mammalia; order Rodentia; family Bathyergidae; genus Heterocephalus; species Heterocephalus glaber. The sequence goes on from NW_028258480.1 coordinate 2,994,777, forward strand.
CCCCCAACTTAATACCACAAAGCTACTGTGATAAAAACAGCATGGCACTGGCAAAGAAACAGACCTGAGGACCGGTGGAAAAGATTAGAAGATGCAGAAACAATGCCAGACACACTCAGCCACCTTATCTTCAACAAAGGAGCCAAACACCCTCACTGAAAGAAAGATAGCCTCTTTAATAAAAGGTGCTGGAGAAATTGGGTTTCCACTTGCCAAAGATTAAAACTAGACCTATATCTCTCACCGTGCACTCAACTAAAATCAAAATGGATTAAAGATGTAAATATTAAAACAGAAATGCTGAATCAGCTGGAACAGAGGTTAGGTAGAACTCTTGAAGACATTGGTGTAGGAAAAGATTTTATGAACAAGACCTCACTTGCCCCTGAACTAGCACAAACAATCAACAAGTGGGATCTCTTCTTACTAAAAAGCTTCTGCACAGCAAGAGAAACCACCAACAGCGTGCTGAGACAACCCACAATGTGGGAAAAAATTTTCACCTGCTGTTCCTCAGAGGAAGGTCCACTATCAAGCATATATAAAGAATTTTAAAAGGTCAGACCTCCCAAATATAAAGACCCAATCCAAAAATGGGCATCTGAAATGAACAGACATTTCTCAAAGAAGTAGAAAGAGCAAATAAATACATGAAAAAATGTTCAGCATCACTGGTCATTCGAGAGATGCAGATGAAACCAAAGTTGAGATTCCATCTCACCCCCAGAAAGAATGGCTGCTATCAAGAACTCAACCAATAACAAATGCTGGGGGGGGGGGTGAGGAACATTGCTCCACTGCTGGTGGGAGTGTAGACTGGTGCAACCACTGTGGAAGTCAGTATAGAGATACCTCAAAGAACTAGGACTGGAAGTCCCGTTTGACCCTGCTATTTCCCTACTGTGTATCTTCCCAAAAGAATTAAAAGAATCATACCACAGTGATATATGTGCACCCATGTTCATAGCAACACAGTTTGTAATAGCTAAAACTTGGAAACAGCCCAAATGCCCATCAACTGGAGACTGGATAAAGAAAATGTGTTTTTTAATAAAATGGAGTACTACTCAGCCATAAAAAATGAGACATTAGAGACATTTATTTCTAAATGGATGCACAGTTTGTAATAGCTAAAACTTGGAAACAGCCCAAATGCCCATCAACTGGAGACTGGATACAGAAAAATGTGATTTTTTAAAAAAATAAAATGGAGTACTACTCAGCCATAAAAAATGAGAAATTAGAGACATTTATTTCTAAATGGATGCACATTGAGATGATACTCTTAAGTGAAATAAATAGGACACACATTTGTAAATACCAAATAGCTTCTCTAGTGTGAGAAACTGAAAGTGTAAATAAGGACTAAAAGATATAATAGATAATGTGAAATAGGAAGAAAAGGGGCAAAGGGGAAGAGAAAATGGGAGGGTAGAGGAAAGGAAAGAAGGGAAAGGAATTAATGTGAAAAAAAGGAAACAAAGTCTCTGTAAATAGGGAGGGATGGAGGGGTTGAAGGGAGGGCAGGGGAAGGGGGAAAAATAAGAACCAAGAGAGATTATGTAAAGGTGCAAATTTCCAATGGTGAATGTCATTATTTTGTATACCTAAAATGTACCAATAAAAGGATATATAAGTAAAAAAAAATCTCAGATCCTTACAGTGCACATTATAGTCAAATTGTCAAAATTACAAGACAAAGTGATTTTTTTTAATTAGCAAGAAAAAAATGCCAAGTCACATTTAAAGAATCCCCATTCCGCTAACAGCAGATTTTTCGGCATAAACCTGACAGACTAGGAGGAAATAGAAAGACTTTTTTTTGAAGAAATGTAATTTTACTTTCTATCACTCTATAACTTCTGATCCCAAGCTTCCATTCTGCAGGGATTGTGGGACCCTTACCTCAGTCTTGGGGGTAGGGTTCCTCATCAGATTTCAGCACTATTCTGGGTGTTTGCGAATCCTAGGTGGGTCCACATATGTTTTTACTGGGATAGCTTCTCTCAGTATCCAGTGGTTTCACAAGACAGCATCCTGCCACTGCCTGTCTTTCAGGTGCAGAAGAGATTCTGCTTGCTTAGTCCAAAAAGGATCTGTTCAGAAAGGGTCTGTCACCAACTGGGAGGTTCTCCCAGGAAGGAAGGCCCGGAGCAACCATATCCACCCAGGGAAACCCTTCCTGTTCTGACTCCATACGCATGTTGGCTTCATGCACGAGTCCCTTCTCCTTTTACCTGCAGGAAGTTGTTTTTGAAGTTCTGAAAGGAGAAAACCTCCAACCAAGAATATATCACCCAGAAAAGCTATCCTTTGGAAATAAAGGAGAAATAAATACTTTCCAGGACAAGGGCACATGAGAACTCATTACTATCAGAGCAGCCAGAAGTGAAAGAATGACTGCCATCACCTTGAAAGCATACAGATGCGTAAAACCCAGTGAAAGACCAAACACACCAGGGAAAAATAACCAACCCTTATCAATACTGAAAGCCACCCAAACTACAAAGTAAGAGACAAGACAGGAAAGAACACTCAAAATAGATAAGATTAGCAAAATTAACAAAATGAAATGCCAGGAGTAAATCTTCACTTATCAGTATTAACCTAGAATGTAAATGGATTAAATCCACCAATTAAAAGATGCAGGTAAGGTGAATGGGTTTAAAAAAACAAGACTCAACAATGTGCTACTGACTTTTCATTGGTAAAGACAGACAGAAAAGGAAAGGATGGAAAGTGATAATCAATGGAAAGGGATGTCAAGACATACTACAGCTATTGTATCCAAAACAGCACAGTACTGTACCAGTATAAAAACCAGCACATCAACCAGTGGAACAAAAATAGAGACGCCAGTAATAAATCTACATATCTACATCAAATTGATTATCAAAAAAGCCAGCAAAACATACACTGGGGAAGAATACTCTCTTCCATAAATGATGACAGAGAAAATCACCTGATCACAAAGACAATAAGAAAGGAAGAAAGGAGTAAACAACACACATCCAAAAAAAGAAAGAAAAAGAAAATTAAAAAGTGGCATTATTAACTTCTTAACTATTATTAATATAAGGTTATTGATATAACCTTGAATGTAAGTTGATGTAAATGGATGAAATTCTCCAATGAAAAGACATAGTATGTAAAAAAATGACACATCACATAAACAGCAAGGACAAAAATTGCATGATCATCTCAATAGACACAGAAAAAGCCTTTGACAAAACCCAGTGTACATTCATGATTTTAAAAACCCTGAAGGAAATACGTATAGAGAACCCTTACCTCAACATGATAAAAGCCATTTAGGACAAACCTACTCCCAATATCATATTAAATGGGGGAAAATTGAAAGCTTTCCTTCTAAAATCGTGATGCAGAGTCTTAAGTGTTTTACAGATGTTTTACTTTACCTCACTAAAGGGAAATAAGAGGGGATAGATAGCTGACCTAAGTAATGCTAGAAAACATGGCAGTGATCAGAAAATTTAAATCTAAAAATAAAGGAAGTATACATGGATACTTTTTAAAATTAATTGTATAGATACAATTTAAATATACATAATGATCACATTCATCAAAGGGAATTTGTACCTGTACATGGTAGGTCTTGATTCCTCTTTTTCTCCCAATCCCTTCCCCTCCCTTCAACCTCCCTCCTCCTTTATTTACAAAAGCTTTGTTTCCATTTTTTCCATTTTTTCTTTTTTTCCCTTTTCCCTTCCTTTTTCCCCCTCCCTCTTCACAGTTTCCCTTTCCTTTTGAACAGTTTCTTCCTATAGGATTACTTTTTTTTTCTTTAATTCTTTTATTGATACATTTTAGGTATACAACACATTTACATTTCTCGTTGGGAATTTGTACCTTTACATGATGCATCTTGGTTCTTTTTTTTTCCCCATTCCTAGCTCTCCCTTCACCCCCTCCACCCTTCCCTATATACAAAGACTTTATTTCCATTTTTTCCATTTCTCAGCATTTTTCCTTTCCCTTCTTTCCTTTCCCCTGCTCTTCCCACTACCACTACCCTTTGGACCTTTTCTTCTTATTTTGCATTTTCTATTATTCATTCTAATCATTGATATATTTTAGGTATAAAACATAATGACATTCATCATTGGAAATTTGCACCTTTACATAATCTCTCTTGGTTCTTATTTTTCACCCTTGCCCAGCCCTCCCTTCAACCCCTCCAGTCCTCCCTATTTACAAAGATTTTGGTCCTATTTTTCCATTTTCTCATATTAATTCCATTCCCTTCTTTCCTTTCCCCTGCCCCTCCCACTTCCTTTCCCTTTGCCCCTTTTCTTCCTATTTCACATTACTTACTATACATTTTAGTCCTTATTTACACTTTCAGTTTCTCACACCAGAGAAGCTATTCAGTATTTATACATGTGTGTCCTATTTATTTCACTTAAGAGTATCACTTCAATGTGCATCCACTTAGCTATAAATGTCTCTAATTTCTCATTTTTTATGGCTGAGTAGTACTCCGTTTTATTAAAAAACCACATTTTCTTCATCCAGTCTCCAGTTGATGGGCATTTGGGCTGTTTCCAAGTTTTAGCTATTACAAACTGTGCTGCTATGAACATGGGCGCACATATATCACTGTGGTATGATTCTTTTAATTCTTTGGATAAGATCCCCAGCAGTGGAATAGTGGGGTCAAATGGGACTTCCAGTCCTAGTTCTTTGAGGTATCTCCATACTGATTTCCACAGTGGTTGCACCAGTCTACACCCCCACCAGCAGTGGAGCAGGGTTCTATAGAATTACTTTTAAAACACCAATTCAATTTAAGGTATTATTCTAGGCATTGCAGCTATAAAGATCAATAACAATGAAGGTAAGGTAAATAACAGTGAAGGTAGGAAAATGAGTTATGGTTCTTGCCCATTGGAAGACAATAATTCAGTGAATGAAACAGGTATTTTCACAAATCAACTGAAGAGTGGGGGTAGGCTTAAAGTTCTTTGGAGGTACAGAATAGGAAGATATTCAATAATTCTAGGGAAATACTAGAGAAAGCAACATGCAGAGGCATGTAAGTAGGGTGCTGACAGCTAAAGAGTACTTGGAAAAATGAGTAATGAGTTACACATAAATACTCACATAGCTAAAATTGTTTCTCATCAAATACTGGTTAGCAATTGTTGAGCTGCTTTATTTGTATACTGGAGTCAAATATACAAATCTATGGAGAGGAAGTATTGAGTGCCAGGTTTCTAAATCTTGGAGAAGCAAGTTACAAATAAAAAGGGGAAAAGTGATGAATTGGCTTAAACGGAGATACTGGTATGAAGTCATGTTTAGCTTAATATCAACGTGAGAATTAAATGTTGAAATAAGTATAATTGTGTGTGCATATATGTCTACATTTGCATGGAAATTTTCCTATGTGCTTTCGATGGCCTCAGCCCATGCATTGCTTATGCTCTATGTTGTAGTCAGGGTTTGCAAGGGAACAGATTTAATACAGGACACATAATTTACAGGATTATTTTATAATGTTCACCCAAAAAGTCAAATGCAAAAGAGTGAAAGAAATCTGTCTGCACAACAGAGACCCGAAGAATCCAGCCGAGGGCCTGGATCCTATGATGATGTCCAGAAGTAGTCCAGCTGGAGGCCTAGAGCCCACGGCAGTGTCTCATGCAGCGTCTGTCAAGGATCTGCACTGGGAAGGCCCGAGGCCAGTGGGGGAAGCACTGGTAGGGAGTAGGATCTGCACCACCAGGCTGAGGGATCTGCACTGGAGCCAGGAAGCGACACCCAAGGTGAAGACCAGAGCGCCGCTGAGGAGAACAGCAGCCGACCCCCGTGACAGCAAGGACCCGAGCTCCTCTGAGTAGAGAACAGCCGAGTTCATATGAGGAAAACCAGCCACAACAGGCTTCTTCAGGAAAATACACAGCATGAATCTTCCCCTCCCCTTTCCCTTTTATGCTATCAGCAACAGTCCTCAGTTGGGTTCCTCCACGCCCAGAACCACGTGGGCTCGATGCAGCTGGGTGTCCCCAACTAAAGGTGACCATTAGTTCATCCACCACTCTATATAAAGGGCACAAGTGACTATTGCTAAAACACACTTGGCTAGCAGCAGCTGTTTTTGTTCTGCCATGTGGCAACTGGGCATCACTTTTGTCCTACTAGTTCCAAAGTAAAAATGATAAGATGATCCACTGGGCATGGGAGTCTAGGAAATCGCTAGATTCACAAGTGGGACTGAGAATATGAACAAAGTATCTAAGCTAAGCAGAAAAATATCTGTGCCTCTTGAAATGTGTTACATACCTTCCTCAAAGGTTTATATTACGGATGGTAACTAGAATCATCAGTGGGTCAGGGACTCATTATACCGAAACAATTGAACCCGAAGTTTAATTATTTATTCATTTGTGAAGTAATTATTAAGAATCTACCATAAAACGGACTTCTATTTAGATCTTGGCCAGGAGCATGTAAGCCAAACTTATAACATTGCTGCTGTTATGGAATTTGCATTCTAGTTTGAGATGATAAATGAGAAACACATTTGTTATGCTATGGCTATTTCATCCTTCTGAAAAGTGCAAAGTGAAAATGTAGGCTCTACAAAATGACTGCAGTCAAGCCAAAAATTTTAATTCCTTTAAGATAAACTCAGAGTTCTATATCTCTTAATAAAATATGCCAAAAGTATAAGCATATACATTTAAGACTATCACTATATCAAATGAGATGTCTTAGAATAAAAAAGTAAATATTAGTCATAAATGTATATTTTAATAACTGAATTAAATATGTAAATTATTCTTGTTAAATACCAGCAACCTTCTCTTGACCTCCAGATAATCTGTTCTCACATGTATGTGCTCACATGGGTCCTATGCAGGTGTCTGCTCATGGGCTGGGTTTCACTCTTGTTTTTACACGTATGTCAGTAGTAACATGTGACATAGAAAATGTGTGTAGGAAGAGTGAAAAATTGTCTCCTTAACTAGTATTTTCACAAGCAGAATCCATACATTTTATACTGCCTTTTATATGTTCTCATTCAGGCATTACCTTTCTGACATTGTTTCCCTTTTCTAGAAAACAAACATTTGAACAGGAAAGGGCAGCAGTTCCGAAATTTCACATCAGTGTGGTCCTTAAAATGTCACCAAGTGCTTGAAGAAAATCAAAGAAGAATAAAACGAGGGTATTATAGACTCTACAATGTTAAACTCACATTCCTAGAAAATATTTTGCCTTCTCCACCACCTTTTTGAAAGCACTCTTGACCTCCTTGTTCCTCAGGCTGTAGACCACGGGGTTCAGCATGGGGATCACCATGGTGTAGAACACAGACACGATTTTGTCTGTGTCCATGGAGTGACTGGAGCTGGGTTGCAGGTACATGAAGATGAGAGTCCCATAGAAGATGGAGACTGCAATGAAGTGAGAAACACAGGTGGACAGAGCCTTTTGGTACCCTGCAGCTGAGCGCATATTTAGGAGAGTGACAAAAATGAATGTGTAGGATACCAAGATAACAAAGAGAGCAGAGCAGATAACAAAGCTTGCTGCATAAACAAGAACCATCTCGCTGACATGTCTATCAGAGCAAGAGAGAACCATGACTGCCGGAACATCACAGAAAAAGTGGTGGACCAAGTTGGAGTTACAGAAGGAGAGACTGAAGGTGTCCCCAGTGTGGATGGAGGCATTCAGGAAGCCACCGACATAGCAGCCCAGGGTCAGGCAGGCACACACGCTTGTCGTCATGGTGCTGGTGTAGTGCAGGGGTTTGCACACTGCGGCATAGCGGTCGTAGGCCATGGCTGCCAAAAGGAAATTTTCTGCAGTGGCAAAGGCTGCAAACAGGAACATCTGAGCAGCACAGGCACTGTAGGAAATGACCTTGTTTCCTATCAAGAGCCCAGCTACAACTGTGGGAGTGACAGCTGAGGAGTACCAGATGTCCACCAGAGACAGGTTACCCAGGAAAAAGTACATGGGAGTGTGCAGGCGAAGGTCCCAGAGAATCAGGAAGAGCATCCCCAGGTTCCCAGCCACATTGATAAGGTAGATGAGGAGGAATATTACAAAGAGAGGGACTTGAAGTTCTGGGGCGTTGGTTAGGCCTAGGAGGATGAACTCCGCTACTTCTGTCCTGTTCTCCATTAGTGTTGTTTGGGAATCAGGAGATCCCCTCTAGCAAAGACAAATAAAGGAGCAGAGCATTAAATCTGGAGAGACTGCAGTAAAACTGAAATGTATTCGTATCATAGGCATTGTTCCATTATAACACTAATACGCATTTCAAGATTTTCCATAATGAAGACATGAGTTTAATAACAATTTAGTGTATTATCTATAGAGCCTCAGACTATTGAATGAAGGATCTTCAGAGATCCACTTTCTATTTTTAAAATCTTACATAATTGTGAACTGAGATTTTGAAAATTTAATAAGTTATCTAACACGATAACCACATCTTCTTTCCCCAGCCTGGTAAATTCTCAGACTTCCTTTTAACGAGTGTGCAGGAAGTTCTCTAGACACTTTTACAACATTCCCTGATTCCTCAACAAATTTGTGGAAAAGAGTAATTGCTATTTTCTCTTAGATTGTGAAACACAAGAACTTAAGGAATATACTTGTGTCTACCTAAGTATGAACCCACACACTATGCTGTGGAGCTGTGGTCCCACACTCAGTGATTACCAAGTTTAATGGTCTCAACTAAATTTTAAATGAAGTCGCAACTTACAATTACTGACTGTCGGCTGAAGCTCAGTGTTGGGGTTTCACGGTGACTTAACAAAGGCCCATGTGCATCTCAGAAGTGGAGGTAACGGGACAGCAGGGCCTGGATAACCAGCAGGGTGCTCTACTGGAGGACACAGCTTCACACCCAGAGCGGAGGCCCTGGGAAGAGCTGCACGTGAGATCCACATTCATGACCTAAGGCCCTCCAGTCCCAACTTAACTTCCTGAACTAGATTCTCTGCATTGACAAAATTGACACCTCAAGGTGTTCTTGTGTGGGTTAAATGAGGTGATCTAGTTCTTAAAAATCATCAAATGCTGTGTGTGACAAAGCCAGTGACCATGAGCTGCTCTGTCCTTGTGGGCTGCAGTGATGGCCTGGATGTAGTTTGAGAAGGGAGAGGCAGCAAACAGGGTTTCCGGTGCGCAGGAGGGTTGGTCTTGAAGCCTCACTCTTCACATTACTTCGATCCCACCCTAGATTCACTGCGATTTTCTGCGCCCTTCCATAATCCGCAGCCTGTTCATGCTCTCCCCATCTGGCTGGCGGCTCTGTTTATTTTATGGGAGAGAGCTGTTCTTTTGCTAACATCTTGCTTGAAATCTTTACCTTAACTTGATTTGAAGAGCCTTTCTCATTACTGTCCTGTCATAGCTGAATCATAAATGTTGAGGGTCAGGAAGTCATAGTTAATAGCTTATCTTTAGCCCGAAGACCTGTTTTGTTGGAAACTCTGTGTTGAAGTGTGTTTTATTTGAATCTTTTCTAATGTAGCAACAGTACTTTTAAATCTTTTTATTTGAATTTTGGACTCTTTGGAGTGGATTCATGTTTTGCCAATTACTACTTTCTGGTTTCTCCCTCCTATTTCCTTTTTAAGTTCATCTGACAAGCTAGCCTATAATGACCTCATGTTTGCCAACCTTCACACACACAACCACCTTTAGTTCTGTGTTCTACAACATGCAATAAGATATGTGTGTGATTACACATTTGTATGCATCTGTATGTGCATAAAATGGGCATTGTTATTTCTTTGTATCATGATGGCAATGATTATTCCTGAAATTAAGTACTATTATAAAATGCCACCGTTAGAGTGAGGAAGATTCAAAATTCACTATTTAAACCCAGTTTTAGCCTACTCAAAATCCCTTCCTTTTAGCCATCTCATTATGTGCATGGGTAGATTTAACAATAGTATTAAAGGTGAGATTATGGAATTTGGGGGAAATATTAAAATAAATCAGACCTTGCTAATTCATTTTAATGAACTCTTGCTAATTCTTTTTAATATAATGAAGAGTCAGTTTATATATCTTTTACCTCTTATGAGAGAACAGCTGACAGTGAAAAATTCAAATTACCTTTCTGGTCAATCAGAGCCTCATCTATAATGGTTTTTGTTAATATTTTTAGCAAGCACCATGAGGATGTTTCATAAGTACATTAAACTCTCTAGTGATGGAATTTTAGTATCTATAACAGCTCTACTTCAAGGGTTTAGAAAAAGTGTTTGAGACCTCTATCTTTGTGCTCCAATAACTCTTGGTAGTTATGTTATTACTACTTTTTCTTGGACTACGCTTTTCACTAAATTGTATGCTGAATATGGAAGCTTACCTGGCTCCTCGAATCGAAGTGACTGTCACTTCTGCACAGTGAGTTTGAAATCAGAAATTCTTCCACTGGCGGATGCATAAATACTGTTAAAGAAGTTGTCTTGTAGATAATGGAAGGTTTGGCGGTGTCTAAGCCAGCAAAACACTAGGGGCAAAGATGCTAATATACATTCAGGCCATGAATCTACCATGCATTCTTTCTGTATCTTTGAACTACTCATTTACTTCCTCTTTATTTGTAAAATACAGATTATAGAATTTTCCCTTCCACACAATCCACAGAGTTGTGTTTGTAAATTGCAAGTTAAAGAAGGTGCACAAAAACTTGGTGACAGGTTACTTCTTTGAGGTCAGTTAATGCAGGTTTTATCTTGGATATTTTCACTAGCCATGGCTGCAGATTCCTAGCAAATTCTTTCAGATTCAGTTCAAAAGAAAGCCTATGTGTATTAACAAACAGTAACATTCAGATGAATAAATGATGACCAGTGGGGCCCAGCAGGCAGGCTAGTATCTTTACAATAAAGCCAGCTGGCAACTTGGTGGACTTCAGAGGGGACTCATGGGGACTGGGGCAATTATGGCAGGACAGCTCTCTGGAGAGGCTTCCCATGAGGGTGTCTGTAGCTCCTCATCCTGTTTCTCTAAGGAAGAAGCAATTAAGCTATGTGCTGGACTAAGCCGAGTATTTTGAATATTCCCATATATGTTTGTATCATTTGTTGCTATTTCTTGTCTTTTCATTTTTAATTAGCGCATCATTTACAAATAATAACAGGAATATACATTAGTAGGGAGCTCTAAAACCTAGGTCAAATGTATATTCATGTCGCCACTACCTGATCACCTGTAATTAATCTTTATGAAGCTTCTTTGTAGGCAAATCCTTCTCCCACTCTCAGTACCCTGCAAACTCTAAACTTTTTTTTTCATTATTTTTATTGGTACATTTTAGGTATACAATATACAATGACATTCATCATTGGAAATTTGTACTTTTACATTATCTGTCTTGGTTCTTATTTTTCCCCCTTCCCCTGCCCTCCCTTCAACCCCTACACCCCTCCCTATTTACAAAGACTTTGTTTCCATTTTTTCATTTTCTCATATTAATTCCATTTCCTTCTTTCCTTTCCCCAATCTCTCCGACTTCCGCTTCCCCTTTGAACCTTTCTTCCTATTTCACAATATCTATTATGCCTTTTGATCCTTATTTACACTTTCAGTTTCTCACACCAGAGAAACTATTCAGTATTTACACATGTGTGTTCTTTTTATTTCACTTAAGAGTATCGCCTCAAATGTGGATTCATTTAGCTATAAATGCCTCTAATTTCTCATTCTTTATGTCTGAGTAGTACTCCATTTTATTAAAAAAAACCCCACATTTTCTTTATCCAGTCTCCAGTTGGACAACTGAGCTGTTCCCAAGTTTTAGCTAATACAAACTGTGCTGCTGTAAACATGGATGTGCATATATCGCTGTGGTATGTTTCTTTTAATTCTTTTGGGAAGATACCTAGTATGGAAACAGCTGGGTCAAATGTGACCTCTAATCCTAGTTCTTTGAGATATCTCCATACTGATTTCCACAGTGGTTGCACCAGTCTACACTCCCACCAGCAGTGGAGCAGAGTTCCTCTTTCCCCACAGCCCTGCCACCATTTGTTATTAGTTGATTTCATTATAGCAGCCATTCATTCTGGGGTGAGGTGGAATCTCAGCATTGTTTTCATTTGCATCTCTCGATTGACCAGGATGTTGAACATTTTTTCACATGTTTATTTGCCATTTCTACTTCTTTGTCTGAGAAATGTCTGTTCATTTCAGATGCCCATTTTTGGATTGGGTCTTTACATTTGGGAGGTCTGAATTTTTTAAGTTCTTTATAGAGTCTAGATAGTAGACCTTTGTCTGAGGCACAGCAGGTGAAAATTTTTTCCCACATTGTGGGTTGTCTCTTCACATTGTTGGTGGTTTCTCATGCTGTGCAGAAGCTTTTTGATAAGAAGAGACCCCACTTATTGATTGTGTTAGTTCACGTGCAACTGAGGTTTTGTTCATGAAATCTTTTCCTACACCCGTGTCTTCAAGAGTTCTACCTAACCAGTGTTTCTGTTTTAATGTTTAGATCTTTAATCCATTTCAATTTTACTTTAGTGCATAGTGAGAGATATAGGTCTAGTTTTAATCTTTGGCAAGTTGAAACCCAATTTTTCCAGCACCATTTATTAAAGAGGCTATCTTTCCTCCAGTGTTGAACTTTTTATTTTTATTATTTTGTTTTGCAGTATGTCCTTGACTAGAATCCTAGAATATGTAGGTGTTGATTCTGGAACCTTGCACTTAGAATACTCTTTCTAGGATCTATTCTTATTGTTACCTACATCCACAGTGATAGCTTCTATTGTAACGTCATGTTCCATTACATACACCTTAAACATCAGTTTCCCTTTTCTCATTTGAGACACATTCATGTTATTTCCACTGTTTGTTGACTACAAAAAAGCTGACCTAACTGAATATTTTCCTTCAGTTTTGTTTTGTTTTCTCCAGTGTGTGTGTGTGTGTGTGTGTGTGTGTGTGTGTGTGTGTGTAAATGAGTAATACTATTATACTCTTTATGGATTCTGGAAGTCCAGTATTACATTACATAACACCAAAGTTCAGCCTAATTGAATATTTTCCTTCAGTTTTTGTCTTTATTTTTTTTCTTTTTGGTGTGTGTGTGTGAGAGAGAGAACATAGGTAATACTATGAAACTCTTCCTAACTCTTTCAGGAAGCCAGTATTACGTGATAGCAAAGCTAGACAAAAACATCAAAGAATAAAAACTACAGACCAATATCCACCATGAACATATATGCAACAATACTAAAAAATGCTATTAAATCAAATCCATCCAGATAGTAACATTAATCGTTACTCTATGGAATTTATTCCAGGAATGTAACATTCCTTCAATGTATGAAAATCAATCAATATAAAAAATTAGTATAAAGAAAAGAATTATCATCTCATTAGTACAGGATAAGCTTTTGCCAAGCTTTTACATTCTTTCATGGCAAAGGTACTCAGAAAGCTAGGAATAGAAGCGAACGTCCACAACCTATAAGGACCATTTATGAAAATCCACACCTAACATTGTATTTAAAAGTGAAAAGCTAAAAACTTCCCACAAAAGATCAGATAAAGAAAAAAGTAGCATGTCACCATATCTGTTTAAAATTGTAACAAAAACTCTATCCACAGCAATTAGGGAAGAAAGAATAAATTTAAAATATCTAATCAAAAAAGCCAGAAGTAAGAGTATAACTACACTTCAGTATGATTTTATATATAAAAATGGGCAAAAATCTATTAAGTAATAGTCTTACTCAGGTGATGGGATCCAAAATCCCCAAATAAAATCCAGTTGTTTCAACGTACTGGTAATCAATTATCCAAAAAGAAAATGAAAATAATTTCATTTACAGCAGCATCTAAATGAATCAAATGCCCAGTAGAAAGTTTAACCAAGGGTGTGTGAGCCTGCTCTTTGAAAGCTACAGTATGTTGCAAAAATTCAAAAAAGTTTAAATAAATGAAAAAGCGTTCTCTGTTTATGGGTTGGGAAACTCAACATTGATAGGTGACAATACGTCCCATTGTGACCTGTATAGGTCACAAACCTGGCATCAACATTCCAATGACCTGTTTGCAGAAATGGAAAATCCAATCCAATAATATATCTTACTAGCCAAATTAATCTTGACAAAAAGAACAAAGTAGGGTGACTCACACTTTCTGATTTCAAACTTTATTATGAAACCAATGTAATTATAATTGTGAACAGAATCAAATGTCCAGAAACAAAGAACCTATACTTCTGGCTGACTATTGGCAAGTACATGAAGTTCATTCAATGGGGAAAGAATGTTCTCTTCGACAAATTGTTTGGGGACAAATGCAAATCCATGTGCAAAGAAGAATGGAGTTGAATCCCTTCCTCAGACAATACATGAGCCAAAATGTATCTATGACTTATATATGCATTGAAACCATAAAATCTACTAGGACAGATATATGGGTAAAAATTTCATGACCTTGGATTTGGCAACAGTTTCTTTGATATCACATCAAAAGAAAAAGATAATGTAGATGACTTATAGTTATTAACTATAAATAGTTAATAACTACAAATAAAGGCACAGACTGCAGCTCCCTAGAGGAGGAATTTCATGAGGACACCAGTCATGCTATTGTAAAACCATGCTATACATGTCAGTAGTGAGACAAAGGAAATGACACAGCAAGTTGAGGTATAACAATGCTTTATTCCCCTTGGAAAGTCTGTCCCGCAGGCACCCCTTTCTGAAAACAGCTGGTTTTTGAGTATGTACAGAGTGCTGTTTTCTTCCCTGTCAAGTTCCACTGTTCTCTTCATCTCATGAACATCTTGAGGTCTCTTTCCATCTGCTCGTATCACAAGCCCGTTTTCTTTACCTGAGTCCCTCTCCCCATTTCAGAGTTGCAATGACCCTTTCTCCCTTCTGCCTCTCCCTCCCTACTTCCCTCACCACGGAGAATCCCTGTAAGGTGAAAGGCAGCCTCAGTTTGCACTCATAGAAATGGCAGCCTGTTGTCTTGATATTAAGACACTGGACTTTGGATCCTCAGCCTCCACTTAGTGTTTAACACTCTCCTCTTCCCTTTCTGCAATGCTTTTGTCTTAAATGCTGAATTTGTTGTCTTGCTTTCTTTACCCCTAACAACAGTATTTATGGGGATCTTAATTCAGCTGGATAGTGTGTCTAACTATAACATAGGAATACAATCTCTCCTATTATTGACAAAGGCACGTGAAAAACACAACCAGAATTGACAACTTTCATGTGCTGAGGCTCCCAGCCTCATCCTCAAAGAACTTCAGTGACAGCAGGGAGGAATATAGCTGACCTGGAATGATGTGAAGGAAGTTTGGAGGAGTCTAGTGCTGAGCAGTGTGCACGGAAAATATACTTATGAGGGGGCGATAGTTTTAGGGATGGAGAGCGCTACCAGGGTTTAGAGGGTAGGTGCCAGAGACGTGGCCAGTGCCCCACAATGCACAGGACAGCTCACTGAGCAAAGAGTTGCACACTTCAAAATATCCACCGTGCCAAGACTAGGAAGCCTTGATCTGAGCTGGACCTCCAGTCTCTTCACTGTCCAGGAAAATTAAACCTCAGCCATCATTTTAGAGATAGGTGGGTAGAGGAGGCCTTCACTCCAATCCCACAGCCTGCTTCTAGGCTTAGGTAGACAGGAAAGGAATATGTTCTTCATGCAAGTAAGCATCTCCATTGCAGAACTCTCTTTGCTGCAGTATTGGCAGCGAGTGCTGTTTCCTTTCAGATGGTAGGACAAGAGACTGGCCCAGCGAGCCTGTTCCAGTCTACAAAAGTATCTCTTTCTTTGATCCCACAATGATTCTTCAATGAGACAACCATCTGAACTTCACAGCTCAGCCTTTTAAAGAATCACCAGATTGTTGTCCCTGAAGTGGGACTTGCAAAAGGACATGCAGTATTTTCCAAGTAGCTACCTGTGCTATATATTGCACTTAACCTACTATCCCACATAATTTTGTGTGTTGAAGATACTGATAAAGCATCGAAAGTAGGAGCAGCTCTACTCTAACGACCTAGTGGGAAGAGTCCACTCACTGAGCCCTGGAAGGCAGGCCATGGAAAGAGAAAAGAATGAATCTGTCAGGAAAATGTTATCTCCCCTTTACCAGCAAGTTTGCAAGAGTCTCCCAACTCATCCTCTCAGATTCCCAGGAGAAGCAATTTGAGCATTATGTATTTGAGGAAGGAAGGTCACTGAGATCCTAGAAGTGTGAAGAGCTCAGTTCCATGGGTTCCAGACAGGAGGATCTGGGCCAACTTCAAGCTGAGGAACCTAAGTGAGGTCCATGAGTGAAACGACCACAGGAACATGGTGGTCGGGTTGACCATTCACACCGCTTATTCAGAGCCAAAAGAGCACCCACTCCTTCAATGCTGACTAGAGTTTATTCTTTCTTTGACCACCATTGAATATCCAGGCCCACTCAACACTGTCTGGGGGCCAGGGCCAGCCTCACAGAGGAGTGCAGTGCCACTGGTTCCAGTTACAGGGCATGGGGATGTGATGCAAAGTGTGACTCATTCTCTGCATGGCCTTGTTGCTCTTGTCTACGTGAGAGTAGACAGGAAAGCCAAGCTTGTCCATAGCCAAGGCCTGTTTGTAGATAACATAGGAGACAAGGCCCTGGCTCCTGTACTCAGGCAAGGTGCCTGCTACCCGCATTTCTCCAGTCTGGTCCATTAGGGTCCAGGACACAAGGGTCCCCTCAGGTCCTAGTAGACAGAAGCTCAGAAAGCTCCGTATACAGCGCTCAATGAATCTTTGGCTCCTCTCATTGCCACCAAAATACCAAAATTTGTTCACAAAGGTAGCTTGGGTAACATCCAGGGATGAGAGTTGAAACATGTCTTGGTTGCTAGGGAGAGACAAAGAAGAAAGCAAAATCCATGAATATAGGTATGTATTTGTCCCTACCGCTGTCATCTTGAGAGACAGTCTAGGAAACAGCAGTGGCAAAGTGCAGGAAGGCATGGGTGAGCTTGTGATGAAGGAGGAACAGAACAAAAGCCAGGGTAGCTGGAGGAGTGAGCAAGAAGGAGAAAGGTGGAAGTGGGAGATACAGGCACAGGTCCGATTTATTTCTGTTAAGAGGGGAGATGGCGGACTGTTTTAAGCAGAGGGGGAACATGGTCTGAGCTATAGCTGTAAAAAACCTACTCTGAGTGCTCTGAAGAACATTGACTGTAGGGAGGCTAAAGGCAAAGCAGAGAGAGCAGGAGGGAGGTCACTTCAGTGGCAAGGTTGAGCAGGACAGAGTGACATTTATCAAACTCACATAGCCTTGGGCTTGCCATCATGCAAGGATAATTTTTTTGCATCCAGCAGAGAAGGAGCCAGTTTCTTAGCTGTCTGAGATCCCATGTAGAGGAAGTTTTCTGAGTGTTTGACTTGGTAAGATTTAGTGGCTGCAAGATTTTGTATCACCTCATTCAGGCTTGACTGTGAACCTAGATGGGTTTATAAAGAGACATGATGGTTTTAAGCACATTCCAGGGAGAAGCCCTCCTGAGGAGCAGGAAATGTTGGAAACCCTTAGTTCTGGGTGTTGTGCTGTTGTTGGGTGAATAGTTACTTGGAAAGGAGTTGTGTAATTTTCTGTTTTATATAAATGAAAGCATGTTCAGGTATGAATTCATTCACAGTCGTGTTCACAGTGGCAGTAGTAAGACTGAAACTAAGTTTTCTGGGCTACATAATCATGTAGTTTTGATGATCAAAGGCAATGAGATATAAAAATAGCCAATATCTACTGAGCTATCTTCTCAATATGGTATATTCTTGCAGGAATGGCTTGAGATCTAACCACACCTCCTGGTGTCCATTCCCTGGAATAGTCCTTTCCTACATTGTGTCTGGCTTTGGCTCTATGATTTGCATTCACCAATGCAAAGAGCAAATTTAATGCAAGAAGAGGGTTAACCGTGCTTGTGTCTTGGGGCTTTCTCTTTCTCTTTGTTCCTGGTTCTTTTGAGATTAACATCACCAAATAGCCCCCGACTAGCTTGCTGGTGACCTACACTCCTGTGATGCGGTCGGTAATCACAGCCGGCAGCCACCTCGCACTGACACCAGAGCCATCCTTCGGGTCTGTGGAGAGGCCACGAGGAAAGAGCCAGCGCAGAGCTCTCCCATCAGAGGACGCACCCTGCGAGATGCGCTCTGTCATGCAGCGAAAGCTAATGGACACATCCAGGATTTGTACACAGCTCTTCTTATTCAAAATTAATCTTTCAGTGCCCTGTGACCAATATTGTCCTCGTGTTTCTATGATCCCAGAGAAGGCAGGACACTGTCTAGGATCACACTGGAAGGAGGGGCCGATGCCATCCTTGGGAGTATGAGTCCAGCAAAGTGTGCTTGTGACCAGGATGTCATGCTTGGTGACCTGAGGGGACCTTTGTGACACAGAGAGCTGTACTCATATTCCAGGAAGGGGCCGGGCAACACTCTGCTACTGGCATCGATCACCCGAAGGACTCTGCACATAGCTGCAGAATAAGCCGCAAGTTCTTTGCAGTAGTTAATGATATGTTCCTCCTTTGCAGATGGAGATGTAAACTGATGGCAGCAGGCTGAGGGTCTGGAGCTTGGAGGAAGGAAGCTAAAGTCACCCTGGATTTATCAGGACAGAAACATGAGTCTGCATTGTCCCATTCTTTTACTTACTTTGAATTTGGAAATGTTGTTTCCAGTTGATGACTTCTGGAGAGCCAAGGGATTCCTGGGCTTCTTGGGGATCCTTGGTGTACACTTGGTACGTATTGGTGTAGTGATCGAGGTCATCTGTCATGTCCTGTTATTGTTTGAAAGGGGGGAATAAAACACCCCTTACAGGTAGTGATTTAATCCTAGTTCCATTATACTGTAATACTCTTAAGTAATGAAGTATTGGTATTTTCACTGGTGCAATCTATTTCTGAATCATTTAAATCACAAGGTCAGGATCAGGGATTCAAATATTCATTTAATAATGGAAAATTCCAGAAAACTTTTCAAATCCAAGACACAACTATTCATCAGCATTCTGTATCTTAGTCATTCTCAGCATAAGGAAGATAAAGCAACTGATGAAGGAAAGCTTCTGTTGCAAGAATAAATTTGACTACAACTCAAAGACTTGCAGAACACAGCTATGAGCATGGCAGCCTTAGACTTAATGCAGATAACTGTAGATTTCAAATCTCCATTTGTACATAATAAAACCAAACAATGTGTAAACTGATGAGAAATGCTATTTTTAAAACCTACTATGGTCAAACAAATTATTATTTGAAAAAACAAAACCACATATTCAGAAAGACACCTTCAAATTATTAAATAACAGGTAAGACTATTTGAAAAAAGGAGGCAGAGAAAAATATTACCACAAAGGGTAGAATGAGAATTAGTTGGAAAATATTGCACAAAAAATGCACTCACAAGTCAGGAAAGACACTAAAGACATCTTTTATTGTTTAAGATCAGGTATAAAAGATCAAGTAATTTTATTTCAGTTCCATTTATATTATTAGTTTGCATTTCTTCATTTTATATATTGTTTACTTTAGTGATTTTTAAATCTTTTTTTTTTTTTTGGTACTGGGGATCAAACTTGGAACCTTGCGCTTTTGAGGCAGGTGGCAGAAACACTGAGCTAAATCCCCGGCTAGTAATTTTTTAATACTTTGCATTACATTAAAATACAATTCTTTGTATTTTATGTTCTATTTACTTTCATTTTGAATCTTATTTTTAAATTCTAATTGATTTTTAAATCACAGATAAAATTGTATATGGTTTTTATATGCAACATGTTTTGAAGTAGAAGTCATGCATTGCTTAACAGTGGGGATGTGTTCTGAGAAATGCATTCTTAGGTGATTTTGTTGTTGTACAAATATCATAGATTGTACTTTCAGAAACTAAAATGGAGACAGTGTTACTAGGTGACAAGATCTCATAGTACTAATGCCTTCTCTATCATCCCTTATTGACTGAAAAGTGATGATACAATGCATGACTATGTGTATACACTGTGGAAGAGTAAATCTAGCTAACTAGCATGTTCATTATCTCACAGTTACAGATTTTGTAGTGAGAACACTTTATTCTCTCTGCATTTTTCAAAAAGATTATATGAACTATCATCACCATGCTATACAGTAGCTTTCTTGAACTTACCCCTCGTTTCTACCTTGTATCTTTTGGCCAGCATTACCTCAGCCTTCCATAACCACCCCAACCACTGGCAACCACCATTCTACTCTCTGCTTCAGTGAGATCAAGTGCTTTAGATTTCACATGTGAGCAAGGTCTAGTGATTTGTGTCTTTTGGTGGCTGGCTTATTTCACTTAACATAATATCCTCTGTGTTCATTCACGTTGTCACCAATGGCAAGATTCTCTTATTTTTATGTCTAAACAGTATTCCACTTTTTATATATACCACATTTTAAAAATCCATTCATCCACTAGTGATCACTCAGGTTAACTCTCCATCTTGACTATTCTGACAGAGATTGCACTAAATCAGATAATTACTCAGAGGTTCTTAGCAAGCTGTCTGGTCTGGTCGAAAGCCCAGGGTTGCTTCAGCCATCATGGTGCTGGAGCACACTTTAGCCCAGGGCAACCACACTTAGTGAGGCACTGGAGAGCACTAACAACTCAGAGTCCTCTGTGACCTTCCTTCCACTACGGGCTGCCCAGTAGCCAGGGTGCTGAGACCAATGGGGCACTGGTACGAGTCAGGGACCATGCCCACCATTAAGCCTGGAGCCTAGGGTTCTGAGATGCCCCCTGGTACCAGGGCAGATCTAGAAACTCATCATGTGGGTGCTCACCTTGAATGAGGGGGTATTGAATTCTACCCAAGGCTAGGGTGTGTGGGGGGTGCTCAGTATTGGGGTCCAAAGCAAAATTCTATTTTTACCTTTGCTTTGCCCAAGTAGACAGAGCTATGTTACATCAAGCTGAGGATGGAGTGTCCTTTATTCCATTTTTAGTGTGGTCTTTTCTTATTATTGTGCCACAGTTGGGTACTGTGATTTATCACCTGGTTTTCTTAGCTCACCTGCTATTTTCGTGCATGGATATGTAATTGTTCAAATTGATGTTTCTGTGGGGAAAGTATTACTGGAGGAACGTCTTCCACCCTATTGTTCCACCTCTTACCTTAATTTTTTTAAGTGTATGAATTTTTATCTCTGAAATGTATTCACTATTTAGTTTCATTAATTTCAAGTCTTTTCCTCAAGAAAATATGGAAAAATAGAAATTCTAGCATTGTAATTTAGCTCTTTATAGTCAGTCTATCTTATTGTCCTGCATCATGCCTTCCTACATTTTTAGAATGTATTCCTTCCCTTCTCAGTCTGACAAAAATGTATATGTGTGTATATATAGAGAGAGATTATATATTATATATAGATATATAATGATGATGAAACCTCCACAAAGAAGGGTCTGCAGCATTATCCTGAAATCCCCCAACAGCCATAGTTTAATCATATTTTACTTGGACTATTTCTATATCTTGTGCATGTCCTATTCTTTCGCACTTCACACCAGATGGCAAATTACCTGTTCATCTATGTTTTCTTCCAGGATGTGAACTTATCAAGTTCAGGGACTTGTAGACTATCACTGTAATTCATCTCTGAATCTCTAGGTTTTACAGTTTTCTAGGCACATGGTAGACACACAGCAAATGTGAACATGGAAGCGTATTTGTTCCACATCTGGCACTTACCTGCTCCTGAGGGCGGATAACCACTGTATTGAAATCAGGCCACTTGTCTACCAAGGCTTTTAGTTTGAATGGGTTTCCATGGTTAATGTGAAAGACAGTCCCATAAACCTGCAAGACTCCCAAGAAAGTGAGAAAGTCAGTTCAGTAGGAAAGGATGGCAGAATCCCTTGCTTAATCTGGACAAGAATCATTTCTATAAATTGTGGCATTGTATGATCTAAAAGAGCTAAATAGATCATTTAAGTCAACAAACTCAATGTACTTCTTTTCTTTTTTTAACCTCAATTTTAAGAGTTTACTCATCAAATGGGAATCATAATGCAATACTAAAGTATTCAGGAAAATAAAATTAATGAATTTAAGAGCACCATTCTTTATTATGAGATTTTATATTTTCTTTCTTTCTTTCTTCCTTCCTTTCTTTCTTTCTTTCTTTTTTTTTTGGTACCGGGGATCAAACTCGGGTCCTTGCACTTGCGCAGCAGGCGGCGAAACCACTGAGCTAAATCCCTGGCCCTATATTTTCTTTTTCTAGACTTTCTTTTATTGAGTGAAAAATTATAAAATTATAAAATTATAAAAATAAAATGACTGATAGTTGTTATTTTCCCCGCTGAACGTATGGATTATTTCTATATTGGCAAACATAATTCATTTTTACTTATTTTCAATGGCTGAATAGGATCCCACTATATGGATATTTCACAGTTCATTCAGTTATTTAGCAATCAGTGACCATTTGAATGTACTTTTCACTGTATAAAATAATTCCTTGTAAATTGTGTTTGGACAAAATCTTTGCATGTGTACCTACTGTTTTCTTAGACTATCCAGAAAGGTAATTTCTGACTCAGGTCATATACATGTTTCAAATGTCTTCACCCATATTTCCACATAACACTTGAGAGTTAAATGAACTCCTATCAACTAGCAGAGGCTGTAACCTAGTGCTCAAAGGAATAATCTTGGGG
The DNA here is from genome assembly GCF_053883595.1 of Heterocephalus glaber. Lineage (NCBI taxonomy): Eukaryota > Metazoa > Chordata > Mammalia > Rodentia > Bathyergidae > Heterocephalus > Heterocephalus glaber. Next base: position 3,017,502 of record NW_028258480.1, read on the forward strand.
CCTCACAGCCTGGGTCCAGTCTTGGATTCCCACCCCTGCCATGTTGTACAGGCTTCTGGGAGAGAAGGGTGGGAGAGAGAGAGAGAGAGAAGAATGAGCATGAACGAGAGAAAACCTGTGGGTGGTAAAAGTCCTTATGTTTTAGGGGCTAGGGAACGCAATAGTGGATACCATCATGGACTTTACAGAAACTGCAAACGTAAAGGCTCATCAGATACCGCACGGAAATATGCCAGTGACCACAGATCGAAGAGGTGTTCTGTACTTTCATATCTCTCATTGTGAAAACAGAGTGCCTAAAGACAATGTCAGCATCCTTCTCACCCCACATGAACTACTGATGTTAGACCAAGAAGAAAGAGAAGATGTACAATATTTCTAAGTTAATTAAAGCTTATTAAAATTAAGTCAACTAAGTTCTAATTAAAATATTTTTTCTACTGAACTCAGAAAGTAGTGAGAAATCATAGGGAAGCGACTACTATAATTTGAATCATTTGTAGTTGATAACTTTAATAAAATATATTTAATATGTAATACTTAGAAGAATGGAGATATTTTCTCAACTGGCCCTCAAGTAAGTGCTGCACAGTTGTGAACTCTAGAATATACCTCCATCAAAAATACCTAGCACATGGGCTGGGGATTTAGCTCAGTGGTTCCACCACCTGCCTCACAAACGCAAGGTCCTGAGTTCGATCCCCAGTACCAAAAAAAAAACAGAATGTGTATTTTAGGCCGGGGATTTAGCTCAGTGTTTCTGCTGCCTGCCTTGCAAGTGCGAGGTCCTGAGTTCAATCCCTGGAACAAAAAAAAAAATCTCTTCCTTTAGGGAATGGGGAAAAAATAAGAACCAGGATACATCATGTAAAGTTACAAGTTCCCAATGAGAAATGTAAATGTACTGTATACCTAAAATGTACCAATAAAAGAATTTTTTAAAAAAGAATTCAGAATTGAAAAAAAAAGTACCTAGCACACAAGTATTTTATATTACTGCTAGGGCAAAATGCATATCTTAAGTTTACAACCAGAGTAATGCTCTTCCCTCATGAAAGCTGAGGTGCTTAGAGAGACTTTATCTCACCACATGGATGTTCTAAGAGAAGACCATTGGGAATCTCCAAGACTTTTGTTAAAATGTTTGGGATCCACTTACCACAAGAAATAAAGGGAAATTTAAATTACAAAATTCTATATCACAGAGTATTGAATAAAAACTTTTAGGCTGGAGAATTTTTTAAAATAGTCAGTCCCATAAAATATCTCTGGTTACTGTCCATAGAGAGTCTATCTGATATAATATCCAAGAAAAATATGCTATCTTTCCAGGATTTCCCTGGATCTTCAGAATTCTCAGGTGAACACAGTTAAATATTATATAATATTGATTCATATTAAAGAAGACGACTACATGAGATTTGTTGACTTTATTTTTAGAATAGTTGATGTGAAATCATTTTGGTAGTAATTAAAGAACACAGCCAATGCCCCATTAAACTATTTCTATTGAATGAAAATAAAATCCTATGTTCTACAAATAAAAGGATGTTGTATTTTCTCCTTTGTCATAAAGGAATAACAAATCTGTTAGAGAATGATGAATTTTAATGAATTCATCTTATCTAAATCTTACACAGGAATTATACATGACCTTTTTTGGGGGGGTATCGTGGATTGAACTTAGGACCTTGCAGTTGTGAGGCAGACGACGGTACTCCTGAGCTAAATCCCTGCCCCTATATATGACCACTTTATGGGAGTGTCATATAAATGTGTTATAAAGGAATACAAGTTTAGAGATAATTTTCCTCCTAAAAAGACACACACACAAGTACAAAGTTGATGGAGACTAAGGGTAAGGGTCAAAATCTATAGAGCTGCTCTTACACAGCTCTGGACGCAAATATTTATGTGCATGTGTTTTATTGAATCCTAAGGTTTCTAATCAGTTGTACAGGGATAAGGAAGACACCAAAATAGCCTGGTTGACTTATGACAGTTAACCTCTCACCTGGCGAATGTTCTTCAGAAGTAAATAAATTAAACATTAATATGTAAATTCAGCTCGTTTCAGGAAAACTCTAGGCAGATTTCAAGGGTTATTAGTAAACACTCCTTGAAAAGGAGCTGGAATAATGTGTTCAGTTAGCACAGAGGAGGAGGTGGCCACTGCCAGTCACTCTCAGTGACATTGGGCAAATCCGGAGCCTCCCTTTCCTTCCAATGGCATGCACGTCATAGCAAGATTCTTGCAGAGAAATGATGCACATTACATGGGAGAAGATATCAAACAGTGCCTGGCTCCAGACAGGTGCATTCTCTCCTCTTTCACAGAAGGTCTCCCTTTCTCCCCTCCGCATTTCCCTTGGTCACCTTTAAGGATGCCGGAAGGCTCTTGATCAAGGACTTCTCCAGCACCTGCAGCATCTGTGCACCTTGCAGTGGAAACATCTTGGAGGACACCTTAGGCTGGAGAGGTGACCGAGAAATATCCAGGAACGAGACGAGCTGGAGGAGACTCTCTAGTGGCTGTCAAGTCTTCCTTCAGTGTGTTTTCATCCAAGTCCTCACCAGCTCTATGGAAAGACAAGACAGCTTGAAAGCATAAGGGTCCGGTCTCTTTCTGAATTTTTCAGTTACCTTTCTTACCCTAGCCATTAGTTTCACTTTATATTAACAAGCACAGTTTAAAACATACAACATCTTATGCATTTCAACTACTGTCAGTAATCCTCCTGGCTTGGGTAACATTGGAAAAGTTACCTAGCTTCTCCATGCCTTAAGGAAGATGAGATAATTCATTATCTAACACAGAATTCTTGCAAGGATCAAATAAGTGAATACATGCCATGTGCTCAGTAGAGTACTGGTCATATGAAAAGCATTGAATATGTTATTTATTTCATTAGTGTTGCACCCAGTGAGAGAGAACCAACCAGAGACCGATATTAAATCCACACAGGAGTTTATTACTGGCCGGGACCCGAGCCGAGCATCGGACTCGAGCCTCGACTGGGGGTTGACAAACATGTTTTATACACCTTTGTGGTCAACAGTTTCTAGGCCCCCCTATGGGATAGAACTAGCAAAGCAAGCAAAAGGTACAGAAGCGGAACGTCCTGCAGTTAGAACATTTGTAAAACAATAGTTGATTAATTGTTGTTTCTAAGAGACTCTCTAAGGGGAGGAGGTTTCTAAGTTTCCTCCCTCTGAGTTCATCTAAAGGGCAGGCAGGTGGGTCAAGCAGCAATATGGAGTCTGTCTTGCTAACTAGGGTCCTTCAATTAGTACTTCTACTATCACTACTCTCCTTTTCTTTCTCCCCACTGAATATTGCATGTTGAATATTGGTTGCTGAACATTGCATGTTTCCTTATGCATTTACTTCACTGTAGGACATTTTAACATGATTTAAGTATAAACAATCTTTTCGAAAATTATTACCAAGTCATATTCAGTGCTGACACTCTTGTCCTGTCACCAAGCCTCACACTTTTTTTGAGACTGACTTCATCTCTCAGCCTCACTCTTGGACCTGTGACTTTTTGTAGCATTACTAGGTGACATAAAAAGAGCACGTTTGCAAAGTTGGCTCACTGCATCACATTTGGCTCTTCTAAATCCCTAACATCTCAACTACATAGAAAAGAAAGAAAAGAGCCTGTGCAGTCATGCAAGTGTGACATCTGCAGTGCAGAAAAGTAGCTCTGACATAGTGGCATGGAGAAAGAGCTGAGAGCATTGCATTAAACCTGGCCCGAGTGGGAGGCCAGGCTCCAGGACAGAACCTGGGAACCCCGTGATTTCCAAAAGGCAGGGGGGAGAATTTTGCTTTGGGCTGAGATAAGGTAACAGGACCTGGATTTAACTTTCCACCTGAAATGCTTACAAATCTCATATGTTATAACACGCAGGGCTATAATTTCTGGAAAAAGAGAAAACAGAGAAAGGTTGACTGTGGCTCATGGTAGAGCACTTGCCCAGCATGCATAAGGTCCTTGGTTCAGTCTCCAGCATCACAGAGAATAAGCAGACAGTTCCTAGGTGAGTGTTGAGACTGCATCAGCTTATCGTTTGAAGGCGCTTACAGACTGCAGCTCAGGGAACCTGATGGGGCAGAGCCTCTCCCTGACTTGAGCACGCAGGAACTATAGTTTGGGGAGGTCAAAGTGCAGCTTGAGAGAAAGACATAAAAACGTTACACAAAACAAAATCAGACCTATAATTTAAAATATGTTTAAAAGAACTTATAGAAGTGAAAAAAGGACAGGAAAACGTGGCTAAGAGTGGATTAAACAGTAAAGAAGAAAAGATTAATTGAGACAATGACACAACAATGACACACAAATGGGGAAAAACTCAGAAGATTCGTTACTGTTAAGGTGACATTTCTCCCAGCATTGATCCAATCAGTCACAAGACACTCTGGGTCTTATTTATATACAGTGCCACATGATTATAAAATTCACAAGATTGTAAATCTTACTGGAAACTTGTGGTAATCAAGAGTTATGTAGGTAAAAGGACAAGCAAGTGGAATGTTAGAACAGAATAGAAACACACAGTAGACTGGATATTTCTGATCGACTCATTTTCTACAAAGGTGTCTAGGCAACTCAGTGATGGATAAAATAATAGTCTTTTCCACAAATGGTGCTGGTTTTTATTATTACACGGTCAAGATGACTTACTAACGGACTTGAGTAGTTATAAATTTCTGACTGTAGCTGTCAGGAGAAAGTCATTGCTTACTGTGTATATTTGCCTTTCTGTTACTTATTTAAGGACCTCACTGCTCCACTTTATGAATCTGAGAAAGTAATAAAAGCAGCCCTTAAAATGTCATATTCTCACAGAAAAGCAGCATCAGACAAAGCCACTTTTTGGCCATAATGGAGAAGTATAAAAATAATTAAAAATCGGGCCAGGGATTTAGCTCAGTGGTTCCAGTGCCTGCCTCTTAAGCACAAGGTCCCAAGTTCGATCCCTGGTACCAAAAAGAAAAAAAAAATTTTAAACCAAAACCACTTCATAATCATGTTTAGGTACAGACAAAAGCAAGAAGAAAGTCTAATCTGCAAAAGGGCCAAGCCTACCTCTCTCCAGTGACACATGATTGCCCTTTGCTTCCCTCTGCTCCTCTCCTTCTGCTCCACTAACAAAAGTAGTCATTAGGATTTGCCGTGCTTTCCAGCAGGATCCAAGCCAGAACACAACCATGTTTCCTTGAATTCTTCCCAGAGTCATCTTCTGAAGACCCTCTTACAACCTTACTCTGAACATGTCACATTTCCCCATGGAATGCTGTTTCTCTTAACTGTGGCAGCTAACGCTCCCAGTTTTGTCAGATTACAGGAATATTCCAGTTGGCTTTGGACTAGAAGTTTCCACCAAACCTAACTGCTGATTTCTGAGGCGCTGGTTCCCACTGGCTCACTCTCTGTTACCTTTGACTTCGCAGCTCTCAAGCTCTCTTCCTTCAAGAGCACACCCCGGGGGCGTGGGTTGCATGAGGGTGTCATGTGAGTATAAGACACACAGAATAACTTTATGTTAAATCCAGGAGATGTCAGGCTACTTATATTTCTTGAACTGTACAGTTTGGAACTATCCTCTGAGAATGTGCACACAAACAGCTAAACAGAGTGCCCAGTGAATAGAGTGGTGAGATTGCCCGAGAACCTGAGACTCTTGCTATAGCCAGCAACGCTGGGCAGTGGGCAGAACACTTGTACATGAACCTCAAAACATTAGACCCTGACATTCTAGAAGTGGAAACAAATCCAAAGAAAACACTCTAGAAGAAAAAACACAAATAAAAGTTTATAAAGCCACACTAACACAAACAAGTGCTAAACAAATGCCAATGTCCAGAAATAGGGAACAGGAAGATAAAGTATAATCTAGCAGGGTGATCCAACTCTTTGGGTTTAACAGAATACGCATAGGCATAATATATAATACATGTAGACACAAGAGATGTTAAAATAAAATTAGAAAATGTGGGACATGAAAGAGTTCCTATGTAACTACAGAGTATAGGCATAAATTCTAAACAGAACATAGGGAGTAGATTGTGGTAGTAGCATCTTCAGGTGTAGTATTTCAAGTAAAACTTATTTGCTGTATGATTCTAATGAACAGTCTGGTCTGCATTATTCTTATTTCCTTCCTAACTTTAAGTTGAACCACCTTCTTTCCAATCATGCAAGGAAAAGACTGCCTACCTAATAATGTAACCAGACCGATAAAACATAGTCATGTTTGAAGCGTCCTCCATTCGTCTACTTGCCTCCAGAAAGGCACTCAAATCTCTCCTTATTTTCTACTTGAGAGAAAAGACTTCTAAGAATTTTTCATTTCACTTGAAAAACTGTCCTGTACAAAGTAGGTGCCAGATACATTTTTTATGTTTTTTAATTTAGAAAATGTTTTTATTGTAATTATTAATTCATATTAATTGGACAGAATGACAGGCTTCACTGTGACATTTTCGTACCTGCCCATGCTGTGGTTTGATCATGTCATTCTTGTTTCTTGAACTGAGATTACTCTTTTTCCTACAGCATATTTACCTGAATATTCTATGTGTAACTCAGTATGAGCATTGTGATTTGACTCACTTAAGCAGAATGGTGTGCCAAAAAGCAGACATTAAATAGTTTTAAAATAAACATTATCACATATATTTAAGACATAGCACATGATCTTATGGGAAATATATGGATAGTGAAAAAGATATAATTTTGAGTACGTTGACATACTCCAGGATGTCATTCTTTGTGTGTAGCCAAAGTAACTACAATCTACTCATTTAGCATGAGTACCACATATGTACAATTTTATTAATGATAGCTTGGACATTTGGTCTCTGCTTTAAGATGAGTTCTCACCTGAAAAGCTGTCTCCACACCTAGCTTCACAGACACCCTTGGAGCTGACTTCTGAGAGATGAAATGTCCCTCTGATGCAGTCAGTTCAGCGGAATCTTGAAGTTAGGCTTTTGTGTGTCTCCCTAGGGATTGCTGAGTTGAAGCTTGTAATGTAGTCTTTGCACCAAGTTGACATAGGTTTCGGCTTTTGTAGAATCCACCCCTCCCCTTCACGGTCTCACACTGAAGGCACTGGCTTTGCAAAGTTGGAAGGCAAGGCTGATGTGTGTCCTCTGCACTTCTCTTTCCCACACAAACATCACATTACCCTTTGCCCCCATAGGCACTGCGACTACTGTGCAAACCAAAGCTACATAAAATCAACAGGTTGGAAACTGGAAGAAAGGTCAGACTACACAAGAAAAGCCTTATTCATTGCCCTACTTTCTACTATCTGCAATAAAATCAAGGCAGTGGAAGAGATATGCATCAGATTTGATATTCAGGATTCAATTTCTGATTACTTTTCCTGCGCATGTGTAAAAGTGAATATTGCTTACATGGAGTGGCAGAAGCTATTAGGAGCCTTTTTTTTTTTTAAGATAAGCTATGCTTTCAGTTCTGCCCATTTTGAAGTACATTTATGTTTGTTGATTTCTAAAGTGCCCTCAAGACATTTTTCTTCTTGTCCTTGTACAAAAGGCTTGTTTTCTTTTTAATGATGCTAATCTCTTCAGCAGCCTCGCCTCCTTTGCCCCAATCTTTGTACATGATTTCTTTTGGGCCAAGATTTAAGTTTCCCCAATTTTTTGTTCTGCCTCCCCACCCCATTCTCAATATAATTCTTGATAAAAGCAGCCAGAGTACCCATGCCACAACCTGAATTATAGGCTGTCATGAAATTTCCTCCATCAGGTTTTTTAGTCCACATTATGGCTTGTATCTAGATGTCCCCAAGGCCTCATATGGTCATAAGTGGGACTTTTCAAAGGTGGCTGGATCTAGGGTGTGTGCCTCAGGGATCAAGGATGTGATCCTGGGATTGATTCATGGTGCAATGCTAGGATTAAGGCTGTCCAACATGGGTGTGAGTGCTACCCACAGTAAGAATGGGTAGCCTGGTTAAGATATAAGGGACAGAAAGAGGGTCCCTGCTTGTTACTTGTAGCTTGCTGCTTACTGCCTTGCTACTTTTTGCCTTCTGCCTGCCATGAATTTTTTCTCCTCTGAGATGCCCCTTTTGCCTGCCAGTCTGCCTTGGAGCCGCTCAACTATGAACTGAAGCCTCTACTAACTGTGAGGCAAATAAACCTTTTCTCCTTTAACTTTGAGTGTCAGATATCTTGTCTCAGCAACCAATAATCTCAGTAAAGCCTTGAGACACAGGCAAAATGTAGACAAATTTTCTGCCAGAGTATAACACATGGCCTCTAGTCCAGCTACCAATGAAGTCTTTGTTCCCAACTAAAACTTCCTGAGCCTGGTCTTTACTGCCCACATTCCTACCAGCCAGTCTTCTGAGCTCTGACTAGAATCTCCCATCAAGCTCTGTTTAGAGCATTTTGGGGCTTCTCTAGCCCACATATCTAAACTTTTCCAAATGCCTCCTCCAAGCCGGTTCAAATACTTCTAAACCATATGGTCCACAGTAATGGTCCCATTCTCAATACCAATTTCCTGTATTAGTGAGCATTCCTATTGCTGAGACACAATCTCTGACACCTATAAATTAAAGAAGGAAAGATAAAATTTGGCTCATATTTTAAGGAAATTTAGGCTGTAGTTGCCTGGCTCTGAGGCAAAAGCTTCATGGCCAAAGGGAATGGTGGAGCACAGCCACTTAATTCTTGACAGCCAAGAGCCAGAGCAAAACAGGGCTCCTGAGGAAGGGATGATAACTAGACATAGATCCCAAGGCCATGCCTCCATGATCCACCAAGACAAGCCCAGAAGTGTGTCCACTAAACCCCTAAGTGGAGTATAAAGCAAATCAACTTGACATTACACCCTAACCACTACACATATATACAACTGCACTTTTTAAAGGGGAGGGGAAAGCAACAGGGGAAAAATGGCTTTTAATGACCCTTGTCATTTTCTATAAAATGGATGATCATGGAAGATATTATGGTAAGTCGAATTAACAAGACAGAGAAAAAAATGTATTATCTCATTTATATAGAGAGTCTTTAAAACATTCACATATCCAGAGATGGAAAACTAAAGTGTGGTTATCAGAGAGGAGGATTGAGGTGAGAAAAGGGAGAGATGTAAATCAAAGGATACAAAATAGCTGATATGCAGGATGAACAGGTCTAGAGATCTAATGCTTAACATGATGAAACTGTACCATTTATGAGATTCACACAAAATGAGATTGTGGCTGCTGTGACCATGAAAACAAAATAAATTGTGTAACTATGTGAGATGATGTACCTCTTTGTTTCATTATGGTAACCATTTTCCAATTGACATTTAATCCAAAACCTCATATTGTGTGCATTAAATATACACAATAAATTTTATTTTAAAAAACTAATCTCTCAGGTATCATCTCCACTGACCATCATATAATTGTGAACTATTTAACATGATTTCTTTTCATTTTTATTAATGCACATTGATTATACAGATAATGGGTTTCTTTGTAGCGTTTTCACAAATTAACATGGTTATTAAGCATTGAAGCAGATCACAGGGCTTCCAGTAGAAGAATCGGGACCCTTTGCCCGCTAAATAAAGGGACATAGAAAAGCAAATTATATACTGTCCACAAGATGACACCACATCTTGGCAAACTGTCAAGTTCTCTACACTGGTAATCCAGATGTGAGACAGGAGTTCTTGGAGAAGAATTAAAGCAGCGTGAAGCAGACTCACTGAGCCCATGAGATGCTGGACAAGGCCGGTGGCCACTCCAGAAAGTCCTGATAACATCAGAGGGGTGTAGCCCACGCCAGGGCTGCTGGACCTGAAAAGTAATTTAGGTGCAGGAACCTGACAGTCCCATTGACCATTCACAGTGCTTCCCCAGAACTGAAACAACGCCCACTCCTTCAGTGCTGCTTACAATTTGCTCTGTCCACCCTTCCAGCCACATCACAGCCATCAATATTGTCTTGTGCTCAGAGTCAGCTTCACAGAGGCACACAGTTCCACTGGTTCCAGTCACAGGGCATGGCGACATGGTGCAGACGGTGGCTTATTTTCTGTATTGTTTTGTTGGCTTTGTCTGTATGGTTGTACACGGGGAATCCAAGCTTTTCAAGAGTCTGGGTCTGGATGTATAAGATATAAGAGACAAGGCCCTGGCCCCGGAACTCAGGCATGGTGCCTCCCATTCGCAGCTCGCCAGTGTGGTCCATCAGGGCCCAGGACACCAGGGTCTTCTCAGGCCCCAGCAGACAGAAGCTGGGAAAAGTCCGGATACAGCGCTCGATGAATCTCTGGCTTCTTTCATTACCACCAAAATGCCAAAATTTATTCACCAAGGCAGCATGGGTGACGTCCAGCGATGAGAGTTTAAACATCTCTTGATTACTATTGAGAAAAAGGGAAAAGAACAGACCATAGTATCAAGTACATTGTGTGTCCCCCCCAAAAAAATTGCAGTGAGAAGCAAGTAGGAAGATGGGCAACGATATGAACTCAGCAGCCAGGTGGGCTCATCATCTGACTAGCTGTGTGATTTTGTGCAGGTGACTTCTGTCTCTGCCTGCATGTCTTCTTGCATAAAATAGGGGTATTAACAGCACTTTTGTTAAAAGGCAGAAATAAATAAGGTGCATGCAGGTACCCCGAGTACAGTGCCACAAAACAAGGAACACTTCGTAAAAATTAAGTGTTTTTTCCAATTTTTCTGTGAATCTCCACAGATAATAAGACAGAGGACATCGTCTCCATATTACAGATAAGAAAAGTAGGTACACAGAAAATGACAAAGTACCCCAAAGTGATGCTAATGGGCAGTAAAGCTGGAGTTTGGAATCATGGACTCTTAGGAGACTGGTATCTGACAGTCCTCGGCCATCATGTTGAATGCAATGGAAAACTGAAGTGCGGAGTCAACTCGCTGGAGCCCTAATGGCCCATCATAGCACACGGAGGTGTGCAGACTCCTACAGTGGTGTAAAGAGGCTTCCAGAGGCAGCCTGGAAAGACCCTGCTGTGTGGGACTAGATAGAAATTCAAACCACCGATGTGCCCTTCACCTCTATGCTGTGAACAAGCCACTTCATCCTCAGATCCTGCCTGATGTCTTCTACCTCGATTATCTCATAGAGTGAACGAGAGGGTCTCATGGGATGTGAAATGAGGAGGTGTTCTCCTGTGGTACAGTCATGCACTTCACAGGCTGAGTGAACCTCTCGCAGTCACATTAGCACACAAGGAACTGAGCATCTGCCAGTCAAACTCCCATCAGCAGTTTTCTGTCCTATTCAGTTTTACAGTGCAAACAGGGGAAGATACACAATTTATTTTCTTTATTGGAAAATCTTTTCTCTGTTTATTCATTAAAAGCTTATTTAGTAAGAGCCTACTAGGTGCCAGGTGCTACTTGGCTGTGGAGGAACTGCTGGCAAGCCACACAGAGAAGATGCCTGCTCTGACAGGGCCTTCAGTGTAGCGGGGAGGCTTCAAGCAGCAAGCACGTCGCTAAGTAAACAAGTGGGCTGTTCTCAGACACTGATAAGTACAGTACATAAAATAAAAGTCGGGTTTTATAATGAGGATTTATGAAAGGGAGAATCGTTTTTGGTTTTGGTTTGGATTTGGTTTGGTTTTGGTTTCTTTTGGTGCTGGGGATCAAACTCAGGACCTTCGCTTGCGGGGCAGGTGGTGGAACCACTGAGCTAAATCCCCGGCCTGGGGAGAATCGTTTCAGATGAGGAACTCTCAATTAAGAACTGTCAAAGAAATCAAATTTGAAAGTATGGACAGTGATAACAAAAGAGAAAGATTTACGAAGATAATAGGAAAGAACAGTTTAGGCAGGCAAACAGCAAATGCAAACCACCCACGGGCACACGTCAGTGAGTGTGGGAGACTAAAGCAGCAGAAAAAAGTCCACAGCTGCAGGGAGGAGGGGACAGGAGCGACACCAAAGTGCAAGGTCTTGTCTGGTGCAGGTCTTGTTGCACCTGTAAAAGAAATTCAGTTTCATTTAATGCCATGAGAGGCATTGATGGCTTCTGAGCAGGTAAAGCACATAATCCACATAGCGACTAGAGGGATCACCCTGGAAATCAATTGCAGGGAGGCACATGGATGCAGGGAGCGAGGCTGGGAGGCCACTTTGGCGGAAGATGTTAATACATTGTACACAGCATCTTTTGTCAGACTTACATGACCTGGGGCGTCTCAGCTTCAGGACGAAAATTCTGCGTGTCCAGCAGGAATGGCACCAGTTTCTTCACTGTCTTTGGCATCATGTAGAGAATGCACTGTGTTTTCTTGACCTTGACCAATTTAGCAGCTGCAAGGCTTTGTATGACCTCATCCAGGCTGGACTGGGCACCTAGAAGGGCAGAAAGTAAGGATAACTGGAACTGTCCCTTCACAAAGTTTATGGACCGGCCCACTGGAGGGAAGCAGAACTTAGCGTCAGACAATCTTGCTTCTGTCAGTGCCACTTACTATGACTATGACCAAGTCACTCTCTGAGAATGCTTTCTCTTACGTAAAACAGAAATAACCCCAGAAATCCTGACAATTACTGTGCAGGCAAAGCAGAAATGGTATTTAAATTATAATAGCCAATCTTGATTTTGCACATGGTGTCTACCAAGGCATTGGTCTAATACTACTTCATTTAATCCTTACCCGGGCCCTATGTTGTAGGATTTTATTACCTTCATTTTTATAAATGAAGAAACAGAGTAATAGTTAAGTCACTTGCTCAAGTGTGCAAAGGAAGAATCTGAATGACAATGTACCCTTTGGAGTTACTACAGAGGGTATGCTCATAACCACAGCAGTTGTGCTGAGTGACCTTCGAGGGCCCATGGCATAAGGAGCTGTCATTATTATTCCAGGAATGGAAGGCCTAAGGGAAAGCTCTGTCCTCACACCCCGTCATGCTGAGGGACCCTGAATCGGTCACGCTAAGTAGATCATGAATCCTCAGCTAACAAGAGAGTAACTTCTCCACAGTTCCTCATATCAGCCCGTTGTCTGCAGCATCTAAATTCTACACCTTGAATTGCTGGCAGCCAACACAAGGAATGAGCATGACGTGGAGACTCCGAGGCTTGGCAGAAGGAGGTCAAAGTTGCAGGGGCAGGTGCCCAGGATGGGAAGAGACCCTACCGATGGAGACACAGTCGACTCAGCGCCCGGCACACCTCCCATGCTCCTTACTTTGGATTTGCAAATGTTGTTTCCAGTTGATGACATCTGATCTTCCAAGGAATTCCTGACAGCTCTGGGGGTCCTTAGAAAAGATTTGGTAAGTGTTGGTGTAGTGATCAAGGTCATCTGTCATTTCCTGTTTGGTTGGGCAACATGGAATAAGTCAAATCACTTATACCAAGTCATTTTAATATTTATTATCTAGCTTTTATTATACTGTTATTTTACAAAGTGAAATATGAATGTTTTTACACATTTTTATTATCCCTGAATCATTTACATTGAAACCAATTGAAAGACTCTATTTGCTCTATGTTTTAAAAAATCTTGTTCAACCAAATATTTATGTGTTATGTACAATTTAGTATCAGCCAAAGGTGCACTCATTTAAGAAGCATTTCTCTATATTCTGTGGTCTTCAGGAGAAAGAATAAAAGTGATATTGTCCTAGGCAAGCTTTGGTTGTGAGGCTGAATGTTATTCTGTTTCAACAAGTATCAGAACAAATTGTTTTGAGCATGGCAGTACTCAAATTGATATGGCAAACCCTGTAGTATAAGAATTTCCATTTACACTTCAGAAAACTATACAAAATGACACGCAATATCTTTAAAATATAGACCACAAACTGGCGTTGTTTAAAAGGCTAGTTGGGGTTTCTAGCAAAATCAAAACACAAAATTTATTCAAAATTACATTCTCAAAGTTAAGAAATAAGGGATAGGGTTACTTGAAGAACCAGAGAACAAACATCCAGGCAGAATAGAATAGCTGGAAAAGTTTTCACAGAAATGCACTTAAAGCTCAGCAATAATACCATTGACAACCAATTTTTTAAACATAACATTAAAAAATATCATTCCATTTTTAGGTCTTAATAATTAAATTTCTTTATTTTGATATTCTGTGTTGTTTGTGCATTTTAATAAACAACTATATGTATATATGGCATACAACATGATGTTATGTGGTACATACAGTTACTAAACAGGTAACTACAAAACAATAACTACTGTTCTGAAGAAAATTAACAGATCCATCACTTCATGTTGTTACCCTACTTTCTTTTGGATGAAAACAGCTGGAACTTGAAATTTAGTAGCAAATTCAGGAAAATGTTACCACCTGTACTCTTCACTTGATAAATTAGACATTTAGACTTCATCTTACATAGCTACTACCTCGATTCCTTTAACCCGTGTCTCCCCTTTCTCCCCCTGACTCAGTACCTGGTTATCCACTGCTTTGTCCTCTACGTCTATTTATTTGAATTTTTTTTAAATTAATAAAAGTGAAATGGTGCAAATTTTAACTTTCTGTCATTAGCTTATTTCTCTTAACATAATTACGTGTCTTTATGTCTTCTGTGGGAAAATTGCCCATGCTTCAATCAGGTTATTTGTTTTTCAATCACTGAACTATTTGAATACTTCAAATATTTCAACTCTCAAGTTGTACGATGTCCTCGTAGTTTAATTTTTATTGTACATGATTGCAGTGCATAATTGCTCCATTCCCTGTGGGAAGCTGGTGCATGGACATAAAGCGTCTCAGTTCTTTTTGATGCCCTTTCTTCCTCCCTCCACCTTGCTCTGCCTCCCTCAGTCACTTGGTCCCCTTCTCTTTTCTAAAATATCTATCCCCTATTTATTATTACCTTTCATTTTGCTCTTTATTTATATTTTGGGTTCCTCATATAACAGAAACCAGGTGATATTTAAGCTTGTGTGTCTGATTTATTTCACTTAATATTATGGTCCCAAGAAGCATCCGTTTTCCTACAAAAGACGCAAGTTTATACTTCTTTACAGTAGTAGTACTCCATTGTGTATAAATACAATATTTTCTTTATCCATTCACCTGCTGATGGACATTTAGTCAGCTTCCAAGATTTAGCTATTATGAATTGTGCTGCTATAAACATGGGTGTGCATGTGTCACTGAAGTATCTTCAACTCTTTGGGGAAGATGCTTAGAAGGGGAATAGCTGTGTGGAATGGAACTTTTAGTTTTAGTGTTTTGAGGAATCTCCACCCTGATTTCCATAGTGATTGTACTAGTTTACCTTCCTACCAACAATATAGAGGGGTTTCTTTTCCCCATAGCCTCACCAGTATTTGTTATTATTTGATTTTGTGATGGTAGGCATTCTTTCTGAAGTAACATAGAATCTCAGTGTTGGTTTTAATTTCCACTTCTCTAAAGGCCAGGAATGTTGAACCTTTTTCATGTATTTATTAGCCATTTCTACGCCTTCTGAGAAGTGTCTATCCATTGTAGTTACCCATTTTTTGATTGAGTCTTTTATTTTGAGTGGTCTAATTTTTTTGAGTTATTTATATATTCTAGATGTTAGTCCTCTGTCTGAAAAGTAGTGTGTAAATATTTTTCCCTGTTCTGTAGGTCATCTCTTCACTCTAATGATTGTATGGTTTGCTATGCAGAAGCTTTTTCACTTGATATGATCTCATTTGGTGATTCTTGGTATTATTTCTTGTGCCATTAAGTTTCTGTTCAAAATCTTTCTTATGCCTATGTCTTCAAGAGTTATACCTATTTTATCTTCAAGCAGATGGCTTCTGTTTTAACATTTAGACCTTTGGTCCCTCTTGGAATGGACCTCAGTGTTGTTAATGACACAAAGGTTGTGAGACCTAACTAAAGTTTGACTCCATCTTAAATATAAGACAGTGAAGTGGCCTTGACATAAATTCCACTTCACTGAAGTCAACTATTCCCCTAGTCTCCTTTGTGCCCATAAACTAATGATAAAATGTCCTTGCTGTGGGACAACAGATTAAAAAAAGAGACACTGCTCCTAACTCAATCCTCTGTCTGCCCAGAAAACAGATGCTCCCGGGCCCATTATCTATAGAACATTCTGTCAATGTGCTGATTGTTCCTTTTTCCCATAAACTCTACATGTAGCCACCCCTCAACCCCCAATGCTTGCTAAATATCAACCAATCATGTAACTGCTAAATGAAACATCCCCAAACCTTGCAGTAGCCACAATAAAAACCCTGCTGATTTCGAATTCGGGGCTCTCAATCCTGATCCGCTCTGTCGGTGATGGTTGAGTGCCCCTGCTCGAGCTTGAATAAACAACCCTCGTGTGTTTACATCGGAATCGGCTCCTTGGTGGTCTTTGGGGACTTCGTGATCTGGGCACAACAAGGTAATCTGGATATTGGCATAGATTTTTTAAAACCCTATTAACAGCAACAAGTATGCCACCTTGGCAATAGCAAGTAAATCAGCAACAAGAGTATCATTCAGGACAAAGTGGATATTGAGGTACTGTAAGAACCAATAATGTACCACACTGAACTATTAAAAAAAACTATAATGATTGTATAAAGACTAAGACAACCCAAATGGTGACAGCGAGTAGTCTATACCCACACCACCCTGAACACTCCCGACCTGGTCTGACTTGGGAAGATAAGCAGGGTTGGGCGTGGTTAGTAGTTCGTTCTTGGATTGGATACAATAGTAAACATCTACTAAATGCAACAATTCTGCCTCCACTAACAACAGAAAAGAATTCAACAGGAATAACATACAGCTAACTATCGAAGGGTTAATAACGTGTAAATGTTATACTAGTAAGATATAGGGGTGGAGAATGAGAGAATGAAAGAGAAAAATTTGAGAAATTAAACAATTGAGGATGAGAAGGAGAAGAAAAAAAGTAAGACAAAGGATCCTATTGAGGATTACAAGGATAATAATACAATTAGATAAAGGTATTGGAAAAGAACAAATAGCCAAATGAAGATAAAAGAAAAAAGTGTGAACATAAGGAAAATACAGAACGTATCCTCATTATGTGGATTTTTACCTTATGTTTTTTGATGTGCTTAAAACATATTTGTATTTGCAGTCTGTGAGTCACTTTACTTGAGTGATTTCAAAAAGTCTGGAACTGCAGACATACTTTAAAGTACTGATATTGTTATTTTTCTTATATGTTTCCCTAAATTCTTTATATTTACCTTCATACATTTTAGGTGTTATTCTTCCCTGATCTTATCAGCCTATCAAAACCTACTTAACATCACAATCCAATTTGAGTGAAATATTTACCTGCAAGGCTCCTTAGTCTTCTCCTTGCACCTGCTGAAATCTCTATTTTTAATCATCTCTTGGCCAGTCCTACTTCTATATCTTAAAGTATAGTCTTTAAACTATAAAAATTCTTACAACAAGAGCATAAGCATTCCTGAAGGCTATTGCACCTTTCTCACGATATTGGAATTTGTCTGCTGGCCTGTGATTCCTCCAGACTGTGAGCTTCCTGAGGACAGGACTAACTGGTCACCACCTCGATTCATCTGTGTTTTGCTGGGATCCCAGTTGGCCAGGTTCATGTTACATGGCAAATACAAGCACAGTCGTATTCATACCACAGCTGGCAGCTTACCTGCTCCTGAGGACAGACAACTACTGTATTAAAACCCGGCCATGAGTCCACCAGGGCCTTAAGCTTGAATGGGTTTCCCTGGTTCATGTGGAAGACAGTCCCATAAACCTGCAACATTTCCACAGAATGGGACAAGAAGCACAGTACAAAAGGTCAGTGAAAAACAGGCTTTCTTCTATAAACTTCGGGTAATTCTATGAAATTATATAGCATCTAGTCCAGGCTTTACGTTGTATTTTATTATCCCCCAACACAGATTTTTTTATGAAATCATGAGAATATATACATATATAACATATATTATCAATCACTCATTATTGCATAATTTATTCTTATTTTTTATATATCTACACAGTTTTGTAAACAAAATTATCTAGTGTATATTAGTACAACATCTATTTTCCCACATACACTGTACATGGGCATATTTCCACGCTATGTAAGCACATTTCATGACTGTACAATATTTATTATATGTTTAATTTTTTTAAACCTCTTATTCCAGCCCATTTCTGTTTTCTCTGATATTTTAGTCTAATTCTTCTTAGGAAAGTTTTTGCTTAAGCCTTTGAAAATATGCCTATTAATACAAATTTAAGAAGGGAAATTTCTATGTCAAACATTTCCTGCCACTGAAAGTTTTTATTACCTTCTAAATATTTACAAATTACTTTCTGGAAAGTTGAAATGACCTCTCTCCTATTTACTGAGAAGGAGATCACAGTGCTAGTCACGAGCTTTGGCGAGCACAGCCCAGGGTGAAGCATGGGGCAGCTGTTACCCTTCCCAAGAGCCAAGTCATCAAACACCACTGCCCTCAGGAACCCTGAAGAAGGCGGGCAAGGGCTGACAAGTTCAGAAGGCTGTGGCTCTGAGGAAGAGGAGACTCAGCAGTGCTTAGCAGCAAGGTCAAGTGGAGAGCAGGACAGCTGAAGGTCCAACGAGTGTGAAGGACCGATTGGACAAGAACATCTCACTGACCAGGGCACGGCCTAGCCCCGAGATGCTCTATCCTTCCCTTGAAAATGTCAGACTGAGGAAAAAGGGGAAGCAAAATTTTCACTTAACCAAGTCTGTATGAAAGTATTAAATACTCTGCCATTTGTGGATATGCAATATAGCAATTAAATCCAGTTTTAGGGGGAAATAAAGGTCACTTCTTTAAACATTGGAATTTGGAAGTAATCACTACTCCTCTCTTTCTCCTCACTACAAACTGAGTGCATCAGAGCTGGGAGGTGACACAGACCTACTCAGTGTTTATTGTTTGGAGACGGGATCGTCTTCAGGCCACAACACCCAAATCTTTCTCTTACCAGAGTTGGAATGAGGATTGAAGGGGAATGTCTACCATACTGACTTTCTGGTTTTACTAATTTGACATGCAAAACTGCCGAGACACAGCATCAACTTCTGCAATGTTGCTCAGAAAATAATGAATTTGTTGGGTCAAAGAAGTCTGCCTCTGGACTCGGCCTCTCGACAGCTGCCCTGTGCTCCCTCCGACTGACCAGTGACCTGGGGGTCACATGAAGCTCATGTGGCTTAATCCACAATGACCTTTACACAGGTGCAAGAGCACTAGGAAAAGGTAACAAAAGGTGGAATATTTATTATGCCTTTCCTACCAGCATTCCCGTCAACTGTACCAAACCCAGCATCTTTATGCTGCCCTGAGAAGTCTGGATATTTGAATCATTAGCAAAAAAAAAAAAAAAAAAAAAAAAAAGTGTAGACTAACAAGGGTCTATAATTAAAGGGTTTTTTCCCCTTTGGTTTTTGTTTTTCCTTAGATGTTATTGTAAATGGCACTGCCTTTAAATTTTTAATTCTAATTGCTCATTGCTAGTGTACATAAATGTAATTGATAGCTGTTATTTCATATTTTGGCCTTGAATCCTGACACCTTGCCAAACTTCCTTACACCTAAAGATTGTTTGGTATATTTCATAAGATTTTCTACATTAGAAAATCATGACCTCTGTGAAAAAACTGTATTTTACTTCTTTTTTTCCAATATGTACTCTTTCCTTTTTCTTGTCATTTATATTGGCTAGAACAACCAGTGTTACTTTGGTTTGTTTTGCTTTTTGTTAGGTCTGCAGTCCTCTGCTCAACCAGCTGAGCTATCGAGGGATGCACAGTATCCCTTTGAATATCAGTATTGAGAGTGGATATTTTTGCCTTATATCCATCTTAGAAAAATCATCTTTCACTATTTGGTAAAATATTAGTTGAAATTTTTGCTCGTTTTTTTTTTTATCAGGTTGAAGGAAATCCCTTTTATTCCTGGGCTGCAGAGGTTTTATGTTTATTGGAAATATTAAATTTTGTCAAATAATTTTTCTATAACTATAAAGAGAAGATCATTTGGGTTTTCTTCTTTAGTTTGTTGACATGGGAACTTACATTATTGATTTTTGAATGTTAAACCTTCAATTCTTAAGATAAATCCCCATTGGTTATGATATGTTATTCTTTTTAAATGTTGTATTTGACTTCATAGTATTTTGTTGAGAATTTTTGCATCTATGTTCACGATGGATATATTCTGTAGTTGCTTTTAATATATGTAGTATTTCTAGTTTTGTTATTAGGGTAATTCTGATCTCATAAAATGAGCTGGGAGGTGTTCCTTTCTCTGCCCTATTCCAAAACAGTTTATGTAGCTTGGTATTATTTCTTCTCCACTTGTGTGGTAGAAATTGCTAATGAAGCCATCTGGATGAGGAGTTTTTTTCTTGAAGTGTTTTAAATTACAGACATAGGACAGCTTAGATTGCAAATTCTTCTTTGGTGACTTTTCATAATTTGTACTTTTCATAAAATAAATCTTGAAATGTATGAGTACAGTGTTGTTAATAACATCTTTATTATGCTTATACTCTCTATTGAGCTAGTAGCAGTGTCTCCCATTTCATTCCTAATATTGGCAATCTGTGACTTTTCTATTTCTTTGTCGCTTTGATTACAGCATTGTCAACATTATTGAACTGTTCTGAGAACGAGATTTTGGATGCGTAGATGATGTATAGATGTTTGTTATTATTTTATTGTTTTTCCTCATTGATTTCTTTTTCCTACTCCTCCTTCCCCTCATCCTCCTTCCCCTCCTTCTCTTCCTGCTGTTCCCTTCATTCCATTTGTTAATGGGTTAATTTGTACTAATTTCTAGTTTCTAGAATGGAAACAAATTTTCTGAGATGAGGTCATTCTTAGTTTTTTTAGAATAAGCAGTTAGTAATATTTTCTAGTTGTCAATAATCTATTTGCATCTCACAAATTTTGATATCTGTACTTTAATTTTCATTCAATTAAAATACTCTAATTTTCCTTGTGACTCTGAAGAGTGGTATATTTAGAATTGTGTTTATATCATTTGCAGAAATGTGGGACATTTTCAGATAGCTTTTAAATTTTAATTCCATTATTGCTTAAGAACATATTTAACATGATTACAATCATTTTAAAATTCTAAAAATATGTACTCTAACCAGATAGATATTCCTTAAGCACTTGAATAGCACGTGTATCCTGGGATTGTGAGGGAGATATTTTTCAAATGTCAGTTCAAATTGGTTCCTTGTTTTATTCAGGACTTCTATATACTTACATGTTTTCTCCCTATTCTATAAATTACTGGAAGAATTATACTAGCAAGTTTACCAGGTTTTTTTTCCTTTTAGTCCTATTAGCTTTTATTTCATGTATTTTGAATCTCTGTTGGTAGGTGGGGAAATGCTTCTGTGTACAAGATTATTGATCCCCTTCTAAAGGAAATTTCTTGCTCACCAAAAACTATACATAATCATTTGAGATGGGACAAGACACAAATTGATTTGTTATTTACGTCAAGAAAGAATCACATGGTTAAGCTCTTACCAGAAACACAACTATTTAGGAAAAACAATTAAACATTAATGTGTTAGTTTTAGTCGACCTTTCAACTCTGGAAAACTTCCAGATTTATATAACACAATTCTTTGATGAGCAGAAGGAAATGTTTTGGGTCATAGAGCATTGCCTCTTGTCTTGGTCAGGTTAGAGAGCTGAGTCTCCAGCTTCTCCTCAGTTGTATGGCTGTGATACACATTTCTTGCATAGAGGGGATGAGTTAAATGAGATCCCACACAGTGAGTGCTGATAGCGCAGAATGGGTCCTCAGGGAATACTTTCTTTTTCTCACCTCTTTCATAGGCAGCTAATGGCTCTTTATGTCCATGAGTGTGTTGTTCCACTCTTACCTTTAAGGATTCAGGGAGGTTCTTCAGTAAGGATTTCTCTAGCATTTGTAGCATCTGTGAACTTTGCAAATGGAACATCTTGGTAGGAACCTTAGCCTAAATAGAAGATCAAGAATAATCAAGGACTGGAAAGAGCAGGAGATCACATGGGTACAATAAGTGGGTCCAGGGAACTGTCTGTTGGGGCTCAGTCTTGCTGTTTCATGGATGCTCCATTCACTAAACTTCTTACTGTAAGAAAGAGCAGGCTGGTAGCGGGTATAGGTGCCTCTTCCTGAAATTATCTCCAGCATCTTGCTCAACTTTTAAAAATATTTATGAAAGTTTTGTTTTCACCTTTTTATAAAACCCAAAATTCCAACAAGTAAAGATGCATCAACATTAGTGAATCTGTTCTCTAAGAATGCATGACCATTCTTTCAGTTTCCATCCATATCCAGCCAACTCTGCCACTATATGATACCCAGCGTGCTACTCAACTCTTTGATGCCTTGGTTTCTTCATCTATAAATGGCAGTAAGTGCAGCACTTAGTTCAGAGAGTAAATGACAGTTAAAGAAGTCAATGCATGTAATGAGTTTGAGCACCCAGAACATAGTGAGCATGCAATGGTTATGATTACTAGTAGCCTCTTTTATCATTTATTATTTTACCTGTATAAATTGATAGGGTGTAATGTGATAGTTCAGTACATGTATACAGAGCATGATGAGCAAATCAGGGTGGCTAACATTCGCATCTGTCTTCAGCACAAGCACAGATCAACCCACACTGCTGTCTGAAAATGGTCCAATGAGAGAATTTTCTTCTACATAACTAACCATTTTTGTGAATTTCAAATGAATTGAAAAACATTAACTGGAAAAACATTATATTAATCCATGTAAACATGGTGCATCAGATGGTTGGTTTTAAATCTACAGCAACAGGCCTGGCTTGAGCAATACTCAGTATGTGTCAGCCATCCTAACTATTGCTAGTATTCTTGGTATTAAGACAAAATAAGAAATTTTAAAAACTTTTCCTCTGGGTCTTTACTTAGAAGACATAATGATTATGTAGTACAAGTCAAATTTGAAAAACAAAGGAAAAAAGAAAAATATTTGATTATGTATTAGCATAATTAAGTATGTATATATTTACATTAGTACGTATTATACGTATACGCAAATAGTGTACTATCCTTCAAGCCTGCCGCTATTATTTTTTTTAATTTAGAAGGTCTTATGGAAGTATAGGGCTTAGAAATCTGTATTTTAAAAAGCTCTCCAGATTCTTTTTGTTAGTATTATCAAATTTTTTGAGGCATAATTCATACTCAGTAAAATTCACCAATTTTTTTTTATTTATTTATTTATTTATTTATTTATTGGTACCAGGGATTGAACTTGGGACCTTGCTCTGGCAAGGCAGGTGGCAGAACCACTGAGCTAAATCCCCAGCCTTACCAATTTTAAGTGGATGATTTTATGCATTTTGATAATGGTGTATATTGGTAGAACTAGTATCATAACAAGCGGGGATTTTCCAACAGACCCCAAAGATTCTTCTCCTTCCTTGCCATCAACCCCTTTCTCTTTCTCTGACACTGAGCCCAAAGCAATCATTAACCTGTTTTGACCCTAAAATTGTCCTTTAACAAAATGTCAAATATGTCAAATTTTTTAATATGTGGCTTTTCCAGACTAGCACCTTTTTTTGTCAAATCCAAGTTGTTGCGTGTTTTGATAGGACAGTCTTTTTATTGCTGGATAATATTCCATTATAGGCATTGTGTGGATGTATCAGTTTTTAACCGTGAACCTGTTGAAGGGCATATGGGTTACCTGTAGGTTTGGGCAATTAGTAATAAGTTATTAGAAAGAGTCATATATATTTATTTATTTATTTCCCTCTGAGTACATTTCCAGAGTTGTGTGATAA
The DNA here is from genome assembly GCF_053883595.1 of Heterocephalus glaber. Taxonomy (NCBI): domain Eukaryota; kingdom Metazoa; phylum Chordata; class Mammalia; order Rodentia; family Bathyergidae; genus Heterocephalus; species Heterocephalus glaber. The sequence goes on from NW_028258480.1 coordinate 3,041,321, forward strand.
GTGTATATTTAACTTTAGAAGAAACTGGCTTTCATTTCTCCAAAATGAATGCACTGTTTTACATTTTCACTGTAATGCATGGAAGTTCCACTTGTTTCTCATTCTCTCCAACACTTCTGTAGATGATTTTTTTCTTTTTTTTTTTTTTTTTGTAGATGATTTTTTTCTATGCAGCCTTACTGAGGTACCACTGATGTATTGAGTGAAATCCTCAACAACACCCTTAAATTTTAAAAAACGTTCAAGAAGATACACAGAGCATATTCTCGGGGTAGGGAAAAGGTTAAGGCCTGTGTGGATTCCAACAGGTGCACGTCCCTGAGGGACCCATGGTGGACACTGCTCAGTCACTGTGAGTCAGCAGAATGAGAGTGGCTGAAGAGCTCCCACCACCCCTACCGTGTTCTGGAAACAGCTTTCGGCAGCGATCCATCCTCCCCATCTGAGAGAGGCCTCCCAGAGGTCCTCCTTGCTTACCCAGGAGAAGGCCAAACACGGGCCCTCCAAAGCCTCATTCTTTGCTTCATAAATAATGAGCTGAACTGTTAACCCGTGTTCACAAATAAGGCAATATTTGTCGATCAAACTTCAGTCAGTGTTCTCCCCGCTGACCCCAGGCTGAATGTCCACTTCCCTCCTTCACTGCCCCCACCAAAAATACCCTGAGCTCTGGGGAAAACGTTCTGCGATCCACTACAGACAGAGCTGTCCTTCATTCCCCTTCCCCTGGGTTCTCCATGGCACTATTTCTCCCTCCTAAATGGTTAACCACTCTCTTCATCCTCATGGGCTCATCAAAACAAAGCCAGCTTTACCAAACTGTAGTTAACTTTCTCCTCTTCACGGGACTGTGAACAATAGTGGTGTGCAGAAACACCCTTCTTGCTATGAAGTAGGACACCGCAAAGCTTGCTTTCCTCTCACCCTAAAAGAGCAGCCCTTTTCCTCCCCATTGTTCAGATCTTTGTAGATCTTGTGATCTGAGATGCCTTCTAATTGCAACAGTCCCTTACCCCTTTTGAAAATACAGTGTAAACAAAACGACTCCTCACCCAAGCATGGAGTTGGTTTCTCTTCTTTTAAAATATTTTGGTTCAGCTTCATTATAAGTTAAACTGATTTTATGAGAATCTGAGTATGTAGCAATCTATTCTTTCACTCAACCATCCACTCATTCATACATTAAATCTCAACTGAAAACCCATTGTAATGTTTTTGTGAGGTGTTCCTGGGCTGAACTGAAGGGGGCTTCCTGCAATTCCCTTCCCAGCAGTTGTGCAGTGGGGTGGTCCACAGAGAGATTTTTGTGGGAGTTTTGCAGAAATTGGAGCAGCAGCTGCTTTTGCCAGGAGGCAGTGCATAAGCTGGCAAGTAATGCACTATCCCCGAGATCTACTGCCCACTTCTTGGCCATCCTGGACAAGTGTGTGCTCACCTCCACCAGATTTACCTAACAGGCTTACATGGGAGTCTGAAAGTAGGCAGCCCTAGAATACTGAAGAGAGGAGGATGTACAGTGAGTTGCATGCTCTTGGGAAGCACTGGCTAGGTCTTTTTGAAAGAAAGTATAAAGAAAGTTCTTCGTGTTAGATGGGAATGGTGACTAGACACAAATTGGGGATATGCAAAATCCTGTTTGGAGAAAGCCACCATTGTCCTAATTGTTTACCTCATGGCTACCTTCTACTTGCCTCGTAGTTTTTGTTTTTTAATGACCCTTGGTTGTGTGTGTGTGTGTGTGTGTGTGTGTGTGTGTGTGTGTGTGTCTCCATGGAACTGGCTTATCAATGTTAGGTACCTAACTCCAGCGGGCTCTTTCTCTGATCATTTTGAGTTCCACACTCTCTTGTCACTGTATCCAAGACCTTCCCGTCATTAGTTTGACCTTTCTGGAACACTGGTTCTTTGGGTTGATCAAATAGAATCTGTACTTGTAGAGATAGTGCTGGTCATCATTGATTTCTGTTGGCTCTAAATTACCAGTGATTTCACTCTACCTTTTGATCTCGTTGCTTTAAAATACTGGGGATTGCTTGGACTGAGAAACATGACTTTTCCAGCTGTTTCTCTTTGTCCAAGGTTTTTTTTCAGTCTTTTGGGTGCAAGAACATGTCTTCACTTAACCCTGAATTCCCTTCATGACTTAAAAGGAGAGGAATCTTAAACAGAACAATTGAGGCAGTGGTGACAACCTGGCCGTTGCTGCTGGGAAAGTAGCTGAGGCTGGTAGCATTCTCACTCATGCAGTTCTAGTGAATTATTGCCCCCCTCACACACACACACACACACTTTGGGTCTGGGGACAGAATCTGTGGCCTGGCACATCCCAGGCAGCTGTTCTACCACTGCATTACACCCACCTTTGGCCCCCTGTAAACTATTTTTAATCACCAAAGCCCCACCTGCTAATCTTACCCTCTCTGCACAAGATCACAGAACAGTTTTAACACAACACCTACTTCAGCACCTCTGAGGGCTCTTCATTTACGTCCCACTCCACAATGCCTACAAAACCCAGCTCTTATTCCTTTTACAAAGCCCGAATCACACAATGGGTTTTTCTTAATTTCTTCCCTCTATGGTCTGAAACCCCAGCAGAACCAAGCACTTTCTTCACTCTCCTAGGATTATGTACATATTTCAACCACAAAACTGGGATCAATGGGTTATAGTTGGTCTTGTGAATTCCTCTGGACAAGGCCTCAAATTTTATCCTTTATTCTCAGAGAGTATCACATTGGCTCACTCCCATTAAGGACTCATTACATGTCTGTTTAATGATTTCATTATGAAGTATTTATATTAACATAGCCATTTATTTAGTCATTTTGCTTACTAAGTGCAAAGATTCACCTATTCATTCAACAAGTAAGCCATTCTCTGAATCTGTGTGTCCTCCTTGAATTCGTATGTTGAAATTCTGACTCCACAGTGATGCTAGGTAGAAGGGAGGCCCTTGGGGCCTAGGTCCTAAGGAAACTACTTCCACCACATGAAGACACAGAAAAAGGCACCACCATTAGTCAGAAAACAGACCCTCTCCAGACACTGACACTTAAGAAATAATGTCTGCTCTTCATAAGCCACCCAGTTTAAGACATGGGGTCAGAGCACCCAAATACACTAAGATGACATATATATTGAAGGCCAACCATTGAATGGTATGGGGATTTTTATCTGATGCTCCACTGAAATAAAACACCAGACTAGACTACAGCCACGTAGGCCAAGCCTTAGAGTCTCAAGGCAGAAGTGTAATGAGTCTGAAGGCTGATTTGATGTTTTAGCTAGAAGCATCTCAGAAGGTTACAGGAAAATAAGAAGCAGGGTGAGTTTGATCCCAGAATACCGAAGCTGTACCATGGAAGTATTGCTGGGTATATTTGGGACAGCATTCTGCACACGCCTACACACACCCCTGGGGACACAGCCATTCTGTTTACTAATGGGATGGACTAACCATGGGAGACCTGAGGAGCTGGGTTATCAGTACTGGCAAGGCACATCATCCTGTGAAAAGAACTTTGAAACTTCTGACAAAGCCACTCCGGTACTCAGAATTCAGCCAAAGAAAACAATTCCTTTGAAGAAAAACCCCCTATGAAAAATTGTGGTAAGCATAGCTACCTCATCATTTTTTGTGCACATTTTATATACCACATAGATGAAGAGAAAAATCCAGAAGGAAACACCAAGTAATACAATAGATGAGTGGGTTTTTTTAATTTAAATGAACACTTCATCACCTTTGTGTTTTAGTCCCTGTACTAGAACCTGCTTAGTCCTTTTATGACTAAGTAGGTTACTTAATTTCCCTGGCCATCAGTTATCCAAAGAAAAAGCCAACTACTTTAGACTGTCACCAGAGGATCACATATGATATTTGCACAGCATTGTACACTCTGTGTCAACCGTTTCCTGAACCAGAATGCTTCTTGCCAGGGGCTAGGACATTTTCTGACACACACCTACCAAGGCCCAGCTCCTAAATCTTTTCATATTTATTTATCAACTCACAATCAAACTTGACTTCATCCAACCAGAACTTTCTCTTGGATCTAGCACACTGCCCCACATATCTGGGTTTTTCAAATACAGTAACTTCCTTCTCCTGTGATGTAATTCTCAACACAAGTAAGCTCAGGAGTTCTTATCCACATCCATCAGGAATATTTTGATTCATTCCACTTCAGTAGGGAAGCAAAAGGAAAGGAGTGGCCCCAGAGCATCTGTTTCCCCTTGTTCTCACCTGCAAATCTGTCTTCTTATTCTCTACAAACGTCTCTGGGACAAGAGGCAGCAGACGCTTCCAGAAGCTTAATATAAAACCTCCAAGTGTGCCGGTTTTGAAAGGTGTACTTTGATCTGATTTCCCAGAAACTGCTGAGCTAGAGTTCTTGGTAGAGTGCACGCGTGGGGCTGTGCAATGTGATGTGGACTCAGGCTCCTCCCTCTGGGTTCTATGTTGAGGGAGATGGCTTTGTGCCCGACAGCTCAGCAGTGAGCATTCTTTTAAGTCTCCTCCCAGAAACTTTCTGGCCTTGCTCAGCCACTCTGGGCTGTGAAAGCAGCTCCCCAGGTGCCAGGAGGGAGATGGGTAAATGAGTCTTAAGAGCTGGCTAGTGCTCCTACTTGGTGTTGAGGATCAGAGTTCTTTTCTCAAACATCCATAAAGAAAATTGCCTATTTAAAGGGACTAAAGACAAAGATGCTAGCCTTCAGAATGTGCTCAGTAAATTCTATACAGGGTAAACAGAAGGAAAACTATACCCAGACACATGGCACTTAAATTACTGAAAACTGACTGTAAAGAGAAAACCCTAAAGGCAACCTGAGGAAGAAAGATGCATTTTGTAGGGAATAATAGTATAAATAATGGCTGACATTCAGAAGCTATATCATAATGTTCAGAACACAAAAGAATGGCATTTTTGAAATACCAGGAAAAAATAATTCTTAACCTAAAATTCCATATCAAACAAGATTTTTTTTTCCAAAATGGAGGTAAAATGTAAATACTTTCAGATGAATAAGGCAATCTTGTCCTGCCACTGGCAGGGGCACGGGGCGGGGGGCGGGGGGTAGAACTCCAGTAGGAAGGGAGGATGTGGTAAATATCTAAGCTGCACTCCAATTGGCTGGCGCCTTTAGGACCAGTTTGAAACTTGGCTGTTAAAGCTCTGGTTGGGACAAGACACAGGGAGACCCGGACATTTACGTTGAGGTGGCATGGACCTGGGATCAGGAAGGAAGAGGTGAAGGGCACTCCTGTAAAAGTGGCACTAAGTGTTGCCCTCTGGGCCCTGGAGACATTAGGGAAGACTGAGGGATGTGCCCTTCGTTTGTCCTGTGAGCCTCAGGGGGTGGTCGGTAGTGACAAATCCTGTGCCTGCAATACTGTCTTTGACCCCTCTGCTGGACAGGAAGAGGTCTTCAGTACAGCAGTGGCACCACTCATACAGCCCTTTTGAGAGGATGCGATGGCCCATGGGCAAACTGGCTCTGGAGAAATTTATTCAGTGGGAGGCATGTATACCAGAGCAAGAGAAGGAACCAACAGTCGGGGCCAAAACTGCTCTTTAAAGAAGAGTAAAGAGAGTGGTAAAGAGAGTGACTTTGAATTTACTCTGAAAGTGTCTGACTTGGAGATTTACAATGAAGAAATTTTGGATCTTCTGGGACCATCTTGAGAGAAAGCCTCTCAAATACACATCTGGGAGGACCCTAAGAAAACAGGAAGATTCTCCCTGGGAAGACGGTTTGGGCTGCCTTGGATACTGTTTCCTGTCTGAAGCGGGGCAGCAAATGTAGGACTGGACTGTGGGCGCCACAGCAATGAAACCCAGCTGTCCCGATCTCAGGCCATCTTCACAGTCTCCAAGGAGCAAAGAAAGATGGTGACAGTCGCAGTTTTCATTGGAAGCACACCTCGCAGACCTTGCTGGACCAGAAAGGCAGAAGAAAACCAAGGCTGCAGGCTTCGTCTAAAAGCAGCTGTTGATACTGACGGAGGCCTCTTGTGCTTGGGAAATGTAGCCTGTGTTCTTGAAGATGACAGGAAGGGGTGGCTTTGGGCACTTCAGAGATTCCAAGTTCACCCAAAGCTTCAAGATGCTTTAGGAGGTAACAGCCATACCCTCGTGACAGCCTGTGTGAGTCCTGCTGATTCTAACCTAGAGGAAACGGTAAATGCCCTGCACCATGCTGACAGAGCAAGAAAAATCAAGAACAAACCCATTATTACCACTGATCCCCAGCAGCTGAACTTAATTGTCTTAAATACCAAGTACAAGAGCTGTACCTCTTGCCACTGCACGCCCATCGAGGTACCTACCCTACCTTACCCATTAGCGTGGAACCATCAGGGAATCTGCAATCCCTAAGGGAGAAGCAGCCATCCCCGGCAGAGGAGAATGAAAAATTAAGTCAGGGTCTGAGCGAGGCTGCTGGTCAGACAGCCCAGATGTTGGAGAGGACCATTTTGAAAGAACAGGAGAATGAAAACATGAATGCCAAGACAGCAGAGTTAGGAAGCCTGCAAACTGGATCTTTAAAAGCAAGTGGAGAGGTTGGAAGACAAGGAATTAAAAGAAAATATAGAGATAATCCAAAACCTCCAACAAGTGACTGCCCAGCTGTGGGATGGAGGTGCTGCTTTGTGGCTGGTGCCATTGGAACTGCAGTGGAGTGGAAATCAGTATGGAGACACCTCAGAGAACTAGGACTAGAGGTCCCATTTGACCCAGCTATTCCCCTGCTGGGTATCTTCCCCAAAGAATTTAAAGAATCATACCACAGCGATATATGTGCACCCATGTTCATAGTAGCACAATTTGTGATAGCTAAAGCTTGGAAACAGCCCGATTGCCCATCAACTGGAGACTAGATAAAAAAGAATGTGTTTTTTTTTTTATAAAATGGAGTACTATTCATCTATAAAAAATGAGAAATTAGAGACATTTAGAGCTAATGGATGCACATTGAAGTGATACTCTTAAGTGAAATAAATAGGACACACGTGTAAATACCAAATAGTTTCTCTAGTGTGAGAAACTGAAAGTGTAAATAAGGACTAAAATGAATAATTAATAATGTGAAATTGGAAGAAAAGGTCCAAAGTGGACAGGGAAGTGGGAGGGGTAGGGGAAAGGAAAGAAGGGAATGGAATTAATATGAGAAAAGGAAAAAATAGAAACAAAGTCTTTGTAAATAGGGAGGGGTGGAGGGGTTGAAGGGAGGGCAGGGGAGGGGGGGAAAATAAGAACCAAGGTATATCATGTACAGGCACAAATCTCTAATGATGAATGTCATTATATTGTATCCTGAAAATGTACCAATAAAATAAAATTAGGAAAAAATGTAAAGAAACTGCAGTGGAAGCAGAGGCTCCAGTAGAAACCAGACCAGATACCAGCAAGTCTTCTGGTGCTTTCTCCACTCAACACCCCTACGGCAAGCTCAGATGTCAAAGGAGCTGCCTGAGCTAATAAAGCCCACACGCTGAAGAGGCCCTCGCTAGAAAGATGACTGAGAATGCGGACCAGCTACGAGCCATTCAGTTCCAGTGCCAGCATCACATCGGAAATCTAGAATTAGAAGTCAGCAGGCTGCGAGAGGGAAAGGAGGAATTAGTTCTTGATCTTCAGACAGCAAAGATGAATGTCAACCAAAACACGCTGAGTGGGCACTGCCAAAACCCTCCAGAAGCTGGAGGGTCAAATAGCTGACCTTAAGACAAAACTAGGTGAGCAGTCCAAACTTCTGAATCCACAGAGCATTCTGCCACCAAGCTGAACCAAGAAACATGAAGGATGAACATGCAGCGGGTATAGCCAACGTGTCAGATGAGGGGATGCTGAGAATTCGGACGGTGGAAGACCAAGAGGTCATCCAGTTAAAAGAACGAGACAGTAAGAGCTGAGGAAGCTGCTCGAACTTGAAAGCAACTTCCAGAAGCAGTGCAGTGCGTTAGGACAAGACTGAGGGGCAGCAGCTGCCAACAAGTCTCTCACGGGCGCGCTCCAGAAGCAACAGAAGGTCACAGATAACAGAAAGAGACGCAGAGCCGTGGAGTGGGCGATACTGCAGCTCCAGTGAAGAGTTGACTTGGAAATAAAGTTGAGGTTACGGTCAGTAACATCACCGGAATGACCTTCTTGAAGATAGGAAGAGCCTGGCTTAGGATCTGGCTCAACTCAAAGGAAAAGAGGAATCTGGGGAGAATCCACCTCCCAAACTCCAGAGGCGCACATTCTCACACTCTGAATAGGCGCTCGAGGTTGGAAGTCAGAGGGTTGCATTGCAGGGGAGACTGACAGCTGAAGACTGAAAGAGAACTGCCCAGGGCTCAGACCACTGACTTACAACAGCAGCGCCTCCAGGCGGGCAGCGAAGAAGCCAAAGCAACACCGGGAGGATACTGTGACAATTCCAGAAGCCAGATGTGCCCTGAAGTACTTACTTGGAGAGCTGCTCTCCTCCAAAATGCAGGCCAGCAAGCTGGAAAGCAGTCTGAATCCAGCAAAGCCCGTCGTACAGATATGCAGCACATGCTGTTTGAGAAGCAAAATCACTTCACCAAGACAAACAGAGAAGGGCAAGCCGAGCCCATCAAACTGGAGCATGCAGCTTCTCAGCCACCGCAGCAAGCCAGACGGCAGGAGGCAGGGGGTCCACCCGTGGGAGGGGGCCGCCACTGCTGCTGGGCACACTCAGGAGTCAGAATGAGGAGCTTGAGAAGATGCTTGAAGTGGGGGAGCAAAGTCAGCTGCTTCTGCGGGAGAATGAAATCACCAAGCAGAACTGACTGTCCTCCAAGGAGCCGGTGGACAGAACGTCCTCTTCCTAGTGATACCCTCTTCTCTGAGTATGCCCTGCCTAAACCCAGACCTTCCCGTATTACAGAAAACGTCCTGCAGCGAATCATGGACAATGGGTTCTAACATATGATTCAGAGCATTCTGTGGTTGAACCTGAGGACAACGGCAATGGGACGATGGGGACGAGGACTGGAAGCCAACAAAATGAGTCGGGATGTCCAGGAAGAGCATCAGAGTCTCCCTGAGGGGCAGATGTGGAACGAGCAGTGCAGGCACAGGAAGCACAAGTGGGCGGGCATGGCCTGCCCCTGTGACCCCTCCAAGTGTGGGGACCGCCACCACGGCCAGGATGGCTTGGAGCAGGCGCTGTTAACAAGATGCTCCAGCTCCTCCTCCTCCTTTGACCTCCCAGAACCAAAACACAGCAACAGAACCCAAAAAACTAAGGCTCTGGGGAAGAGAAAGAGGGGAGCTCTGGCCAGCAATCCCAGCCTTTCTCTGGCTGCTCCCCTCTCAGAGAAGAGGCCCACTGAAGTCAGAGTTGTTATCTGTACCCCCACTCTGCCCTGAAAGGTGCTTTCAGGTGGCATCCAGCAGGGGCTTCTTGAGGACTTCTCTGGGTTTCAGGTGTTGGTGTCGCTGTTGAGAAAAGGGACACGACGTTATTGAAAGGGAGGGAAATGGTGTCCAGTGTCGCCCGCAGTCTCCAGCCCCTGCCCCAGAACTACAACGCTTCCTGCTCCAGGAGGTGCTGAGCCATCCGCTGAGAGGGAACCCACCAGCCTCCCCGTGGCTCATGGGGAACCGGAGCCCAGCGGGACCGGACTCTTTCTCACGTGTGAGCAGCTGAGTCTGTTGCAGGCTGGAGAGGACTAGGGTGTCCCCTCTGGGTTCTCTCAGCTTAACAGACCAGCTTGGCCTACAGTGGCCAGACTCCTTCATCCACTGCGGTCCTATGGAGCTGGGGTCTTTTCTCCCCAACTCTCTTTGGATTTCACTCTTTTAACAGAGCCCTCAACTGTCTGTGGTGTGACTGAAGTAAATGCAATATTTGTAAATGTTAATTAATAAAGCTTAATTAAAAGTACATTTAAATTTTTTCTTTTCCTAAAATTTCTTTTAAATTTTTGGTATTTAACTCAAACACAGTAACTATTCTGCAGTTATAGCATATGTAGAAGTAAACTGTTTAACAATAGCAAAAGGTAGCAAATGGAATTATACTGTCACTCCGTTCTTTTTTTCTTCCCCCTGCAGTACCACAGGTTGAACTTGGGACCTTGCACTTTCGAGGCAGGCACCGGAACCACTAAGCTAAATTCCCAGCCCTGTTACTCTGTTCTCATCTGTGGTTTAACATGATCTCAAGACTAAATGTGATAGAGTAAGTATTCATGTTGTTACTATTGACTTTTTATTAACTATAAAACAGATATGAAGAGGAAAACTTAACAGCTAATATATATGGTTTCTAGAAAGTATACCCTTTGCTAATTGGGTGATTTTCAGAAACTTATGTACTGATAAAAGGTGACAAAACTGATTCTAGGAGTTATTTATTTAAAATTTTGTTCTATGACCAAAAAGCAAATCATCCTTTTTGAAAAAATTAGGGCAGAAAAACTTTTATGTTCAAATACTTGTGAAAAAGCCATGACATTGAAATATTATTATCTCTTTACCCGATTGCTTACCGAGAACTGAAATGGAAGACAGAGAGTATATTTTGAGGCAACACATGAACTTCCTTTGTCAGATTCATTGTTGATGTCTCCTAAAATTTTCAGTTAGAAATTCAGCCACTCTCTAGCAGCATGGAGTGAGTGGTGAGGAAGTATAGTTTACCAGTTCTCCTGGTTCCTCAAGAAGCTTCCAGGACCAACACTGTTTTCATGAAAAGCCTACTTTACTTATGAAGTTGGGTGGAAGACTTTTTACGTGTCCTTTATCAACCTAAGGAAGTTCTACTCTATTCCTAGTTTTCTAAGAGATCTTAGTAGGAATAAATACTAGATTTTACAAAAATGTTTTCTCTTTAGAGATAAAGTTTTACAGTGCTTTTCAGTTTGTCAGTGCTCGAGTTGAATTGGTTTGTGAACCCAAGGCCTTCACAACGAGCTACATCTCCAGCTCTTGTTTATACTTTATTTTGAGACAGGTTCTCCCTATGTCAAAAAGTTTCCCAAGCTGGGCTCGAACTTGCGACCCTTTTGCTCAGCCTCCAAGACTGCTGGCATTACAGGCTGTACACAACACCAGGCTTGATTTCTATTTTTAAATATCAAAATAAACTTGCATTCCTGGAGGAATCATACTTCATCAGACTTATGATTTTTATACATTGTTAGATCCAGCTTCCTAAATCTTTGGAATTATTGCAAAGTAAAATTAAGTCAAATTGATTCCAGCAAAAACCACAGCAAACTATTTTTGTACACCAATTTTAAAATTCATAGAAATATGCAAAGGACAAAAATGAACTTTGTAAAATAAGAACAAACTTGGACAGTTAATATTATACAATTTCAAGACCTATTATGAAACTACAGTAACCAAGAGAGTGGGACTTTTGGTAAGACAGACAACTATATCCATGGCACCGAAGACAGACCACAAATAGGACCGCACACCTACGAACAATTAATTGTTAAAAAGTATTTTTATTAGTGCCTATTAATTTTACCGAGCATGGGGCTTCAATGTGGTGTTCTAACACACTTGTCCACTTTAGCATGTCTCTCCCCGACCACCCTTCCTTGCACCTCCTCTACTTTGCCCCGTTCCATTTCTCTTTTCCAATAATAGTTGCCTTCTACTTTCACACCATTCTGTTTAGATTCAACATATTTTTTGTATTAAATTCTTTTATTGGTGCATTGTAGGTATACAACACAATTACAATTCTCATTGGGAATTGTACCTTTACATGATGCATCTTGGTTCTTATTTTTTCCCCATTCCTAGCCCTCCCTTCATGCCCTCCACCCTTCCCTATTTACAAAGACTTTATTTCCATTTTTTCCATTTCTCAGCATTTTTTCTTTCCCTTCTTTCCTTTCCCCTGCCCCTCCCACTACCCCTACCCCTTTGGACCTTTTCTTCCTATTTTGCATTATCAATTATTCATTCTAATAATTGGTACATTTTAGGTATACAATATAATGACATTCATCATTGGAAATTTGCACCTTTACATAATCTCTCTTGGTTCTTATTTTTCACCCTTGCCCAGCCCTCCCTTCAACCCCTCCAGTCCTCCCTATTTACAAAGATTTTGGTCCTATTTTTCCATTTTCTCATATTAATCCCATTCCCTTCTATCCTTTCCCCTAGCTCTCCCACTTCCTTCCCCATTGCCCCTTTTCTTCCTATTTCACATGACCTATTATACATTTAGTCCTTATTTACACTTTCAGTTTCTCACACCAGAGAAACTATTCGGTATTTACACATCTGTGTCCTATTTATTTCACTTAAGAGTATCGCTTCAATGTGCATCCACTTAGCTATAAATGTCTCTAATTTCTCATTTTTTATGGCTGAGTAGTACTCCATTTTATTAAGAAACCACATTTTCTTTATCCAGTCTCCAGTTGATGGGCATTTGGGCTGTTTCCAAGTTTTAGCTATTACAAATTGCACTGCTATGAACATGGGTGCACATATATCACTGTGGTATGATTCTTTTAATTCTTTGGGGAAGATCCCCAGCAGTGGAATAGTGGGGTCAAATGAGACTTCCAGTCCTAGTTCTTTGAGGTATCTCCATACTGATTTCCACAGTGGTTGCACCAGTCTACACTCCCACCAGCAATGGAGCAGGGTTCCTCTTTCCCCACAGCCCCGCCAGCATTGGTTATTGGTTGATTTCATGATAGCAGCCATTCTTTCCGGAGTGAAGTGGAATCTCAGCATTGTTTTCATTTGCATCTCTCGAATGACCAGTGATGTTGAGCATTTTTTCATGTATTTATTTGCTATTTCTACTTCTTTGTCTGAGAAACGTCTGTTCATTTCAGATGCCCATTTTTGGATTGGGTCTTTAAATTTGGGAGGTCTGATCTTTTGAAGTTCTTTATAGATTCGAGATAGTAGACCTTTGTCTGAGGAAGAGCAGGTGAAGATTTTTTCCCATATTGTGGATTGTCTCTTCACACTGCTGGTGGTTTCTCTTGCTGTGCAGAAGCTTTTTAATAAGAAGAGATCCCATTTGTTGATTGTTTGTGCTAGTTCATGGGCAACTGAGGTTTTGTTCATAAAATCTTTTCCTACACCAATGTCTTCAAGGGTTCTACCTAACCTCTGTTCCAACTGGTTCAGAGTTTCTATTTTAATATTTAGATCTTTAATCCATTTTGATTTTAGTTTAGTGCATGGTGAGAGATATAGGTCTAGTTTTAATCTTTGGCAAGTTGAAGCCCAATTTTTCCAGCACCATTTATTAAAGAGGCTATCTTTCCTCCAGTGAGGGTCTTTGGCTCCTTTGTCGAAGATGAGATGGCTGAGTGTGTCTGGCGTTGTTTCTGCATCTTCTAATCTGTTCCACTGGTCCTCAGGTCTGTTTCTTTGCCAGTACCATGCTGTTTTTATCACAGTAGCTTTGCAGTAGAGTTGCAGGTTGGGAATTGTGATACCCCCTGCCATGTCTCTGTTACCTAGAATTGCTTTTGCTATTCTGGGTCTCTTCTTGTTCCAAATGAATTTTTGGATTGTTTTCTCGAGGTCTATGAAGTATACTGCTGGGATCTCAATTGGAATTGCATTAAATCTATATAGCAGTTTTGGAAGTATAGCCATTTTCACTATATTACTCTTTCCTACCCAGGAGCAGGGGATGTCTGTCCATTTTCTGATATCATCTTCAAGCTCTCTTTTCAGAATGCCATAGTTTTCAGAGAACAGGACTTTGATTTCTTTCGTTAGGATGATTCCTAGGTATTTCAGTTTTTTGGATGCTATTGTGAAAGGAATTATTTGCCCTATTTCTCTCTCAGTGAGTCTGTCATTCGTGTAGAGGAAAGCTATTGATTTTTCTGTGTTAACCTTGTAACCAGCTACTTGACTGAATTTGGTTATTAAGTCTAGAAGGCTTTTGGTGGAGTTCTTGGGGTCTTCTATATAGAGTATCATGTCATCTGCAAATAATGACAATTTGACTTCTTCATTTCATATCTTTATTCCTTTTATTTCTTTCTCTTGTCTAATTGCCATGGCTAATGTTTCCAGAACTATATTGAACAAGAGTGGTGTGAGTGGACATCCTTGTCTTGTTCCTGATTTTAATGTGAAGGATTTCAGTTTTTGACCATTTAGTATGATATTGGCTGTTGGTTTGTCATAGATGGCTTCTGTCAGTTTGAGGTAGAGACCATCTATTCCAATTTTTTGTAGGGTTTTTATCATAAATGCATGTTGGATTTTGTCAAATGCTTTTTCTGCATCTATGGAGATAATCATATGGTTTTTGTCCTTGGCTCTATTGATATAGTGTATTACATTGATTGATTTGCACATATTGAACCATCCCTACATCCCTGGGATGAATCCCACTTGATCAGGGTGTATGATCTTCTTGATGATCTTCTGCATTCTGTTTGTCAGTATCTTATTAAGGCTTTTTGCATCTGTGTTCATTAGTGAGATTGGCCTATAGTTCTCTTTTTCAGTTGGGTCTTTCTCTGCTTTGGGGATCAAGGTGATGCTTGCTTGCAGGAATGAATTTGGGAGTATTGCTTCCCTTTCAATTTCATTGAAGAGTTTAAACAGTAGTGGCAGCAATTCCTCTCTAAATGTCTTGTAGAATTCAGCAGTCAAGCCATCAGGGCCTGGGCTTTTCTTAGTTGATAAGTTTTTAATTACATTTTCAATTTCATTGGTTGATATTGGGTTGTTCAGAATTTTTAGGTCTTCTTCCTTCAACTTTGCTAATTCATATGTACCTAGGAATCTGTCCATTTCTTCTGTGTTGTCCATCTTATTGGCATATAGGTTCTGGAAGTAGGTATTGATGATCCTCTGGATTTCTGCTGGGTCTGTTGTCATTTCACCCTTTTCATTCCTAATTGCATGGATTTGGGCCTTTTCTTTCCTTTTTCTGACAAGATTGGCTAAAGGTTTGTCAATTTTGTTGATTCTTTCAAAGAACCAACTCTTGGGTTCATTGATTTTTTTGTATCATTCTCTTAGTCTCCATTGCATTGATTTCTCCTCTGATCTTTATAATTTCCTCCCTTGTATGAGCTTTGGGTTTGTCCTGCTCTTCTTTTTCTAGAAGCTTGAGGTTCAGCATCAGGTTGTTTAATTGGGCTTGTTCTGTTTTCCTAATATGCATATTCACTGCTATGAATTTCCCTCGTAAGACTGCTTTCATTGTGTCCCATAGATTCCGATATGTTGTATTGTCATTGTCATTTAATTGAAGAAACTGTCTGATTTCTTCTTTCATTTCCTCTGTGACCCATTGGTTATTCAGAAGTGTGTTGTTCAATTTCCATGTGTTTATGAAATGTTTTGAGTTTCTTTTGCTGTGGATCTCCAATTTCATTGCAGTATGGTCTGATAATATACAGGGGATAACTTCAGTTCCTTTGCACTTACTTAAACATGTTCTGTGTGTGAGTATGTGGTCTATTTTGGAGAATGACCCATGTGCAGCTGAGAAGAATGTGTATTCTGATTTTGTGGGGTGGAAGACTCTGTAAACATCTGTTAAGTTCATTTGTTCAAGAGTTCTATTGATTTCTAGTATTTCATTACTTATTTTTAGTCCAGTTGATCTATTTGTGACAGTGGGGTGTTGAGGTCCCACACTACAATTGTATTAGTGCATAAATTACTTTTCATGTCCGTTAGCATTTGTTTTATATAGTTGGGTGCACTAGTGTTTGGTGCATAGTTATGATTATCATCTCTTCCTCTTGGATTGTTCCCTTTACAAGGATGTAGTGTCCTTCTTCATCTCTCTTAATCAGTGTTGGTTTGAAATCTACTTGATCTGCAAAGAGGATAGCTACTCTTGCTTTTTTTCGGGTTCCCATTGCATGGAGTATTGTTTTCCACCCTTTAACTTTCAGTCTATGAGCTTCCTTTTGAATGAAGTGTGTTTCTTGTATGCAGCATATTGTTGGATTTTGCTTCTTGACCCATTCTGCCAGTCTATTTCTTTTGATTGGTGAATTGAGACCATTAACGTTGATGGTTATAACTGAAATGTATTGACTTGTCATTGCCATGACTTTTTCTTTTTGTTGGGTTCTCCCCCTTTACATTTAATTTCTTGTCATGCCAGACGGGTTCATTCTGCTTTGCTTCCTGGGGTTGTGATCCTCAATGTCTGTTTCTAGGACATTGTGTAAAATTCTTTGGAGTGCTGGTTTGATATTCACGAAGTTCCTAAGGTGCTCTTTGTCATGAAAGTATCTTATTTCTGCATCCATTTTGAAAGATCATTTTGCAGGGCACATCAATCTGGGTTGGAGGATGTTTTCTTTCAGGGCTTGGAATACGTCACTCCAAGCTCTTCTTGCCTTGATGGTTTGTGTTGAGAAGTCTGCTGTGATTCTGATGGGCTTTCCTTTGTATGTGATTTGTTTCTTTTCTCTGACTGCTTGGAGAACTTTGTTCTTCTGTTGTGCTTCTGGAATCTTAACAATTATATGCCTATGTGTAGATTTTTTTTTTTTGATCAAGGCTATGTGGAGTCCTATATGCCTCACTTATCTGTATGTCAAGCTCTTTTCCCCTGCTTGGGAAGTTTTCTGCCATTATTTCTGTGAAGAGGTTTTTTATGTCATCTCCACCCTCTCCTGTTTCTTCATTGAGTCCAATCAGTCTTATGTTATTCTTCTTTGCATCATCTAGCAGCTGCTGGATTGATTTCTCATGTTCCCTTATAATTTTGAAGCAATTTTTCTTTTCCTGGTCACTAATTGCAATCTTATCTTCTATATCTGAAATTCTGTCCTCACATTGGCTCATTCTGCTGTGTAGACTTTCAATGGAGTTTTTCATGTCCTGGAAATTTATTTGCATCTGTTTTATGGATTCCATTTGTTTCTTATGTTGGGATTCCATCATGTTCCTCAGCTCCTCTCTAGATTTATTAATCATGTCTTGCACTAGGGGCACAATTTCTCCTGTTATCTGAGAAATTATTTCTGATTTCATTTTTTCCAGATCCCCTTTTGTTGCCAGTTCAGTGGGTCCAGGTGGTTGAGTATCAGAGTGTTCCATCTCATTTCCCTTTGGGGTTGCTGTAGGTGATCTGGAAGTCTGGTTTTGAGACTTATTTATGTGTTTTCTCATTTCGACTGGGGTGGGGGGCTGTTAGTGCCTGCACAGATTACCTCCTCTGAGTTGGGTGAGGTGAGGTGGGACAGGGGCCTCGAGCAGCGGTAGGGATGGTGACTCAAAAGCCCTTTCCTGTGGGCTGGGAGCAGCTGGAGGGGTGGTGGCCAGGAAACCCCTTCCTCTGGAGCAGGAGCAGTGGGATGGTGGCTCAGAAGCCCCTTCCTCTGGGCCAGTTGCAACAGGACAGAAGGTGGCCCAAAAGCCCTTTCCTCTGGGCTGGGAGCAGCGGGAGGGATGGTGACCGGGAAGCCCCTTCCTCTGGACCAGGAGCAGTGGGACGACGGCTCAGAAGCCCCTACCTCTGGGCCGGGAACAGTGGGACTCAGTACCTTGGTCTGGTGGTCTGGTGTCCTCTGCACCTTGGTATTGTGGAATCAGGTGGCTGCCTGTCTGCAGTGGGGTGATTTGGTGTCTTCTGTGCTACTCAGGACCTCGGTAGGGCGTGCACAGACCTGCCTGTCTGCAGCGGGCTGATTCGGCGTGTGTTCCACATGACTGGAGACCTCAGTGAGGTGTCTAGATTCAACATATTAGGGAAAGCATATGATACTTTTCTTTCTGAGTCTGGCTAATTTCACTTGGCCTGGTTGTCTCCAGTTCCATCCATTTTCTTGCAAGTGATGTGATTTTATTCTTCGTTATGGCTGAATAATACCCCATTGTGTATGTAACCACATTTTCTTTATCCATTCATCTGTTCATGGGCACCTAGGCTGGTTCTGTATTTTAGCTGTTGTGAATTGTGCCACGATAAACATGAATATGCAGGTATCCATATAGTACACTGACTTTAGCTCATTAGGCCATATACCAAAGAGTGGAATAGCTGGATCATGCCATAGTTCTAGTCAGAAAGATGTTGGCTGTTGGTTTTGCATGCACAACCTTTACTCTGTTGAGGAATGATCTTTCAATACCTAATTTCTTCAAGGATTGCAAAGGCCTTTTTCTGTGTCAACTAAGATGATCATGGGATATTTGTCTTTGAGTATATTAACATGGTGTATTACCTTTATTGATTTGCATATGTTGAACCATCCTTGCAACCCTAGAGGGAAACAAACTTGTTTAACTCAGTTGAACAACTGAGTTTTGACAAAGATACAAAATCATTTTATTGTTTTCAATAGTAGTCCTGAAAAAATTAATGAACTTCCAACTATGCCTTGCACTATATATCAATATACTCTGAGTAGTTATAGGTTCAAAGGTAAAGCCTAAGCATATAAAACTTTTAAAAGAAAATGAGACAAAAATACGTGACATTAGGAAAAGAAGCTAAAAGCATGACTCAAAGAAGAAAGAAATATTGGTAAATTGCATTTATCAAAAGTTAAAAATCCTCTTTTCAAAAGAGACAGTTAAAACAATTAGATAAGTCAAACCCTTGAATAAAGTCCAGAATATCCAAACTGTCAAAACTCAATAATGTGAACAAGTGTCAACAACAAATGAACAAAAATTTGACAGTGTAACTGTCACACTTGCCAGAAGTGATTGGTCCGGGAGTAGGCACCCAGGTGGTCCATTCAGAAGCCACCCCATTGAATTTGGAGTTGTGCCTAAGATTTCACTTCTCCTAGATGGTCAGATGAAATAAATGTAAGCATTTAGAGCTGTGATTCAAAATGGCCAATAAGCAACAAAGATGCTCAGTTGCATTAGTCATTAAAGAAATACAAGTCAAAACCACAATAAAATTAGTTCATACCTAGCAGAATTGCCATATGATTTGGAATCTCTACTACTAGTTATATACTCCAAAGAACTGAAAGCAGAAAGTCAAACAGATATTTGTACATTTATGTCTGTAGCAGCATTGTTCATGGTGGTCAAAAGGTGGGAATAGCCTGGATGTCCATCAACAGATGAATGGATAAACAAAATGTAGTATATAAACAAAGTGCACTGTTATTCAGCCGCTAAAGAATTACATTTTTATATGTGACAATATGGATGAGCCATGATATATTATGATAAATTAAATAAGCCAGATGTATGTGAAGTCCATCTTGATTTTCAATTTACTTGGCTTGAGAGATGCCTAGATTTGTGCAGCAACAGCTGAGTGTGTTTTCTGTTGGTTGTTCAGGGCATGACCTTGGGCACTGTATCTGGTCCCTCTTCCCCTGCCTTCTGTTCCCTGGATGCCATGAATTGAGCAGCTACCCTCCCACATGCCCTTTGGATGTGTTGTTTATGACTTGGAGGCCCCAGCCACTGACTGAAACCTCTGCAGACATAAGCCAAGAAAACCTCTCCAACTTCCAGTTGCAGGTGCCAGTGTTTTGTCCCAGCAACAGGAAAGCTAACACAACATACAAGGATGAATAATGTATGATTCTATTATGTGAGATACCTATAGTGGGCAAATTCATGGAGACAGAAAGTACCAGCTATCAAAATCCGGGAGCAGGGATGAGGACTCAGTCCTGTTTAATGTGTACAGAATTCATGTTGAACGTGATTTAAAGTTTGAGGTACAGACAGTGGGGGTAGTTGCACAATATTTTGCATGTATTTTAAAACCACTGCACTGCATGCTATACATATGCTTCCGTGTGTTGTGTGAGTCCAGGAAAAACCACACATGAAGAAAGTGGTCTCTGGCTATCATTTCCCCTGGGATAAATTTACATTCCTACCTGGAGGATAGGTCTTTATATTTGTATTTATCCTTATGTAAATAAAACTCTTGGTTTTGTTTTTTCAGAGAAGCTCAAGTTGATCTTGTTACTTTAATTTGAACTTAAATAGTTTTAACTAACCAACTTTGGTGAATTTTTAACGAGTTGTTTGTAGACTCTCACTTCCCTCAGTGTTAGTTAAGAGTCGAGAAACCAACCAACAGCAACACAAAGCAGTTTCCACACCTCATTTCCCTGCATGTCCCTGTAAAGCAAAATTGTAATAGTCTTCTAGTTTTAGTCTCACACAGGATTACTGCACTGTAAGACATAAGGCTCTGGGTTCAACATCTGGTGTTACTTTCTTAAGGGAAGCTATCCAGACAACAGAAATCTAGCAGCAGCCTGGGGAACTGGGGTAAGGACCTGAGACTTGTGTAATAGTTTCCCCAGCTAATTTTATCTCTGAGATCAACCAGATTTGACTGCCTAAAGGGTTATAAATTAACTTGGAGAACTTTCGGGGCGGGGGGGGGGTCTTAAGAATGGAGAGGATTCTAGTACAGAATTGCATAATGGATCATAATCAACAAAAGAATGTTTTGGGGCAAGGTCTGATATCACTCTACGGTAATCATTACAAATACAAACAGAAAAAAACTTTAAGAAACACTTTTCATCTTCCAAAATATATAATGAAAAGCACTTTGAGTTTTTCCTTTAATCTTGACACAATTATATAAAATAAAATAATATCCTTACTCTTTCCAGCTATAGATTAGGAAGCTGAGACAACGGTCAGGAACCCATATTTCAGCTCATTTGTCAATACTCGTTAGGTCTTTTCTGTCTCTCTCTAGTTAATGCCGCAGATTAAGAACCCCGGCTTGGGGCCATATTGATGTCAGCTAACGAAGGGCCACTTCCTAGTCAGCTGGGATGCAAAGCTCTCTGCTATGGTTTTTCCTTCCCTACTAAGTATGCCCACCTCTCAGAGCACCGAGTGACTTAAACTGTGTGAAGCCCTCCAAATGCTGCTGGGACCTGCTACTTGCGCTCTAGTCATAATCTACACTTTATTCTTGTATGGCCATTTCCTCCTGGCTTTGTTGAGTCTCTGTGGTTCCTGTAGAAACATCTTCAATCAGACTTTGCTGTTCTAAGTTTCACAGCCAAGCTTGTCAGCTTTATGGCTGCCAAAGAGATCGATCGAAAGACCAATGCCCTAAGGGGAGGTGGGTAGAAGTGGGACCCGGACAGATGCTAAGTCTCTAAGTTGCTGCCACAATGCACAGGCTGAACAGCTAGGTGTCTCTCTGGTTCACAGGAGGACAAAGGAGGCACGGTGGTGCCCGGGTGGTGCCCACCCTTCCAGGTGGACGATAGGTCCTTTGCTCGCCTCCTCGGGCCCCTCTATCCTGTCACCAAAGACTGGAGAACATTTCAGGATGGAAGGAAGGGCACAGGGGAGATGCTTCAAAGTAGATGTTTTATTTTCAAACAGAAGCATAAAAAGGCAGAATTATATCATGAAGGAAATCTTCAAGGAATAAAATATTGCCTTTAAAGGGTTATTTTGGGGCAAGGGTTTGACATTGAGAGATTGTAGCTCTGGGATGTCTGTCACCAGGAAAGAACAGTGTGATCCAGGAGGGCTGCACTTGTGTTTATTTCTGAGCAAGTTTGCAAGAGAAGGAGGACAGAGTTACTGAGTAATGCACAGAGCTCGAATAAGCCTATTCTTTCTGGGTACCGGAAATGTTACTGATAGTGGATCTTGAGTTCCATAGGTCCCGGCGGAAAGTGTTTGAGAACTGGAGAGAGACAGGAGAGGGACAGAGTTTTAAAAGGATTAGAAGAGAAAGATGTCCTGGGTGTCGGGGCTCCTTGAGGATTTAAGATGGTTCAACCTGTGATTTTTCAACTTTACAATGGTACAAAAGCAATACATGTTCACTAGGAGCCATACTTCCATGTCGATGTCATCCCTGGCTAGCACTGTGTGGGGAGACAGCCCTCACACCAGCCGCTCCCACCAGCCACACGGTCAGGTCAGAACAACCCACGTTCCACAGCGTGGTGCTGACCTCTGGTGTCAGTAGTTAAGTGTTAGGTGTGCTAAGTGCATTCTTTGACTCAAGGATCCTTTGCACAATATTTTATTATGATATAACCCCATAGCAAGCTGAGAAGCAGCCTGCATAGTAACTGGCAGCCATGTGAGTGTTGGATTTCTGGGGCACCGGGTGAAGCCATTAGAAGTGGTTTGCTGAATATTCTCAGCATATGAAAATGCTCACTGTATGTTTGCATGTCAGAGACGCTGACAACAGAGATAAATAGAAATACATGCTTATTTGTTTTTTCAAGATCCTAACTCCAAAAAGTCTTCAAAGCAATCTAAAGTGTAATGTAGGTAAAAGAGCAAGAGGCACCCTTATACTAGACCAGTGTGTGAATACTCTTTTTCTGTTGTCGGTTTTTCTATTGGCAAGAGGAAAGAAAGGCTGAGAAATGGGTTTTGCTTTGGAACCAGTTCATTGTCAAGTCAAAGGTGAAGAACAAAGATCTTGTTCCATTCATTCTTCTCAGAGCCCTGAAGTAAGACATTCAGAGAAGAGAGCTGGCAGAAAGCACATTAAAAGGAAAACTCTCCAGATTTATATACCCTGAAAAATAGTCTGTTTTATTTAAGCATCAACCCAACCACTAAAACTTTACAAATATATTTAATCAATGACTTACTCACTGCAGTCAGAGTCAAGCTTTCTCCGAACAAAATTCTTTTTTGTAATTATAAAAGTAAAACAACATCACTGTTAAAACTGGGAAATTAAAAAATATCTAAAAATAATGAAATAATCCATAATTTTACCATCCAAGTGAAATACTGTTAACATTTTGATATATCTATAAAGATAGATGCTTTGCATGTGATTTCAAACATACTTAGCCTGTAATTTTATTCATTGCCTTCTTCTTTTTGCATCACATCAGAGCAAATTTTATTTCCATCAAGTAACATTTTTTAGGCCTGGCTTTTTAAACCTGCATAGTACCCATGTTATGATGTAGACATAATTTAGTTTATTTGACCATTTATCCGTTCTGGAAATTTAGGATGGTTTCAAAGGTAAAGTTTATACTACATGTATACTTTCCTACGATTGAAAGAGTGACAGAAGGAGTCTCTCAACGTTTATAAGCATTTCCCTGATTTGGAAAGGAAGATGTGATCGTGAAAGTGGAGAAAACATTTGTTTTGGTGGACACTGGGCACAGGGCCAGTGCAGGGGATGACAGCAGTGTTCTCACAGGAGCAGGGGGAGCCTGAGGGGACCCAGAGGGAGGAAAGGTGTTCTGAATACAGATGCGGCAGCTAATCAGCGTGGGAGACCAAAGGTTCATTGTTCCCGTGCATGCGTTATTTGGGAACAATGAACAGAGCTCTCAGAGGCGCAAGCCTTTTGTTTTGTTTTGTTTTGTTTTGTTTTGTTTTGTTTTGTTTTGTTTTGTGGGGTGATCAAACAGGGCAGACCTTGAAATGAAACTTCTAACCCCTAACCATATGTTCAAAAGGGAAAACAATAACAAAAGTCATAAGGAAAGGCTGTTTTAGATAAACAAAGGAGAAACCAAGAACAAGGAAAGCATTCCAAAGTGGAAAAAGGAAAGAGTAGATTTTCTGACACTTACGTGGACAGTATGCAGCAGCAGGAACTCAATGCTATGTGCTACAAGTTCCTTAAATATTCAGACGTTCTGAAATGCTAGCTCATCCACAGGACACCTTTGCTTAAAGACGGACTCAAGTAAAATCACGCCACTTGCAGGAAAATGGATGGAACTGGATCATCATGTTAAACAAAATCAGCCAGACTCAGAAAGCCAAGCACCATTCTCCTATGTGCTGTGTAGCAACGAACAAAGGAAGGAGGCAAGGAAGGAAGGAAGGCAGGGAGGGAACCTGAAAGGAGCGCAGAGACTACTAAGAAAAAGAAAAGGAGCCAGGAGAAGGAAACAGAAGAAGGGAGGGCGAGAAAGGGTGGTAGGGAGGGTGGATACAATTACTACAGGACACATCCATGTATGGAAAGGTCTAGTGAAGCCCATTAATTGGTGCAAGTAATGTATTCATATTTATAATTTAAAAAATAAAGATAACTTCATCAAGTTATAGGATACAGTGTCATTGTAAAAGCCCTATGATCCCAAAAGAGACAAAATGCTTTCATTTTCCCCATCAATTAGCAAACATTTATTAACAATTTCACCTCTGTTGATAAAAAATTTCTAAACATCCCTGTTAATTTGTTAATGTCTTTCAATTATCTGATCCATGGCTTCTTTCTCTTATATTAATTAACTTGCTATATTCATGTTTTTAATTATTTTTTTACATCATTGGCTACAGTCACTACATTCATAAATGACAAATTGATCAATACTAAATCAATACAGAAAACTAGCATGTTAAGTGCTGTACTTTCTTTATGCCAGGTATAGTGCTAAGCATCTGATATGCATTACATTGCTTAATTCTCTAGCTCTGATAATTCATTCTAATTGGAATCCACGCATTCTAATTTCCATTTTACTGCTGAGAAAGCATTTTGAGTTCTGATTGGTTAAGCAACTCCACAAAGTAAGCAGGAGAGTGAAAATTTAAGCCCAGCTTGAGTTTTAAGCCATGTCACGTATGCAAAGGGCCTCCTCCAAGTTGTTGTTAAATTTCTGGTACATTTCCTAAGTCATTTCAACTGAATTTTACAGCTATGTTTCAGAACTTTTCCTTATTTTTCAATTATTGTAATGAAACTGGAACAACTTCCAAAATAGCCATAGCCCTAAAATATTTGCTAGATGGCCTTTTGTGAAAATGTCTGCAAATTCTTTGTCTTAAGTTTTCCATCCACATATGTCTTCTGGGAGATGATATCCTCTATTCCCAATGCAAGACATCTTCTTGGGTATGGGCTGACCAAAACATAGGAAAGAGTTATGGGGGAGGATTTTACTACTGGCATTTGAGAACCTCCGAGAAGTCTTGACAACATAAAAATCAAAAGCCTGCAGAATGGTCAAAAAGAGCAAAAATCCTTTTCTGGTCCTTACAGAATTTATTGACGGGGTAAACTGCCACATAGACATCATAGCAGGAATGGAACCTGTTAGAGAGATTTTCTGCGACCTAGCAATACTTTGCAAGCTTGGGGAAACTAGATTGTTTGTTTTGCTTCTTGACCAGGATATAGCAGTGCAATCACAAAATTTACAAACACCCTGATGCATGCTGAACTTTCTCTGACCCTGCTTATCTACCCCAAAGAATATCAAGTCATGATCTACTTCTTGTTTGAAAATCCCAAGTCTATATTCCTTCCACTTTGCTTTTATCTTATGATTTCTTGGCTTACACTCTTAATATTCATCATTCCTTCCACCAAGGGGGAAGGCATGGCATTTGCAGTCAATCCTATGTGGTTCCAAAGCCTGACTTCACCTCTCTTTCTGGTAGAACTCAGGGAAGTTACTTGGACTCTGAGCTTTGGTGTCTCCAAAGGAAAATGAGTCCAACAGTCCAGACCTCATGAGTATTACCTGAATGGATGTGTAGGAGGTGCACTTTTAATTCCTTTGGTTCCATAAATGTCTCGTTTACGTCTTGTTTTCAGAGTTTCCTCTTGAAGGGCTCAAGACTAAACCATTCTACCAAATGCTGCTGCTGCATGATTCCCAGACCTGACCCTGTATAAATCCCTGCCCAGGAGCCTCCCTGAGTCCTTGAAGGTGAAGGAACAGTGGGCATGGGGATGTGAAAGTCAGTGCGGAGGAGAAAACAGCACATGAGGTGTGACTGAACTAGGCAATGAATGTTACAGTTGTTTTCAATTATTACAGAAAAAGACACATTTCCATGAGTCCCCCTCATAATCCTCCTCCCTCCTTAGCCTATCCTTCTGCCACTTTCTAAATCTCTTCTGGAAGTCCTCTTTCCTGCATGTCTTTATGAGGTATGATCAAAAATATGGTACATGATGTTGCCAAGTGTCTTCCAAAGGAAAGGCAGCTCATGTAAACATGCCACTGTGTCCTCATCCATATTCACAGGATCTGCCACCGTGAGACTTCCGGCTCTTCCCTAAATCGAATGACAACAAAAGGTAATGTTTTGAATCGATTCAGGACATAAAAGCAGTCATGACAGCACAACTAAAGATACTCGTGAAAGAAGACCTCCAGAGCTGCTCCAGAAAGTGGCAAGAAAGATGCATGCGTGTGCTGGAAGGGAGGGCGAGGGTTTTGAGGGGCATTCATGCTCATGTGTTTTTCACTGTAACACATTTTTCTAACTGAAACACTCGCCATAGTTTCTGACCACACTTCCCACTTACTGTTCTCCCCCCTTTCTGTGGACGGTTGGAGCTGCCGATGAGGATGGGCTGCTGCTCCCCAGGAGGTGGTGCCAGGACAGTTCTTTGGGGGGTGTCACTTGGAGGCAGGGAAGAACGGTGGCTAAGGGTATTAGTCTTGAAACCAAACCAAATGGTTCTGTCCATTCCAAGCCTGCCCCAGTTGGATGGCTCTGCTCTTGTTTCTTTTCCTTTCTGAGCCTTGGCCTCCTTGACTGAGAAATGAGAATAACATCAGCACCTAGCTCTTCTGCTCTGGCTGCCATAGCAAAATATTGTACTGAGTGCTTAAACAATGAAAATTGTCTGTCATTATTCCAAAGAGCGGGAAGGCCACTATCAAGGTATTTTTTATTCTGAGGCCTCCTCTCTCTGCTCCTTGGTGGCTGTTACCTTGCTTGCTCGTGATGGGGGAAGGCAGCAGAGGAGGGAGATGGGGAGGACAGAACTCAGCCTCTCCCTTTTCTCAGAAAGACACTAATTCCATCACCGGAGCCTGGCACTCATGAACAGTTAGATGAAATCAGAGGCCGAAGAAGTTGACAGAAGGGTGTGTGTGTGTGTGTGTGTGTGTGTGTGTGTGTGTGTGTACACATGCATGTGTGAATGTGTTGGGTAGCTAAAAGAACGGAAAAAGGTGGATGTTAAGCTAAAGGCAAAGTAATAAGATCAATACCAGACCAGGTGGACTTCAGGCGGACCAATGTGGAGCTGCACCAATCCCCTGGAGGTCAGAGAAAGATACCTGTGGCTTTAGAAAGTTCATGTAGCTTATCTGTGGCATACATTCATGGGCAAAACAATCCTAACCCAACATCAAATTTTACTCTGTCCCTTTTCTGCATGGGAAGCCTGAGGCTCGGAGAACAAAGGCAGCCTTTCAAGCTGTGCATGTGGTAAGAATGACTAGCCATGGGGCTTTCGGGCTGGATGAACAGTCGATGACGTCAGAGAGTAAAGCAGGGCAGCCCCACCGACGGCTATGAAATGATGGACTGAAGGAGAAGAACAGGAAGCACGTCCACCCTGGTCAGAAGGGTGACAGGCCTGCCCAGCTGCAGCCTCCAGTCCAGGCCCAGCCACAGCGCGGGGCTCTCAGCCGCTGAAGACTTAGTGTACCCTCAGCGGCCGCTCGCTGCTCCCAGCAGCCCTTTCGGGCTATGTGACCCGTCCCATCCCGGTGTAGACAGAGCCCCCAAAGGGTAGATCACAAAGTCCATGTCTGCTCACAGCTGTGGGCTTCTCAGGGTGTCCCTCGTGCCCTCACACCGAAGCCAGCAACCTTTCAGGATTCCTAATTCGGGCACCGCTTGAGGAAGAAACCGCTCCAGTGTCCCCGCCCTCCTGGGTATGGCTGGACAGAGTAGGACTGGACGTTCAGCCGCGCTGGTCAGTTCTTCCTTCTGCGGCAAATCCATGCTCCTAGCCTAAGACGCCTCCTACAGCCCCACTCCTGCCTCAAGCCTGACTTTACGTTTCCTCCCTGTGAGGGTAGGGGCTGAGCTGCTGCAAGTCAGAGAGAAGAGGAAGAAATCTGAATCCTCGGCTGCTGAGAGCGAAAGCTTTGACGGCGGCTCTTACAGTATTGGGCCGGGGACACAGGGAGCCCGCGCTGAGCTCAGAGATGCGGATGTTTTTATCTCTTTTCCTTTACATCAGAGCATTTTTAAGTAGCAATTGGACCCGGGCCCCGCGGGCCTGAACTAGAGGTGCGGGGACCGAGTGGGAGAAGGGACTCGCGCGGCAGGGACGCGCTGCAGTCAGCCCTGGGACTGCAGAAGCGCTTGGGGCCTGGCTCCTGTCCGGGCCAGTTGAGCCCTTCCCTGACGTACGAAACAGGAAATGAATCACTCAGATGGTGAGCAGGTGCGGCGGTGGGCGCAGTGGGCAGGACCCACGGTTCTCGAGCATCCCCGTGCCCCGCCCCGCCCCGCCCCGCCCCGCCCAGCAGGTGCAGCACAGGCTGCGCCCCCTCCACGCTTTCCCCGAACTCCGGGGACGCAGAGGACGGAGGGCCAGACTAGCGCGGACGGGCGAGGGATCTTAGGTAACCGTGACGCGGGTCCCTAGACCGAGAACGGTCCAGCCGGGGCAGCCCCAGCCCGGAGCAGCAGCTGCGCCTCGGGGACGCCCGGGCCGGTGCCTCCCTGCCAATCCTCCTGCAGCCTGCTCACCGTCCTGAGGGGGTGGGGCCCCTCGGGCACCAGGACACCTAGGCTCGGGCTATGACTGGCCTGGATGAGTGTCAATCCTCCGAGGCCCCGCCTCCAGACCCTCCCATTTGCAGCAGGCCGATGCTCTGGCACCCCCTGTAGGCCGCGAGCGGGACCACATTCAACACCAAGAGCACCTAGGCGCGCGCCGGGACCGCTCCCGAGTTCTCCTTCGGGTCCGCTAGCTCGGGCCCCGTGCGGCCGAGAGACGGTGGGGCGGCGCGATCCCTGCTCGGCGGCGGCTGCTCAGCAAGCGCTCTCAGCGGGGCTGCGCTGGGCCCGTCTCGGGGACCCTGCGGCGACCTCGTCCCTTCGCCACCCGCAGTTGTGGGGGCGCAGGGACCCGGGCCCCCGCACGGACAACCGAGCACGGAGCACTGAGTACGGAGCACCGCGCGGATGTACCCGGACCGGAGCGCCACTCTGCGCTCCCAGGAGGGGCCAGGGGTAGGGAGGGGCCGGATCGGACCTTGGGAGGCGGGGTGTTTGGCCCTCAGCCGGCTCCGCAGGACGAGCCGGGCTTCCGGGCTCTCACGGCGTCCAGGCAAGGCCCGAGTCGGCGGCTCCGTGGCTTCCCAGCTCCTGAGCAGCGTGGGCTCCCAGTTCCCGCAGCACAGAATCTGTTGGAGGAGATGAGGAAGACCCGGCTCCGCCCCCATGAGGCGAGCCCTGGGTGCATGAGATGCGCGCCAAGTGTGTGTCGGGGGAGGGGGGTCTGGCAAGAGCGCACGCGCCGCAGCACTGAGCCCCGGGCTGGACCGGAAGGTGGGCAGCGGCTCGCCAGTGTCCCGGCCCCCTCGGTTTCCCGGCTTCCGGCCAAGTGTTGCTCCTGAAAAGTACCCCTGAGACAGTGGGCAGCTGCTCTCAGAGTGACGCCGGCAGAGGAGAGCTGGGTGAAAGCACCGGTTCCACAGAAGACTTCGATCCGAACCGGACTCCCCAGTTTACAAATGAGCAAGCAGATCCCTGCAGGGTGCAGGGAGAGGCAAAGAGCCCCCTGGTCCTTGGGTGCCTCTCTCCTGAGAGAGAAGTCACTGGTTCCGCCCCCACAGAACTCTGCTGCAGGCTCAGGGAAACAGGAAGTGGGGAACACAGGGGTCCACCCCGGCCCTCTCTGGGTGGGGACTTTGGACACCCCTACCCCACCCCAGCCGGAGCCCAGGCGCTGGGCCTTGCTGCCCTCCCACACGGGTCATTCCTCACTGTCCTCACCTGCAGGATGTTCCTGTGAGCTTTTCTGCGTCACGGCAGTGTGTACTGGTAACCAAGCCTGGTGCTGCTTGACCACAAAGCCAAGGTAACATTTTAACGCCCTTGGCTACCACTTCTGCCATCTGGGTTTTTTTGGGTCTGTTTCTATTCATCAGTGTCTCTTTTCCTGTTATTTTCCTCTCCTGAGACAGTCACTCAACATGCAGCCCAGCCTGCCTTGCATCCTCCTGCCTCAGCCTCCCAAATGCTGGGATTACAGGTGTGGTCCACCATGCCACTGCCCACTGGCTTGCCCTCCCACGCTCTTTGTGGTGCTGGGGATCAAAACCAGGACCTGTGCATGCTCAGGAAATGTTCTACCACAAAGCTACATCTCGAACCCTCAACTCTCACACTTGCCATCCTCCTGCCTCCAGAATGCTGGAACTAGAGCAGCTTTTAATCTAGGGCCTTGTTATGGTTTGGATGCTACATGACCCCACAGGCCTCTGGATTAGAGGTTTGCTCCCCAGGGGGAACCTTGGAGAGGTGGTACTTGGGAGAGTCTGTAGGTCACAGGTAGTGTGGCCTCAGCAGGGACTGTGTGCCCCTAGTCAATGTAGCAATTTAGAAAAAAACTGTCTCAATAAATAAAGGACTGAAGAATTTTAAAAAGAACAAGAGTGGAGGTGTAGTTCAGTGCAGAGGCCCTGGGTTCAATCCTCCATACTGAAAAAGGAAGGCAGGAAGGGAAGGAGGGAGGGAAGAAAGAGAAGGAAGAGGAGGGAGCAGGAAGGGAAAAATAAAAGAAAATGATTCAAAGAATGTTATGGCTGTATTTAGACGTTGCCTCAGAGCCACATGTGGTCATAGGTGGAGCTTTTCGGAGGTAGCTGGGTCAGGGTGTATAACGCTGGGATGAAGGATTTGATGCTGGGATTGATTCACTGTGTGATGCTAAGACTAAAGGTGTGAGTACTACTCACCCTAAGGCCAGGTAGCCTGGATAAGTTATAAGGGACACAAAGAGCTGTGCTCCTCGCTTGTTGCTTGTAGCTTGCTGGGTTGGCTGCCCCCTGCCTGCCATGGACTGTTTCTCCTCTGCGATGCCCTCTGCCATGCCACCTGGCCTTGAAGCCAGAGTTGACTATGGACTGAAACTGCTGCAAACTGTGAGCTAAATAAACCTTTTCTAACTTTGGGTGTTAGATATTTTGTCTCAGCGATGAGAAAAAGTAACTGAGATAAAGAATAAAAGATTCAATCCCATTAGTAATTAGGAAATAAGTGTTAAAACCACTAGTAAACTTCCATTTCTCGCCCAAACGATTGTCCAACATTAAAAGTTGGACAATACAGGGGCCAGGGATTTAGCTCAATGGTTCTGCCACCTGCCCCAAAAGCACAAGAACTCAAGTTTGATTCCTGGTACAAAAAAAAAAAGTTGGAGAATACAAAATTTTAAAGAACATGTCAAGTAACGAAGACCCTTATTTCCCACTGCTAGGAGTGCAAACAGATACAATCATTTTGTAATATAAATTGACAGTACCTAAAAAGAGTAAATAAGCATTTATCCTCAAGTTGAGCAACTGTAAGTCTACCCTGAAAGGCTTTTGCACATGTGCACATGGAAACAACCTCCAGGGTCTGGCTCAGGGAGCTGTGCTAGGGTTTTGGAGAAAGAAAACCCAGAAACAACACAAATATAAATAAGTGGTTAATTTCTTTAATAGACTTTATTCAACTATGAAAGTGAATGTAAAATTCCATGTAGTAGGATGAGCATCAAAAAGTACTGGAAAAGGGCCGGAGATTTAGCTCAGTGGTGCTGCCACGTGCCTCAGAAGCACAAGGTCCAGAGTTCGATCCCCAGTACAAAAAAAAAAGAAAAAAGTTAAAAAGTACTGGAAAAAGTAATAAAAGGACATTCAACAGAAAAACCAAACAATGTGATATATATATATGGTATTATATGTACTAATATATTTATATATGTTTGAAGATATATATATATAAGGCAAAACTAATAATAAAACAAATTCGAGATTAGTGCTTTTCCACACAGATGACAAGGGGCCATAAAAGGAAGGAGGGGCCAGGCACGATGGTGCACCAGACCTGTAATCCCAGCCCTCTGCAGGCTGAGGCAGGGGAACCACAAGTTCCAGTTCTACCTGGGCCATGTAGTGAGGCTCTGTAAAACTAAAATTATAAAATAAAATACAGGTTTAGCTGTAGCTCAGTGTGAAGGCCTGGGTTCAACCTAATGTGCAGAGAGAGAAACAGAAGAGGAGAGAGACTGGAGGTTTCTCTTCGTTGTTCTGTTAATGGAGATTGCCCCAGGGCTTCCTGGGAGCTGGACAAGCTCTCCGCCACTTAAGCGAGGTGGTACGCGGATATTTTTATTACATGGTTCAGAGGACACACGATGAGGAGCCTTTCTTCCTTTTTTCTTCTTTTTTAAACATTGCTCTAGTCGACCCCAGAGAACCCACGGAAGACGAAGCTGTCATTCTGCCTCCTCTGGCCGCTTTGTGTTTTCGTTAGGGCCAGTCCTCCAAAGTCTCGCCTGCATTGCAGTGATCAACACGCTTTACAAACCTGTCCCTTTCTGTGCGTCCTGTCCTTCTGTCAGTTGCAGAAGAGTCGTTGGGCCTGGAACCTTGATCCCAGTCTACAACACAATGTTTGAGCTGGCAGCTCCGCTTGGGATGCAGCAGGCTGCTCTGCAGGCTCTCTGCAGTCTGCGCCCATCAGCGTGGAGGTGCGATTTCTAAGGCCTGCTCCGTCTCCGCCCTCTGGACAGCTGAGGCCTGCGGTACAGCTGCAGTCTGGAGAACCGCGTCGCCAGGAGGGTTTGCTTTGTGGCATCTGCTGCTACCTCCTGGGTGTCCCCACTGGCTGCTGCCCCTGGAACGGCCCCTCCTGCCCCAGGTCCTCCTGCCTCGCCCCCAGCCTCAGAGCCCCCCGGCTGCTGCTGGCTGCCCTGAGGACCTGGTCCCCTCCAGGCCTCCTCCCGGCCTTGATTGGCAGGCACAGCGGGCGGAGTCCCTGACCCCTCGCAGTGGAGGTGCAGCCGGGTCCCCTCCGCTTCCCCAAATTCTTCTGCACTCTCGCGACCACGTGACCACAACCTCACCCAGGCCAAACTGTACCCGTCCTCCCTCGCTCTAACCTCGGGGGCCCGGAGTCTCACTCCAGACTAGAGGAACCGAAAGCAGAAGAGCTGAGACACTGCGACCCCACCTCCGGCTCCCAGAGACTAGACGTTGGCGGCGCTGAGCCGGGGAGGCGGGGCGCTGCCCGGGCTCCCTGCCAGCTTTTTCCCGCTCTCCCCTCTTCCCTGAGCACAGCCCTAGGCTCCTGCGGAGGAGAACCGCTGCGGAGAGAGCCAGACACTCCTGGCACGGGGCAGGTGCGTTGCTCTCGAAAGTGTCTGCATCAGCCCGCACAGGTGTCAGGACCCGGCTGGGCCCTGAGCTCCCCGGTAAGTTACCCTGAAGTTCCGGGCAAGACTTGGAGTTTGGGGAGAAATCTTCACCCGGAAATCCCCAGGCTGCCGGCAGGCAGGGGGAAACGACCTGTCCGCCAGGAAACTGTGCTTCCAACTAAGGAGAACAGGGCCAAACCGAAAGGATGCAATGCTTTGGGGGTGATTAAGGGACAGCGTGGTCTCACTTTTAAAGCTGATGTCTGTCGGTAGGACCCAAAACTTATCTTTATGCAAATGACTCCTCAGATCAGCTTCTCTGCATCTCAGTTCTCTCTGGAACAAATCTCCAGTGTTATTTTCCTGGGGGAGCTCTTCCCGGAGGAGCGACAGACACTGTCTCCTCTTCAGGTGGGCTCGGCCTTTCCAGACAGACGTGATCCACTCTGGCAGAGCTTGCTAGCAACGTCAACCTCACTCACGTGCGTGTCCCCGCTGTGCATTAGCATCAATCAACTCGCTGTTCGGTGGGGGCTCGGGGTCCAGTTTCTTTTTCTGGACCTTCCCAGGTGCTGGCTGGGCCCATTTCATTCCTAGGAGTAAAGACAGCTTTGAAGGAGTCCTTGTACTCTTTGATCAGACTTTGCAAAGCTTGTGTGTTAGGCAAAGTTCTGCCCTTTCCCAGCAGCACCACACTGTGTCTCTGTCCTTGAGGCCTGTGTTGTAAAATATCATGGGAGGGACAGCGGCCGCTGGCTGTGCTATGCCTGTTTCCCGGCTGGCCCTGAGGTCTCAGGACTTCAGGGGGGTTTGCTTTAGACTTGTGAGTCATGAGAAAGCAATGGGGATCAGATGCTCCCTCTGGATCCACCCAAGGCCCCTTACAGCCGGGATCCCCTTTCCCCAGTTGTCCAGAGCAGCAAAGAACTGAGAGTTGGAAGGGGAAGAGGTGGGCGCCGGGATTGCAGAGAGCAGCAGGCCAGGCTGCTGTGGGGGAGCGAAAGCAGCAAGGGAAGCAGGAAGCCATTCTGGAAAGGGCGCCCTTCAAACGCTTAGCTGCGCCGCCCTCCCTGCCTGCCTGATCCGAGACAAGCTCTCTCTCAGCCTAACAACAGAACATCTTCCAGTAGAACCCGCCTGCCCTGGGTGCTGGGTGCCCGGGCTAGAGCTGCCCAGTGCGGGGCACAGGGCCGCTTGGTGGGCGAAGGTGCCCTGGAGATTCTGGGGCTGCAGGCTCAGAGGCCTGGGCCGGAAGTGCTGCCAACCTGGGGGTCGGGAGAGCACAGGTTTCCTTTCAGGGGTGCTTCTTGGGCCACCCTGTGCTGCAGGGAGCTCTGGGAAGGCCTGGATCAGCGCGATCCCCGCCTCCTGCACACCGTCCTGCCAAGGAGCAGGAAGCAGAGTGAGCGGGAAGACTGAGCATAAGTCACAGGGCGGGGGCTCTTCCGGCTGACCCTCAGGGCCCGAAAGTGCACGCGCTGCACGACCCTGCCAGGATCTCAGGCTGCTTCCCTGGGACTTCACCATTCTGTGCCATCTGCGGCTCAGATGGAGAGCACAGTTTAACACAACTTCTTAAAAACTTGTATTTTACAAATGGAACACACACGTGTAAATATAGCATTGTCTCTCTGGTGTGAGAAACTGAAAGTGAAAATGAAGACCAAAAAGAATAACACAGTGAAATGGGAAGAAACTGTTCAAA
The DNA here is from genome assembly GCF_053883595.1 of Heterocephalus glaber. Classification (NCBI taxonomy): domain Eukaryota; kingdom Metazoa; phylum Chordata; class Mammalia; order Rodentia; family Bathyergidae; genus Heterocephalus; species Heterocephalus glaber. Next base: position 3,076,071 of record NW_028258480.1, read on the forward strand.
ATTTTACAGAATGTGAGATACTTTGTGAACACTTGAAATGTTTTAAGCAAAAAAAAAAAAAAAAAAAAAGATACAGTATTATTAGGAAATTTGCTGAGAAATTAGCAAATGAAAATATAGTGCTTGTAGATCATGATGCACAGTGTATTTATCATTGTTATTCTCTAATAATTTTTGCTATGAAAAATTATTCCTTCATAGAACAGCTTTTATATTTCCAGGTGTTAGTACATGTCGGTGGGACAGAATGATTACACTCATCGTGGGGAGGTGGTACACGTGCATAACACCTCTCAGTTCTTTTTTCATCTCCTCCTGTCTGTCCATGTCTTGGTTCCCTTCCCATTGTCACAAGATCTACCTCCCCGATCCCTTGATCTATCTTTTGTTTTGCTCCTTGATTTATTTCTACTTTGAGTTTATCATATAAAAGAAACCATGTGATATTTTACTTTGTCTGATTAATTTCACTTAACATTACAGTCTCAGCACATTTTTTAACTTTCCGACTGAAAACTCCTAGATAGGGTATTTTTGTCTGCATTTAAAGTCTACCTGTGCTCCCCACTTTGGAGTTAGGCTATCATGTCTCCTCCCTCAGCTATACTTTCTCCAAAAGCAAAATCCAGATGTGCCTCGCTATCCACAGTAGGTGTGGGGACAGCTGTTAGACATAACCTTCGTAGTGTTTAGTGCACTACCCAACACATACAAGAGTGCTCTGTAGAAGAGATGTTATTGTTGGACTCAGTGCACTGCACAGATAAACTATCCACTCGCTGAGGTAACATCCCTGAGGAGAACAAGCCAGAGCTGAAGGGGACAGGTGAGGTGTGGGACCCCAGTTTGCCTTTACCTTTGCACCATTAATGACATCTATGAACATTCTGCTCTAACCTGAACCTTTTTGAAATTAGGACTTAGTGGAATCCTGTTTCATCTTCAAGCCATCATGAGTGGTCAGAAGCGCAAGTCCCAGAAGGTCCCACTTGACATAAAGAACAATATGAAAATAGAGGACTACTTTCCTCAGGTACGTCTGTAGATACAGTGTGTAGTGCATCCTGATATCAGACGGGCTGTGCTTGGCCCTGGGTTGCATAGTCCTCCCTGCTAAGAAATTGCCTCATTGTCTACTGGGAATATTACATAAGTCACCGTCTTTCGCGTCAACTTGACTTGTTCTGTGTTGGCGGGTAGCGTAGGGAAGGGAGCTGTGATACATACTTCAGCCAGATCAAAGTAGCTTTCTTAAAAAGCTATTGGGCCGGGGATTTAGCTCAGTGGTTCCACCGCCTGCCTCGCAAGCGCAAGGTTCCGAGTTTGATCCCCGGTACCAAAAAAAAGCTATTGTAGTGCTCTTGAACAATAACAAAAAATAAAATTTATTAGGGTAAACTGGACAAAAGCAGAAGGGAAGTTAATGTGTTTCATAACATGGAAATCACATATGGCCAATATATTGGATCATAATGACGTGTATTTGAATGACTTTATGGTTTGTGGAACTCTTCTTGTGTATTTATTTATGCTTACCATAACCATGGTAGGCAGGTACCAGGATTTTATCTCCTACAAATGCAGTCAGTGCCCAGTCCTGCAGTGGGACGTGGGCCTGACTTCCGGGGACAGGAGCTCTGGGCTGTTTCTAATCTCAGGGCTCTATGGCAGTGCCACACTGCTGTGTCCTTTCCCGAATCTAAAATCTCCTTAATTTATCAAGAAGCAGGCTGAGAAATGTTAGGCATCTGAGAGAGCAACCTCAAAGCTTTGACCCTCTTTTGTCTCATCCCAGTTCTAGAACACCAGGACAACCAAGTACCTAGAAAGTCCAAGCAGGCTTGATCTGCTTGTCTCTGGCCGCCTGCTCCATGACAGAGTGAGCTGGTAACCATGTTCACCTCCCTGCTTCCCTCTCAAGAGTGTCTGCCCCTCCAGGGAGCCCTCCCATTTGCTGGAAGTCCGTTCCAGTGCTCCCGGGGTGCAAACAAGGGTGTGTCTAGCAGCACTGGGCAGAAAGGAAGCTTTGACAGTTTGTGTGCTTGGCCAGAGTAAATTTATATTATCTTATGTTCTTGTATCTTTTTCACTCTGAATATTAGCATTATTACAAAACAGGAAAATAAATTTAACCTTGTACATGTCCGCCCTGGTGGACACTCTGCAACAGAGTGATGTTAGGCCTAATCTTTACTGAAGCCCTGGCCTTGTGACTCGCATGAGCAATGAGCAGTAAATGGTGTGGCCAGTGGCTGAACCAGGCCTGCTGACTCTTGCCATGGTGAATACGACTCTGAGAAGATGCCTTCTATACCTGGGAATCGGTGTCCTTAATTCTTCATTGCATTTTTGCTGTTTAATTAGCTGTCATTTTTAAATTGCTGCTTCTTCCCCCTCCCGTGACTCATATGATAATATCCTACAAAAACTGGAATCTTGGATGCAAAATTTATAGAACTGTTACACAGTCTAATGGAAATAAATATTAGACTAAATATTGGAGTTCTGACACTCTCTTTATTTATTGGCTATTATGTGACCTAGGAGGGGCACTTATCAGAGCAGGTCCCTGTGCCTCAGTTTCTGCATCAAGAGAATGGAGAGGTGGAATGTGTTCCTCCTCATTTCACAGGATTTAGGGAAGCAGTGATGGGTCAGAGAAATAATCTGAGGTTTGTACACAATAGAGGATAGGTGAATCAAGGTATTTATTATTGGAAATAATTATCTTTTTAGGACCAAATAGTTAAATGATGACAGTTTTGTTTAATATCTAATGCCTGATAATAAACCACAGTCGCTTATTCTTATTTGGTGTTTCTAAGAAGGGACATTTTAGATCAATGTATCACTATGCTTGGAAAATGTAAAAATTATATAGCTAAAAACAGTACACAGGACCTGAAATAGCACCATAAGGAAGTTTGTAGATTTTTAAGCATCAGGGGGAAAGGTTGTGTTTCTTCCCTAATGTTTGTCAGAAAAAGTCACCAGTGTGTAGTGTGCAGTGCCTATGTGACGGCTGTGACAGGAGGCTCAGCTTATATTTTGGACTTCACATGAAATTTGCATTCTATCTATCTGCTTGCCTTTTGGTTCTGAGTTTCCTGTAGAACCTCTAGAAGTTTCATGTTAAAAAAAAAAAGACTACGATTGTATTCAGAGTTTTTAAATATGTCATACTTATTTTTAGGTCCCCAAAGAACAGCAGAACAGTTCCAGTATTTCCCAGGTGAAGGTGAGATCTAGCAAGAGGCTGAGGGATATTACTAATACCCAGGGTCAAGGGTGCAGTTTTCCTACGCAGACTCCAGAGGACCAGACCACGCCCCTAAAGACCATTTATGTTACCCTGAAGGTAAACCCCAGGAAACACCAAAACATGGCAAACATGCTCACCCATAGTGAGAGGGCCAGCTTATATGAGGCACTGCACACTCTCGATGCTGTCAAAGAAGAGGCGAAAACTCACCAAGGCAGAGAAATGCTGGTATGTGGCAAAGAAGGAATTGAAGGGTTCCTAAACCTCACAATGCCCCTTAGTTGTCTTCCTAATGGGAGCCATGTGGAAATTACTTTTTCCAGACGTGTAAGTGAGCAGAAAGATGATAATAAAGTATTTGGCTGTTGTGACCGAGCATCTACTGACTGTGTCAAATTTTACATTCATGCAGTTGGGAAGGCAAGAAAAAGGGTTACTAAATGTGAGGAGCTTTGCAAAAAAGGGAACAAACTCTGCGTCTTTGGTATCAAAGGAGAAACCATCAAGGATGCCCTGTGCCGGGATGGCAGGTTCCTTTCCCTTCTGGAGACTCACCATTGGAGGCTCATAGGAACACTGACCTCCAGTGTAGAAAGCGGCCAGCTAGTCGACGCCATGGAGGGCAAGCTCTACCAGCTTGAGGTTGAGAAGAGAAACAGCAGGAGGGCGGCAGCCACACAGAGTTCTGAGTTAGAGGAACATAATGCCTGTGTGTTGAAAGAATACATTGTGCAAGAGTATCCCAGTTTGAAAAGAGAAAGGGAAAAGATCAGAGAAAACCTCAAGAAAGAGATGAAAATAAGAAAGATGAATGCAAGTTCCTTAGTTAAATTACATAGAACAGACTTCGGGAAACAGACAAAAAATTCCACTCCAGTTAGAACACTCAAGCTTCTTTCACAGCTCAGTGACTCGGTCGGATTCTTACGCTGGGACAATAATGGAAACATGGGCTGTGCTACCTGCTTTGTCTTTACAGGGTCATTCATTCTCACTTGTCGGCACGTGATCCATCACATTGTCGGGGAAGGAGCAGAACCGAGGAAGTGGGCAGACATAATCGGGAAATGTGTATGGGTGACTTTTGGTTATGAAGACTTTGCAACAAAAGACGACAACTGGTTTTTCATTGAACCTTGGCTTAAGATATCTGATGTAACTGTCGACTACGCTGTCCTGAAACTCAAGGAAAATGGACAACAGGTACCTGTGGGGCTCTATAACAGAATTGCTCCTGTACCATCAAATGGACTGATATATATTATTGGCCATCCTGAAGGAGAAAGGAAGTCCACTGATGCTTGTGTCGTGATTCCTCAGAGTGAGCGAGAACAGACGTGTGAGAGAAATGTCAGAGAATCAGTGCCTGACAGTGATCCTGTGTACGTCCACATGTACACACAAAGAAGTTTCCAGAAAATTCTTCACAACCCTGATATTGTTACCTATGACACCAGTTTTTATTGGGGTTCTTCTGGCTCACCAGTGTTTGATTCACATGGCTCACTGGTGGCCATGCATACTGCTGGCATCACTGATAAGTACTTAGGGGGGACATTTCATTTCATTGAGTTTGGCTCTGCTGTGCAATGCATCCTCTCTGATATCATGCAAAATCATAAAGAGTGGTTTGAAAAAGAATGTGTAAGTCAGCAGGATGTCGAAATGCCAAGTCAAGAGAATTGAGGACTGATAAGCACTTGCCTGTGCAGTTGCTACTCCATAGCAGTGATTATGGTTTTCTAACTTCCAAAGTGGTCAATTTCAGAAAAATTAAAATAGTTGATATTATAGACCAGCTATGTTTGTAAACCCATGAAAAAACTAGTCCTGTTCTAAGGTGCAGTTTAATTGTCAATTGCTCACTAAGGTTCCTGTCCTCTTCTAGACCTTCAAAGGATGATGGCTCATCAAACAACAAGACCCATCTTGCCTTGTCTCCTTCAAATCGGTCACCGTGAGACTTTTAATCCCTGGCTAGGCTGGGTCAACACCCCTCCTCAGCCTGAAGCAGTTGTAAGAAGACAGACCCTCAGCCCCTCTGCACCCCTTAAGAATAAGGAGTCATAGCCCTGGGGTTGGGGATCAGGCAGAGTAGAAGTAAAGAAGGTAGGAAGGAGACAAGGAAAGTTATGACTTGTAAATCATACTTTTAAGAAGGGTGTGACTTCAAGACACTGAGCTACCAAGGTTATCCCCACCTCTGCACCCTTGAGCTTGTTCGTGCTTCTTTTCTTCCAGGACCATCATACCACAAACCCTTGGGAGATAATCTAAGTCTATAAACTAATTTAATTGATAAAGTAAAGACCTTACGAGAAGTAGATTCAAAAGTTTGCAATCATGTTTTTAGGCCAAATATTTTAGATGGCTCATCTTTAAAAAAATACAGTATACTGGGCCCTGTGCCTTTCTCCTGTAAAAGGAGCCATTATCTTCCTGCTTGTGGGTGGGTCATCACTTTTTTCCTGTAAATTGAGTCTATAGATTGACAAATTCCACTCCCAAAAACATAAATATTCCCTTCTTTCACTATAATGTACCTCCCTCCCTTTTGAAGGCTCACACTCTATTTCTTGGAGTATGTACTGTAAAATTCTGCCTTATAATCCCTTTATGTGTCTTTTAAAAAATTAGTTCTAGGGCCGGGAATTTAGCTCAGTGGTTTCGCCACCTACTGCGCAAGCACAAGGACCCCAGTTCGATCCCTGGTACCAAAAATAAAGAAATAAAATAAAAAATTAGTTCTAACAACTCTATGAAGTAAGTTATTGCCCCTATTAAAGTCAAGCAATATGAAGCATGAGAAGATGATCAGTTTCATGACAATAAATGTCATGTAACTTGATTTTTTTCAGCTTCAGTTTCTTCCCCTAAATTTACTTGCCTCAGAGAAGCAGCTCAAATTTGTTCATCTAGTTATCCCCAATATCTGACTTGTGAGAGTGGGCACTTAGAAAATGTCGGGGTTAACCAGAAGACAACCTGGGGCTGCTGTTCACATTCCCTGAGGAGCTGAATGGCTATTAAGAGGTGATCACAAACAAAGTCCTTCAGAATTTCCAAAATCCTCAGTTTGCTGAAACTGTCGGAATATGTGTCCTGAAAGTCAGAGGGCCATATCTGCTTTTCCCACATTTATAGACTATGAGAACAAGCAGGACGTCTTTTTAAAAATCATACCAATTTACTCAGATTTCCTCTGTTTCTCTCTGATTTCCTTTGTTCTGTCCGAGATCCCACCCAATGCTCACATTGCATGTGTCATGTCCCCTGAGGCACCTCTGGGCTGTGACAGCTTCTCAGCCCTCTGTTTTGATGACCTTGGTAGCTGGGAAGAGCGCTGTCGGGCATTCTGTAGGACACCCCATCTGCTGGACTCTGTCAAATGTTTTTCTGATGATGAGACTTGGTAATGAGTTCTGAGGAGGAAGATGGCAGGAGAAAACACCATTTGGGCCCTATCATACCAAGGCTCCTACTGTGCAGTGATCCGTGACTGTTGGTGTTAAGCTTAATCGCCCGGCTGTGGTGTTTGTCAAACCGGACCCAGAGTCTCTCCCACTCTTTTGCACCCTGCGTGCTCTGACCTCTGTATGTGTGGCCTCCAAACTTTTCTGTACCCATCAAGGTCCTCCCATGCCCTTCCCAGCCTCTCGGAGGCTAAGCACTCACTCTACCATGGAGCTACAATGAGCCCCCAGGAGTTGTAAGTAATAACATGTTCATTTCCATCTGTTTCTCCTACTCACTCAAAGTGGGCTCTCCATATTAAAGATTCTCAATTTAAGGAGAGCAGAGAAATATTTGTGTGTATATTGACTTGTACATATACACATATCTATAAATATTTGTAGAGGTAAACTTCTGTATCTACAATAAATTAAGAAATTCTTGCTAATGTCTCCAACTGTGATCCATAACCTGCAGATACTTAGCTTCCTCCCCTTGCTCATCTATAAATCTGCACCCCAAATGTGGGAAACATGGCTGCTACATCCTTCAATCATTTACTTCATTGTTAATACATATATGGCAGCCACAAATGTGTCAACCTGTACCGGGATGGGAAATCACTTTCTCAATCAACTGGACCATAGTGCGTATGTGTAGCTTCTTTTTGCCTTTAATCCTATACGCTCCTTTCCTTCCCAGAGTTACTTAGGTCAGTACCTTTTCCCTCATCCCCTTGAGTGAGATTGTTTCATAGATTTTACAGCACAATTATACATGTGCTACATTTAGATTTTCTTCTTATAGCCTACATTCATTCATTCTGTCCTTTGATACATTCTCCTCCTAAATAATGGCTTAAATTTGTATACCTCAGACCCTCTGTATATGCTGTACAGGTCTGTGGGTTTTAACAAGTCCATAATGTCATACACCTACCATTACAGGGTCATACAGAATAGTTTCTGCACCCAAAAGTCCCCTATACTTCATCTACTTCTCTCTTCCCCTTTTCCCAAGCCCCTGGCCAAGGCTGATCTTTTTATTGTCTTTATACCTGTAGCTCTACCAGAATGTCATAATTGTAGTCATATAGTGTTATGGTTTGTATCTAGATGTTCCCCCCAAAGCTTCATGCTCTCATAGTGGGGCTTTTGGAAGGTGGCTGGATCATGGGTGTGTGACACTGGGATTAACAGTGTGTGGTACTGGATCAGTCCACTGATTGGATTATCGTAGTTCTGGCTGTGACTGAATCAATTTACTGAAAACAGATGCCCCACCCTGCATGTGGGTACACCAAGCAATAGACTTGAACCCTGGATGGAATAAAAGGAAAGGCAGGCTCACTGCTGCTGCTTTCTGCCTGCCCTGCCATGGACTGTTTCTCCTCTGCAATGCCCCTCTGCCATGTGCCACCCTGCCTTGGAGCCAGCCAGCCATGGACTGAAACCTCTACAAACTGTGAGCTGAAATACACTTTTCCTTCTTTAACTTTGAGTGTCAGGTATTTTGTCTCAGAAATGAGAAAACTAACTAAGACATACAGTATGTAGCCTTTTCAGACTGACTAATGTGCAATTCAAGTTTTTGTATATCTTTTGTGCCTTGACAGCTCATTTTTTTCCAATGCTGAATAATATCCCATTGCATGGACTTACCACAATTTGTATATTCAGTCACATTTTGAATAAGGTCTTCAATGCTTCCAATTGCTTGTGATTATGAATAAAATTGTTACAAGATCTTGTATTCTGATCTTTCATGTGACCTAAGTTTTCAGTTCAATTGGGTAAATACCAAAGAGTACAACTGGTTAATTGTATGGAAAGACAATATTTACCTTTGTAAGGTTAATATGTACCTTGTAATCTACCAAACTGCATTCCAAAGTAGCTGCACTATTTTCCATTTTTACCAAAAGTGAATTTCCCTATTCTCACCAGCACTTGGCATCAGGCTTGTTTTGTTTTGTTTTTCTTTATGCCTAGTAACACTGTTGGAATGCTGGGATTTTTCAGGGAACTATAAGATTTATTGATGAAATTGGGGCTGTCTTGGATGATCTAAGTAATGTATAGAGTTATCGTGTTGGCCTGAATTCATTCAGAAAAAAATAGAGCTACTATAAATAACACAGGACAAGAGATTTAGTTAAGAACTGAGGGTTCTGTGAGTAGGGGAGGAACAGAAGAAGGGAAGACTGCAGCTGGAAGGAGGAGACGTTTGCTGACTGACATTCAGATTTCTGAGGAGATGCCATGTCTTGTCACCATGATGACACTAATTTGCAGAAATTTTGGAAAATTGCTACATCAGACCTCTGATGAATGAGAGCTCATGTGGTATCACAAAGTCCTGTCTGACTGTCCTGATCTTTCAAGAAATAGTGACAACTGCTTGATTTGCACCTTCCAAGTTCCTAACCCAGACTTTACCGGGATTCTGGGAAAAGCAGTTGTCCCCTGTAACAGCAGTAAGCCAATAATGGTCTCCTCAACAACAGAGAAGGAGGCTACATCACATACAATGCATGCACACGTGTATAGTCATAAATTAGTTTCAGCTGGGCGGTAAAGCCATGCCTAGCATAACATGTATCTTACAACTGTAGCTGATTACTGATGCCAAGTCATCTGTGCAATTACGATGTCCTCCAAATGAGTTGTGATCTAAACAAATCCAATAATCGGGCATTTTTCTTCCACTGAAATATCCTCCCATCATTAATACCTGATGCTATCATGGGAAAGTATTGAGTAAAAATATAATCAGGTGAAATCTGGAGCCAGGTATGGAGAAATACTTCCCTCCTTTCTCCTTCTGATCTCTGATAGAGCCCACTGCTTTTCAGTCATTGCTTATTTTCCTCGTGGCGATTTCAAATGAAATCACAAAGCCTTTAAGGATGGCCTTTCCCTCCTCTCTCACTTCTACTATCATTTCTCTTTGATTTCCTTCCATTTCACACTCACTGCTTTACTTCTTTCACAATGAAATATAAACGTTAAATTTTTGTCAAGCCTCCTCCTTAACGGCAGCCAGAAAAAAAATTGTGAATGTTTAGATTTCAAACATTCTGTGTATCCCCACTGTACTTTGTGCAACTTACTTAAGGTTCTTATCTGTAATTTAAAAAAAAAAAATATATATATATATATATATACACACACACACATGGCCTGCGTAGGACCTAAGCACTCTTTTGCGTACTTTCCATATGTTAACCCTAAGTCTCCACAGCAGCCCTCTGAGGTAGGTAATTTTATATTCTGGGTTCACTGAGGAGGGAACTGAGTCCCAGAGAGGATAAAGAACTTGGCCAAGGCCCGGGGATGTAGCTCAGTGGTTCCACCACCTGCCTCCCAAGCACAAGGTCCTGAGTTCGATCCCCGGTACCAGGAAAAAAAAAAAGAAGAAGAAGAACTTGGCCAAGCTTGCACAACTACAGAGACCTGCAGTGTAAATTCAGAGCCTGTGCTACTCACTCTCACGGCCTCTCAACATGTGAGGTGCACGTACTGAAAGCTCTTGGCAAGATTTAGTACCATGCCCTCAATGCTTTTTCTCCTTGTCCCTCAAACTCTGAAAACAGTGCTTTTATGAATTATCTTCACTTGTGTTGTACTGGGAGACTTGCTTTAAGGTCTGAAGAACAGGTCTAAGGATTTCCAGTGCTCTGCATGGAAAGAATGAAGAAGAGAAACAGGATTGAAAATTTTAAAGATGGGAAATGAAACAGTCCCTCTGCAAAATGTCTCACCTCCAATCACTCCTTTGCCCTTCGATCAAGCTTTTCTTTGTACTTCTTAATTTACTTACTGTGAAGTGCATTCTCTACTGGCATAGATTCCTGTGGGTTTGAACGCCTGTGGGTTCTTGTTTTCGGGATACAGAACAACAGCTACATCTAAAGAATCCCCATTACGCGCTCCTAATCTGCCCTTCCCTTTGCCTAATCCTTGCCAACCCCTGTCCTCTTCTCTGTAGGGATTGTTGTGGGGGGTTTTTCCTTACCTTTTTATGGCATCTTGCTTTTGCATTTTTCCTCCCAACCACCCCTTTCCCCTCATACTATTCAAATGTCACTGTTCCTGAGGATCTTCAGTCTCCTCCACTTGGCAACTGTACTCAGTTTCAGCGCCGCTTTTACCCCTCTCCCAGTCACCCCTTGACTGTGCCATCTCACTCCATGCTCTCTCACAAGCACACATCTGCAAGGCAAGCTGCCGAACACAGTCATCTTACACCCAGCTTGTTAAACACTGAGTCACACCAACTGACTCCAACCCCCTTCTTCATTGTTCATGTCCAATGTCACGACCACAATGTGTTCCAGACCTGAGTTCCCGGAACACTTCTTCTCACTCCCTTACCTTCTGAGTACACGTGTCCAATAAGCCTTGTGGAATCTCTGGCTTTCCTTAAGTGGGACCCTTCTTTCCAGGTCTTCATTTCTTTCCATCCTCTTTCCTGTCTTCCATCAATGACGTTATCATGGTAGCTAACATCTATGCAGGGTTTGATCTTTAGGGCCTTGCTAAAAATTGAAATAAAATATCATGTTTGACCTCTGCCTTCATCTTCAGGTGCTTACTGCGGTCATCTCAATGTTATAGTGACAAAACAAGGCTTCCTACATGTATGGGCATCCCAAGCCAGAGAGTGGATTTTGGACCATAGGTGTCTGTCTGGCTTCCGTGCCCCGGATGGAGCCACAGGGCACACCCAAGTGGCACCTAAGGCTGGCACTGCCAGAGGCTCTCACCCAAGCCTGTCCTCCGGCTTCCCTGGGGACAGTGTGTGAGAAGTGCAAAGATGTGAGAAAGCCCCAAGAGAGGTAAGGAGGGCCGTGAGATAAAGTAGGAGAACAAAGAAGCCTCCCATTTTCCAGGAAGCTAGAGCCTGCTGCAATGGCAGCACTTTGCCTGGCTGTGCCAGGCCCTCTCTCCTTCGCTGGAGCCAACGGGACCAGACCACTGGTCTGACTTTGTCAATCTCTCTCAAGCCCCGTTTCTTTCCTGCACTAACCCTTTGGCCTCTGGCTCAGGACTTGGGTCTAGTGTGCTTGCTGCTAGAATGGTTGCAGGGATCAGTGAACATGGAAGAGCAGGTCTCTTCCAGATCGTGTGGGCATCTGGGAGGCCCTGGACATGAAGTGTCACAAAGAGCAAGCAGGGAATGGGGCCCTTTGTACTCGGGGGGGCACAGGGCGGAGTCGGGCAGGGTGGACAGGCCTAGAGTAAGTCTCAGCAGCCCATGATGCTCAGGAGCCTGGCTTCCTTGAGAAGAAAGAAGGTCAGAAAGCAATCACACGGTCATAATAATCCCCAGGGAGAGAGTGTCCCAGGAGCCAACCAGTGGCCACCAGAGAGGTGACCAGAGCAGCGTAGGGAGGGGTGCGGAAATGGTACCTTCCTCTAGGAATCCTGGTCTGCATGCTGCTGTCGTCTGTGGATCATTCTCCTCCCCTTTTGGTCATTCCTTGAGGGCATATTTCTGGACCAAAATGAAATAAATACAATGTGCTTATCAGAGTGCATTAGGAAGTATAAAACGGAACAAAATAAACATTTCCCAGCCTAAAGTTCCTCATTTAGATTCTGTCTATGCAATTCATCAACTTCCTAAAATTCATGTTTTATTGTTACTTTGTAAGCCTTCTAAATTGGATATTTATGGTGCTTTTCCTTATTTGCAATTTATGCACACAGTAGGGAGAATTTTCACTTTCCTGTTGCACACATGCCCAGCAGAGGTGGAAGAAAGCCACCTTCTATTTTCTTTAATCTTTCATACTATAAACAATTCTCCTTTTCACTGTATACTTACCACTATAGATAGAAACTTTTGAGTTTTTTGTGATGTTTTTGTTGGTGATTTTTGCGATTTGGGGGGCCCCATCCACAGTAGGAAAATTATTCCTAGTGTTCCTAAGGAAAAGAAGTCTGTGATGTGCTTTACAGAAAAATACATATGTTGAATAAGGTTTGTTCAGAGGTGACTTACTGCACAGTTGGCTGTGAGTACAATGTTAATGAATCAACTACATAAGTTATATAAATTGTTTTTAAGAGAAACATACATATAACATGTATTGTCTGGCTGATAAACATGTAACCAGAGTCAAACAGAAATTTAGCCCTGGGTTACCCTTAAGAACTATGGTTCAATATTCTCTTCTAATTCAGTGTTTTCAGCAACTATGTAGATCGTGCCCCTCACAGATAGTGAGGACTGGATGATGAGTTGAACTGAACTGCCAATTCAAATATAGATGCAATCATCATAGGGACTGAAATTCATGTTACTTTCATTTATTAAACAATTTCTAAAGTGTTAGCTCAAAACCTGTTCAACAGGCAGAGAAGACGGTATCTACTATCCCTGTCTTCGGTGGAAGGAGGAAGGATAACTGAGTTGCTGCCCAAATTCCTGATACTTGGAGCAAAGATTGGGGCTCAAGTCATGAAATACAGTTCATTAACTGAGCTGGTTCATCAAACAAAGACACTGCTATGTCCACTACTGCATCTAAAGTACATTGCTCCCTGCATCACTTGGGAAATATTACAAGCATTTCAGAATACTACAACCACAAGAAATATCGTTTTCTGATTTTCTTTTGTCCTACCTCTGAAGACTATGAGGTTAGAAAACCCAGTGTAAAACGGCGTTCATCACACCCACTCCTCTCCAATTCCCAGTTACACTCCAAACTCATTCTCTCGTGCTACTCCAGAGCTCTCCTTGAAATGGAATAATGGGCTGGAAGTGGTTGTCTTGCATTGAACTGTGCTCCACAAAGATACATCCAAATCCTAGCCATGGACATGTGTATGTAACCCTGTCAGGGTAAAGGGCCTTTGCAGATGTAATTAAGTGTCTATAAATGAGATCATCTTGGATTAACCCCTGGCTCCAAATCCAGTAGCAAGTGGCTTACAAGGAAAAGACCCATTGAAGGCAGAGATTGAAGTGATAAATCTACAAATGCTCCTCGGTTTACAATGGGCTTACATCTCTATTGTAAACTGAAAACACTATAAGTCAGAAATGCACTTCACACACTTAACCTACTAAACATCATGGTTTAGCTTGGCTTGCCTTCAACATGCTCAGAACACTTACATTAGTGGGCAAAATCATCCAACTGAAAGTGCATTTTATAATTAGGTGCAGAATATCTCCAATAATTTTTTTTTATACCAGGGATCAAACTTGGGACCTTGCACTTGTGAGGCAGGCAGTGGAACCACTGAGCTAAATCCCAGGCCCTATCTCCAATAATTTATTGAATCCATATGCTGTAGAGTACAATCTTGGATCTGTACACTGATGACTATGTGGTTAACTAGGAGAAGCTAAATGTACCACATATTGCTAACCTGGGGGAAAATCAAAATCCAAAACTTGAAGTACAACTTCTACTGGACACATATTTTCCCCACCATCATAAAGTTAGAAAGAACCGTAAGTCCAACCACCCCTCGGTAGGGCACATGTGTAGAGGCCAAGGATTGGCAGCAGTCATCAGAAGCGGCGATGAGGTACGGAACAGGTGCAGCCCCCAAATCCTCCAGCAGGAACTGATCCTGTGGACACCTTGGTGTGAGACTTCCGGACTCCAGAGCTGCTCTGTAAGACACTAGGAGTCTGTTGCTGAAGCCTCCAGGTTTGTGATGATTTGTTACAAGCTCGGTGGCCTAAAATGACATAAACACATCTTCTCACGGTCCCAAGAGGACAGAGAGGTGTGATCTGGGCCATGCACTCCCCGCCCAGACCTTCCAGGGGGGCTGCTCCTGGTCTTCTGTCTGCCTGTGTCCCATGGCCTGAGGCCTCGGCATCCAGGCTCTGCCTCTTGCTCAACCTGCCCTCCCCCTCTTCCGACTGCCCAAAGCCCCTCCTGCCTCTTTCATACGGCCACAAGAAGCCCATCCAGGTAATCCGGCACAATCCTCTCTCCTCAGTGTCCTGCACCTAACCATAGCTGCCGAGTCTGTCGTGGAGCGCAACAGGGACAGGGTCTGGGGTGGGGATGTGGACCAATATCTAGACACCACTGCTAGCTTACCATGAGTACCGTGGTGATGGTGACTGGGGAAATGTGCCTCCCAGATTCAGGGATCAGATGCTCTGTTTCCACTTAGTTTCTATTGCTTAAACTGCTTTTAATTCATTGTTTTCTAAAGTTAATGCTTATAAATGGGAATGATAATGCAAAATTCATACAGGAAATCATGTAATCTAATGAAAAAGCTAGATAGGCAAAGCGTTTGAGTCTATTCTCACTTCATGCATAATAAGTGACTTCAGGATAAAATGCTTTTCTTTCTGAGTTTCCTTTTCAAGCACTTAAGCCATATTTGCATTTCACTTTTCATTGCATTTTTGGAATAAAAAAAAGAGGTGTTAAAGCTTACTTCGGCAATAGCATTGCTATGCTTGTCCTGAATGTTTCTCCCACCTGCTCACTCCAGATTCAAATGTTGAGGGCCACACTCCAGTGCGATGGCGTTAAGAGGCCGGACTTCAGGGGACAGCAGTTAGTCAGGAGGGTAAGGCCCTCATGAATGCATTGATGCCCGTATAAAAGAAGCCCTGGGAGCTGTTTCAGTGGCACCTCTGCCCTGTGAGGACGCAACTAGGTGTCCTCTAAGAGGAGCAAATAGGTCCTCACCAGACACCAAATACACTGAGGGGTTTTTTTTCCAAACATTGAGCCCAGGAGCACTCTTCCACTGAAATTCATCTTCAGTCCTCTGGAAAATTTTTATTTTGGGGGTTGGGGATGTAGCTCAGTGGTGCCACACCTGCCTGGCAAGTGCAAGGTCCTGAGTTTGATTCCCAGTACCAGGAAAAATAAAGAAAATTTTTAGTTTGAGACAGGGTCTCACTAACTTGCCTAGACTGACCTGAAGCTTGCGATCCACTTGTCTCCTGTGTAGCTGGGATAATAGTTCTACACCACTGTGCCTAGCTTGAGAAATAGATTTCTGTTGTATATAAGCTACCAGTCCGCGGCATCGTATTATAGCAAGCCAAGCAGGCTAGGATGACAAACATCCTGCACCCAGAGGGCTGGCTAACTAATATTACAAAGTGCTTTTTTTAGTAGAAGAAGGATAATATCCACATGAGATAGGTTCCGGAATACAAGAAGGCTCCCTGGGACCGGGTAGCAAACCTGTCACCAAGTGGTGGGGAGAGAATGGAGTGGCACTGAAAAGCCCCTATGGACCCACCTGTTAAGGAGTCTACATGTGCAGGGGAAAGATGGAAACGCAGCCCATGCTTCGACTTGTATTCATGTTACTCTCTTCCTCTGGGCAGGGGCAGGGAGGGTTGTCCTCATGACGGTGGGGAAAGCGACGTGACTATGGTTACTGACAATGATTATGGTGTCAGCAAGTAAGATCTCGCTCTCTGATATCTAGCTCTGGGTGGCTTACAACACTAGAATTCCCTTTGGTTGAAAACAAACCAGCCATCAGAACTGAACATAAGTGAAGCGGCCAATTTCCCCTCCTTTGGCACTTCTTGAACTCCCCCCCATCCCACCCCATCCCATTGCCACCACGACCTCCGCTGCTTATGGAGAAAGATAATTAGAGCCAGGACTGCACTCTCCCGTCCCCAGAGGGAGCTGAGGACCATGCACACCCGTGTCCCTGTGCGGGGGACTTCAGGAGGGAAGGGCTCCAACTTGAGGCTCTGCTGGGTTCAGGCAAAGACAGTGGCCAAAGTCACTGAAGGTGAAAGGGTGGACGCGGGGAAAGGGGGTGCGCAGGGGCAGGGAGCGGCCTCTTCCTGGGTGTCACTGAATGGACAGAAACGGGCACTGGTGCTTGGGCACCAGCTCTGGGGCACGGAGCTAGAGGAGGCTGGCGATCAGGTGTCCGGTCTGCAGCGTCCTCTCACCTGGCTACCTTGCCCCTTCTCCCCGAACCCCCTGGGCTTCTGAGCAGGAGTAACTGTGCTAGCTTCTATTTTCATTGTATCCTACAGAAAGAAAAGCAACAAACTTCAATGCTCAGGGTTCAGGCAAGACTTGTTGTGGGGAAGGGAAGCAAAGGCAGCTCATGGGGCCCCTTGGTGGATTCCGGGTGCTGTGTGGGGCGATGCGTTGGGTGCCTGGACGTTCCCATCTCAGAAGGGCTCCTCCTGCTTGGCATCTGCTTCGTGTCGGACGCAGACTCAGACCCATTTCTCGGCCCCTCTGGACAGACTGAGAGAATCCGAGGAGAGGGCGAACGCTCCTCCTGAGAAAACGCAAACAGGGAAGGGCTAGGAGCGCACACGGGCCATTTCCTAGCTCAACGTCGCCACCTGCCTGAAGCAGCCGTCAAGTGCAGCCCTGCCAATCAGGCAGCCGGAACCTGGGGACAAATGGACTGGGGGACCCAAGCGCCTCTCCCATCGGGCATCCTTTTGGGGATGGTTTAACGGAAACGCCTTAACCAAGGAAGTGTCCGAAAGGTCTTGGTAGTTAAACGCAGATGGAATATTCGAGAGTTCAGCTAGTACGGTCTGGGGATCATCGGTTTTACAAGAAAAAGTGACAGCACTTTGAAAAAAACTGCACCATGATCACTTGAATTTCATTAAAGAAACACCCGGGCCTGGCACAGCTGCATTGCAGGTGGCAGGAGACAAATCCAACTGGAGGGCCAGAGCCCCCTAAATCAGGGCACGCTGGAACATCCCATCCCAAAATAAGAGAAATCATTGAATCTCGAGTCTTCTGCTGGGAAGAAGGAAGCGCACTGCACAGAGGGGCTCTCTGGGTTCTGAAGACAGAGTGAGCCCCGTCCGGGAATCCTTTCTCACCTATGCACCGTGAACACCATAGGCTGGCAGCCTTGAACGGGGCATAGATACGAAGTTTTGGCAAATGAGCCGAGCTGATAAAAACAGCACTGCTCCTAGGACCACGAAACTTAGCTACTCCCAAGGTGTTAGACGTGTGAGATGGGGGAAAAGATACGCCCTGAAGAAGCAGGCCCGATGGCATACGTGTGTAATCCCAGCCCTTTGGGACGCTGAAGCCGGAGGACTGCAAATTCGAGCCCAGGCTGAGCAACATAGCGATTTAGCCAGACCCTTGTCTTAAAATTTAAAAAAATTTTTTAAAGACCAGGGATGTAGCTCAGTGCAAAGGCTCTGGGTTCAGCAGTAAGGCCAATGAACTGAGATTCTAAAGCAGTGGAGATTTTTTTTTTAAGTTTATTGGTACATTTTAGGTATAAAATACAGTTATATTCATCATTGGGATCTTGTACCATTACATAAGTATCTTGATTCTTATTTTTCCCCTTCCCCTGCCCTCCCTTCACCCCCTCCACCCTTCCCTATTTGTAAAGACTTTGTTTCCATTTTTTCCTTTTCTCGTATTTTTTCTTTTCCCTTCTTTCGTTTCCCCTACCCCTCCCACTTCCCCTGCTCCTTTAGACCTTTTCTTCCTGTTACACAATATCAGTTATACATTTTTTAAATTACAATATTAAGATCTAGGAGACACTACCACAGATTTTACAGAATTTAAAAGGATATAGAAAGCATATTACAAAAATATTTTTTGAAATAAATTTGACAACTTCTAAGAAGTACCTTGGAAGACAAATTAATGAAACTAACTCTGGAGGAAATATAAAATTTGAATAGCACCTATTAAAGAAAGTATATTCTTAGCTTGAAAACCTACCTATATGACAACAGCAGGCTCATAAACATTTTAACTGATAAATTATATCAAACAATTAAAGCAGAAAAAAGAAGGAACACTTCTCCCCTCATTTTAGGAAATCAACATTGTGCTAATCCTAAAACTGGATAAAGATAATAGAAGAAAAAAGTATGAACATAGATAGAAATTTGTTTAACAAAACAATTGGAAGTCAGATCTGGCAGGATGAAGAAAGTGGTTTTGTTATAGGGATGGCAGTGTTGGTTCAGCATTGGAAGATCCACCCCCAAAAGTCATCATTTTAACAGAGGAAAGGAAAAAGCCATATGATCCTGTCACTAGTTGGAGAAAAAGGTATTGGACTAAATTCTACAGCTGTTCACAGTAAAAGCTATCAGGAGACTAGAAATAGAACAGAACCTTCTCAACAGATTAAAGACATGTACTCCATACTTCCAGCAAAAACACCTTATATGAATGGAGAAGATACAATGCTTTCTCCATAAGGTGGGGAACAAGGGCAGATATGCCTACTCTTCATCTGTCCATTAAACTTTGAAGCCTAGGCCCCTCCAAAATAGTCTGGATCCCTTCAAGTTATTTTTATGTATGGAAATAAAGGGTTGAGGTTAATTTTTTACATACGGATACCAGATGTTCTAGTGCCATTTGCTAAAGACACTATCTCTTCCTCGGCTCTTGAATTGAGTTTATATTCTATAAAATGCTAATGTTAAATAATCTTTCAAAACTCAGTGGACCATATATGTGTGGTTCTATTTCTAGATTCTCTGTTTTATTCAAATGATCTATATGTCTTTCCATACACCAACACTGCCTTGATTACTGTAGCTTTAGAAGTCTTAAAATTAGGTGCTAAACGTTTTCCAACACTGTTTTTGTTTCTTTTTTTTAACTTTTCCAGGTCCTTTGTACTCCTACATAACTTTTAAATTTCAATATCCAATTCTCCATTTATAGCAAGTATACACAGACCTGAATTTTTATATATACCTTGTGTTTTCTAATCCTGCTAAATTCAAATACAAGCTCTAGGGGCTCCTAGAGATTTCTTAGTATTTTCTCTGTAGATGAACATTTCATCTAGCAGTGGAGAATGATATGCCTTTGGTGTAGTAGCTCCTCGTGTGACATTCGCCCTTGCATGGAACAGCCACCAGGGAGATGTCAAGTGGCTGCATGCAGATCTATACTCTGGAGACAATCCCACCAGGTTCATCAAGCATATATCAGCTCTGGCCAAAGCACTGTCTCTTAGGAGGAAGAAGTGGAACACCCAGCACTGAGCATGAGCGGAACAAGAGCTCCCAAGTGAGATGCATGAGGAGCGAGGTGAGCAGACCCCAAGACAGCTGCACCTGAATCCTTACACAGAAAAGAGGGGTTAAGGTTGCAAAGGGAATCAGTGTGGCTAATCGGCTGACTCTGAGGCAGCTCAGTCATCTTGAACATCCAGGTGGGCACAATATAGTCACGACAACCCTTAAAAGTGAGAATTGGGAGGATGGGCGATTCAGAGGGAGATGTGACTGGAGAAAGGCACGGAGTTGGAGGGTCACTGCTGGAACATGCAGGAAACACACTTCCTTCCAGGTCCAGGAGGGAGCTCAAGTCCTGCAGTGTCTTGACTGGGCCACCGAGACCTGGGTCAGACTTCTGGGCATCCGTGGACCTGGGAAACAGGGCAGGCACTGCGGGTCCTTCACTCCAGAGACACAGCAGGGAGCTTGTGTCCCCTGTCCGGACCCCCTTCCTGTTTCCCAGTGCAGAACTGGGCAGGGTGAGACATGCTGCTTCCCTTCGGGGGACACTTCTGCCAAGGGACCGAGGAGGAGTCCACTGAAGCCCAGCTACAGCTCTGCCTGTCACTGTGAGGACTCCGCAGGATGAGCCAGCTCAGCTGGGCAGGTGGGACTGCTGGGACCGTGAGGGAGGGAGGAATGCATTTCCCGGCCAGTGGAGGCAGGGACCCTCTTGCACCCCCTTGCCTGATATGAATAGCAAATTGACAATGGCACAGATTCTAGCCTGAGGAGAGCCTGACAGACAGGGTCTCATACCCTGCAGAAGGAAAGACTTGGGCCTCTCACCAGGGATGACCTAACTAACAGCAGGATAAACACTAAGTGAGGACAAGGGGAATGGAACCAACAGCAGATTGGGGAGTGAGTAAGAACCATCCCCAAACCCACTGCGGCTGGGAGTCTTCCCACTCTGTCTCCTCTTCTGAGTTTCCCCCAGGAATCCAAGCAGCACACGAGAGCAGTGAAGTGCAGGCCAGATTCTTCTTCAAAGAAAGACACTTCACGGCTCTGGGGATGCTGCTGGGGTCGGCCCTTCCAGAGACGACCTTGGTGACTCCACATCACACCCGCGCCATGACTGACCGAACACTCCCGTTGGATAATTTGCAAAAAGACTCACACAACTCAGAAAATCATTATATTTGTGGCTGTGGCTTATATAATGAGGTTACAGATTAAATCAGCCATAAAGAAGGATAAGCTTGAGACATTTCTAACCAAATGGATGCACCTTGAAGCCATACTCTTTTTTTTTTTTTTTTTTTTGGTGCCGGGGATCGAACTTGGGTCCTTGCACTTGTGCAGCAGGTGGTGAAAAAGTGAATAATTTCAGGCTTTTTTTTTTTTTCTTTTTGGTACCAGGGATCGAACTCAGGACCTTGCGCTTGCACAGCAGGCAGCGAAACCACTGAGCTAAATCCCCGGCTGAAGCCATACTCTTAAGTGAGGTAAATGGGACACAGGTGTATATATACCGCATTGTTTCTCCGGTGTGAGAAACCAAAAGTGTAAATAAGGACCAAAATGTACAATAGATATTGGGGAAGTGGGAAGAAAATGTCCAAATGAGACAGGGAACAAGGGAGAGGGGGGAGAAAAAGGAAAGAAGGGACAAGAAAAACAAAAAAGAATAGAAGAAAAAATGGAAACAAAGCTTTTGTAAATAAAGAGGGGCTGAAGGGAGCAGAGGGGAATGGGAAGAAAAGAACCAAGATACATCATGTACAGGTACAAATTCCCTGTGTTGGGTGTTACTATTATGTATATCTAAAATGTACTAATAAAATAGAGAAAAAATATTTTAAAGATTAAATAAGCAAAAGGGTGGGAATTATTTCAGATATGCAAAGTTGGTTTAACTCAAAGAATCTATTAATGTAACCTGTCCCATCAACAGGCTAATGAAGAAAAATTGCGTGATCATATCAACAGATACAGAAAGAAGCATTTGACAAAATTTAACATCTGTTTATAAAAACTCTCAAGAAACTAGGAATACAGGAGTTTCCTCTGTGTTGATAAAGAACATTCACAAAAAACCTACGGCTAGTGATAAAAAGGGAGTTACATTCCTGCTAAGATCAAATACAAGGCACAAATGCCTGTTCTTACTATTCCTGTTCAACATCTTACTAAAATCCTAGCTCATGTAAAAAAGCAAGAAAAATGAGTAAGATTTGAGTGAATTAAGAAAGAAAAAATGCTTTATTTGCTGCTGACATGATTGTGCATGTCCTGTGTACAAGATTCCAAAGGATCAACGACAATGACAAACCCTCCTGGAACTAATGTTTGACTGTCTTTGATCGCTTCTGCTGCTTTAACAAAATACCATACTTCAGACTGGGTTATCTATGAACAGCAAAAATGTTATTGCTCAGAGTTCTGGGGCCTGGGAAGTCCAAGATTGAGGCCTTGATTTCACAGTTTGGATCTGATCCACACAACATGAATGAATCTTTAGAGCACTGTGCTCAGCAGAAAAACCTAATCCCAAAAGATGAAAAGTGCCTGATTTCATTTACATGACAAAATCATAGATATGGAGAAGGTATTAGCAGTTGCAAAGTCAAGGACAGGATGAGAGAGGAGGAATGAGTGAACGTGGCTATAAAAATACAACATGAGGGGTCCCTGTGATGATGGGAATGTATATGGTACAGAACATGCATATTGTACAACATATGGTACCATGGTGTTGTACTGACAAAGGAGAAAACTTGTAACTATTTCGTATCTTGTTCCATATTAGTAATACTGTTACTGTAGTTTTGTATGTGTAGTTTTAAAAGACGTCACCATTAGGTAACATGGGAAAAGTGGGTACATAGATCTCTTATTACAACTTCGTGTAAATGTAGAATTATTTCCAAATAAAAGAATGTACAAAAGGCTTCCACTTGGAAACCGAGCGCAATGCTGCAGGAAGGCCAGTCAGCGACGGGAAGGGCCAAGTCTGAAGTCCGCTGAGCTACCTTCGAGGGACCAGCGGGGTGGACCCAACCAAGGTCTCAGGGGGCTCAGGCTTCGAGTGTAGAAAAGCCCGCCCCAGACTGCAGCTTCGCGTGCAAAATACGTTTGCTGTGTTTGTAGCCACTCACTTCAAAGCGGTTTATCACATAGCAATGGGTATCTGGAAAGGAAAAAAAGGGACTCTTGCCTATGAACATTCCACAGAAACAGAAAAGAATGGCTTTTGGGTTGAAATTTGGTGTTAGCAACGGCGACTTTTTCTGAAGTGCCATCAAACTATACCTCTGAAGAGTTCACGGCTAACTTCACTGGAGTCAGTCTCCGTCTGCGAGGGTTAGCAGAGCCTACTTACGCCCAATTACAAATCGAGCATGTCGTTTGGCAGAAGGTTCCTGTGTCACTCAGGGTGACACAATCGCCTTTTATAGGCGATTTGAGAGTTTGGACGCTGACACGGAAGGTCACAGATTTTTAGGTGTTTATGACACAGGTTATTTGAAATTAGGCTTGTCTTGGAAGATCTAAGAAATGTATGTGAATATGTAGTTATTATTGATTTATAATTATAAACGATCATTTCCAAGTGGGTCGTTAGCACTGTAAATTAGACGGCTTATGAAAGCAGGTGAGCGGCACCTGGATACCATGTGGTAAGTACAAGATACATGTGGTAAGATCGATTTCTTCCTGACTCACATTCATGCTTTCCCCGCTTCGGCGTCTTCAAAGCATAAAACCGATCACACGATACGATGGAAAACAGATTTCACAGAGCCAAGCCTCACTCCCTGGCACACGATCTACATTCTTCCTGCATCCTGTCTTGGGTCTCTGTGATAGATGCTCTCAGTATTTACGCTGGTTGCAGCTCCGGGGAGACAATCTGCGCCGCTAGGGCCCGGGATGTGGCTCAGTGGTTCCGCCGCCTGCCTCGCCAGCACAAGGACCCGGGTTCGACCCCCGGTACCAAAACAGAAAATCTGCATCGCGGACAAGATGAAGGCAGCCCTGGGCCAGCACGGCCCCTCCGAGTCGTTCTCCTGGCTGACTGGTGAGACGTTTGCCCAGCGGCGGTGCGGGAGCGGCGGACGCGTCTCAGCTCTAGGTCCGGCCGAGGGCGGGAGGGGGCCAGAAGGGGAGGGGCAGGGGCAGGAAGCGGCGGGGAAGGGGAGGGGGAGGGGAAGGGCGGGCGGGGCGGGGCTCCGGGGTGACGGACAGCGGCGGAGCGGGCGCGGCGGATGTGTCGCGACTCTAAGGCCGGAAGGGGCGGGGAAGGGGCAGGAAGGGGCGGTCCCGGGCGCTAGGGGCGGTCCCGGGCGGGAGGGGCGGGGCTCCGGCATGACGGACAGCGGCGGGGCGGGCAGTGAGGTCACCGCGGGAGCGCGCCGCGCAGAGGCGGGGTGGCGGCGCTAGGTCCGGCTCGCCCATGGCGCGCCGCCCGCGGCCGTCCCGAGCCCGGGGTCCTCGGCGCGCGCGCGGGGCGGCCGCGCAGGGGGCGCGGGGCGGGTGAGGCGGCCCGCCATGCTCCTGGCCTCCGCCGCCGTGGTGTGGGAATGGCTGAGCGAGCACGGCCGCTGGCGCCCCTACAGCCCGGCCGTGAGCCACCATATCGAGGCCGCGGTGCGCGCCGGGCCGCGCGCGGGGGGCAGCGTGGTACTGGGCCAGGTGGACGGCAGGCTGGCGCCCTACATCATCGACCTGCGCTCCATGCACCAGTTCCGCCAGGACACGGGTGAGCCGCGCCCGCGCCCCGGATCCGCGGTCCTGCGCAGCGCTGCGGCCCCGCCGAGGGCGGGCGGGAAGGGGGCTGCGGGGCGCGGGCCTGCCTGGGGCGCGCGGAGCCTTGGAAGTGCGGCTGGGCCTCCCCCTCCTGGGCCGGGCGGCAGGTGCGCTGGGCCTGGGCGGGCGAGCGCGGCTGGGGCGGACCGCAGCTCCCGAGGGCGCGCGTCCTGCCTGCTGATGAGGCTGGCGCGGGGTCTCTGCCCAGACTTCTGCATTCGCTGCCGGCTGAGCACAGCCGGGGCCGGGGGGGGGGGGGTCCAGAAGTTTTCGCATCTGGCAGCTTAAGCTTTGGCGGGGCAGGGGAGGGAGGAGTGTGGGAGACTGGGAGGAAGAGTAAGAGTGGCCAAGAGGAGAAACGATAACTAGCTGCAGCTTGCTGAGGGGTGTGGAGGTGCGGCGCGCCCCGATCGCTCCTTACGGGGTTCGCCGAGCCGAGAGTTGGGGCCAGGTCTGAGGCCACCTGATGGGGAACCCCTGTCCTGCTCAGAATGAAACTAGCTGGCGTTAGCGCTGCGATTTCAGACTCAATCTCTGCCCGTGTGGAGAACCGCCCTGATGACATGAGGGTGCCAGCGCCACACTTGCCTGAAGGACAGAGGTTTCGTCAGTGTTGGGGTGCCCAGGCTGGTGGGGTACCTGGGAGGGTGCTTTCCCTCCTAGAGGGAAAGCTTCGCCCTCCTAGAGAGTGCTTTCTTTCGACTAGGAAAGCTGTAGAGGAGCCCAGGCTGATGCCCAGAAGCTGAGGGCAGGTCGGCTCCTGCCTGTGGGCTGGCAGTTCTGTCAGAGTTCAGACCTAAGGCAAGGAGCAGCCCCGGGTCTCTGGAGACCATCCTGGTGTGTTTCCTGCTCCAGCTCCTCTGGCCTGGTGCGGGCAAACGCCACCATCCTGAGCCGAGCGCCTCTCCTGAGGGCCGAGCCTGTGCCTGCCCTGAGGGCTCTGGGCTGAATTCCCAGGAAGGCCACTTGCCAGCGAACTTGTCAGAGCAGGACAGGGTCTCCGGGGCTCTGCGCCCCCTCCTGTCTTTCCCCTCCAAGACCCATGCAGCTCCTGTAACTTGAAGCCACCAGCTCCCAGGCGACTTCAGCCAATTCCTGGCAGTGTTTAAGTCAGCCACCCCGTCCCGAGCCACAGTTTAAAACTGGGAAGCAGAGACTTCCCTCCAAACAGAACCGAGCCGCAAGCTCCCCACCTAGGGGCAGTTCCTCCTCTGCCTGTCTGCCTTCTCCATCTGGGGATGTCTGCTGTGAGGCGCTTTTGTCTTCCTGCAAGTTGTGTAGAATTCCCCAGAGTGCCCCAGCATGCTCCCCACCCTGGCTGTTGCCGAGGTCCTTCAGCAAGTGTCACTCCTTGCTGGCTTCGCCTGTAGAGTTCTCCCCAGCAATCAAAGCCTGCGTACTTTGACATCTAGTCCTCAAATGTTCTCCAGACCATCGTGACTTCGTTTGTCCCGTGCATGATTGTTGAGCCCAGAAGACATGGTTTACATTTAATGGGACTGGGACACTAGGGAGGGAAGCAGGTGGTCATTCAACTAGATGCACATAAATGTGTGATGACACGTTCAAGTAAGTGCCATAAAAATTAGGGACAGGAATTGGACCTGGTCAGGGCAGCCCGGCGGGGCCTGGGGAGCCCGGTGAGTGGAGGGCGTTAGCATGGAGTGGATGTGCTCAGATCTCCTGCCGGCATGCACTGCGGCACATTGTGCATCCAGAACAGCTGCTCACACTTGTCTTCTAACCGGGTGGGGTCCTGCCCTGCCTGTGGAATGCCCAAGTTTTGCCTTCTCCATAGCAACTAATGGTCACTCAGCAATATGTGACCAGTGATTAAATGGCAGATAGCCAGAGTCTCCAGGCAATCCCAGGGCAGTGTGTGGGACCCCGGCAACTCTAGGCCCTGGAGTACAAAGAGCCTCAGCAGCCTCCCTGCCCCACTCAGAGCCCCGTAAAAAGTGTGAGAACCCATGTGCCTGATCGGCAAGGTCCCCACCTCAGGCTTCCTGGGCGTGGGGCTGAGCTGGGGGAGTATTTCAAGCAGTGACCGGGAGGGAGGTGCATAGGGTTTAAAGGACCGGGAGCGTGTCAGTGGGTAGAAATGCAGAGGGCTGGGTGCGGCAGCCCGCACCTGTAGTCCCAGCACTCTGGAAGGCTGAGGCCGGAGGGTCACAGGTTTGAGCCCAGCCTGGAAACCTAGTGACTTAGTGAGACCTGGTCTCAGAAATGTACACAAAAGGGAGGTGGGTGTACTTCAGCATGAAGGCCCTCAGTTCAGTACCACAGAAAAAGAAAAGGAAAACAGGAAGGGGAGAAGGAAAGAAGGAAGAGAAAACAGCAAATGAGGCATTTCACTAGAAGGGACCTGGCGGGCAGTGGAGGAGGGCTTCAGGGCCTAGAGCGGAGAACGGGGGCTGAGCCTGGAGGGTGCTGTGGCAGACAGTGAGACATCTCGGTCTCCTGGACGCAGCACGGCTGTCAGGAGGAAGCGAGCCCTGGTCAGTGTGCCATGTGAAGTCTAGACTTAATTCGCTCATCTGTGAAAGATGCTTCAGAGAATCGCTATGGAGCTGATATGGGGCGACATGCGTGAAGGTTTTTGTACGTAACAAAGTTTGTAAGATGTGCAAATATAGTCTGTTTCCTGTAACTCTGTAGTCTGTTTCTCTCTCCCTCCCTCCCTCCTCCGTTTTCCCCGCAGACACACACTGCATCCCCTGAGCTACACCTGCCCAATAGCTTCTCCATCTAATAGAACATAGATGACAACAACAGCCCCCGTTTTATTGACTTCTCGCCCTGTGACAGGTGCGACTTGGGAGTTCTGTATCCCTCTCTTCCTCTGAGCCCTGCAGAAGTAGCCACCGGGAGGAGTGTGTGAGGGAGCTGAGGCTGAGTCCCAGGCTGGAGGGCGCAGAACCCCGCCTGTGCAGCCCGCAGCTCCTCTCTTTGTTCCCCGCAAGCTGGCTCTGAGGAAGGAAGCGAGGCTGACCAGGGAACCGCTGAGCTCTGCCCTCCTCCTATCCGGAGACCCCCACCCAGCAGAGGCCCTGGTCTTGAATAGGGGATTGTTCTGGTCTCCTCGTGCCTCTGAATGTCGATGTTTGGGGTCATTAGGGGGCTTGGAGATGGCTTGGGGAGTGGGTTATGACCCTGGCAAAAGCCTGAATAGCCATTGTTCCCTTTCTTCCCCCTTTGAATGGGATTCTGTCCTGTCTTGGTGTCTCCCCTGGGCTGCAGGAGGGGTGGGTCAGAGGCCAGCAAGGGGGAACCTTTTCCCACCACCCCAGGGGTCCGGCTTGGCTGCCAGAGCAGAGATGCTAGCGCCCCAGCAGCCCTGCTGCCTCCCCGCCCTGGCTTCTGCCCGGGCTTTCCAGGGAAATGAGCCTGGCTGGGGCCAGGTGTGGGGTGTGCGGAGGAGAAGGAAGCAGTCTGGGTTCCTCCCAGCCCTGCAGGGTCCTTTCCGCTGTCCTTGCCCAGGGTGACTGCGCTCTGTTCAGGAGGGTCGAAGCTTTAGAAAGAAGGCCCGGGGTCATGACCAAGTGGCCTCGTGTCCGCCGGGCACGCTGCTGTTGAGGATGTCCGATTCAGTGTCGGGACGTGCGAGCGTCCTCTCACCTGAGTTCCCTTCTCAGTCATGCACCTTTTAAAATGGAGCACCCGTGAAAAGCCATGGCCAGCTCCAAGCCCCAGGTTGGCAGCAGAGCTGTCCCTCTGTCCTCTACGCTCCCCAGTCGTGGGGTGTGCGTGTGATGTCCGGCCCTTCCCGTGCCCAGATGCTTGCTGACCTGAACAGATGAGTCCCATCTCAGCTGTACAGAGACCCCGGGAAGGAGTTGCTCCCCCGCTTCCCTGGGAGGACAGCCGGCCTGGGCTTCTCTATCAGCTACTAAGTGAATTAACTTGTTTGCTGGCCATTCTGTCCCCACCACAAGCCAAGGGCACATGCTGCCACCTGGTGCTTCCGCCCACCCGCTTCATGCTGTCTTCTCTGCGTCCAGCCTGCTTTGATTGCAGACCCCTTCAAGCAGGAAGGAGGCTGGGCAAGGTGGCACTCGCTCGGAGAGGCTGAGGCAGGAGGATTCCAAGTTCAAACCCAGCCTGGGCAACCTAAGGACTCAGTCGTACCCTGTCTCAAAAAAGAAAGAAATAAAAATCGAAAAGGGCTCGGGACGTGGCCCAGCGGGAGCCCCTGGGTTTCACCCCCAGCACCGCAGCCTTAAGAGGCAGGAATGAGCCTCATTCAGGGTGACCCCTCAGCAGGCTGTGCGGTGCCGGCCCGCGCCGGGACCCCTCGGCCCATGTGGTTCCACCCTGACCTCCCTGTCCTCCTCCGGCAGGGACCCTGCGCCCGGTTCGCCGCAGCTACTACGACCCGACCTCTGCGCCCGGGAAGGGTGTGGTGTGGGAGTGGGAGAGTGACGGCGGCTCCTGGACGCCCTACGACATGGAGGTGGGCATCGCCATCCAGCAGGCCTATGAGAAGCAGCGCCCCTGGGTGGACCTCACGCCCATCGGCTTCGGCTACATCGTCGACTTCGGCACCATGGGCCAGATCAACCGGCAGACCCAGCGCCAGCGCCGCGTGCGCCGGCGCCTCGACCTGGTCTACCCGCTGGTGGCCGGCTCGCTGCCCAAGCCGCAGTCCTGGCCGCCCAGCCCGGCCCCGGCGCCGCCCTGCTGCTGCCCGCAGTGCGTGCTGGTGACAAGCGTCAAGGCGGCCGCGGCCGGCGCTGGGCCCCCCAGGAGCGGCGGGCCCCCCTCCGGGGCCGGAAAGCTGCCCCTGCGGCCCGGCCCGGGGGCCCAGGCCCTCGCTCGAGGCCCAGGGAAGCCGGCGGCGCAGGCGCTCCGGAGACCGGCCTCCAGCACCGCGGCGGGCCCCCTCGCCACGCCCCCGGGAGCCAGCAGCACACCCGGGAGGGTGGCCCTGGGCACCTTGAATCGGAACAGCCTGCAGCGCCTGGCGGTCGCCCAGTCCCGGGTGCTGATCGCCTCCGGGTAGGTGCTTGTCTGCTGGTTTGCAGCCCGGCTGCCTCCCGGGCCTGGGAGTGAGCGGGAGGGATGCGCACTGCCACCTCCTAGTCGCTGCTGCCGAGCCCTGGCCACAGGCAGAGGCAGCAGGTCCCGCAGACCTAGAAGTAAGCAGGAGGTCTCTGCTGGCCCTGTGATCTGAGGCCGGGTGCTCAGTGTCTCAGGGTCCTGCCTCCTCGCCCCCAGACGCTGGCAGAGGCGCTGTGCGGATGAAGGCGCTCACGGTACCACATCGAGGCCGGTTGTCTCCTTTCCTACCCCCGGTGGCTCTGCGGAGCAGGCATGGGCACCCAAGGTGCAGGTTCACTGCTCGGACACAGAGCCTGGCAGGGGCCGGTCGACCGGGCAGTCTTACTGGCCCCTCGCTGCAGCCGGGCACATGGTGCTGGCACACAGGGGCCCGCGATGGCCTGTCTCTTCCCACGGCTCATCTCAGCTGTGCCAGTAGCAGCCTAGGTGGGGAGTGGCTCCTGTGATTCTCCTCCGGATGTTCTCCACCTTGCTGATTGCAAACTCCGGAGGCCAAGCCGGACTGCAGCCAGCTTCCAGCCACCCCACCCGATCTTCCCTTCCCCGGGGTGCCTGGCTTTGTGCACCAGGCAGCTGGGAAGGAAAGGGGACGACACAGTCAGGACTGGCCTCCCTCTGCTGAGTGGGTAAGCCCAGTGGCCCATGTGTCCCTGGGCACCTTCAGACCTGCTGCCCATTGTACGGCCGCCTCGGAAGGAAGGCATCATGCCCCTTCTGTTCTCTGACACACGCACGTGTCAGCTCCAAACTCAACCACACGACTGCATATGCATGGGAAGGGTCAGATCCCAGTGTGGTCCTGGCTTCCTGGGCTGGAACACAGGTCCCCTGCTGTGCCCCAGGGGCAGCGGGTTGTGTGTCCTGTGTTTAGCGCTCTTCGATGTGAAGCAGAGTACAGCAGCAGCGCCTTCCCGAGTAAGGCTGTCCTGAGAATGAAGTGAGAAGTTCGGCGTGTAGGCATGGCGCAGCGCCTGCGCATACTAAGTCTGAGGTCAGCACTAGCTGCCATCAGTACTAGTAGTAGTAGGATCAGCGGGTAGGTATTGGACCTACACTACGCGGTTGCTGGAAAGAAGTTGAGGCTCACAGGTCCCCTTCCGGATCTCCAGCGCCCCTGACAAATGCCAAGTGACCCCTGCCACCAGGGAGGGGGAGCTGCCCTTGTGGCTTTGAATCTCAGAGGGAGTCGGCAGCCTTTGTCTCTGCCTTTCCTCGCCCGCCGCGGCAGAATCCGAGCTGCAGAGTGCGGAGGAGCTCCGGACTGCACGGTTCAAAGCGCTTTAGAAAGGAGCCGTTTTCTTCTGGGCTCCGAGTCCTCGAGGGCCCGGCCCACCCCGTCTGCCTTCCAGCCTGTTCCCTTTCACCTCGTCCTGCCTCCCTCACCCTCCACTGTCTTCTCGCAGGCCTTTCTTGGCTGCTTGATGAGCGCGTCGGTTCCCTTTGTCTGGCTTCCCCACCGGCCTTCTGTCGAGCCGGCCCGCGCCCCTCCCCACTTGCCCGTGACCTCTGCAGGCAGCTTTCCCACAGAGAAAGGGTGGGAGAAGTGGCACGAAGAGGGACTCTGGGGGAACAGAAGATCCCGTGCATTGTTCAGAGGCCCGAGAAGGGGGCTCTCAACGCACTGGAGCCGTGGAGGGCAGGAGTCGCCCTGGTCCCATCCCTCCTCCAGCCTGGTCAGGTCCTCTTCAGCCCAGCCTCAGCGGCGGCGGGCTGGTTGCCATAGAGACGGGGCCATTGTACTACCGAGGGTCCCCAGGTTGGCACACAACTCAGAAAAACTGCCTCTCCTCCTCCCTCACCCCCTCCGGCCTTGGCAGCTCCTCTGTTTATCAACAGAAACAAAATGCGGACCCTCCGTCTGTCTGTCGCTGAGATCAGCCCAAGACATGGGGGTGGGGTGTTTGCGGGTCTTTGATGCAGCCCCGTTGCCTGGAGGATGTCACTGGCCAGCCCCAGCTGGGCCTGTCAGGTGGCAACTCCCAGTTTCCCTCGTGGTCAGGGGCCTGCACTGCTGAGCTTTCTGTCTGACACCTGTCCTGCAGCAGCCAAGGACCCGGAGCCTA
This sequence comes from Heterocephalus glaber, assembly GCF_053883595.1. Taxonomy (NCBI): domain Eukaryota; kingdom Metazoa; phylum Chordata; class Mammalia; order Rodentia; family Bathyergidae; genus Heterocephalus; species Heterocephalus glaber. The sequence goes on from NW_028258480.1 coordinate 3,107,676, forward strand.
ACCCTAAATGGCAGTGTTTGGCACTATGGTCTTTTGACACTGAGTCCAAACGCCCACCCCAAGTTGTGCTTCGGGGACCCGGCCCAACGGGATGGTGATGCAGAGGCCAGGACAGTGCAGAGTGGCTGGGCGGCTCCCAGGGGCTGAGCTGTGCTGAGGAGGAGATGCCTGGGCCCCACCAGGGCTCCCTCCTGCACCCTCTGTGCCCTGGGAGCAAGCATCCCGGCTGCTTTGCCCGGAGCCCAGGACAAGCCCTGCCACCGTCCTCAGGGCCCAGGCAGGGTGCTGTCTCCCACCTAGTCCCCACCATGGGCCTTCCTGCTCTCCAGTGCCAGCGGTCCTGGCTGGCATTACTTCCTGAGGGTCGGCTAGGGTGTGGAAACCTGCCAGTCCAGTCTGTGGGAACAAAGGTGGCTTTTGTCACCCAGAGCAAGCCTCTTATCACTGGGACCGGGCCTTGGAGGTGGTGAGAGGCCAGGGGCCCGGCCGGCGGTGCGCACTGCTCCCTGCAGGGAAGCTGTCAGGAAGGCGGCCCTCACAGCTTTGCAGGGAGGGAAACTGAGGCTCGGAAAGTTAAGCTGGCCTCGAGGGGCGCTGTTGCAGGGCTGGGTATGGAGTCTGGTTTTCTTGCTGCTCCTCTGCGGAACCACTTGGGGCCTGCAGAGCAGGCTTCAGAGCCAGAGCTGAGTCGGGCCTGGTTCTTGGCCCAGTGCGGTGGGTTGAACTCCAGCTCCCCTTGCGCATGTCCAGGGGACAGCCCAGGAAGGGGAGTCTTGGCGGCCTGGTCAGGACACAGCCCCTCGTCCCTCTCCCAGCCCTAGTGTGGGTTCTTCCTCTGAGGAAGCCTCTGCAGGTCAGCCCTGCCACTCCACCTCCAGGCCGGGCCCACTCTCCCCTCTGCTAGTGCTGAATTCGCTCCTCTCCGGCTCATGTTCTCTGTCTGCCCCTGGGGCTTTAGCGGGTAACCTAGGAGCTTGGCGAGGTGAGCAGCCTCTGGGCCCAGATTGCGTGGAATTCGTTTTTTTAATTGGCCTATGTGTGTGACACATGAGAATTACCCTCATCCTGGGAACCTTAACTGGCTTTACTCTCCGCCCTTCCCTCTGCCCCCTTCCCCAGGTCCCCTTGCATCCAGATCCTACCCTTTTGCCTACCATCTATCTTTTCTTTTTGCTCTTTAGACTATTTAGACGGTGGCTTTCTCGGATAAGAGAAAACATGGCGGTGTTTGAGCTGTATCTGGTTTATCTCACTTAGCATTATGGCCTCAAGGTTTGTCCATTTTCACACAGCTGACTCAAGTTTTATTCTTTTTTATGACAGAGTAGTACTCCACTGTATATTTCACATTTTCTTCATCCATCTGTTGGGGCCAGCAGTGTGATCTTGGTCACATTTGCTTCACTTCTGTGTCCTCGACGGGGTGGTAACAATGCCTCTTGGCCAGGTCGTTGGAGGTTAGAAGTGGCTCGGATGCTCCTGGTGGGAGGCGGCCCTGGGTGTGCGTGATGGGAACCTGGGGTGAAGGGCTGTCGTGGAGCGCTGGGTCCAGCGCAAAGCAGGCCCCGTGCTTTTCAGATGCACAGATGAACAAGGCCCCTCCTCCCTCCCGGGTCCCTGCACCACCCGCCCACAGCAGAAGGGCTGGCGCTCCTGGAGCCACAGCAGCCTCTCCAACAGCTGCGGGAGCTTGGGTGGCAGCAGGATGGTGCAGCCCCACCCCACGCGTGCCCTGGATTCCCGGGCCAGCCCCAGGTCCCAGGCAGCTGCGCCTGGTCTCCACCAGCCGAGCTGCGGGAAGGGCAGGGCCGGGGTGGGGGGCTGTGAGGGGCAGGGCGAGCTGTTCCACAGCGGCCCCAAGTGCTGGGCTGGGGCCTGGTGACATCCGCCTCTCTCGGGAGCTTTGGGGAAATGCGGGTTCGCGCGATGCTCTGTGCTCTGGGGTCTGGACTGGAGTCTTGTTCTCGAGTCAGTGTTCTTGTTTTTCCCATTGCTTCCCCGATTGTTGATTGATTGACAGCTAGTTCCGAGCTCTGAACACGACAGACACAGATATTCGCCCCTGAAGAGCTTAGATTCTAGAAGGGAGATAAGCTGCAAGTTATTTTAAAAGATCATACATTTTATGGAGGACAAAAAGCCTGGTGGGAAGGTTGGGGGTCCCAGGGTGGGCAGGAGGGGTGGATCGCAGGACTGAGCCGAGTGGTATCGGGAAGGTACCTTCTGGGGAAGGTGAGCCTGGAGCCACCTGGAGCCGGGAGGGCAAAGCAGTTGCTTCTTGGAAGAGCGTTTGGGCTGAGGGAGGCCTGCAGAGGTGTGGGAGGAGCAGCAGAGGGGAGGAGATGGAGTCTGGCTGTGCTTGGGACCTGCTGCCTCCTCGGCTGCTGTGTTAGGAACTTTGCGTTCCGAGGAGGTTAAACCCTGGCCCGGCCGGGTCCCCTTAGCAGAACCATGACTAGTCCGCCCTTCCCTCCCACAGCGTCCCCACGGTCCCAGTGAAGAACTTAAATGGGTCGAGTCCCGTCAGTCCGGCCTTGGCAGGTAAGAGCTGCCCCAGGTGCTCATAGGAAAACCAGAGACATGAAAGAAGTCGAGAGTGTTTGGAAACAGGAGCAGATCGATATTACCAGGAGCAAAGGGTGATTTGGGGGCTTGCTCAGGAGGGGTGGGAAGGGCTGGGGACATGCAGTGCTGTGGAAGAGAGTGAGCAGGCAAGTCCTTAAGTGTGAGCACTCTGCTGGACAGCAGGGAGTCGGCACTGGGAGGGTGGAGCTGGGGCCGGGCTCCTTCCTCAGCCTGCCTCGCACGCCCCCAGGAATCACCGGGATCCTGATGAGCGCGGCCGGGCTGCCTGTGTGCCTCACCCGGCCCCCGAAGCTGGTGCTGCACCCACCGCCTGTCAGCAAGAGCGAGATCAAGTCCATCCCGGGGGTCTCCAACACCAGCCGCAAGACCACCAAAAAGCAAGCTAAGAAAGGTGCGGTCTCTTCCCCCGACGGGTCCCAGCCCTGGCTCACCTGAAGCAGCAGGGTCATGGCGAGGCTCAGCCCCTCTCTGCGTCTGCTGAGGGCGTCTCGCTGGTAGATTCTGACGATTATACCAAGGTGAATTGTGTGTGGGTCGACAGAAGCACCTTTGAAATGGAAACATGCAGTGCAAAACTCCATACGATAAAAATACTATTACGGTGTTCAAACACACATATTAGAAGAGAAAGAATACTTTGGCGTCAGAACCAAAACAGACTGGATTCGTATCCTAACTCTGTCACTCGCTGCCCAGGTGGCCACATGGAGCCTCTGTCTTCTGTCTTGGTAATGGGGTAATAACGTCCACTGCCAGTGCTTAGCAGGAACGAGGTGTGACCACAAAATACCGTGGGTGTGGTGTTTACATTAGGAGAAGATGTATCACAGTGACAGATGCATTGCGGTTACACCTCCCAGTTACACCTCCTTATTTCGGACACACTCGGACGTTCTTGCTCCTTTCTGAAGCAGCTCTGGAATCCTTTTCATGCCTTTACCTGGGCTCTCTCAACCGCCTCTATGTCCCGAGTCAGTTTAAAACGCTGGCCTTTCGTGGTCATTTTGACTTTGGGGAGGAGCCAGAAGTTGCAGGGTGCCCGATCTAATGAGTACGGTAAACGGGGACCGCTGTGACATGTTTCCAAGCCTATCCACTGGATGGTACATGGTGGTAGCTTTTCCCACAGTTTTAATTGTATCTCATAAACACACTCAGGAAAGAGGACTTCTGGAACTGCTTCAAGAAGTGGCAAGAAGGATGGGATAAGTGTGTCTGAGGCAAGGGGACCTATTTGAGGGGAATTAATGATGATGTCTTTCACTGTAGTGTTTTTTTAAAAAGTAATTTAAATATTTTTAGCATATGTGCTGCCGAAGCGAGCACAGAAGAGTCATTTAAATATTCACAGTGTATTTTGATTAAAGCTTGTGTATCCTGGAGTGTGTCCTGACAGTCAGAAGCACCCACCACCTGTCCCCTGGCTGCTCTGGATCCCCTGGCCATTGAGCCCTCCTTCAGGAGCCCTTTCCTGTTGCCCGCAGTCCAGCAACCAGAGGTCAGGGCTGGTTCTCAGCATCAGGCCGCTGGCTCAGCTCCGCAGCTGGCCTTTCTGCTTGATAAAGGATGCTGGCCTCTCCCTTGCACGCTCCTTGTGAGGTTTAAGTCAGATCCTCTGTGTACTGCCTTAGCCCAGGGCAGGGCAGGTCATGGGCTGACAATTCTCAGAAGCTTGATTCTTACAAGATGAGTAGGATAGTGCAGTTCAGCTTCTGGCCGTTGCATGATCCACTTCCTCAAACCCCTGTCCCACTTTTTTTAGCCTGTTAAAATTCCCCTGCTTAAGTGAGCTCAGTTGCCCTGCTCAGAGTCTGATAAGAGACAGGAGTTTACACTTCCCTACTCTTCTGTTGTTATTAATGGCACGCACTGCACCCTTACCTGGCAAAGTGCAGGGGCTTGTGCTTCCATTAGCTTGTGAATTGTGAAAGCACCGCTTTGAGGCAGGTACGATCAGTCTTCACATTTTATAGGTGAGAAAATAAGCTCAGGGCAGTGAAAAGAAGGCCCCAGGTGGCACTGCTCTTGCTGCATCTGTGGCTCCTTGGATGGCTGTACCCGACCACCCTCCACCTGCAGGTTGGAGCTTCCAAAGGGTCCAGCGCCCAACGGAGCCCCCAGGTCACTGCCGCTGTCGGGATGCTCCCTGGGCCCACCCTGTCCCTGCTCTGGGCTGTGTTTGCTGGTGGCAGCAGCACCGTCCACAGCCAAGGAGGAGTGTCCTGAGGCTGCATGTCCCAGCCCCCTGGTTTCCTGTAGAAATATTAACGTCTGTTGAAAGTGTCCTAGCATACAAAGCGTTTTCGTTTCTGCTACTGCAGCTGTTTGATTATAAAAAAAAGAATCTCACTGCACTTATCTCCACTAAAATGTGGATTCGTTGGAAATAGGCAGAGGCATGTCAGGCTGCAGATGGGGAAGGCCTATGCCAATATGTGCCCTTCCTCAGTTTCCCCAGTTGCTCTTCCACAACCTGAATCCTCTTTCACATTCTGAGATCCAGTTGCAGAACGAGCGGATCCCCTCTTCTGCCCTGGTCTTGGCTGTCACTCTCCCCTGCAGCGTGCCTGAGCTGGGAAGGTGGGTGGGCCTCCCCCTCCTTGGTGACCTTCGATCCTTCTGTCCCCACAGGTAAAACCCCAGAGGAAGTACTGAGGAAGTACCTGCAAAAGGTCCGGCACCCGCCCGAGGAGGTGAGCACAGGGCTCACCTCTCCTTCGCCCTGCGACCTCACCTCCGACACAGTGCCCTGCAGGCTGCAGCTTTGACCCCAGGCTGGTGCGGGGCTGCTCACACTGACACCAGGGCTCCGAGGCTCAGGGTCAAGAGCTGCCGCCGTGACGGGCCCTGTCCCTGCTCAGCAGAGCGCGGGTGGATTCTCGGCTCCCTTTCGTGACAGTGGGTTTAAGGAAAGCAGCGGGCGGCGTCAGTCACGCACACTCGCTTTAGAATGGCTTTGGTGGGGATCGGAGGGTCTCCGCTGGAGGCACTTCCGCCCTCCCGGGGCAGCGTTTGGCCGGGAGACCCTGTGCGTAGTGATCCTCGCAGGCAGAGGCCAGAGGTGCGGCGCTCGCGACGGCCCCAGGCAGCACAGAGCGTCACCCAGCAGTGTTTGAGAGGCAGCGCTGAGATTCACAGAGCTGTTGTAGATTTATTCAAGCAACGGCCTCTCTGGCACATTTAAAATCCCTCTTAAAAAATACTTAATTTTTAAAATGCTTATGAGCACGTTTTAGTACCCATGACTGCATTCATCCTGGGGAGTTGTGCTTGCGCAGACACATTTGAACCCTTTCACTCCCTCCGTCCTCTCCCCTGTCCCCTCCTGCCGTCCGCTGGTGCACATGCAGCCCCTTTGCGGCTCAGTGCAAGTAAAGCTTGGCGGCACCGCGCCAGGGACCGTGAGCCCTCCGGGAGACGGGCTGCGTGGTGGGCCAGGTTCACACGTGCACGCCAGGGGTCCACAGAGCAAGGACGGCCACGCGGGTGGGCGGCCACTGATGCCTCTCGCTGGCCCCGTCCTTCAGGACTGCACCATCTGCATGGAGCGCCTCACGGCCCCCTCAGGCTACAAGGGCCCCCAGCCGACGGTCCAGCCGGACATCGTGGGCAAGCTGTCCCGCTGCGGCCACGCCTACCACGTCTACTGCCTGGTCGCCATGTACAACAACGGGAACAAGGTCAGTGCCAGGCTCAGGGGCTGCACCGCCCCACGCTGCGCTGCGGGGACCCCGGACGTTTGGGCGGTTTTAGGGGACCCCGCGGCAGCAGAGTGCTCATCGTGGCTGTTCTCAGCAGGAGCAAGCCTCCCCCAAACCTGTCCCGGCCTTCCCTTCGGGCTCCCCGAGTCCCGGGCTCGGCCGTGGCAGTCTGAGGGCGTGGCCCATGCTGGGTGAAGTGGACCCCAGCAGTGGAGTCAGGGGCTCTTCCCACAGCGCAGGACCCACGGTGCACTTTCATTCATGCCCTTGCCTGGGCGAGGGGCTCCCAGGCACCTTTTCCCTCCAGGACGCCGTTTCAACTGTGGTTCACTTTCTCTGAACAACTGCAGACGCCCTTGATTGTTCCTCCAAAGGGTCGGGAGGCCACTGGCAAAGCCTCCCTGGCAGTGGCTGCCCTGGGACCCTGCTGTAAGAGGACAGGAAGGCTGTTAGCGATGCCTGCTGCCCTCTTGTCGATGAACAGACCCCGGGGAGGTGTCCCTGGCGGCGGCTGGTTTCCAGGGACCCGGGCGCCTCCTTGAGGTCCTTCTCCCCGCCGAGTCTGAGCTTTCGTAAGCACTCACTCTTTCCTCTTCCTGGACAGCCTTCACTCCGGCCTCCAAGAGTCTGAATCCCGTCCGTTTCTCCCAGGCGCGGCCTCTGAGTCTGCCCTCCCTCTGATATCTCCCCACTCCCTCCTCACCCCAGAGCATCTGCTCTGTGGCCCTCTGGAGGGAGGAGAGGGAGCCCATCTGAACTTGGATCCTGGCTTAGACGCTGGGTGGCCTTGGACGAGATTTTCCAGCTTCAATGAGATTTCATTTTCCATCTGGAAAATCAAGCTGAAGCGGTCCCTCCTTTCTCTCCTTTTTAGGCTGTTACCACCTCCCCATCGCCCTCGCCTTGCACTGCTGCTTCGATCACCCCTGCTCTTTGCCTGCCCTGGGGGCTGCCACCCTCGGGTCTTTCTGTGTCCCCGAGACTCGCTGGGGCTCCCGGGCCTCAATCGTGGGTGGGGTGAGTCTGGCCCTGGGCTCCCTACCCAGCCCTCAGCTGAAAGCCTTCTTCTCACACTCCATTCCAAGAGGTATTTGGCTTGGAAGGCTTTCTCAGCAGCACCTTTGTTGCTGTCCAGATGACTGTGTTCAGAAATGCTTAGGAAGGCTTTGCACTTGCGTGTGTAATGCTTCAAAAATGTTTCTCAAGGTGCTCGCCTCTGTCCTCCTTTTTACGTAGACTCTGAACATGGGTTTGTTTGTCAAACACATCGGAGGAAAGGGCCCAGAGAGGGAGTGATTCACCCGAGGTCCTGAGCAAGTCAGGGCCAGGGCAGGGAGCTGGGCCCTGGCTTCAGGGAGGAGCTGCCCTTCCTCGGAGTAGCTCGGCCAGGGTCTCTGTCTTCCCAAACAGGGGCCCTGTGGGGCTCGGCTCCCAGCTGTGCACCAGCACGTCTGCCCCACGCACACCTGGCCACCTCGCACCTCGCTGCCGCCTGCAGCAGCTCCCTGCCCCGCAGCCCTCTCTGTGTGTCCCTTCCTGGCCTCCTGCAGGCTCCTCCTAGCCTCTGGGCGATGCTGCACTGGGTCTCGCAGTGGAGCTGCGTGGCCCTTTGTGTCACCACGTGCACAACCAGCGGTCGGCCCTGGAGTTGCAGCCCAGAGAGCTGCAAGTGCTGTGATCTTGCGGTGCCTTCCAAGGCTGAGGCAGGAGGGGTGGAAGCTTGAGCCCAGCCTAGGCCCCTGAGCAACTTAGGGAGACTGTCTCAAAAGAAATGAAACTTAAGGTTTCAACATGGCGAGGGGGGTGACTCGGTGTGCAGGCCCTGATTCGGGCCTCAGTCGTACAAAAGTCAAATAATCAGGCTCAGAACCCCTTCCGCGCTCACACCAGAAAGGGCTGAAGCTGAATGGCAGGAGAGCCGCACTCTCCTGTGAGATGTGCAGTCCCGTAAGGGGCAACGCAATGCCGTTCCCTCCTCTAGTTATCTATGCAGCACCCGTCCTCTGTCCTTGTGAACCAAGTTACGCCCATTTCCTTGAAGTCCCCTTCGGTTGCTGCAGCACAATGCCCAGTTTTTCTTCTCACGGTGGGGCCCTGAGCCTGCGGAGGCATTGGGGTGCCCAGAACCACATTTGGCAATGCCACGAGCTGAATACTCCTTGTGGGTCACCTCACTTACGCCTCCAGCGACTGAGCAACAGACACTGTTCATTTCTTGTTCTACAAGGAAACTGAGTCTCAGAGAGGTTAATGAATTTGCCCAAGGACACAGAGCAGGTAGACGGGAGGGCTGAGAATCGGATGTGGGCAGTGTGATTTTAGGGTTCAGCCACTGCACCTCTCAGCCTCCCTGTTCTGAGCAGCAGCTTCCTGTGGGGTCCAGATGTCTTTATTTTCAAGACTTCTCCCGGGTGAGTGCTACTCGTTAGTCTGGCAACAGCTGCTCTGGAATGCTTGAGCCTGATCCACCCACTCAGGACTCAGCGGTCCAGTAGTGACTCCCCGTGTAAGTCCCTGTGCCAGTCCGCTGGTCCCCCTCAAGGAAAGGGAGTCTGTTTTGTGTCCCTTAGCGTGGAGCCTGGGGCTCCTTCCGAATTTCTTTCCTGTTCCCGTGGAGGTAGCTGGTCAGGGTTTCGGGTCTGGTATTCACTTGAGTGCATTATGCCCCCCGCCCCACCATGACTGGTCCCCGACGTCTGCTACCGTTTGGGGTCAGGTGGGGAGATCATGATCAACACTGCTTCCCAATCGCCGTTTCAGGACGGGAGTCTGCAGTGTCCAACCTGTAAGACCATCTACGGGGTGAAGACAGGGACCCAGCCGCCGGGGAAGATGGAGTACCACCTCATCCCCCACTCCCTGCCGGGCCATCCTGACTGCAAAACTATCCGGATTATCTACAGCATCCCCCCCGGCATTCAGGTGCGCCCCCTGGCGTTTAAATATTGAACACGCTGATGTCTCCTTCCCACCTCCCCAGGGTCTGGCCCCACACACCCTGCTGTCACCGCCATTGTTCAAAGTTGCTTACGAATCCTTGGGGACCCTTTGTGCACGTGAAGCAGAGGCGCCTCCAGCCCTCCCGTTTTTACACAGAAAATGACATTTAGGCACTTTGTTTCACACCCTGCATTCTTCTATGAACAATGCAGTCTGCAGAGTTTTCCAGGGCAGTCTAGAGAGAGCTTCCTCATTCCTTCCTATGTCTGTATAATAATCCATTGTATAAATAACTTCATTCAACAGCATCCATTTGATGGGCATATGGATTGTTTCCAGTCTTTTGCTACAATAAATAATGCTGTAATGAATAACCTTGCATGCATGTGAGAATATCTGTAGAATAGTCCTGCCAAAGTGGAATTTCTTTATCAAATGGGTATTTGCATTTCTAATTTGATAGCTCCGCTTGGCTTTGACTTTTGTGGGCATTTCTTTCCTCTTTGGCTCTTTGAAAGCCAGTCTTAAAGGACAAGTTTGAACAGTGTCCCTGACAGTAAATACAAATGGGACCGTTCCTTCCCACAGTGAAGCTCTTTCTAAACATGCATGGGTAGAGACTGGACTCATTTCTTTAGCAAATATTTATTCCTGCACCCTTGTTACCCCCTATTGTTTGTCTTCTCTTTTAAAACAGATGTGAGTGTGCATTATGGTTCAGCCGTCCTCTAGGTACCAGAGAAGCTCCCTGAAGTCCCCATGGGAGTGAGACTGGGAAACATTAAAACAGACAAATAAATGAACAAGGGACTCCCCAGTAGTCATAACTGATGGGGAAATGAAACAGAAAGGTGCGAGCGCCTGCAAAAGGACGGAATGGAGCGTACTTCTGTCTGGGGCTCACCTGGCCAGGGAGGGAGAAGTGCACGCCACCCACTAACCTAGCGAGGAAAACCAGACGTGTGCCACTGATGAACGCTCCGAGAGACAGTGCAGACGCAGGAAGCAGACGGCCAGCTGAGTCTCACGAGCGGCTGGTGCTGGGCAGCTGCCTGTTCTTGCCAGTTGTGGTTTCTCCTTCTCTAAGCCGGGCAGGAACCTCGCAGGCCGAGGCCGTGAGAGCGGAGGAAACTTGTGTGTGCACAGACAGGGCCTGGGCACAGGACCAGGGTGCGAGCCCCCTTATTCCCATCCTTATTTCCACGTCCCCCTTGTCACGGAGAGGGGCTGTCAGAGACCTTCCGGTGCAGGTCCCCACGTGGGCCGCGAGAGGAGTGAGCGAATGGAGGACGGCATTTCTAGCTGGAGGGGAGATAGAGTGGAGGTGCTGAAGGACCATAGAGGAGAGTTTGATTTGGGGCCTAAGATTTTCGGCAGGGAGCAGAGGGAGCGCGCAGAGATGAGGGAAGTCGTGGCCAGAACCTAAAAAGCCAGGACGTGGACTTTACTCACCAGGCAGCAGGGAGGCCCTGAAGCCTGCTGGGTGTGCGGTTGGGATTCTGGAGCCTCTGGAGCCTCGTGTGATGGGATCAGTCTGTAGGAAGCCAGGCTGGCGTCCAGCACCGGATGGCCAGAGGACAGACTGCTCAGGAGACCCGGCCGTGGGCCGGGGCCCAGTGATGGGCTGAGCAGGGGCACTGGTGAGCCTGTGCAGTGACCTTGAGGCTGCCAGCAGGGCGAGGGGGACACGACTGGCGAGGTGCACGCCCAGGTCAGGCGTCATCCTCACCTCCGCGGAGCGCTGGCTCCTCCGGAACGGAGTCGAGGCCGGGCACCAGCTTCACTTCAGAGAAGTGCTCCCGGGAGGCATCAGGCAGAGCCATGGCGCTGCACTTGGTGTCGGGCCCGGAAAGCACAGTGCTGCTGGGTCAGTACCAGGCTGACCTGCACGGGACCCACACACGCCGGCCCGGGGGCAGGAGGAGCCAGGCTGCACCCTCGTGGCTGTGGGAGGCCGCCTGCCCTGTGGTGACCCCCTGTGTCACTTGTGACTGTCAGGCCCTGCTTCTCCAGGAGGACACCACTGCTTCCTTCCGTCCAGGGACCTCGCTTCTCAGAGACCCCAGTACAGACTCGGCCCCACCGTCCCGGGGGCCAAATCCCACGTGCCCTGTGTGTGCACTGCTGAAAACGAGTAGAAAACCGTAGAATTTTTCATCACTTTAGAATCGTGGTGCACAATAAAAGATGAGAACTCGGAGCTGGGCATGGCAGCACACGCCTGTGATCCCAGTGCTCTGGGAGGCTGAGGCAGGAGGGCTGAACCTGGGTGCCGTAGCTGCTTAGCAAACCCGTCTCAAAATAAACTATAAAAGGGCTGGAGATGTAGCTCCGTGTGCAGGCAGCTGTTGAACACAAGTGCCGTGAAAACCGAGCAAAACAAAATCCACGTTTTCTCACGATGTTGTCACATGTTCATTTATTGAGGAGTGCAGGCTGGATGCACTTATTAATCACCTGGAGGAGAGCTTGTGCCAGCAGCTGCGTGGAGTCCTGACTGTCATCTCAGTCGTGTCTACAAGGGCTTTTTAAGCAGGGTTCCATCCCTGAGGGGTCAGAGATGCTGCGTTTCTAGACAAGTATCGCGCATGCGAAGTAAGGGCACTCCTTGTGAGTGCAAGTTTATCACTTCTCGTGAGCGCTCAAGGGCCCAGTGGGCCAGAGGAAGCCTGGTGTCCCGGCCGGTTCTCTGCTGCTGTAAGGGGGCAGCTGAGGTGGGTGACTCATAACAAAGCTCGGTTCATGTGGCTCATGGTCGCAGTGTGGGAAGTCAGATCGGCGGCTGTGTCTAGTCAGGGTGTGTTAGGCGTCACTGGAGGAACAGATTTAATGCAACACACATGGTGAACCTTTATAGGTGACATATAAAGGATGACAAGGTAGGCGCACCATGGCCACCTGCAGAGTCCGGTGTGGAAATTGCCAAAGGGCCGGCTGGGTGCGGGAGAGCCAGAGCATTCCATCGGAAGTCAAAGCCTGGAGCTCACTGCAGAGCCCAGAGAGTCCGTATTGGGATGCCAGGGGGACTGCACTGGAGGCCTGGAGATGGACGTCCAAAGCCGATGGCGAAGACAGGAGTGCCTCTGAAGAAGCAGAAGCGAGCCTTCCTCCTTTCCTGTTTACTCCATCCAGGCACAAGCCTGTTGGGTGGAGCCCCACACTCAGGGTGGGGTGACCCTCTTCAGCATGCCCATCGCCCATGCCCGAAAATGTGCTCAACCAACCAGCTGGGCGTCTCCTATGCAAGTTTACCCCACAGTTAACGTCTCACAGGGCCTTGTGCTGCTTTAGCTCACAGGATAAAGCACCGGACAAGCACATGTGTGCAGAGCAGGGAAAATTCGAGGAGCGGCCTTGCTGTATAGCAAGGTAGTTTCACCCTAACGTGTCCAGTCTCTTGGGAGGGAGCTGGGCACACCCACTAAGAAAGCGTCCATCCGTCTCCCCCGATAACCTAATCGATTCTTAAGACCCAGGGCCAACGCAGTTGCAGTGGAGTCAGATTCTGCATGCGTTTCATAGGGGACAAACCATATCCACAGCCTCAGCGCCTGGATTCCGACTTGATTCTGCTTCCATTTCTTTCCCACCAGTGGCCTGAGATTGTCCAGTAGGGCCCTGAGTGGCACTCGCTGAAATGTTTTTAGGAGATTTTTAGTCCTGGACATCCTCACCAATATTGCTAAGCAGGAAAACAGCCAGAAACTGCTACAGACAGAAGAAGAAATCCAGGAGAATCTTTCAGAAAGTCCCACAGACCCTAGCTCAGAGGCACTTTGTTATTTGAGTCATTTAACAGGCCCAGAGTGCAACTCCTGGGGAAACCTGGCCGGAAGTTTTAGCAAAGCTGCTAACTTCGCGGAAGCCGTTTAACCCCTCAGGGAGGCAGTTTTCCTCATCCGTGCAGCCGTAGAGGGTGATGAGCTCTTCCTGGGCCCCATGCCCTAGGGCCCATGGTGAGCATCCCTCACCGTGCAAAGAGGGCTCCCGCCAGCCCAGCCAGGAGGAGGGGACGCCAAGGCCGTGTGTGAAGCGCCCCTCACACTGCCTAGACTCGTGTCCGTGACTGCTGTCGCCACACCCATACCCTTCTCATCAGAGACATTTCGAAAAACACCCTGTGTTTTCTCTCTCTCTGCTTTCAGGGGCCGGAACACCCGAATCCTGGCAAGACTTTCAGTGCCCGCGGCTTCCCACGACACTGTTACCTTCCAGACAGCGAGAAGGGGAGAAAAGTAAGCTCGATGCTTCTGAGCAGGGCCAGGGACGCAGTTGCAGGGAGGGCCTGGGGTTTTGCGTCCTGCTGATCAAAGAAGACTGGGTCTCTTTTTATTCTAGATACGCACAGCAACGAGGGCCCATCTGAGTCAGCCACAGGGAAGGGTGCACAAGATTAGAATAGGTTGTTGGCAGATGGGGACAGTAGAAACTTCACTTCTCCCGCTCCAGTATGTTGCTGACAGTAATTGTCTATTTGAGGACCCCATGTCTACAGCCTGCTGCTAAAGGCAGCTGCCGGGGACAGTACCCAGGGGGACCCTAGGAGCCTGACAGAAGCACAGAACTGTGGTCCGCTCCATCTAAGGAGGTCCCTGGCTGACCTGCCCACACGTTGGCACGTGAGAAGTGCTACCCCGGGACATGGATCTTATTTGGTGCAGGATTATTTTATTTTATATTTTACTTATTTGCAGTGTTGGAGATTGAACCCAGGGCCTTTGTGCCGAGCTATCTCCCCAGCCCTTTTTATTTTTGAGACCAGGTCTCCCCAAGTTGCTAAGTTGCCCAACTTGGGCTTGAACTTTTGGTCCTTCTGCCTCAGCCCCGTGGATTGCTGGGATCAAAGGCATGTGCCACCACACCCTGCTAGGATGATTTTATCTTTGTATTCTTTTGTATTCCTGGACTTTTTCCAAAGAGCAGAGGAACTAATGATTTGGTTCCCAGATTCCTAGTAATTCATGGTCAGACTGCAGCGGCCCTGAGAACTCTAGTTAGAATAGAAACTTTGTGTTTGCTTTTCAGTGGGTGACGCCAGAAAGAATTTTTCTTGCTATCAGGAAGAAAACAGAGCCATTGGCCTGTGTCGAGTGCGGGGGGAATAGTGGATAAGAGGTGTGCTTTCCTCAGCTTTCCCTCCAGCCTGTAGCACCTCACATCCACAAACATTTATTTCTCATGCACATCGCATGCAGTGGCTGTGGCTGGGTTTTGCCATAGGCCAAGTCCAGGATGGGGACGCCGGGAGGTTTGGTGTCTCGCAGGGCTGCTTCCTGTTTGTGGACAAACCCTCCTCTGGGTGTAGGAATAAGGAGTCTCCAGGCCCTCTAGTGGAGCTCCGAGCCCATCCACTGAGATTCATTTCGACGACCACATCCCCTCCCATCTGTCCTTGGGGATGGGGATTTTAACAGTTGAATTTAGGGGGTTCATAAATATCCGGCTTCAGGCCGCTCCAGGTGTCTTCCTGTCGGGAACCAGGTCGGAGGAGCAGGCCTCCATGGTCCGTGCCCTTCCCATTGGAAGGAGGCCATGGACTGAGAAAGGCCAGGTGGAAGAGTGTGGTCTCGTCAGGCCCACTGCAAGCTTTACACTTCCACACACTTTCTGTGGCACCATGAGTCATGGACTTGCAGAGCAGTAGTTAGGCGCCTGCAAAGAGGGACCTGGGTCTCCTCTTTCTGGGAGGGAGCAGGTAGCTTGGCACAATGAGAAGATCGACACGTCAGGAAGATGTGCAGCACATGGCTTCCGGACTAGGAGCCAGGGCCAGCTCTGGTGCCTGTACCCCTTGAACAGCCAAATCTCTGTCCCGAGCCCCAGATCTGCTCGGCTCGGGGTGTCTACTGTAAGGTCCTTGCGCTCTCAACTGGAATCGTGTTGCCAGGGCTGCCTTCTCCCCGCTTTGTGACCCTGATGTACCCTGGGTCCCTGGCCCCCAGACTGGATGCGTGCGCCACCTTGGGACATTGTTCTTCCCGACCACATCCTCTTGGCTCCTTCCGCCCCACGCTGCATTCCAGGCCTTTTGCCTTGTTTTTATGATCTTGCTGCCGCCAGCCCTGGTAATGCTTCCTCATCGTTTTCCCGCTGCTGTTAGTTACCCAAAGCACGCGCTCTTACCTTACACTGCTTTGTTTAAGAGCCGTCAAATTTAAAATCAGCTGAGTCACTTCCATGGCTTTCTCTTTCTTTTTCCCGTCTTCTCAGCCTAACATGCAAACACCTGCTGTGGAGTGAGGTTGAGCCTTCCTCTCTCACTCCCCCACCCTTCACGCCTGCCCTCCGGGTCCAAAGCCCTGGGCTGCGCTGCAGCATGCGGGGCAGTAGGAGCACAGCCTTGGGGCCAGAGCAGCCTGGTTCTGAGTCCCACTTTACCACTCATTGGCTGCGGAGACCGGAGACCGGGACAGCTCCACGGCCTGCAGCCTCGCCTCTGAACCTGTAAAGTGGTGATAATTTCTATCTGTGTAGACAGGATGTTGTAGGAATGGAGGGAAAGCAGCATTTGTGAAGTGCAGTGTGGCCCCAGCTGCTGCTGTCGCTATCCGCGCTCTGGGCCCACACTTACCAACCGACCGTCTACCCACCCTTGTCTGTCGAGATACCTGGAATGCTCCCTTCCCCTGCGACTCAGCTCGGAAGCAGCCTCGTCCTGGAAAGCTGTACCGACTCTGTCTGAGTAGGTGGCAGACCCCGGCCGTGCAGTCAGGTGGTCCTGAGGTCAGGTTTCTCCCTGCACCCGCCCACCACTTCACCAGCTAGGACCAGGGCAAGGTTTTTATCTTCCGAGCTTCTGTTTCTTTATTTGCAAAAAGGGGTTGTGAGAATACCTGGCCCATCCATTTACTGTGACCATCGTGTGACTCCGTGCCTGGCACTTAGTAAGTAACCACTCAGGAAACGGTCTTGAGTATGCGAAAGTTTACACTACTAGGGTCCTCATCCACAGCCTGTGCCATATTTGCAGCAGTCCCATTTGGAAAGGATGGCATTTTTATCAGGTACCTTCTGCATGCTTGACACTGCTGGGTCCAAGACTGCAAACAGAACATTAGGTATTAGTCTTGCTCAACCAAAATGTTGAATTTCGATGAATTGGGACATTCTGAAATCCCCCACACTTCCCCTGGGCCTCAGTTTCCTCACCTGTAAAATAGGGACGACAGTAGCTCCTGCTGTACACCTGGCTGAAATGTGGTGGTGAGACCCGGAAGGGCAGATAAACATGAAAATGCCTGGAATAGGGCAAAGTGCTTCAGGATGCCACTCAGAAACGCTTTAGCACTTCAGCTGTTGGTGAGTTAATGCAAGCTTGAGGCGATGGTGAGGAGTCAACCTTCTCAGATCTAAGCTCCCTCAGCTCCCAGATCCTGTGTTTTACATGGCAGCTGTGGTGCTGGTGACTGACGTTCTTAGGGTGCAGTAATGTGCTCCTAGCGCTGGTATGAAAATGATCTTCACATAGTTCCCGATAAAATGTTCACAAGCTCTGAGACAAATTACTCCACTGCCATTTTATGAATAAGGAGCCTAAAGCTCAGACAGGTGCTGTAACCTGTGCAGGGTCACACAGCCGTGCAGTGACAGCCAGGAGTCAGCCTGAAGCTGCCTGGCTCCAGTCCAAACTTGTCTTCCTGCGGGTGGCTTGGAGCCTCGGGCTGTGGGAAGGGGAGAACCCTTGGGAGGACTCCACCATCCCAGCGGCAGTGCCTGACCAGCACTCTGCCTCCCACCCTTGTCCCTCCAGGTTCTGAAGCTGCTGCTTGTGGCCTGGGATCGCCGCCTCATCTTCGCCATTGGTACCTCCAGCACGACAGGCGAGTCCGACACTGTCATCTGGAATGAGGTCCACCACAAGACAGAGTTTGGCTCTAATCTCACTGGCCACGGCTACCCAGACGCCAATTACCTGGATAACGTGCTGGCAGAACTAGCTGCCCAGGGCATCTCCGAGGACAGCTCTGCCCAGGAGAAAGACTGAGGCCAGAGGCGCTTTGAAGTGGGGATGGGGGACAAGGGGACCACAGGGGGGAGGGCGGAGGGTCCGGGCGGAGGTTGGTGCAGTGCCCTCCCTCTCGTCCTGTCTCCACCCTCCGGGAGGCAGGGGAGCCAGACTGAACCAGCGACACCCTTCAGAAACCATCCAGCACAGGGGACGTGGATGAGGGCCGTCCTCTGTTCCCGGGGAGTTTTCGGTGCTGGGTAGACAAGAACTCCCACCCTCACCCCCATAAGGGGTGCGGTCAGCACACTTCGGGTACGGCCGCGGGCCGCTCCACACCTGGCCTGTGAAGCCGAGGTTCCCCGCCTGGGCCGGCTTCTTGCTGCTTCCGCTCTGCCTCAGGAGTGGAGTTGCCCCTTCTCTGTCCTCCACTGGAGGAAGAGAGCTCTCACTGTGTAAGCCTGGGCGGACGCGAGGCCCAGAGCCGCTGTGACGCCAGAGCGGACAGAGGTGCAGGGCGCTGAGGCTCGGGCTGAGGGCCAGAGAGGCGAGAGGCAAAGCCCAGCTCCCCTCCCGCCCACGCCCCGACCTGTCCAGAGGCGCTGGCTCCCTCGTCCGAGTGGGTGGACTCGCGCTTCTCTCTGGGATGGGTCCCCGAGCTTCCGCGCTGTCCTCAGGGAGAGGAGCCCAGGCCTTCTGCCCAGTGCGGCCCGGCCCGGCCCAGCTCGAGGCCCTTGGGTTTTCTCTCGTCACTGTGAGTGGGGCCCGCTCTGGGCTCTGCGCCACCTGTGTGCGTGCATGTGTGTGTGGGTGTGCGCGGCTGGCCGGGTGGGCACAGAGCCCGGCGGAGCCCCTCCCCGAACCCTGGTTCTGTGGGGTCTGAGCAGTCTGGCCCTTGGTTCTCCTTACCCTTTACCAACCAGAATCAGCTGGGATCCTGAGGGAGACAGAACTGTGCTTTGGGAGGTGTTGAGGTGAGAGCTGGATCGATCCTTTTCTAATTTTTCTTTCAAGATTGGATGAGAGCTTTCTTCTCTCCGGTCTTGTTTCTATGAGGGCTTCACTGTCTGCATGCAAGCCTGGTGACGGTGCTGGGCCTCTAGTCCCCTCCTCCGTTACAGATTGACCTAGACCACGGTGGATGCATCTTTAGCTCATTCCTAACAGTGTTGGGGCCGCATTGTGGTCCGGGCTACCCAGCATCTAGGTTGTGCCCCAAGACCCCGTCTGTCTCCTCCCAATATCCTGTCACCTTTGGCTCCCATGAGGGAACGGACTGGGGGTCAGGAGGGGGAAGGTGGGGGATCAAGAAGGGAAACCCAGTTCCCCCTTTGAAAGTGGGTTCTTTGAACTACGTGTTTGGGGGAAGTTCCTCTGGATACTAATTTGAATTTATATACCTCATGTTTTGGGGGTTTGACGTATATATATGCATATATATTTCGTAAGATTTGGAAGGTTTTTGATGCTAGAAAAATTGGAACAAAACAACTTTCAACAATGGTACTTGAGTTAGAGCTAAGGCCAAGCTTTCATGAGAGCCAGCTCTGTCTCTGCAAGGCCACAGCCATTCTGCTGTTGGTGTGGCCGCGGCAGCGCCTGAGTATTACCTAATTCAGTTGCCTGGGACTTGCTGCTGCAGCCTTCAGTTCCCCAGTTGGCTCCACCAGGGGGAACTCTAAGAAGAGAAACTGTTTCCGCCGTCTTAGTCGCGGTCTCCCCTGTGAGTGGGAAGGCGTTTTGTCTCACTGCATTTTGGGATAAG
Organism: Heterocephalus glaber; assembly: GCF_053883595.1. Taxonomy (NCBI): domain Eukaryota; kingdom Metazoa; phylum Chordata; class Mammalia; order Rodentia; family Bathyergidae; genus Heterocephalus; species Heterocephalus glaber. The sequence continues at coordinate 3,126,613 of NW_028258480.1, forward strand.
TTCCCGCCACAGTCGAGAAGGAAACAACAATGTAAGAAGCGTGCCCGAGGAGATTAATGTCATGTTCTGTGCCCTTTGCCAGGCAGGCCAGCACGTGCAGAGATCCCTGGAGAACCTCACTGTAGAGAGGGCCTGGGCTGGGGAGTCCTGGTGAGGCAGCAAGCGGGGAGGAAAGGGAGGCATGCTTGGACCGTGGGAATGGGCAGGGGGAGGCGCCTGGTCAGGCAGAAGGTGGGAGCAGGGAAGGGGACCCGAGGGGACCCACAAGGCAGCCAGCGCACCGCTGGCAACACACTTTGAGAGCCGGGCTCCATGCCGTCCCCCAGAGGACCACGATGCGGCCTGGCCCTGTCTTTCTCCCTCTCAGGATGCCACTCTCTGTTGGGCTTTCTGGCCAGAAGGGATCTTGGATTTCCCTTCTAACATGGTGCCAGGCAGGAAGACGGGGAGGGCCAACCTGGAAAGGCAGTCTCGGACTCAGTGAGGGCCCTGCCAGCTGAGCGCTGCGCCCGCCACATGGGTGCGTGCTGTCTGGCTGGCGACCTCCTGGCCCTTCCTTTCCTGGTCTCCAGGGGTGACGGATGGGATCGCACACAGCCAGAAGCTGGGCCTGAAAGGCCATGTGGTGCCTGGCTGTGTGTGCTCTGTGTGCTCGTTCTGGGACAGTTGGACTGCGCTGTGGCTCTGTGCTTGTCTGAAGTGCTGGTCCTGGTGTGGCACGCTCGTGTGCATGAGGACTGGGGGCCTGTGTGGTGCGGGACGTCCCTGTCTGGCCACCTGCATCGGAGTGGGGGCTGCTGGGACAGGGCAGGTGATTGTCCATATGTGAATCGTTCTGTCTGTAACTGCTGTGATTTGAAATTTTTGGTGTTGCTCTGTGAGAGGACATCGCCACCTGGTGCTCATGGGTGTATGTGCAGAACAATAAACGGCAAATGAACAACCGCAAATTGTCGCTCTTGGTAACCTTCTGGTTTTGGTGGAATAGCGTACCTGGGAAGCATCGGGGTTGCTTCCTTGAGTCTGTAAGCAACCACAAGCCCTTCCACAAGATAAGGGGAAAGTCCCTTTTCTCTAATTTGTTGTTAGATTTCCACATCTTCACTGGCCGCACGTTTGACCTGGCTTGGGTCCCTGAGAGACCACGGGGCAGGAGAAGTAGGTGAGTGAACTTGTGGGACAGAGGTCACCTCAGATCACAAATACTGACACTCAAAGGTCTCTTCACCTGCCTATAACAGAGGGTGTTTTAATTTAGAGGCTGTTGTTTTGCAAATAAATGCTTACATTTGTCAATCCCAATATTGATGAGAACATAAAATGCAAATGCCGAGCCAACGTTGTCACCCTAAATATCTCCACCTCTCATAGTCCATGCAGTGTGGTTTCCTTGGAAGCCAGGACTGGTCTTTCCGCAGCTCCCAGCCTGGATCCTCAGGTAGGAAACAGCTCCGTAGGCCCTGTGAGCCCCGCACCCGAGACCTGACTTCGCAAAGTGACTGATGGATGTGAGCTGCAGGCTCCGCATGCTGATTCCATGTGAATGAACAGTAGGGCAGAGCGCTCCTCTGTGCGTGTTTTAGTGCATATTTATGTGCCATTTTATTATCAAAATAGAAACTTGTGAAGAACTTTTCATTTCTTTGGGCAATTAGTGCATTAAAAGCTCAGGAACCCTTGCCTGTTTGATTCCAAAATCATCAGAGAATTCAGTAGGAAAGTCAGGATTTGGCAGAAACGTGGTTAGATTGGCTGAAACATACAAAACACCCAGAGCCCACAAAATACCCAGAAGTTTAGGAAGATAGTTGAATGCTTAAGGGGCAGAGTTGAGTGCAGAGGTTGTAGAAATCGGTGTCCTTGGCCAGGCAGTCGAAGTGGGGCTCAGACTCTGTTCTTCACACCGAGTGTCAGTCAGAAATAAGTCAGTTCTTATTCCCAGCTCCCCACAAGCTGGGACCCTTCCGACCCTATAGAAGAGGGCCTGCGTGGAAGAGAACAGATTACCCTTCCAGACAGCAGCTCACTAATGACATTTGATTGGGTAAATAAATATATACTTCTTAAAAACATTACGGAGGTGATTACAATTAGATACAGCCACTGCTAAAATTGAGCAAAGCCCAAATATTGGTAGTCACGCATCCTGCCAGATGCCCCAGGGCCAGCCTGGAGCTCAGATAGATGTCTCCGGGGGTTCCATTCAAAGGCCTGAATTTGATATTAGAACCCCTTTTCTGCAGAGGGGTGGAGTGGGTAGAGCAATTGGTGCTTTCTATTTTTGTTTTGTTTGAGGGAGGAAGTAATACTTAGAAGCGGGCTCACTTCGACTTCTCCCTTTTTCCCCCCTGGGAAAATGTGAGCCTCTTGGTGGAATCTGGGTGTGCATTGTGCCTGTGCTTGCCACACACCCACACAGGTGGTGGATGGTGGGAAGGGCTAGGCCCGTTCATGGCAGTGGGAGGAAGGGGTTCTTTTTGGTAACAACATGAAACTGGAGTGGTTGGGCTCCCCACATGTATAGCTCCTTCCAGTGCCTGCTTCACTATGCGGTAGGAAAGAGGAAATCAGTTGGCTAAGGATTCCAGTTTCTCCCAAGCACCAGAGCTTTTCGGTTTTTTACCTTTACTCTGCCTTTCCTAACCATCCCTTTGCCCTTGGCCTGCTAATAGGAGCGTGTCAGTTGGAATATTTTCTGAGCACTTGGTAACTCCAGTCAGAAGTAAGTCCTAACTGTGGGGCAGTTGGAAAAGGTGGACTTGGATGGAGAACATCTTCCTGGGGGAGCAGCCTGAGACCCTCGAGACTAAAAAGCAGGGGCCACACCGGGCTTCCCGTATCTTTTCACTAAGATACATAGGAGCATAAAGTACAAACAGCTTCTAAAAGCACAAATAAAAGGCAAGTGGTGCTTAAGGGCAGAAATTCTTACAGCTGACAAATGAGAAACCATTGCGAGCTTCATTTCCAAAGTCAAATGTCTGCATCCTCCCTTTTTGCACACACGCACCAAGTGAAGAAGATACATGGCCAATATTGAGAGCAGACACCCCTTTAGCTGTTAGTCCCCAGGTCACAGCTGCTCCATCTCCCCACTGCCCACCTTGTCCATGGGGCTTCTCTAACTTCCTGGCCCTGAGAGCCAAACCAGAAGTCACACAGTTATACCTGCGTTTTGTTACACTTGGTGCTTGCTGACGTGGGAACACAGGCGTGGAGAGGAAAGGAATGAAAGAGAGGCTTGCGGCTGTGGTCAGAGGTGACAGAAATCGTGACCAGCAGAGATTTAAGCTGGACTTCCCTCCGGCTGTAGCTCGGGGATGTTTCCGGCAGCTGCAATCTCTGCAACCAAACTCTCCTCCTCCCCGTTGATTGCCTGGTACCCTTTATTCTTGCGCTTGCGGATGCCATAGAAAGCCAAGGCGATGAGGGCTGCCAGCAGGGTGGTGACGGCCACTGAGACGCCCACTGCTGCGCCCCCAGACAGCCCGCTGCTCTCCCCACGGATGATCCTCATGGCTCTGCGAAGCTCCTGCGGCTCTCCCAGCCTCCAGCGGTGCGTCCGGGAATCTCTGATCCAAGAGCTGGTGCTCTCGCTGTTGGTCACCATGACGGTGTTGGTGGAAGCCTGGCTCATGAGGGGTGGCCGCGTGAAAGGTGGGAGCCTGGCGGGGGGCAGGGACCCCCCAGTGAATGCCCCCGCCCTGACACAATAGGACACCTGGCATCCGTCGATGATGAGGGCCAAGTGCTGGCTGAAGCCCCCGGGACACTTTTTCTGGAGGTCCCCAGATAAAGCAGAGCTCACCAAGGGGTTCCCCACTGCACAGCTGAAGAACCCCCCAAAGGGGACAGAAAGCCTGTACCCCAACTCGTAGTCCTGTGTCACACATACCTTGAGGGTCTCAAAGAGGCTCAGTGTAGTGTAGCCCGCTGGGCAGGACTGTTCGTTTGTCATGGGGTTTACACCCCCACTGCTGAAGAGACCCCCAAAGAGAAGTCCCAAGTTTCCAGGCGCTTGCCGGCTGGCCGCACACCAAAATGCCCTAAATTCAGCCTTTGCCACCCGGAACACATCTTCACACACTGTCTTGCAAAAGACGAGGAGGGTGCACTTCTTTCGGCACTCCAGGTGGTTGTAACCCTCCTCATGGGTCTGGGACAGCAGGTGGACTGGGGTGTAGCCGGAGGGGCAGGAGAAGTTACCTGTGAGTGGATTCTTCTGCTCCAAGTTTGGGCAGAGGGCAAGATCGCTGCCTGAGAACTGGGTGCATTCCTGATAAATGCCACCAAAGGAGATGTTGTTCGTCTTCCCACCGCAGGAGCCATCATCGGTATTGGCTTGAAAGTTGAAGTTCGGGGAGCCAGCGTCTGTGCACCCGGGATAGGTATTGAAGGTGTAATAGCGATGCACAGCAGCCTCCACCGTCTGAGACACCTGCTTCACCAGCGGCCCCGGCAGCTCGGGCAGCATGTCCGGCTTGATGAAGAAGTGAAGGGGCAGGCCAGCCCGGTCCACCGCCACCAGGTGGTTGTGGATGCCTTGCTGCCAGACTTCAAGGGTGATGCCTGGGTGAAAGGGAACCCCTCCAAAGCTCAGCACCCTGGAGTTGGTGCGATTGGCGAGGTAGCTCTTGATCAGGGCTTCCTCAGTGGAGTACCCAGTTTCAACTTTGGCGTTCACGACTTTTGAGAAGACAACTCCAGCAGATGCAGTCAGGCTCTTTTGGCTGGTCTGGCTGTCCTGGAGGGTGGAGGACCTGATGTGGTCCTCCTGAACCAGAGCTGCCCCGGCGTCCACACTGGTGATGACGTGGGTGCCGTAGTGCAGGACTAGGAGTTCCGCCAGGTAGGTGGCCATCCTCGTCTGGTTGTTCTCTAGCCGGTTAGAGATGTCCATGAGCAGCTCCTTAAACTCCCAGGTGAATTCTGAGGCTGGGTTCATTTTGACTGTGTAGACCAAGTTTCTGACTTGGACTCGAGTGGTTACAGCTTGGTCCTTCACTTGAAGGGTCTTCATCCTCTGGAACTCGGCAGAAAATTTGCCATTGACCTTGGAAAAAAGGGCAACGTCCAAATTGACAGAAGAAGAGGTGCTGCTCCTGTAATCCGTCCAGGACTGCAGGATTTCGGAGTTCATCTCCAAGCTGCTCTCTTTCTGGGGAATGGTGAAGATTTCGTTGGGGATGATGTATTGCCCATCCTCGGTGGTCCTACAGCGAGTGTAGGTCAGCTCTATCACCCGCCCCATGTCTATATTCCGCAGATTGTCCCATCCCCCTCCAGGTAAGACTTCCAGGACAGGTAGCTTCAAGGCATCCCTGCATTTTTGAAAGCTGGTTTCATCTAGCTCGTGCAGAAGCTCGTCTGTCCCCGCACACGCTGCCACAGCCCAGAGGAGCAGGCCAGCCCCGAAGGTGTTCATGGCGCCGGAGGCTCCAGCCATCCACCGCCTCAGCAGCTGCCTGCGAACTTGGTGCAAACTGAAAGATGGGAAAGAAAGCAGTTGTAGAAACAGTAATTTCAACAATCCTCCTAAAACCACCGGTTCCTCTTTAGATGGCTTACATTGCAAATTGGGGAAATGAGACTTGGTTGAATAATAAAGTCCATTCGAACTTTGAAAAAGTCATGCTGTGTAGATCTGCAAAGCCAGCCCTGTTCTCAGCGCATCCCCACTCTGTTCCCCACACCCAGCTGATTGTTCTGTAGCAAGAGTAGCACCTAGAAAGTGTGACCCTGTACCTGACAACTTCCTCCACCTGACGGCTTCAGATTCGTTCACTTTCTTGGACTTGATGTTTTAAAATTTTGCCTGACTGATCTTTTCTGGAATTCTGATGCCAGCTTCCTTTTAGTGGAAATGCAGAGGTTAGTGGCAGCATCAGCTTTACTGAGATCCCCTGCCTCCACCATGCCCAGGCTAGCTGGAGGTCAAGACCAAGCCCTGGGCTTCCTGTCCAGCTGAGGGTACAGGCTGTTCCCACGGAGGAAATGGGTAAAAAGCGTGGACACATGTCTCAGGAGGCCGCACTGTTACAAGCCCGAATAGTCCTGGCTTTGGAGCTGGCGTTAGGTGCAGCAGAGTTAGAGAGGCTGAGGAGGGTTCTGTGGGCGATATTCTGGGAGCCCCTGTCCATAGTGTCCTAAGCTTTCGAGTGAAAGAGAGGGTCCCCATACTCCGCTGCTCTTTCCTTTCAGACACGGGTGTGTGAGCAAAGACAGAAGAAAGCTGCACTGTAATCTAGGTTTTGATTTACCAAAAGCACACGGGGCCCATGGAATGTATGTGAGTAAATACACACATTTAGGTAGCTTCTCCGCACGTGCAGTTTACAAGGAGTGGTATCTGTGGTTTTACCTTTAATTTTTCGTTGAGTTGTTAAGTGCATGTAATGAGTATAGTGCATTAAAAGGAACATGGCTCTTCATTACTCTTTTTTTTTTAAGCAACAATTCATTTGTTGTATCATTGGGAAAACATAATTCCATGAATTTTCTTTTGGGTAACAATACCAAGTCTGGTAGATCCCATATGAACACCAGTGTTTCCAAACCCATTGGTCCCGCCTCAGGATTAATTGAAGGCCAGCTCTGTTAATTTGGGGGGATAATTAGAATGTGTCTCAGTACTTTTACCAACAGCCAGGATATCCAGCAGTTAATGAACTCCCAGTTGCATCCTCATGGCCCCCAGATGATACCTCGAAGCAGATACAGTGCCGAGACTGCAAAGAGCCATACTTCAGCTCACAAGTTTCACTACACTGTCACCTGTAGGCATCCCAGAAAGATCATTCCAAGGAACTGAATCACCACAGATTGTCACTTATGCAGGTGAGGAGAGCTTCGAGAAACAACAAGACCAAAAGAAGCCCCATCAAAAAATGGGCAATTGATCATCTTCCCAGCTAAGAATGATCCATCTCCCTACTTCCTGTTGTCTATCTTTTATTTTGCTCTCTATTTATAATTTGGGTTTCTCATGTAAGAGAAGCCATGTGATATTTAAGCTGTGTGTCTGCTTTATTTTACTTAACATTATGGTCTCAAGATGCATCCATTTTTCTACAAATGACTCAAGGCTATACTTTTATGGCAGAGTAGTGCTCCATTTGTGTTAATAAATTTTCTTTATCTATTCATCTGTTGATGGACATAGGCACCATTACCAAGATGTAGTTGTTATGAATTGTGCTGCTATAAATATGGGTCTGCATGTAAAACGTAATGTGATGCCTTTAACTCTTTCAGGATACCTAGAAAGGGAGTAGCTTGATCAAATGGAAATTTTAGTTTTAATTTTTCGAGGAATCTCCATAATGGTAGTACTAGTTTACATTCACACCAACAGTGTAGAAGGGTTCCGTTTTCTCACAGCCTTTCCAACATGTGTTATTATTTAATTTCTTAATTCTATTTTTTTTCTTTTTTTCTTTTTTTTTTTTGGTACCTGGGATTGAACTTGGGTCCTTGTGCTTGCGCAGCAAGTGGCGGAACCACTGAGCTAAATCCCCGGCCCATTATTTAATTTCTTGATAGAGAAATGGAGGGTGGGAGAGGGAGAGAAGAGATAAGAGATGAAAGAAAAGAACTAGGATGCGTTATGTACATGTACCAGCTCCACACAAGGACTGTAAACATTATGTACTACACACATGTATGAATAAAATAAGAAAAATGGTCAGTTGAAGTCAATAGACACTTATCAGAAGTAAAAGCACAGATGGCCAATGAAAAAAATGTTCAGCATCATTGCCTCTTAGAGAGATGCAAATCAAAAGAACGCTGAGATTCTGTTTTACTCCAGAAAGAATATCACCTGTCATCAAGAACTCAGAACAACACCTGCTGGCTGCTAGCAAGATTGGGGGGGGGGGACCTTCTACATTGTTGGTGGGAAGGTAAACTAGCATAGCCACTATTGAAATCAGTATGGAGATGCCTCAAAAAACTAAAAATAGTTAAAGTCATCATATTGTAGTTATAATGCATACTCATGTACCACAATTCATTTTATAATATCTAAATCTTGAAAACAGCTGATAGGTCCCAAACAGTTAAATGGATAAAGAAAATGTGGTATATATACACAATGGAGTTCTATTCAGTCACAAAGAAGTATAAACTTGAGTTACCTGTAGGACTGAATGCATCTTGAAACCATAATGCTAAGTGAAATAAATCAGACATAGAAACTTCAATATTGCATGGTTTCTTTTATGTGAGAAACCCAAAATTAAAATAATTTAAAGAGCAAAATAAAAGACAATACCAAACAGGAGGTAGACTTTGCACAGATGGGAAGAGATGGGAAGAAAAAGGAAGTAAAAATGATTAAGACACAATATGTATATGTACACATTTCCCAGTAAGAATATAACTAGTATGCATTGTAAACATACTTAAAAAAAAGAAAGAGAGAGAGAAGAAAGCAGCCAGTAATGCAGCTCCATGGGCTGATTCACCAGTCACTGGCTGGGCCCTAGCAGGGCTCTGGTGCTGTTCTGCAAGCCCAGCGGCAATGCATTCTGGCTCCAGTCACGCCAGGGCTCTGGCTTCGGGGCATTGACTTCCACCAGCCTCCCTCCAGGAAGGAGCAGCTTATGAACAAACTTCTCCTCTATTTTTGGCTAGAGAACCAAACCTCTGCAGAGGATGTTCTGGTTCTTTTTCAATCAGTTAGTGACAGACGCATACCTCGGCAGAGGGACCCTGGAATTAGAAAATGTGAGTTTAATGCCCTGGAGCCTTTCTAATAAGCCACCATCTGCACACTTCTCTCCAAACTATATCAAGAGCTTCCTCAGGATGGAATAGCTTCTCACTGACACTGTCCAGGGGAGACACGTTAACGATTTCTCCTCCCGCCCCTCCCCCCCCCTCCTCACTTTACTGGATCCTGTAGAGTCCTTACGCTCCTGAAATGAGAATACAGACAAGGTGAATACAGACAGTTCTATATTCCAGAGCTCGCACTACCCTAAACATCCACCTATTCCCCCTCCTCTTTTGGACTACAACCTTCCTCTTCATTTTTACCATAGAAAAAATTAAAGATAGCTAAAAGATCCAACCAGAGTGATGAAGTATTTTATAGTCCAATTACTCCAATTTTAATAACATGAGAAACTTTGCTACAATATTGTGAAGTAAAGGATGATGCATTTGGCATGACCCCAGCTATGTACAAATATATGTAACCAGAAGGATCTACACCAACCCACTGACAGCACAGTGGACCCTCAAGTTACGACCAGTCTCACACATGAACAACTTGGGCTATGACCAGAATTTTAGTTCTAACTTACGAGCAAAGTCTTGAGTTATGACCCAAGTGCCGGTCTTTCCTGTGTGGGGTTAATTAAGAAATCCTGGAGCCTTGTCTCTCTAAGGACACTGAGACCTGCCTATAAGAAAATGAGGCCTAAAATTATACAGGAGAGAGACTCTGAAGGCTGTGTAGAGAGGCCTGAGCCTTCAGTTGACCCTGTGGTTGATGACACTGTCACTATAGCAGAGTCCATAAGCTCGCAGGTACACAGTGGAGATGTTGAGGAACTGGTGTAGGAACAGTAGAGGAACTGTCTATAGAGGAACTTCAGCAGCTTCTGGATGAGCAGCAGGGAATGGCAGCTGAGGACCCTTTCTGAAGAGGAGGGGGAGCATCAACAATCAGTGCAGCAATGTTCTTCTGCAATAAAGGAAATCCTGAAAAACTGGACAGAGCTACACACATTTGTAGAGAAGACCCAGACAGAGGAAAAGCTAATTGCTGCATTCACTTGCTTAATGACGATGTCATGTCATGCTACAGAACAGTGTTACAGACAGAAGCAGACAACCTTAGACCAGCTTTTAAATCTGAAAAGGTTGAAACCTACTGAGTCAGAGCAAGTCCTAGTGAGCTACAGACTCTCCCAAGGAGAGAAACGACACCAGAGAGCCAGACTTCTGATGCTCTTCTCCTTCCAAAGAGTTACCACCTTCCGTTCATCCTCCCTTCCTACAAGCCAGAGATGTCAACTTGAAAGGTGAGTACAGTATGAAACTGGTGTTTCTGGTAAACTAGGCACATTTTGTAACTTTTTGGTGAATATACTGGGAATATTAATGGTGTTTCTGGTAAATTACACACATTATACAACCTTTTTTATTATGAAAAGGTTAGTTAATGGGGTGCTTTGGGAGGTTCAGAAAGCATTATGGTTATTTCCATTTTTTTCTTATGGGAAAAATAGTCTTTAATTACAACCAACTTGAGTTACAGTCCACCCTTGCGAACAAATTGAGTTCATCAGTCAAGGGACTACTGTAATTATATTTAGTGGTAGATTTTACAGATGACTTTTGATATCTTTCCTCTTGCTTTTCTATATTTTTTGAGTTTCCGAAAATGAGCATGTCATACTCATTGAACAAATATTTCCTGAGAACCTATTAAGTACTGAACAATAATAGGCACCATGTTTACACTCAGGAAAATAACCAACAAATATGCATGTTTTAAAAAGAACCAAATTACTTCTGGCATTTTCATAAGCCCAAAATAGTGCAAACCTTGAGGATTCTGAATTTCCTGCATTCAAGGAAGTTCTCTTTTCAGTTCATGCAAACAGTAAAAGGAGAACTGCGAATGATGGGAATTTTGGTCTCCACCAACATTTGCATGCGGGGTGCAGGAAAAGCGTCTCAGAACGATCAGGTGTGAGGAAGTGGGCACAGGAGGTTGGCCTACGTGTTCACCCACACCTTTCCTGCTTTACTCTTTCCCCTAGCCATTCCTCCTCTTTTCCTTGGACTGAAATGTGCATGCAATTGTATAAACTCTCGAGATGGCCCCTGAGGAAAGGTAAGATCCAGGGCTCAACTCGGAACGTTGGCCTCTAAGAGAAAGAGGCCATTCTTCCACAAGCGGTATGCATCTGTGGAGCTGAAAAGCAATCTCACTTCCCCCAACAAGAAGCCAGGGGGAAGTCTCGGGTCTGCTTTCTTTCTCGGTTTGAACATGTGCCTCTTCTGATACCTTCTCCTGCAGAACTCAGTCTGACTCATGACTGAGGTTCGGTACTTTGTGGGCTTGGAATGGGTTCAGGTGCTTTCTACTTCTGCATTGTGCGGTGGTCTAAAACGGCTGCATTTTCCAAAACCATTCCCTTCCTACTTTCAGCAGGAATCTAGCAGAACAGTCTGACAACTGACAGGCAAAAATTGCCAAGTGGATCTGAGAACCATGCCTTTTGAACACTCTGCCATAAACTGTGTTCTGGGAAATGTAGGAGGTATCGGTGAGCAAAGAGGCAATATTTTCTTTTGCTTTCTAACCTGACATTCTGAGAGTTGCTTGTCAGCTTTGTCCACTCAGGGCAAGTTCTTCCCACCAGGACTGTTAGTCTGCTGACCACAAAAATTAGACCAAAATGATTGCATGATTCTTTTTAATCTGGAGGGTACTGATTCCCAGGGGAAAGGCAAGGTCAGAATTTGGCAGTCCAAGGCATTTTACTCCTGCTCCTTGTTAATCTTTCCCAACTTCGCCCATCCCTTTTATCCTGAGCAGCGATTCCCTTTCTGTTCTTTTTCCTCTTTTCAGGTTGAGGTTTGGAAGCCCTAAGACTGCGATTTACGTGACACTTCCAATGCCCTGAAGAAGAAGAAGAAGAAGGAAACCTTGATGTGGCAGAGACAGTCTTGGCTGCCCCACCCACCCCATCCCTGAGGTCAGCGGTGATCCACCATGTTCTCCCACTGAGCTCCGGGACAGGCTGGGCCTCTGGAGCCACCCTTCCTGCTCATCTACCTTCCAGCCGAGACCCACAAGGCTTGGGCATTTAGGAGCAGCTCCTTGGCTCGGCTGTCTAATGATGTGGGCATAATGCAAAAAGTGCCCTTTGCCTTCTCCCTCGGCTGCAAACAGAGCAGGCTGGAGGTCTCTGTGGATATTGGGACTGGAAATATAGCAGAATTGTTCTTATGTCCTCTATGCTCAGTCTTCGTGTCTTTTTGGTCATGTGACTACCCTTTTGAGAAAGATTGGAACAAAAGAAGTGATTGAGTGGCAGTGGGTCGGTCTCTGCGTGGGGCTAACTGTTGGCAGATTTTATTATTGGATAATACAAAGCCAATCTAACCTTCAGTCTTTCCTTCTTTTAACACTGGATCTCCAGATGTATTTCTAGCTGAAGCAAAGTAGAAATTGCTACCATTTTCTTTCTACTTGAAATGCAAATGAACAAGTCAAGGTAAAAATGAGCAAGTTCGGTGAGGTGGGTCTTCTATCACATGGTTATGCAGAGCTGGGAGCTTCGGGGCTTTTATTGAAGTAGTCCTATTGTCTCCTCTATTTTTTAGTAATCTAAACGGGAGATTAAGAGGTTGAGCTGGACCATGGCTCTGTGTTGTCACAAGATTTTGTTCTGTTTTGCACAGCTGCTCAAGAATCTCAACCGCTAGACTGACAAATATGGAGTGAGAAGCAGGTTTCAGAGCTGAAATAAAAGCAACACTCTGTCTCCATATGCGACTCTGTGAAAGTTCTGGAGTGTCCCTAGGCTTTCACTTCCTCAGCTGTGAAACTAACAGTAGTATTGCCTCTGTGCAGTAGATGACATGGCTAAGGGGACTAACGGCAGTCATCGGGGGAGAGCTTTTCATGGTGCAGGTAGGACCTGGACATACATCAGCTTGCACCTCTGCTGAGCTTAGTGTGTAAAAGCAGATTGAGTCTATGGCTCAGGCAGGGATGGGAAAAGGGCAGGTCAAAGCGTCTCGGGAGCTTGGCTTCCCCCGGTCACCTACATAGGGAGCCGTGTTAACTCAGAAGGGACACCTGGATACTTTCTGCTAGTAGCCTAAGCAAAGGCAGGCATCTCTGTAAGGAAAACGGTGTGGTTGCACTACCACCTGAGTTAATGACGCAGGTAAACTAGGAGTGATCAATTGCTTTACCAAAGAATTCATCCCAGGCATCCTTTAGAACAAAATGGACAGACTTTTTCTATAAATGACCACACAGTAACGATTTTAGGCTTCGTAAACAAATGCTTCGTGTGGTAACTATTTAGATCTGCCTCATGGTGCAAAAGCAGGTGAGGTATAAATACACAGGTATGGTAATGTTCCAATAAATCATTATTTACAAAAACAGTTGGGGGTTGGATTTTGCCTGGGATATTTCATTTACTGACGCAGACTTGGAAAGACGGAATTCTAAAATCCCATAATTAGCAAGAACCTGCCCTCCCAGCCAAAGTTTGAGTCTCCCCTAATACATTCTCACAGCATCATCAAGCTATGCCTGGATGTTTTCAGAGTGCAGTGGCTCCCTACTTCCTGTCTCTGGACAGCTCTGATTCCTAAGAGACTTCCTTCAGCGGGCCTCAGCCTGTCTGTTGAGTCCCTGGTAGCTGGTAGCTTTCCTCTACTGTGGCTACCTGGACAATGATTTGCTCCGTGATCCCAACAAGAGAAGCTGGTTTGCTAGGTGTTCGGGGGCCCAGAAGATGCTCAGGAGCCAGTAAGGGTGTGACTGTACCTATCCTGTCTACTGACTAATTGGAATGGATGAAGGCCACAGTGCCAGGGCCTTGGGGACCTCCAGCTGGACCAGTTATTTCTCTATTATTGAGTCATGGAGAATTCAGTGATCAGGGTGGATGTGGCAACTGGAGATTTGGAGAAGCACCTATCAAGCTACGGGGAAAAAATACTTCAATATTTCCACAATCCTTCCATGCACAGGTGAGAGTCCTGAAGAGTTTCTCTAACACCCGGAAGAATCCCATCCTACAGTGTAAGGGCCAGGCAGGAGGCTCCCAGGAGAGGTATGGGGCGTTCTTCAATTTTAACCTGAATGTCAAACATTTATGAGCTTGAGGATTGGACAGTATGTGAAGAAAGTTTTAAAGTACATACTGGGGAGGGGTGTATGTATAAATTGAAGGCTTAATTGTCTTTGGAGATGCAGGGACATAGGCAGCTGTAGGCAGCTACGCAGCCCTAAGTGCTCTCCCTACAGGCTGGGCCAGGACCCGGCTTATTCAGACCGTGCTGCTTTCCAGATTCTAGACCAGTGTCTGCCGGACCTTCGTGTTTCAGTTCAAACATGGTTTCTTCCTGGAAGCCTCTCTGAGCCCTCAGGCCTAGGCTGTCACAGTCGATTTCTGTGTCTTCCTAGACTCCCTCCGCAAATCCAACCTCCCAGGTTCTCAGCTACCTCCTCTGTAAAACGCCCTGGGTGAACCCCATCCTCTCCGCCGTCAGCTCCTCACCCCTACTTTGGAAGAGGCTGAACTGCAGCAGCCTTCTCCTGCCCAGTCGCTCCCACCAGCCCCATCAGAAGTACAGTTGCTAGATTTCACAAATACCAATACCAATAAGTAATGTCCAGTTTTTAAAATATGAATACATCCCATGCAACATTTGGAGAATCCTCATACTGAGGGTAATGTCTGTGTCTTTATTCATCATTTTAATCCTGGCGTATACCCCTGTTTGGTACATGGTAGGTATTCAATTAGTATTTGCTAATATCGAATGGACAAATGGTGAACACAGCAGACAAATCAGACTAAATGTCTCAAACATTTCCCTGGAAAAGCAGGTCATGACTGGTTGGGAACAGATACCCAAGCCAAAGGAATATGACTGTAGGACTTTTGCTTCAATTTACTTCAACTGGTGTGGGGGGGATACATATTCTGTGTGAATGTACGTGTGCTATTCGTATTTCTTATTATGGAGGAATTTAATTTTCCAGTCTGAACTTGGTGAACTTGCAGCGGGGTAGCCTTGGTGTCTTACATAATAAATAAATTATAAAAGCACAGGATTGCTCCTACCCGCCAAGAGCTTCTGCCTTATTTACATTTGATCTGGTCTTTAAGGCCCTGGTCCTGCCGGATGGAAACCAAAGCTCCCCCCGGCACAGGTATTTCCAGCTAATAAGCACGGCCTGGAGGTTCCTCGTCTGACCTTCCTCTCTCTTCTCAACCCTCCCGCATGGGCTCACGGTCACGTGCCACTTAGCAGCAGGGCTCTGTTCTGAGAAACACATCTTTGGGCAAGGTTTGTTTGTGCTCATCACAGAGGGTGTAGCCAGCCTATCATACTCCTTCCGACTCCTCCATTTCAATTTCATTTCCAGGTCAGTCACGCACCGTGGTCTCTTAGTGGAAACACTGACAATACATTTTGGACATGTACGGACCATGATGGCCAAAAATGTTCTGAGATTAAATCTAGCACAAGAGAAAATGGTGGAACCAGGAGACCCAGTAAACACGAGACATATGAGGCTGCTGATGGTGTGTGGTATATAGAAACAGAAAGTAGCAACCTAGTCATTCGTTCTTTTGTCGAGCATTCTATACCGTACGCAACTGAGTGTGGCATTGGTTTGTAAGGCTGACACTGCAGTAGCTTTTTACCCCCACACCCAAGTTATGTGCTATGCTCTGACGTCACGATGGCTAAGGTGTCTGCAGGCTGCAGGGATTTTCATCTCCACCATAATCTTACTGGACCACTGTAATCCCCGTGGTCTACCTGATCACTTTGTTGTTCTGCAGTCCTCAACTGCAGCAGGAGAGTGGGAAGAGGCTGGGAAGGAAGAGGAGCGGTCACGGAACCCGGCCTGCCCACTATGCTAACACTGCCATGATCTGACAGGCAGAGAGAAAACTGAGGAAAGTAGGGGAAAATAGAGCACAGGATCAGGTCGGTGTAATGCAAACGAAAGGGGCATTTATTTAGAATTCTGAGTTAAATCAGAGCTTTGCTAATAAGAGCTGGGTTTCCTGCTCTGGTTTTTCCTGGTCAGAAAAAGTAGCACAGACTCGGATTCTACTCCTCATTCTGCCATGAACCTAGTGGTGGCCTTAGACAAATCACTTGCCACCGCTGAGTCTCTGTTTCCCAATCTGGAAAACAAGTTTGTTTAGTTCCTTTCCAGTGTCTACACGACCTTTAGCCCATGATTCTGCAATCTTATTACAGCAAACAGCGTCAAATGAAAGTTACAGCTGGACATTTTTCTACAGCGAATTCAGAATGATCTGTTATATGTAGGTCATGGTGTGCATGGTGTTTTCCTTTTTGTTATTTCTGCTGATACTTCCCCTTGGTGACTTGTTGCCTTGCATAGTTTGTGATTGGTGAGTCCTGAATGCACTTTCTTCGGGGGCTGTTTGCCTTAGGGGCTGTGTGCTCTGGCTCGTAGCTCAGCGGGTCAGAGCTTTGCCTCAAACCCATGCTCACACTGACTCAGTGTTGATGCGAACGTTGCTCTGGGTTTCTGTGAACTAAGACCCACATGTATGGATGCGGTTCTTTGTGAGTCTCAGGACAGTCTCCACACCCCTCAAACACGGGACACCAGACCAGAGGCAAGCACGTCCCCGACAGCCGTCTACGCCCTAGGACTCTGCCACTGGGGGTACGTTCGGCTCAGAAAACCCCTGAGCCACAGGGCTGCATCCCCCACCCACTGCTCTGATTTTGAGTTCTCTCTTTCTGGCATTCAGATATTTCCATTTCTTGGTTTTGAGCTTGAGTCTGTATGTCTGGACAAATGTGTCAGGGCCTGAGTGGGTGGGGGAGTTTCCAAGTGTCATTTCTGCCAGTCCAGTTTCTTTCATTATGACTATTTGGATATGGTTAACATTTTCACAAATAAAATGGGGGACACATATATACAAGGGTGATCAAAGTATATGGTTAATATTTACTTTTTTAAAATTACTACATTAGAATCACATCACCCTAAATTCCCCTCAAAATCCTCCCTCTCACTTGGAATGCATTGATCTCATTGTTCTGGCCACATTCTGAAGAAGTTCTGGAGTCCTCTTTCGTCAGCGTCTACTCAGTGTGACTGAAATTACAGTGAGTGCTGCTGCCGGGTGCCACCCACAGGAAAGGCAGCTCGGGTGAGGGGCCGGGGATTTAGCTCAGTGGTTTCACCGCCTGCTTTGGGAATTGAGTTTTCTTATCACACACGCACACACACACACACACACGCATACACACTACAATTACACCTTCACTCAAGTCTGAAACCCTTTCTCCAGCGACCATGACCTCCCTTCCATGGGGACAGCTCAGGGCAAGTGCAAAGGCCTTTCCTGTCCCTGCACCCCGGAAGAACTGCTGATCTGCCACTGTCACCACCGAGGACAGAGCTTCTCAGAGAGCAGAAAGAGGGAGAGGGAGCAGGAGGGAGGGCCACTGAGGGGGAGAGGAGGGGAAGAAGGCTGGGCAGGGGTGGAGGGAGCTCGGATCCAGAGGAACCGCACAGGCAGGAGGGTGGCAGCAGTCTCCCTGCCCGCCCTGTGCTCCCCGGGGCGTGTGGTCCTAGGAGCGGATTCTTCGTGGAGAGAAATGGCTCGGACGAGAGAGAGGGCTCCTCCAAACTCAGTTTTAACCTGAGCTCTGGCATTTCCTTGCAGATTGCTTCCTTGCTCTGTCTAACCCTTACTTTCCTCCTTCCCAAAAGTAGAGGGCTTCATTAGATTGGTGGATAGGCCAGAGACAGCATTTCAGCAGTGGAATCGTCACTGTCCAGTGCAAACTTACATAGACCTGATAGGTAAAGCCCATAAGAGAGGAGCTGCCAGGCTTGGACAGGCCACAAACCCTAGAGCCAGTGGCCTGAGGTTCTCCTGGCCTTGCAGGGGCCTGAGCCGGGTCCCTGGAAGAGTTTGAAAACTTTCCATTCCTTACAATCTTACTTTCCTTCCAGCGGAATCACTGTAATTATGATGAGAAGGAGAAAGTCTCCCCGGCTAAAAAATTTAATCGACTGAAGGGCAAGATTTCCCTGAAAACGAGAAGTCAGTTGCCGGATTATAAAGAAAGGGTTTTGAGAAGCACAGTGCATTACTCCTTCCAGCCCCTTTCACCTTGTTTCAGATAAGCTGTCAACAAACCAGACCAGTTACTGTGTGCTAAGTGGAAAGAATGCTGGGCTGGGATTCACAGCTGCGGGCCATTAGCAAATTATCCTACCACTTGGAGATTTGATTCTTTATCTGTAAAGAAGAGAGTCAATGGACTATCTCTAAAAGATCAGTAATAGCTCTAAAATGTTCTGAGAGATAGTAAAATTAATAGTTTACTCTCCAAAGTTTATTGAGCAAATACTATGTGTCAGCACCACTTGGTTTTTTCTGGTAATTATACTGGGACAAATTAGTAGGAAGGCAGACTTGAGCAAATGCATCATGTGAAAGGGAACACGGGTCCCTGAGGGGATACAGAGGGGACTCGACTAGCCCAGAGGTAGGAGGGCCTCTGAGAGACGGATGAAGAGGCAGAGACTGACAGAAAGGCAGGGAGAGAAATCTACGGAGGTAGAGAAAGAGAAAGGCAGAGAGGACACAGTGAGACAGAGATAAATGTAGAGACAGACTAGGAAGACAGGTAAAGAGAGACACAAAGAACTGAGACAGAAGCAAGGCGGATGGAGATTCAGAGACAGAGACAGAGAGAGCGGAGCGGGGCGGCGGAGAGAAAGGAGCGGGGAGACAGTGGCTTAGCCGCTTTCCTGGGCCCTGGCACACAGGGCTCCGCTCCTGCAGCTTGGAAGAGGACAGGTTTATGTGAACTCACAGGCACAGTCCACCGTTGTCTGGCTCCAAGGCAGAACAGCAATGTCGGAAGGGCCAGGTCCGAGAAGCCCAGCAAGAGCGAGGGGCCAGGAGATATATAGCTCCCTGCCACGCCCCCAGCGGCCACCTCTGCTGCCCCGAGCTGTGGACTCGGGAGTGAACTAACCCACGGAGGGGTGTGACACACCCGGATCCAGTCACCTTCCGAACATGTGAGGCTCGGGGCCACGTTCTGTCTAAACCCCGACACGTAGAGAGACGGAAAACAGCAGAGACGGAAAACAGCAGAGACAGAGAGAGGATGCGGAGGACTGTGGAGAAGGAGTTTAGAACAAGCACAGCCTGGGGAATGGTCACAGGTGGCAGTGAGAAGTTAGCACGCATTGCACGTAACGCACCAGGGCTGGGAACGTCGCCTCAGCACAAGGGCATGCGGATGGAAAACGGTATCTGGAGAGCAAAATCATGCAGTGGCTCTCTCTCTTTTTAAAAATATTTCCTTTGTTTTTTCTAGTGCTTTTTATTGGTTTGTGTTTTTGACACTCGGTGATTGCATTTGTCCTGGGGAACTAGCACATGTGGATATTGCATCTCTGTCAGTTTTTCTCCGCCCTCCCTCCCTCCCTACAGTGTCTACCTCCATGTGTCCTGTCCTCTTGAGGCCACAGCAAGGAGTGAAACAAATCAGACAGAGGATCAGATACTGCATGGATTCTCTCACATGAGAAACCCAGACTACAAATAATTTAAACCCAAATTATAAATGCTTTAGAAGAGCAAGATAAAGGAGATGATAGGGAATAATCTCTCTTATTAAAGGATTTCTCAGGCTGCTTGTTGGGGACAGTTTGGGTGATTTTGTATACTCTTCCCACTACTTCCACAGCAGATGAGTACAGTTAGTGGTCTGAAACAGTGCAGGTCTAGCTCCCTCGGGTGCCGGAAGTCAGAAGCATAAAGGGAGGTGTCTTTAGTGTGTGCCCCCTGCTTCTGGAGGTGACTGTCCTTGCGTCAGCCTCAGGGCTGTCACCACGTCTCCACCGCTGGCCCTTCCCACCCCTGGACTAACATTTCGCTTGCCGAGGTCGGTGTCTTTGGCGGCCATGCCCCGCCTTCCACCACCCTGACTCAGAAATCATGGCCAGAGTTTCCAGATCCCGTGCTTCAAGTGACTTCAGAAGAGAGGCCGCAGAGGAAGGGTTTCCTGTGAGTCTTCGCCGATAGCAGCCCTGCTGCGTGGTGGAAAGCAGGGATAGGGTGGTTCCTGAACCACTGTACCCTCTACAGCCTGCCATGGGTCAGACTTGCTGGCCGAGCCTCCGCTAGGAGCTCACAATCGGGCTCTGAACTTCCCATTATTAATAGCGGTCACCTTGTGGTTCATCTGTCTCCCCAGCAAATTGTCAGTGAGCACAATAGTGGGAAAATAGTGTCAACAATAGTGCACACTGAGAGTAGGAAAGGGCACTTGTTCGTTCCTTCCGCGTCACAGTATCGCTGGCTCCACCCTGCAGAATGTGTTCTGAAGCCCAGAGAACCTGCCAAAGTGTTTTCGCCTTCTCTCGAGCTAACTCTGAGCAAATGATACAAAGAGAGACCTCAGTGGCTCCATGACAACTCGACTTTGTGCTGTGATTTTCCGAAGGATTCATGAACTTCACATTTCTGGGCAGGAATCAGACGACAAGTGTGCCAGCATCCATTTAGAGTTATCCTGGTGAGGGCCCAGCGTTTCAGCAGTTTATCTGTTTTTGTGCAGTTCTGGCAGTTTTACAGCCGAGAGCAAGCTGAGTCCTCGTGGGAACCATCATAAACAGGATCACGTGGCCAAAATCCTGATTGTAAAGGGGCAGCTACGAGCTGCTGTGGACCAGGTGCCCTGATTAGGTGACGATGCGCCTCTGGTTTCCTTCTACTCTAATCAAAGATATCATTAAATATGGAGAGATTCAGGATATGCTTACGGTTCACTTCACGTATATTAGAGCTCATTCGTCTTCAAGTTTACAGACGTCCACGTAATTTAGCCTGGGCACCACTCAAGCTTAAAGAGGTAATTTATACGGTGAAAGAATAACCACCAATTTAATATAAATGAAGACACTGACATATATAGTTTGTCTCAAAAACATCTCTTTTATTTTTTTATTTTTATTTTATTATTAGTGTACTTGGCACTGCAGAATAATTACATTCATCTTGGGGAACTGGCACATGTACGTATCATACACGGATCATTTTTCCTTTCCCTTCCCCACCTGACATCCCATTTACTTCCCTAGAACTTTTCCCACCTCCACAAATTCTATTTCCCTCTGTACTATCATCTATCTTTTATTTTTCTCTTAAAATGATTCATAATTTAGATTTTTTTCATGTAAGAGAAACCATGCAATATTCAATCATCGGTGTCTGACTTGTTTCAGCCAGCAGTGATAGTCTCAAGATCTGCCAGGCATGATGGCACACACCTATAATCCCAGCACTTGGGAGGTTGAGGCAGGAGGATTGCCGGGAGTTTGAGGGTAGTCTGGACTACACAGTGAGTTCAAGGCCACCCTGAACTGCATACCAAGACCTTGTCTCAAAAACAAAAAACAAAAAATTAAGACCCATTCACTTTCCTGCAAATAACTCAAAGGTACCTTCTTTATGGCTGAGCAGTACTCTGCTGTGCATGTAACCACAGTTTCTTTATCGGTTCATCTGTTGATGGGTGTGTGGGCTGCCTCCATAATTTAGCTATTGTGAGCCGTGCTGCTATAGACACGGGTGTGCATGTATCACTGTACTATGGTGACTTTAACTCTTTTGTGAGGATACTCAGAGAGGTACAGCTGAGTCAAATGGAATTTTCATTTTCAGTGTTTTCGACAACCTACAGAATGGGAAAAAATTATGTCATAAAGAGGACTAACACCCAGAATATATTTTTTTTAAACTCCCCAAAATAGACCGCCCCAAACAAAAGACCCGATCAAAAGGCGGTCACTGAAATGAACACACACTTCTCCAAGGAAGAAGCCCAAACGGCCAATATGTGCATGAAAAGAGTTTAACATCTTTGGCCATTAGAGAAACGGCAATCCAAACAACGCGAGATTCCGTGAGATTCCATCTCATCCCAGTAGGAGTGGCTGTCATCAAGGACGCCGAAAACAACCAATGCGGGCTCCGCTGTGAAGAGAGAGGAACCCTTCTCCACTGTTAGTGGGAACACAAACTAGTACATCTGGTCCAGTTGAGCCGGCCACTCACAGTCCAGCTTCTTGTGCATGGTGAGGGAAGGGCTGCGAGCGTGCACCGAGTAGGAAGCAACCGTGTTTATGGAAGGCACAGGACGGTGTGCGCAGGGCCAGTCTATGCCGAGAAGCTGTAACAGACCAGAAAGGTCTCGGAGAGGCAGAAAAGCACTGCACACAGGTCAAGGCCGAAACAGCAACAGGACCAAAGAGGCCGATAACGCTAACGCGGGCTCTCAGAGGTTGAAGGCAGCCGCTGCTGCTCCAGGTGCCTCCCGCTGAGTCGCCCTCAGGGAGGCCGCTGGCGATCTCCTGGGTTTTGCTTACTTTGTTTTCCACGTCTCTCAGGATGGTGGAAGTAGGAATAACCAATGGGTGCTGTTCAGAGTGAAATAGGGGGAAGGGAGCGACTCCTTCAGCTCCTTCATTTCTAACTGTCCTACAACAACTTTGGAAATCGGAATGACAGTCCTCAGAAAAAAAAGAAAAACAAGGCATATCTTCTGAGTAAGAAACTAGCACAGTTCTTCCAACTCCTAGGCTAATTGGCTTTCTACTGTGGGCATTTATGATTTCTGTTCCTTGAGTAGCAATTGAGTGATTTTTCCGACATCCGTGACCAAAAGAATCATGACTAATTTCCTTTGAATGAATCAGCTTTGTAGATAAAGTAAAATCTTGGTCATTTTCTAGTCTCCTTTGCTCCAAAATGCTTATGCAAGCAGCTTGCAAAGATTTATAAATATACAAGATAACAAATTAAAAGAATAATAAAAGAGAGAGATACAAAGTAGAGTCAGGAATACAAATAAAAATGTGCTCCAAATTGACCTAAATCCTTGCTACAGATGGGCCACAGATTTTACTCAAAACTTTTCAGAGGCTGATGTGAGTTCATCTTTTGCATTAATGTTTTCTTCTTTGGGTGTGTTTTTTTAATAAAATGGAGCACTACTCAGCCATAAAGAATGAGACACTGGAGACATTTATAGCTAAATGGATGCACATTGAGGCCAAACTCTTAAGTGAAATAAATAGGACACACGTGTAAATACCGAATAGTTTCTCTGGTGTGAGAAACTGAAAGTGTAAATAAGGATGAAAATGAATAACTGATAATGTGAAATAGGAGGAAAAGGTCCAAAGGGGAAAGGGAAATGGAAGGGGTAGGGGAAAGGAAAAAATGGAAACAAAGCCTTTGTAAATAGGGAAGGGTAGAGGGGGTGAAGGGAGGGCCGGGGAATGGGGAAAAAATAAGAACCAAGATGCATCATGTACAGGTACAAGCACCCAGTGATGGATGTCATTGTACTACATACCTGAAATGTATCAATAAAAGAATTTAAGAATAAAACAATGTTTTCTTCTTTTTCTCTGATCCTGAGCTTCCATATGAGAAAAATGACCATGGAGTCACCTGAATTTATATTTAGGGTTCCCTAAACACGTTAGCAAATGCACTTGTAAACATTGATTAACCTCCTTGACGGAGCCTTACGTGTCTCATCATTGATGATCTCATCCTGGATAAAAATGATTAAAATACCTGTCTCACAGTTATGACTATGCTACTAATAATGCGTATATGTTTCAGAATTGCTTCAAATGTAAATATTAAGTGTTTTTGCCATAAAAAGATGAACAGGTGAAGTGATGAGTGTGCTGATTACCTGGTGTACTCACCCTGTATTGTTAATATATATCGAGACATCACACTGTCTTCTAGAAATGCATAACACTGTTTGTCAATTAAAGACAAAATTAAAGAATATTTAAAAGTTTTTAATTCTTATCTAAACAAGGCATGTTGGCACACATCTATAATTCTCAAACTCTGAGAGGCAGGAAGACTGCAAATTTGAGCCAGGCCTGGGGAACTTAGAGACTTAGCAAGACTCTGTCTCAAAACAAAATAAATAAATCAAAAGGACCAGGAGTCTACCTCGGTGTGAAGGCCCTGCAGTCAGTCACCGGTACTGCAAAAAAATTCCCTACCTTATTGTGTGGTTATGAGAACCGAAAGAAATAGTGTACAGAAAAGCCTTCCTATAGTGTACATCACATTGCATGTAAACAAGAGCCATAAACAATCCAATCTAGTGATTTAAAACTATTAAAAGAATACATTAAAAATCCACCCAAAGCAAATACAATTAAGTTTGATAATGTCATCCCTGAGTGTGACCCTTGGGTATGAGAGACTCTGTTATGTTGCTGGGCAGACAGGCCCTATAAATAGCAATTCAGCTTCCCACTGTCCACCCTACAAATGTGCACATTGTCACGCAATACATGCACAAACATGCAACACCTTGTAATAAGTTGGCAAAAACTGGAAACTTCCTAAATGCTCACCAGTGGGTGAATAGATATACTTTGGCATATAAATTCTATGAAGCAATCAGAAAGACAGCTAGATCTAAATGCACCAACACACCAAGAACTTCTAAAAATACTGTTAAATGGGAAAATGAAAGGTATAGAATGAGCTTTCTCATGATACCATTTATGTAAATACAGAGAGACACAAAGAAGTATCATATTGACACATATGTGAATGTAAATATGCAAAAATGTATAAATTTTTATTTTAGATATATTTCTGGTAACATCCCATTGACTAAGTGTGTTCATGAATGTTCTCAACAGGTATCATAATACCATGTTGATGACACGGTAAAAGGGGTATGGGGTAATACACCAAATTTTATGGAATTGGAAAATTATCTAATGATTACTAGAGCACCTAGTATAGCTAATCAGTGGCTTATTTTAAATTCATGCTGTTTATTTGGGTTTTTTTAGTTGACATCTAATAATTATACATAATAATGGGGTACATAAGATAATTTGATATCTGTATATACTGTGCAATGATCAAAACAAGGTAATTAGCATCTCCATTTCTTTTTGTTGGGAACCTTTGAAATGCTCTCTTCCAGTTCCTCATAAA
The DNA here is from genome assembly GCF_053883595.1 of Heterocephalus glaber. NCBI lineage: Eukaryota > Metazoa > Chordata > Mammalia > Rodentia > Bathyergidae > Heterocephalus > Heterocephalus glaber. The sequence continues at coordinate 3,151,416 of NW_028258480.1, forward strand.
GTTTGTCATAAAAATAAATCCTCATAAAGTATAATCACCCTGCAGACGGCAAGAACTTACTGCTCCCATTTTAGTCTCCAGTATCTAACTTCCTCCATCTCTGCTTTCCCTGACCATTTCAAGCTTCTAGTACCCACTATTCTACTCTCTACCGCTGTGAGATTCCACTTCCTTCACCTCTTCTTATGAGTGAGAACACGCCATATTTATCTTTTCTTATTTGGCTTATTTCACTTAGCACGGTGCCCTCCAGTTCCATCTGACTGCTACAAATGACTGTATTTTATTCTTCTTTGTGATGTAAAGATATTCCATTGGGTGCAATACCACACACTTTGTTTATTCCTTCATCTTTCAGTGGGCACTTCTTGATTCCATATCTTGCTCTTGGGAATAGTGCTGCAACACGAGTACCTGTATCTCTTTGTCATACTGATTTCATTTCCTTTGTATATATACCGAGTAGGGGAATAGCTGCATCACAGGGTAATTCTTTTTTTTGTTGTTTGTTTTTGAAGAATGTCTATACTTCTTTCTACGATGACTGCAGAAAAAAATGTGAATGTACATAACAATGTGTAACAATCATTACCTCTTGTGTAGTGAAACATCGATTGAAATTGGGGGTTATAGTTAAAGAAGACATTTCTTTATTTATAGGTTTCGATATTTTTTAAACGAGGAATCTGTATGTATGTTATAAAATTGAAATCCAAACTTTCAAAAACTGCTAGGCACATTGTTTGGCATATTATAAATATCCAATAGATTTTAATTCCCTTTCTTTGGCATAAAATCTCTAAATCACCTACCAAGTAAGTTTGTATTTATTTATTCATTTGCTAAGCAAATGTTGGTTAAACACATCATTTACTCCAGCTCTGTCCTCTGCTGGTGACGCACAGCATCCCTAAAGAATCCACTCTTTCACCTCTCAGCACCTATAAGAGTTATGATTTTCTTTTTTAACCGTCCTCTGCTCGAGTTGCTAATATCTTGATCCAAACTGCTCCCTATTCTTTCCCCAAAGCAGAGGACAGAGCTGGGTGTTTAATAAGAGCTGGTGAACTGTGCGTTGACTCCGAAAGATTTATGAAGGAGCCTGCTAACTGGGTCACAGCTCCTCTTGACAGCTTCGCCAGTAACCCAGGTGGTCGTAGAAATCAGCATGAAGTCAGCACGGATGACAAAAAGGAGGAAGGCAGAATTGTTACAGCCAAAGTAGACATAACTTAGGGTTGTTCGTCATGATTTATACACACAAGCATTCCAGAAACAGGCTTCAGAACTGCTTGGCCTTGGTCCCAGAAGTCCCTGGTAAGACAGGTTGAGATGCAAAGTTCACCTCTGAGTCCACTGCAAACTCGCTGGCTTGGTTTTGTCTCAGACCGTGTTGGGAAAAGGATGTCAGAATCACAGCAAAGCGGAGATCAAATGCCAAGGACACCAACTCAAGCACACAAGTAAAAGTTGAGTGAGGACGGAGAGCGAGTCAGACACCCGCACGTGACCCCGAGTGTGCACGGCGCTCTGGGAGTCAGGGCTCCCTGCCCCCACCCCAGAAACCAAAGTAGTCATGCTCAGTCAGGAGCGCATTTCAGGCGTGAAAGTCATCAGCCTTGTGACATTCTGCTCTCTAAAACTTCTCTCTTGCCCTTACCTCTGCTCTTTGCTCCCTATATCTGGCCCCAGTGGACTTCCTGACTCCACATGTGTGACCCTTGACTCTTGTCAAGCATAGTTCACAGGTGCTCTGCTAACCTTTGCCTCTGAGTAGCCACCGCTGAGCTCATCTCAGTGAGGGCTCTCTGCTTCCTCCACCACAGCCAAGTTTCTGCTCAGCACCGATCTGTGGACAGGCAAGAATCCAAGGCAGGGGAAAGAATGGTCCCACCTGGAAAGAGGACTGGGAGCCTGGCCCATCCGCCCCTAAGACCTGGTATCTTGGACTAGCACCTGATGTCCTACGGCTACGGAATGTCATGGGAAATCGTGTTTATTTTATCTTACAAATGGCCAAAATTTAAACCCTGTGAGTCTATGACAAGAAAAGTAAAGAAAACAAACCTCTGAGCCTAATTGTCCAGTAGACATGTAGATCTAGAGTCTTACTTCAAACAGTTCGTTTACTACTCGGATTCTCTGAGCCACTGACTATAACTTACATTTAACAAAACTATAACGTTAGGGGTTTTTTTGCCTTAAGAGACTACAACACAGGGAGAGCACATACACTTCTTCCTCTCCTTTAGCTTTCTCAGTGCCTCTTTGATCTCCCTGTCCTGCAGACTGTAGATGATGGGGTTCAGCATGGGGGTCCCAGCTCCGGAGAATATGGACACCACCTTATCTTCGTCCCGCAAGGAGCCAGCCCCAGAATGCAGGTATGAGAAGAGACCAGAGCCATAGAAGAGACTCTCTGTGGCCAGGTGAGGGCACAGGTGTTGAAAGCCTTTGCCCGCCTTTGGGTTGAGTGGATCTTCATGACAGTGACAATGATGCAGCCATAGGAACCAAGACCACAAGAGCCGATGTCCCACCAACCACACACACAAGAAAGTTCACCACCTCACTGGAGAAGGGACTGGAGCCAGCCAAGGCCCGCAGGGGCAGCAGGTCACAAAAAAAGTGGTTAAGGACTCGTGGCCCACAGAAATGGAGCTGGAATATGGAGAGAGTCGGGGCCAAGCCGGTGAGGAATCCTGCAGCATATGCTGCCGCGGTGAGCCCTACACAGATGCTGGGTGACATGAGGGTGGGGTGCAGCAGGGGGCTGCAGCTGGCTGCGTACCGGTCGCAAGCCATAGCTGCAAGAAGACAGCATGCAGCACCTCCCATCCCAGTGAGGAAGAAAAACTGAGCAGCACAGGCCACGAAAGAGATTCCCTTCTGCTGCTGGAGGAAGTCACAGAGCATCTTAGGGGCTACGGAGGAGGGATATGAGAGGTCAGTGAAGGACAAGTCCCCAAGGCCGGAGCACATGGGGGAGCGGAGGTGTGGGACACAGGTTTCCTGCGAGCGTCATGAGGTAGAGTGCCAGAAACCTCACAAAGAGGCCAACCCACAGCTCCGGGTGCGCTGAAAACCCCAAAAGGATAAAACTGATCACTGTGCTGATGTTCCTGCCCCCAGCCATTCAGATCTCCAGAGGGAGATTCTCAGGGTGAGGAAAACTGGGAGAAGAGAACATTTTGCTCTGTCATGGAATCCTGGACACCCACAGTTAGAAGACAGACCCTAAGGCCACTGTCCTCTCTCTGATGCACAGTTCCTCTCTACAGCACACCTTGGGTCTTCCGTGGAAATCATTCTCACCCTGACTCGATGCCTTTGTTCTCATGAGAGTGGTGGTCCCTGGAGTAGACCCTGTCAGGTTTGTATTATCTGGGTCATCACTTTGTTGTCAACATCGCCATGTTACCAAAGGAAGTTATTGATGGAACTTGTGCTAAAATACCCACCCTTTTCAATTGCGCCAAACATTGCAACTACATTATAAATCACTCCAATTTAGACTATGTATCTTGGGTTTTTTAAGAGTAGAAATATGTGAAAATCCAAAATGCTTGGAAAGGCCATTTGGGGCGTCCCTGTCATAGTTTGTTCTGACCAGGTCTCATAACATTGAGGTGCTTTTAGCTTTCTTATTACCGTTCTTTCTTTTAAGCAGTAGAACCAAGCACACCGCAGGGAAAAATTGGCGTCCCCATTACAGACTAAAGAAGGCAATGAGTAAGAAGGCTCCACACTGAGAAATTCTGATGTTCTTCACGTGCAAATATTATTAACTGATCAATCATCTCATGCTACATATTCAGTAGAGTTAGCTGCTGATGTTGCACAAATCAATAAAACATTCTTACGTTCACAATATTCAGAATAATGCATGGGGCAGACAAAAACGGTAAATATCAGCACAGCAGGACAAGAGCTATGAGAAAGTATTCACATGGCAGCCTGGAGTCCAGAAACAGTGGGTGACATTTGCAGGAAGATCTACGTAAGAATTCCAAAGATGAGTCAGGGGTAACCGGGGTGGGGGAGGGGGGACCATGATGTGGGAGAGGGGTGGGAGGGGCCTTGTTAAGAAAGGGAAAGCATTTGCAAGGGCCCAGGAGGGGATAGTGTTTGAAGGAAGTCAGAAATATTCACGGGGCAGACAGGAACACCCGGTGGACAGGTTTAGGGGAAGATGGTAGAGGAGACTGAGACAGTGGGGAGGGAACAAACTGTGAAAAATCTTTAAACGTGAAGATGACAAAGAAGTTTTGCGTGTTTCTCACACACACTGACATGTATAGTTTTATAGACAATGTGTATAATGGCATACATTAGTATTTTCATGTTTCACTCCATTCTCTCGACTCCAGGGCTTCTGTTTCTCGAAGCCTCCCTGTTTTTTCAATGGTGTTTATAGCATTGCACATATAAGGTGTGATCAAAACTTACAGTGAATGTTCAAATTTTAAAATTTTCCTACAGTAAAAGACTTGTTGCTGTTAGTCTCCCTCAAAATACCCTCCCTTGCTTTAAAGGCATTTATCCCATGGTTCTCACTACCTTCTGAAGCTGTTCTGCAAGTTCAGTGTGTGTTCAGTTGCCCTGCACTGCTGCCTTCATTCCCTGATCCACACACAGTGTTTACCTTTCATGCTCACTTTGACTTTGGGGAAAGTCCAGAAGCCACTTGTGCCCCAGGTGAGGAATAAGATGAATGAGGGCACGCCGTCATGTTTTTACAGGTCTGCCTTCCCACTGGATGGCACTCAGCAGCATTCACCGTATTTCTTATCTCACCTCATAAAGATATTCACAACAGAGGACTTCTAGAACTGCTTTAGGAAAATGACAAGAACATGAGATAAGTGTATTTGAAGTGAGGGGAAGCATTTTGAGGGGATCATAGCAATGTGTCTTTTATTGTCATATATTTTTAAGTATAAACATTTTGCTCACACTTCATAATCAACTTGTTGATTTTTCTCCCTTCACTAGACATAAACTTAAAGAAGACTGGTATTTTTAGGGATTTTTTTTTTTTGCCTCTTTCGTTCATTGAAGTATTCCAAGCCCCCCTAAATGTGCTTAGTACATAGTAGGTGTTCGACAAATACTTGTTGAATAAATTCCATGTTAAAGAGTTTGACCTTTCTCCAATTAGCCAGAGGGAAAACATGAACATTTTACTTTTGTTTGTTTGTTTGTTTTAAACTCTGTTCCTTTCTTTGTAAATAAAAAAGTACTTATTAAATACATGGCAACTAAAAAATGCATGACAAAAATAGCAGCATAACTGAGCGGGAGACAGATATGTGTGAAAGTAGCATAAAAGGTAACTGGGATTGAAAGATAACTGCAGAAGAAGACCAGAAATTTCCTCCCAAAGCCACAAAGAAAGTTAATGACATTTTGACTCAAGACGGGTAGGTTTAGAAACTAATGCTCACCCAAGGTCAGCAGTAAAGGAAAGGGAAACTATAGTGTGGGCAAGCAACTAGCAATGCCCTCCTACCTTATTTCTGCATATCTAGAGTTATCATCAGAGACACATTTTAGCAAGAGAAATGATTTCAGTTTCAACCGCAAGTCTATGATTTTTATCCTATTACATTTTTAGAGTGTGATTAGTGTTAACTGTCAATCAGATTGATTGTTAATCAGATCGATTCAACCTATATCAACTGATATAAAGATATAGAACAGCTTATGTGACATATACTACCTTTCCTTATAATAGTAATTTGTACTTATTTCTGTGGTCCACCACCAGTTATTTTTATACTGTTTTTGAGTTTGTGTGGCATCTTCACATCCATTATCCTGTTTCTGATCATCTAAAACAGGGTTTTGACACTGGATAGAGCGAGTATTTAGTCCTTTACCTCATATTTCCCTGGGTACGGGACCTTGGGCATGTTTCTTCCTGTGATTTCCCTCAACTGGAACATAGAGGCAATAATAGGACTCCTCCTGGATTGTGAGAATTGCATGAAATAATTTATGCCAAGTTTTGTAGAGAGTCGTGTTAATTACTGATCAAGTGATTAGCACTCCCAGGATTGAAGCTAGGTCTTTCAAACACTAACCCAGGATCTGCTGCCTATGCACTTGCTGCCTACACACACCTGAGTTATGAAAATCAGGACGTTAATCCAGCCATTGGTCTGGGCAGCTGATAGGACTATGGTACAGGTATACTTTGATATGCATGATCCTTCTCCCAAACCAACTGCCTGGACTAGATCAATTATATGGACTCTGAATTCTGAAATGATTATAAAAGCTTTTCCTATCCTCAGCCTTGACGAGTCTATTTACATTGTAACAGGTGTGGTACATACTGAGATAAAGACGACTGGAGCTCTAATATGAGCAAATGATGCCTATCAGGTGCGGCGTGTATTTGTAGTTGAGATATTTTTGTGGACCATGGTGAAGGAAACCCCCGAAGACTGACATGAGGAAAAGCAATCTGTTGTTCACATTGATCATTTCTTGCCCGCTCTGTTAGGGTGTCTGCCATGTTCCAGATGTCCAGTGAACACTGTATTCCCTAGCTTAAACTGTTATCGAATGGTTACTATAGAGAACACTGTAAACTCATTCCAATCCCAAATCACTGGGTTGGGCCTGTTTTAAATACTGGATAGGTGTCCAAAGACTTCTGAGAATACATCTAAAATATTAAAATAATAAAACATCAGAATAAAATCCAGCTAGTTTAGACTTTCTCCATTTCAGATAATAAAAATTAAAGACAAGGGGGATAAGTATTTTTACAATTGGTTGGTATCAGGATGAAAACAGAATCTATATTTTACCCTTCAGGAGTATTTCTGCTCTATCTCATTCTAAAGCCTGGAGCCTCAAAGGTAACTAAAGAGGCCCCCAAAAGATTACAATTTGGGTGTGTTTCTTTTCAGTTTTTAATTTTTTTGCAGATTCAAATTGCACTCACTCATGAGTCTACAATAGCATGAAATCACCAACTTCAAAATTCTAAAAATGTTTCTTCAAGTGCTGTTTCTACTATCTTTCTACTGTGTGGGCTTTAGAAAATTTGTTTGCCTCTCCGAACCTTAATATGCTATTTTCTGTATATGCAATAACAGGATTAGCTAAGTGAGATGTGTGTTTACTAGTTCACTTTTCTTCCTTTATATTTCTATTTCTAAATAGTAGAAACCTTATTTAAAAACAGTATTTCCTGGGAGTCATAGAACGCAAAGTAGGAAGAGCCTAGTCCCACCGTTAAGGTCAGAGCCATAGGACAGGCACCTCCTCCTGCCCCGGGGTCTCTTTATTCTCCTGCTCAGTGGGTCCAGGATTCTCCAGTGTCTGGTCCAAGGAGGGGTAAAGGACTGACTCACTGACAACATCTTCAACTCTGTGTTTCAACTCACGGCAAAGATCAGATATCTGGAGCAAGAACAAGGTCGATCTCTGTTGGTACCTTGAGCACAGGTCTTAACCAAAGAGATAAATAAGGTTGGGGCTATGTTAAAGTGAGCAGCAAGAGAAGGACTGCTGGAACTTTAAAGAAAGGCTGGCCAGCTCTGTCACGGGTATCAGGGGGTCTCTCCCAAGTGCTAGGGGTATGAGATGTCCAGGGGGCACCAGAGGCGGCTTGGCTGGCTGCTGGGTCTCAGGGGCAAAGAAGGTGCCAGCCTTGGGTGTGGAGAGTTGGTGTCCACTGGCCCTGCCTCTGTGATACTGCTGCTCACTGATCTCGTTTCAGTAAGATATCTTGGAGTTGGTGCAGTCCAAGACTGGATTTTGACTCCATAAATAGGTAACAATTTCAGACAACAGCAGTTAACTTGGTAATGCAATAGATATTTTACAGAAACCTTCTGAGCGATTCCCAGGATTGAAGCTAGGAATAAATGAGTGAAAATTTCAGAGAACAGAAGGGAGCAAGAAAGGGAGAGAAATAATAGTGTAGTCCAAAAATAGAATGGATTTCCAAAGAAGTGGGTTCCCCATCAGTGGACGTGTGTAAACAGAGACAGCTCATGAGAGGAGGAAGGGGTTTAAGAGTTAAGGAGGATGTGAATTAGCTGAATTTAATGGGTGCTTTAGAATCCTGAAATTCCAATTCTGTGCGATAAGAGAAAGAGGAGAGGACACTGGTAGGTGCTGACATTTTTCCTGGTGGATTGGCCCTTTGCACACTTTGTCATACAATGTCCTCAAAGCAGCTCTCGAAGGAAAGCGTTCTCAATGCCTTTTCAGATGAGCAAATGGCATTGTGAAGGAGTAGTTTGCCACAGGTCACATGGACCTCGTAGTAAAGCTGGAGTCTGAACCGAGTTCTTCTCAGTCCTCTCCACATCACAACTCCCGTGAAGACTTGAAAACCAGACAGCAACACCCTATAGCTCTCATCTTTCAGGAGACCTCTGTGCAGGGAGTTTAAAGCAAACACGGCCCTTCGTTGTTTGACCAGGGGCAGATTTCCGTCCAGCACACGCCTTGTTTGTGATGCAGTAAATGTCCAATGTGGACAGATTTGAAGTGTACCTGTGTCTCGGGAGAGACAGGCGAGGAGATGACCGCGGTCACCCAGGGGGCGCGGTGGCTTCTCTCTGGGGTTGGTGAAAGGCAGCAGTCACACCCCATTCACGCTGGCAGCTTGTCAGCTCGCATCAGATGAGGAAAGTCTGCTGCGGGCCCTGCTCCACCCTCAGCCGCAACAGCTTCTCCTCCACCAGGTCAGTCGCCCACTGTGAAGCAAAGCAGATTCTACCCCACCTCCCCATCCCAGCTCTGGGCCTTACGCCTTCGTTCTGGGGGCTCCAAGGCTTGGCATCGGGGCAAGGATCGCTGTGAGTGGCAGATGTGGCCATTTGTGTGGAATTCCATCTTCCCTTGAAAAATACAAAAACCAAATGCAAAACAAACCTTTGGTTTCTACTTCCTCAGTGCAGAGAGAGTGGTATTAAGGATGGAGCCCTGGAAGATTGGTGGTTTACAATTTCTGCCTCCCTCTCTCCTTCAAAAGGATTCTCAGGCAAGTGTGGTGGTGCACACCTGTATCCCCAGCACTCCAGGCGGCTGAGGCAGGAGGATAACAAGTTTGAGGCCAGCCTTGGAAACTTAGCAGTTTAGTGAGACTCTGTCTCCAAATTTAAAAAAATAACAAAAGGGCTATGAATGTAATTCAGTGGGAAGGCTTTGGGTTCTACTCCAGTACACACACACACACACACACACACACACACACACATTCCTCTTTTTCTTGGCTACTTGAAGCATTGTTAATAGAGTCAGTCTAGCTTCTTCTCATGCTAGCTCCACCACTAAGCAATGTGGGGGATGAAGGGAGGTCAGAAAGTTTATGGTACATGATCTGCCACCATTTTCCAACTCATCTTTTCACCTTTAGACTCTTGGTGCAGGGCTCGCTCCTGACAGGGCTGACCACGGACCCAACTGGGTAGCAGATCCAACCACATGGTGTTTTGCTTGATAACATTCATTCATAACTTGTTTGTCAGTGCCCTAAATTCCTTATCCTGTTCCCCGAGGCCATCCCCACCCAGTGATGTCTGGGGAAATCAAAGATGATGTGGCAGGAAGATGGGGAACTGTGCTCTTCCCAGCCTAGCTTCCTCAGTAGGGCTGGAGTGCCCTGCGACCTCCAACTGGGTCATCTGGAGCTGGGGGCAGGTGTGAACAAGGCTGGGGCCAGAGGAAGCCATGAGCAGGGAGTCGATGGGTACAGCAGCAGCGGTCGATATCAAGTGAAGAAATTCTCGAGATTGGGGAAACTGGGACAGATCAGGAGACGGGAGTGAAGACCACCAAAGAGACTCGCATTGGTAGGACAGAGGCAGGAGTAAGGAGGACAGGAGCCAGCGTCACATTGAGACGGGGCTGCATGAGGGGTGGTGTACAGAGGACAAAGTCATGGGCTTAAAGCTGGTTCTGTCTGTCTCACAAATAGCTGTTTTAGCTCATTGGAAATAGTGTAAAAGTTTATTTATTCTGCTGGGCCCAGAGTAAATGGGAGAAAATGTTGTCTGAAATCTTTTTCTCAGCCTTAGAATAGATCTATAAACCAGCGTGGCAGAAACTGGAAAACAGATGCCCACCACATCTGTCAGGCATCTGTGGCTGTCCATGCGGAGGGCTTGCTGTGTGCTCTTGGGCAGACTCTGGGCCTTTGATCCTGCGCCAGGAGACAGATGGGAGGAGTAGCGTCCCTCTGGGAAGCCACAAGGCTGCGCTCTCCCCTGCTGAGAGCCCACCCTAAGGCCCTCTTCAAACAGCTTTCCAAAAAATAAAAAATAAGAAAAAGCCTTTCTGAGACCAGGAATGCTGGGAGAAGGCGGAGCTACTGGGAATCAGGCCTCCAGTTGTCTCTCAGGGATTGCAACACTGGGTTGGCCTTAAAATAGAGCTGAAGACGATGTGATTTGGGAAAAGTGCCACCACCCTGAGCTGGCTTGATCTTAAAAAGAGCATATTGTTGACAGGGCTCAGTTTCAGGAAGAGGCAGCTGTGGCTGGGGCCGGTTAGGCTGCAGAGTACCCCTGCAGAGGGCTGTACAGCTGGGGTCCAGATGGGAGAAGGGCCGAGGGGAGGGGAGTAAGAGTCCAGACCCAGAAAAGACGCTTCATCGTCCACATGGGTGTTCGTGCTTGGGGAGGTCACAGGGGAAGAGAGGTTATCAAATAACTAGTAGTGAAATAGAAAAGTTGGTCTTGAAATTCTTTCTGCCAGGCAGGCAGAGAAAGAAAGAGAAAAAGCCCAATAAGCAGGTTCTTTCTGGGCCTTGCCTGCATTGGGTTTTAGTTAAAATCTCAAGACATTAGTCTTCTCAAGTTGACCACCAGTGGGTTGGGAAGATCAGCTTAGAAGGAGCCACACCTGGTGAGCTATGGGCAGGGGTGACACCTTGTTGCCTGCTGTTGTCTCCCTTCAAGACCGAACTTTAAGCTCAGTGATGCAAGAAGCATTTCGAGACTGACTTTCCCACACTGTGATTGTTTCGTTCTGCTGTGCGCTTCTCAAGCTACAGTTTTTAACCCTCCTGTGTTTAAGGGCCCTGGTGGCAACCAGAAAGACCCTCTGATGTGTCCTAGAAGGATGCTCTCTCCCCTGAAGTTCCTGGCTCTGCACGATGGTGACCTCTGCAGAGGACCCTGCTCTGCCCTACGTCTTGGCAGTCCCAGCCCTCAGCACAATGAGAAAATGCTTACATCCAAAATCGCAAACCCTCAAATTTCTCTTTGCCACAAGCTTCCTATTTTTCTCTTTTGCAGTTCTCAGTGAATCTATTTTTGATTTCATGACTTTTACTCTTTAGACAGCTTCCAAGTTCCTGAACTCAAGGTCTTGGCCCTGAGTGATTCCTACCACCAACCCTCACATTTTCTTCTTTTGCAGTAAAATCTGTACACATTGTCAGGCTGCTATGGGCTTAGCTACTTCTGAAGTGTGACCAAAGCATATAATGACTGTTTAAAGTTTTTTAAATGTATTAGGGTAAATGACACGTTGCCATGAATTCCCCTCAAAATCCTCCCCCTCACTTTGAACATACTTATCCCATCATTCTTGATGCTTTCTGAAGCAGCTCTGGAGTCCTCTTTTCTGAATGTCCTTATGAGATTCGATTAAAAAAAAAACACATAGTGAATGCAGATACAGTGCCATACAATGGAAAGGCAGACTTGTAAAAACATTGCACTGTGTCTTCACCACCTTATTCATGAGATCTGGCACCGCGCAACTTCTGGACTTTCCCAGAATCAAACGACCATGAAAGATAAACATGTAGAATGGATCCAGGACATCAAGGCAGCCAGGATGGTGCAACGAGAGACACTCGTGAAAGAGGACTCCAGAGCTGCTGCAGGAAGTGGCGAGAACAATGGGATCACTGTGTTCAAGGGCAGGGGAGGGTTTGGGGAGATGAATGGTAATATATCTTTTGGAGTATTCAATTTTTAGAAATCAACCACTCATGGAAGCCCATACCTCATAAATGTGTCTTGTCGTCCCACAAGGACACTCACTGCTGCACAAAATCCCTCCTGAGCGTCCTGTTGGCTCCCTATCAAACTCCCCAAAGCCCTTCCAAAACCACCTTTCCTATACCCTCAACTGGACATACCACTCTCCTCTGCACTCTCATCGTTTGTGCTCATCATTTGTGCTCATCATTGCCCCTCGCCACTCCCTCCCTCGGATGAGGACTGTGTTGATTGTGTCCTTGCTCCTGGAATCCTTTGAGGTTGAGCTTGTTCATCACTCAATCTTCAGTCAGTGCCCAAAGCAGTGCCTGGCATCCAACAGCTGTTCAGCGACTGCCTCGTGAATGAAATAGAGGCTTTAAAAAAAGAAAAACAACAGCTTCATCAGGGTATTAGCTGCAAAGTTTGGTGGGGGCAGTGTTACAGAGAAGCAAAATAAAATATGCATGAGGATTATTACTACTGCTGCCGAATAAAGTACCATAGACTTAGCAGTTTGAAACCATGGACATGTATTTTCCCTTTTGTGTAGGTCAAAAGCCCAGCCTAGCTTCGATTTGGTCTCTGCCTTTGGTGCTCTTCCTGAACAGGGCAAGAGAGAAGACAAGTTTGTCTAGTCCCAACCTCAAGCAGCATGCCACCTTTTTTTTCTCATCATGTAAAGGGGAAAGAAAAATCATTTTAATGTCACTTCTGCAGTTGGGAACTGGTACATTGAAAATCGATTGGAAAGAGCATGTTGCTTACTTCAAGGAAGAATTTTTGTTACAGTCGGAATTTTTAAATATTTATCTGAAGTTAAAGGGACTGAGAAGTTGTAGGCCCTCAGGATGAAGAGAACTTGTGGGGACAGAGCAGCTGTGGATCTGCTCACCCTTGCTGGGAAACAGGCGCCAGGCTATCTGCAGGGAGAATCAGCAGAAGTGGCTCATCGTCAAAGACAAGAGCATCCTTCTTGCGCCACTGTGGGAGGGGAACTAACATTCTGTCCCCTTGGCTTCGTGTGCGTCTCATCTGTGGCTCCTCCATGAGGTCCCCTCCAGCCAGGGGGAGCTCAGCTTCCGCCCCCACTCCCACAGGACGGGGGCAGATGGTTCAGCGGTCCTGTGGATCAAACGCACGTGGATAGAAACTTGAAAGCGTTGCACACCGGGAAATCAGGGCTGCATCATCACCAGCACTGACTCTGGGCGGGTTTGCTCCTCCCGGAGAGCCTTGCTGCCGACCTCCCTCTGCTGGTGAAGGAAAGCTTCACAGGGTTCCCCACTTCGCCGTCCCACTGTGACGGGGAGAGCAGACTCTGCTCTGTGCCACTTCATGTTCATTGGTTAATTGGGTCTCACTGCCATGTGACGAGTTCCTGACAGACAGTCCACGGCCCGGGCTGGCACAAGTCAGGTGGTCTTCAAGGCACAAAGAGCAATGGCTGTTTCAAGGAAACCTGGGGCAAATCTCTCCATTTCTGCTCTAAGCGAAAGGGCTGCTCCTCTCTTCCCCTTCCGTCGTCACTTGGCTCTGTTCTACACCAGGATGTGTCCTGTTGCTGGATGACAGCATCCAGACCACAGCACAACCCAACAGGAGGTCGGGACAGAAATCCTGGCCACGCTGGCCAACAGGGCTGAACCCAGGTCTGAGGTCTGGCATTGCGCCCTCTTCTGTTGGGAAAGGAAAGAGCAGTTTCTTTTGTATACAGTGATTTGCTCCAAAATAGAAAATGGAGCAGGGAGAAACAGATTACAATATAGAGTATTTGATTTGATTTTTAAATTTGTCTTAAGATTTTTAATTTCCCCAGATTGCTTCCCTTTTCCCTTTCATTACCACATCACTAATGAATTTTAGCTACCTCAAAAATGGTGCCTTCCTACAAATATCACCCTTGATCCTATGCAAATTCAGACCCCTTCCCTCCCCATTTTCCTTCTTCCTTCCTTTCCTTTCTCCTATTTTAGGGTAACTTCACATACTATAAAATTCTTCCACATGAAGTTTGTCATTCAGTAACTTTTTAAATATTCACATAGTTTTGAAACCGTTACCATAGTCTAGTTTTAGAACTTTTTATCAAAAGTAACCCCACGCCCATCAATAGCTGCTTCCTGTTTCTCTCTTCCTTGGACAATTTAGGCAGCTCCTTTTTGTTCTGTTTCCACCCTTATCCTATAGCTGACCTTATCAAACTCTGTTTTATTAGTACATGTTTGCTGGCGTGATGTTTATATTCTTGGTGTGGTGCCAGCACATGTCTCAGAGTCTACAGATCTGCCTGTTCTGAACATTTCATTAAAATGAAATTCCACACCACATGTCCTGGTGACTGCCTCCTGCACTTGGCACAGTGTCGCTAGGGTCCAGCCAGGTGAGTGCACATGTCCGTTCTTCCATTCCTTTCACGGCCAAGCAGCATTTTACTGCGTGGGTTCCCCAAGCTCTTTCTGCTGTTTAAGGGTCCCCGACGTAGCCCAGGAGGCCTTCTTTTGGGGAAGATGTGTCTCTTTCTAGGCGACATTAATCAGTTTCACCATAACGAGTCCCAGCAGCCTTGTCCTCTTTAATGGTCACTTCAATACAAGAATGTTTTGCAATTCTGGTTTTTTTGGGCTCTCCGCACAGGGCCCTCCCAGGCCCTCAGGCACGTGCTTACTCGGTCCCCCACCCCTGCAGTCTTAACAGCAGAGGCTCAGGGTCAGCCACTCCAGGGCCCCCGAAGTGAAGGCCATTTGGGCACTGTGTACTTACCTGGTTTCACTTCATCAGGTCTTAGCAAAATGTCCCTCATCTTCATAAGGTTGAAATGCAATTCCAAAGGCAGGAGAGTCTGCAATGCCCATCTGCACCCTGGGGAGCTGGAGGATCCAGGAGCAGCTCAGGCCCCGGAGCTGGAAGCATCAGAACAAGAGGAATCAAGGACACAGTGCCCAGCTGAAGGCAGAAGAGTCCTGCAGGGTCACTGGAGTGAGCCTGAGCTGAAGGCTGAAGAAGCTGGAGTCAGATGTCCACGGGCCACGGCAGGAGCTCAAGAAGAATCAAGCCTCAAATGCGGGCTGACCCCCGCTTCTCCTTCTTGGTCCCTCTGGACTACAACCCAATCCGTGGCACCACCCTCCCCATCAGTCTGCTAGGCCTCAGGCCAATCATCCCTGGAAGCACCCACAGACACACCCTGCACAGCCTGGCTAATCTCCTAGGTGCTCTTAGTCCAGTGGAGGGGCAGTGACAACAATGATTGACTGTCACATTACCCTATTGCCACATGTAGAAATCCTCAGTAAAATTCGCTTTCTTTTTCTTGTTCTCTTATTACATTCTCAATTTCTCTTCTTTTAACATATGAATACCACCCATTGCACGTTTTCATTGAGATCATTGTTTTTCCTGAAGTCTTCAAGCGTGACATCATGCCTTCTAGAGGTCTTTACCCATAAAGTCTTGTTTCCTTGTGTACTTTGAGGCTTGAAACCTAATTTTCTTTAGAAGGTATTTTGGCAGACTTTTTTGAGTTGGGATTCAGATGTTTCTTAAAAATCTTTGGAGAGGATTTGCATGTGATTCTGACTAGTATGGACTCGAGGATGCTTCCAAGCCGGTACTCCTTTAAGGGAATCAGTTAAAGATTCCATGGCCCGCCCAGTTAATGTGGATTCAGACCACAGGCTTCGATTCGGGTGTGTGACACTCAGTGCAAAGCCTGGGAGAGTCAAGATTTCCTTTCTTGTGAAACAGGATTTTTCCCTTAGTTCCCTCTCACATGGAGGCACAGTGCATTGGTCCCTCCTGTGTGTCTGGGCCTCCTTTCAGACTCTCGGCAGCCCCAGGCTTTGTCTCTCTTTCCCCAAGTCCCAGGCTTTTGTCAGAATATAGACCCAATATTACCAGATTTCACGTAGAAGACATCTTCTGAGCAGCTTTTGCTCCCAGAATTTCTGATTTTACTTTATACACATTTGAATGTTGGATATTTTCTTTCATTCTCGCCTGCTTAGAAATGTATTTTAAATTATTTTCTAAAAAATGTTTCATGCAACATCTTTCATTACTTAGCAATGCTGGCATGTCTGCCTTAATAACTTTTCCAAGCTGGGTGTGTACCACACACCTGTAATCCCGGCACTCAGGAGGCTGAGACAAGAGGATTGCCATGAGTTCGAGGCCAGCTGGGATACATAGTGAGTTCAAGACCATCATAAACCACACAGTGAGACCCTGTTTCAAAAAAGCAAAAGCAAAAACAAAAAAAGAAGCATAACATTTCCCACTATATAGTAATATAGTAGTTCAAAAGATCACCCATCTTTCCACTTTCCCAGAGAAGGCCAACACCACGGAAATCTCTTTGTTCATTTATTTACAAACAATTGATGCTTAGTTCTAAAAATAAAATACTAGAAATCAAAGTCTCTCTATATATTGCCTTGGCAGAGAGGTTAGGTCCTAGTCTACAATTACACTTCCCTCACATCCCCATCAAGATCAGTTGGAATTTGCCTAGGCACCCAAGGGCTTGATGTCTGGGACAAAGCGGTCATTAAATGACTTGTGATGTGGTGCATGAGAAAGATCACTGGCCTCATGCTCAGTCCCATTCTCTTTGGCCTGCATGGTGAAGTCGGGAAAGAATATGTAAGGATCCCAAACTGAAGAACTGAAGATTGCCACTTAATAAAAAAGGATATATCGGCCGCATTGTGAGGTTAGATGTAGGGGAGCTGAGTCATCTGTAAAGACTGAAAGTAGCCACAAGATTTGCATGGTGCTGAGCCAGCCCTGGATTAGGTGGGTTGACTCGCAGTCCTGTCACAAACTCAGTGAGGCAGGATCATACTGCATGCATTTTACGTTTTGGAGTCCAGCACCTTCTGGTCAACAAGGTCACGAGCCTACAAGACCTTTAGTTAACAGTGGCAACGGGAAAATACTCGCTTCTTCTTACACCTCTTAACGGCATCTCTGATTTCTTGGTTTCTCAGACTATAGATCAAAGGATTCAGCATGGGAATCACCACTGTATAGAAGACTGAAGCCATCTTGTCATAGCCCAGAGAATTGCCAGAGCTGGGATACATATAGACAAAAAGTCCTGACCCAAAGAACAGGGTGACCGCCGTCAGGTGAGAAGCACAGATATTGAAGGCCTTGGACCTGCCTTCCACTGAGCTAATCTTCAAGATGATAGCAACAATGTAACCATAGGAGACCATGATAACTAAGACAGACATCACACCAAACATCACTGCTATCACAAACTTCATGACTTGCAGGAAAAGGGTTTCAGAGCAGGATAGGACTAATAACTGAGGCAGGTCACAAAAGAAGTCGTTGACAACACTTGGGCCACAGAAATTGAGCTGAAGTAAACCACAGAGTTGGATCAGTGAACCAAAGAATCCAGTTATGTAGGCTCCATCTACCATCTGCACGCAGAGGCCAGGGGACATGATGGCTGTGTAGAGCAGAGGGTTACAAATGACGGTGTAGCGGTCATAAGCCATGGCCGACAGAAGACAGCACTCCATCAGGCCTAGGCTGGATGAAAAGAAGTGCTGTGCATGCACCCCACAAAGGAGATGGACTTACGCTTCTGGAAGAAGTTGGAGAGCATCTTGGGGACCGTGGAGCGGACGTAGCAGAGATCTAAGAAGGACAGGTTGCTGAGGAAGAAGTACATGGGTGTGTGCAGGCGGGAGTCCATCCTGATCAGCATGCTGCTTCCCAGGTTCCACGCCACTGTGGAGAGGTAAGTCCCCAAGAATATGACAAAAATAATCATCCTTAGCTTGGGGAAATTTGAGAATCCCAAAAGGATGAATTTGATGACTGTTGCATTATTCCTTTCTCCACCCATGACCTTGGGACTTCTTACATCTGCAGAAAGGTACTTGGGTTAAAAGTGGACTCTTAATATTGTGAAATGTCCTTGTTTTGAATATAGTTTCATAGATTTGGACAAAAAAATATGCACCATCAAGCTAACAATTTTAACAATTTTTAAAAATATAAAAAGGATTTTTGAAAACTGTTGGAAATCTAGTATCCCATCTACTTTTAAAACTTTCTTTTCCAGTTTTTTGTACACACACACACACACACACACAAAGTATGGATATATACTGCCAAGTTTTTGTCTAAAAGTTGGTACCAAGTTACACTAGAATCAAGATGTTTTTAGTACCTCTTCGCAGTGCACAAGATCACATCCAACAGGGAGATTTACACGTGTACATAACACACCTTTTTTACCCCTCCTCTCCTCCCACCAACCCTTCATCCCCTCCCCATTTACAAAAGCTCTATTTTCATTTTTTTCCTTCAATTTTTTTGCATAACAACATTTCTTGCCTTCCTATTATCAAAAGTATCTGTGATTTTAGCAGTAGTCTTTGACAGTCTTGCAGGTAAAAAATTATCTCTTTGGTTTTAATTTGCAATTTACTGATTTGCTCATATATCTTTTGCACTTTTGTCTATTAAGCTCTGCATTATTGATTTGTAGTAACTCTCTAATTTGAGGAAACTCTCTCAATGATAATTCATTGTTGCTCATACATAACAATTATTTTCCAACTTCATAACTTGTTATCGATATTGTTGAAGTTGCATTTTGCTGTACAGATTTATTTATTTTCATGTAATCAATTTTTATTTATGGTCCTGGCATTGCTTCTCCACCTTTTGGCTAAGATCAAGTGTATTTATGGTCCTGGCCTGAATGTGATGCTGAAAAAGATTTATTTACACAATCCCATAATACTCTTTCCTATATTTACTTTTAGTTTAGTTTTTAAATTTACATTTAAAATTTCTAGGATATATTAATACAGAGTGTCAGGTATTATAATGGTTTTGTTTTTCCAAGTTTGTTATCACACATCCCAACACAGCTAATTCAGTGTTCCTCCACTGACTAAAGTCTCCTGTGTAATGAAGTCATTTACAATATCCCCATTTGCTCAGTTTTAATCTGCCAGTTCTTATGCCTTCCGTTCAACCTTACACCACATTTTCTAATTAGGTGTGATCATATTTTATTAATAAATTATATAACATTTTGATAACTAGTAAAGATCCTCTCATTTTTTACACTGAGATCATTTTGATGATTCCCCTATCTATGCCTTCAGAAGGATTTTTATAATGAATACATACAAGGGAATAAAAGGGGTCTTTTATTGCATTTCATTATTTTTTTAACTTGGGAAGAAATAGCTTGCTCAGTTGCTGTTAAGTAAAGGTATAGAAGAGATGACCCTGGCTGTTCAATAGGTAAAACACTGCTAGGCCTCTGAGACCCGCAGGCAGCACGTGGGTCCCTGCACAGGTACTCTGTCCTCCACTGTCTTCCACTGCTCTACCTGCTCTGTGCCTTCCATTTCCTCATCTGAAAAATCAGAAAACCATCACCATTCTCCTTCCCTCCAGGACCCTTAAAAGAGCTACGGCCACCGCAGGAGGACGCACTGGTGGAGTCGTGATCTTACACTCTGCATTTTAACACTCCAAGGAGAGAACTCTTTAAGGACCTGGAGAGAGGAAATTGTTCTGACCTCATATCATCTATCAACCTACCTAATGAGGCCCCAACAAAATCCCAACTATATTTATTGAGTAAATGAACCATATTTATATACATATTCAAAAGAAATAGAAAAAGTCCATCAGCAGAATTTATAATGAACTTGTATTTCAATAAATTAAATTAAAGATTCCTTGGAAACACTACTGAAGTGTAATTTTCCACTTCTCCTCTCAGGACACATATGCCCTAGAGATCTGGAAGCTCTAAGATTATTTTTGAGACTTTAGAAACTGTTTCCATTGAGGTTGGTTTGCATCTTTGACAGTTTTGTTAAGCAAAAAATATGGTTCAATGAAAAAGAAACAAAGTGCGTTATAATACACCTTTTTCTAGTTCACTGAACAGGAGAACAAAGAAAATACTTAGATGGTGAGAATGGTGCTAGAGAGCACCCTGTCCCTGGAGCCCAGAAAGGTTACCAAACTGGAAAACACAAAGACTTCACTTTCCTGCAGCTCTTCTTACTTCATTCCTCTTTATTCTCTGACTGCACCATGCTCCATCCATTCCCACACCAAGTCTGTACCTGGGGCAGCATAACCATCACCTTGATCCTGAAGGAAGAGAAAGACCCAGTCAAAGAAGAGAACTATAGGCCAATCTCACTAATGAACATAGATGCAAAAATCCTTCATAAGATACTGGCAAACAGAATGCAGAAGATCATCAAGAAGATCATACACCCTGACCAAGTGGGATTCATCCCAGGGATGCAGGGATGGTTCAACATACACAAATCAATCAACGTGATACACTATATCAATAGAGCCAAGGACAAAAACCATATGATCATCTCAATAGATGCAGAAAAAGCATTCGACAAAATGCAACATGCATTTATGATAAAAACCCTACAAAAATTGGAAAAAACGGTCTCTACCTCGATCTGATAAAAGCCATCTATGAAAAATCAACAGTCAATATCATACTAAATGGTCAAAAACTGAAATCCTTCACATTAAAATCAGGAACAACACAAGGATGTCCACTATCACCACTCCTGTTCAATATACTTTTGGAAACATTAGCCATGGCAATTAGACAAGAGAAAGAAATAAAAGGAGTAAAGATAGGAAAGGAAGAAGTCAAATTGTCATTATTTGCAGATGACATGATACTCTATATAGAAGACCCAAGAACTCCACCAAATTCTTCTAGACTTAATAACCAAATTCAGTAGAGTACTGGATACAAGGTCAACACACAAAAATCAATAGCTTTCCTCTACAGAAACAAGGAACTCACTGAAAAAGAAACTGGAGAAACAACTCCCTTCACAATAGCATCCAAAAAAATTAAATACCTAGGAATCAACCTAACAAAAGAAATCAAAGACCTCTTCTCTGAAAACTATAGCACTCTGAAAAGAGAGATTGAAGACGATATCAGAAAATGGGAAGGCATCACTTGCTCCTCGGTAGGAAGGATCAACATAGTGAAAATGGCCATACTTTCAAAACTGCTATATAGATTCAATGCAATCCCAATTGAAATCCCAGCAGGATACTTCACAAACCTTGAGAAAACAATCCAAAAATTCATTTGCAATAAGAAGAGACCTAGAATAGCAAAAGCAATTCTAGGCAACAGAGACATGGCAGGGGGTATCACAACCCCCAACTTGAAACTATACTACAAAGCTACTGTGATAAATACAGCATGGTACTGGCAAAGAAACTGACGTGAGGACCAGTGGAACAGATTAGAAGGTGGAGAAACAACTCCAGACACACTCAGCCACCTCATCTTTGACAAAGGAGCCAAGCACCCTCATCGGAGGAAAGATAGACTATTTAATAAATGGTGTTGGAAAAACTGGATTTCAACCTGTCAGAGATTAAAACTAGATCCATACCCATCACCACTCACTAAACTAAGATCGAAGTGGATTAAAGATCTAAATATTAAGCCAGAAACATTAAAATTGCTGGAAGATAAGTTAGGTAGAACTCTTGATGACATTGGCATAGGGAAAGACTTTATGAACAAATCTTCAGTAGCATGAGAACTAGCACACAGAATCAACAACTGGGATCTCATCTTATTAAAAAGCTTCTGCACTGCAAGAGAAACCACCAACAGAGCTAACAGACAACCTACAATGTGGGAAGAAATATTTAGCAGCTGCAGCTCAGACAAAGGTCTACTCTCGAGAATATACAAAGAACTGAAAAAAGATCAGACCCCCCAAATTCAAAGACCCAGTTCAAAAATGGGCATCTGAAATGAACAGACATTTCTCAGACAAAGAAGTAAAAACAGCAAATAAATATATGAAAAAATGTTCAACATCACTGGTCATTCAAGAGATGCAGATGAAAACAACCCTGAGATTCCACCTCACTCCAGAAAGAATGGCTGCTATCTAGAAATCAACAAATAACAAATGCTGGCGGGGGTGTAGGGAGAAAGGAACCCTTCTCCATTGTTGGTGGGAGTGCAGACTGGTGTAACCCTTGTGGAAATCAGTATGGAGATACCTCAAAGAACTAGGGCTAGAGGTCCCATTTGACCCAGCTATTCCCCTGCTGGATATCTTCCCCAAAGAATTAAAAGAATCATACCACAGCAATATATGTGCACCCATGGTTATAGCAGCACAGTTTGTAATACCTAAAGCTTGGAAACAGCCCAAGTGCCCATCGACTGGAAACTGGATAAAGAAGATGTGGTCTTTTTATAAAATGGAGTACTACTCAGCCATAAAGAATGAGAAACTACAGACATTTATAGCTAAATGGATGCATATTGAGGCCATACTCTTAAGTGAAATAAATAGGACACACATGTGTAAATACCGAATGGTTTCTCTAGTGTGAGAAATTGTAAGTGTAAATAAGGATGAAAATGATTAAAATAAATAATTGATAATTTGAAATAAGAAAAGGTCCAAGAGTTTGGGGATGGTGGGAGGGGACGGGGAAAGGGAAGAAGGGAAAGTAAAAACTATGAGGAAAAAAAAATGGAATCAAAGTCTGTGTAAATAGGGAAGGGTGGAGGGGGTGAAGGGTGTACAGGTAATGGGAGAAAAAATAAAAACTAAGATACATCATGTACAGGTATAAGCACCCAACGATAAATGTAAACGCATTCTATACCTAAAATATACCAATTAATATATATATAAAAAAACAATATAGGGGATATTTTCTTTATTAAAGTTTTTCGTCTCAACTATGTCTTTCCCTAAAATAAATTTTTGCAAGCACAAGGTCCCGAGTTTGATTCCCAGTATCAAAAAAAAAAAAGAACAAACATATTCATGTAAATAATTCCTGACACTTCAGTAATTTTCCCATCAGTAACTCCACACTACCCAGTAATCATAATTTTTATCTTCCTCCATCCTTCTCCTTTGAGTTTGCCCATTCCGTGGTTTGAATAGATAATTATCATTGTCATGATTATTACAGAAACACCTCAAGGGACTGTGACCTTTCCAGCTCACGTACCAGGTACTGAGCTAACCCTGGTTAACTTTCTTTGTTCTGGTTAGCAAACCGAGAGGAAACTTCAATGTGAGGCTTTTCGCAAGGCCCTGAAGTGTGACATCGGATAACAGCAACTGGAAGTATCGTGTATTTAACAAGGACTATGTGCCAGACACAGCGAAATATTTTATGTGGAAACTGATTCATTTAATTCTTACACACAAAACAACAGAGAACGGAAGATACACACGCGCACACAGCAGCTCTGTAGTACCACTATGATGTAAGTGCTGTGGCAGAAAGTTGAAGGGGAACACGGGGCTGGGCATGGGGAGGATGCAGTCTAACGGGGCCGGGCGTTGGTCACTCTCTTCTCTCGCGGATTCACAGCACCTGACACCCACAGCTTCCGGACGGGCCCGTGGTTTTAAGGGGATCCAGTCTGTGGTTGGCTGGCTCAAAGCAGAAACAGGAGGGAGGAGCCTCAGCAGAAGCAACTGCTCATGTCAAGGCGGCCAGGAAACCCCAAGGAGAAGGCCAGGCGGGAGATGCATCCTTCCAGGGCAGCCCCAGCGACCTACCCCTTGGCCACCGGTGAGCGCAGTGCCTGCCTGTAGGAGCCAGTCCCCCCCAAAGCCCTCGCTCTGAATGCTTGCACCTTGGGGTGGGGGTTTCTGGATCTAAAACGCAACAGCAGGTCTCAGTGGGAAGCGACAGAGAGGTGACAACTTGATGGAGCTCAGGGAGAGGCTTTCCAAACTGAGGGAACACCTTGTGCAAAGGCCCCAAGGCAGATAATACCTGGTGTTCAAAGACTGCTGGCGTAGCAGAATGAATAGGAGACAGAGACAAGGGAGAAATAACGGCTGCTGAGATTCTGAGGAGAACTGACAGTGACTGCACCACACAGCTTTGCAGCCTCTCGGGGAGGCAAACACCAGAGTAATAACTCCTGGGATAGGAGGTGCATTGGAAGTGTGGGCATCACCACAATAAGGCGTTCCTCAGAAGGTCTCCCAGTGCCTTCTCCCGGCTTTAGGTTATAAGGAGAGTGAGAAATAATGGAGGCCACTTGCTATTGTATAGGAAGTAACTTAATGGCATTTGAGTCGAGAGACAGACTTCTAATCTCCACACTGCTGCCTGTGTGTTTGTGAACAAGCTACTCCCCTCTGCGAAGCTTCTACCTCCTTATCTGTAAAATGCTCACGATGCTGGTTATTAAGTGTCTGATAGCTTCTCAGCCTTCTGCCTAAGGTCAAGTGTGTAAGAGTCTCTCAAATTGGCAATTTGTAAATGGTGCTTCTCACAACTGCTTCACAATGCACTTAAACACATCCATCCGATATCCTGCGTGGGTTTCCTCATAACCGAAGGATGTCAATTACACTTTCACTCTGCCCAGAGTCACACGCTCACTTCAAGAATGCACTTGTTGTACCCAGAAGGAAGCTCCCTGCCTCCATCCCAGGCTCCTAGGGCAGAGAAGCTGAGCCAGTCTCAGAACCTGGAAGGAAGCTCCCCTGCTGCCATCCCAAGCTCCTAGGGCAGAGAAGGTGAGCTGCATGGGTGCCAGAAGCACCCCCTCCCGTGGAAATGAGAAGACACATAAACAAGCCTCAAAAACAGACTTCTGGATCACCTACAGCAACCTCAAAGGGAAACGAGATGGAACACTCTGATACTCAACCACCTGGACTCTCTGAACTGGCAACAAAAGAGGATCTGGGAAAAATGAAATCAGAAATAATTACTCAGATAACAGCAAAGATTTTGCTCATGGTGCAAGACATGATTAATAAATCTAGAGAGGACACAGATAAAAAAATAGAGGATCTGAGGAACATGATGGAATCCCAACATAGGAAACAAATGGAATCCATAAAACAGATACGAACAGATTTCCAAGAGATTAAAGACTCCATAGAAAGTCTGTACAGCAGAATGAACCAATGTGAGGATAGAATTTCACATATAGAAGATAAGATTGCAATTAGTGAGGAGGAAAAGAAAAATTGCTTTGAAATTGTAAGGGAACATGAGAAATCAATCCAGCAGCTGCTAGATGATGCAAAGAAGAATAACATAAGGCTGATCAGAGTCAATGAAGAAAGAGGGGAGAGTGCAGATGACATCAAAAAACTCTTCACAGAAGTGATGGCAGAAAACTTCCCAAGGAGGGGGAAAGAACTTGACATACAGATAAGTGAGACATATAGGACTCCAGCTAGCCTTAATCAAAAAAAATCTACACATAGACATGTAATAGTTAGGATTCCAGAAATCCAACAGAAGAACAAAATTCTACAAGCAATGAGAGAAAAGAAACAAATCACATACAAAGGAAAGCCCATCAGAATCACAGCAGACTTCTCAATGCAAACCCTCAAGGCAAGAAGAGCTTGGAGTGATGTATTTCAAGCCCTAAAGGAAAACAGCCTCCAACCCAGATTGATGTACCCTGCAAAACTATCTTTCAAAATGGATGGAGAAATAAGATACTTTCATGACAAAGAGCACCTCAGGAACTTCATGAATACCAAATTGCCACTCCAAAAAATTTTAGACAATACCCTAGGAAAAGACAATGAGGATCACAACCCCAGGAAACCCAGCAGAATGAATCCTTTGGGCATGACAAAGTAAACGCAAAGGGGAAGAATCCAACAAAAAGGAAAAGTCATGACAAGGCTTTTAAAGCTTTTGACTTCATCTCCCTAATGAGTGTATAATTCAGTCTTATTATTGTACTGATTAGTATTTTTCTGATTCTAGAGTTGCACACCATTCCTTGTGCTATACTGGCTATTTATCATCTTCTTAGGTCTACATTTTAATTGGGTTGTCTATTAATGAGCTCTAAGAATTCTTTATATATTCTGCTCATAGGTTATATGCATTGTAAATATGGTCTGTTTAAGGACTACTTTTCATTTTAATGATGTCATTTAAAGTTCTAAATATTGATGGAATCTCATTTATCAATTTTTTTCTTTTATACATCATGGTTTTTGTATCCTAGGTAGTTCTTGCCTACCCTGAATTCATAAATATTTTCCCTTATAATTTCTTCTTAAAGTTTTATACTTTTAGGTTTTCTTATTTAGGTTCATAGATCCCTTCCAGTTATTTTCATGTATGGAAAAAAAGGGTTGAGGTTAAGTTTTTATATATGAATACCAGATGTTCTAGTGCCATTTGCTGAAGACACTATCTCTTCCTCGGCTCTTGAATAGAGTTTATATTCTATAAAATGCTAATGTTAAATAATCTTTCAAAACTCAGTGGACCATATATGTGTGTGATTCTATTTCTAGATTCTCTGTTTTATTCAAATGATCTATATGTCTTTCCTTACACCAACACTGCCTTGATTACTGTAGCTTTAGAAGAAGTCTTAAAATTGGGTGCTAAACATCTTCCAACACTCTTTTTGTTTTTGTTTTTGTTATTGTTTTTGGCTTTTCTGGGTCCTTTGTACTACTACATAACTTTTAAATTTCAATATCCAGTTCTTCATTTATAGCAAGTATACACAGACCTGAATTTTTATATATACCTTGTGTTTTCTAATCCTGCTAAATTCAAGTACAAGTTCTAGGGGCTCATAGAGATTTCTTAGTATTTTCTCTGTAGATGATCATGTCATCTACATATAAAGATTTTGCTTCTGCCATGCCAATCCTATCCTAGTTGTGTCATTTTATTGCCAGACTATTTTGGTGGGGACTAGGTTTCAAAGTTTAATGGACAGATAAAGAGTAAGCATTTCTGCCCTTGTTCCCCACCTTAAGGAGAAAGCATTGTATCTTCTCCATTCATACAAGGCATTCTCGTTGGAAGTATGGAGTACATGTCTTTAATCTGTTGAGAAGTTTCTGTTCTACTTCTAGTCTCCTGATAGCTTTTGCCATGAACAAGTGTGGAATTTAGTCCAGTGCTTTTTCTCCGACTAGTGACAGGATCATATGGCTTTTTCCTTTCCTCTGTTTAAACGATGACTTTTGGGTGTGGATCTTTCAGTGCTGAACCAACATTGCCATCCCTATAACAAAACCACTTTCTACATCCTGCCAGATCTGACTTCCAATAGTTTGTTTTGTTAAACGAATTTCCATCTATGTTCATACTTTTTTCTTCTATTATCTTCATCCAGTTTTAGGATTAGCACAATGTTGAGTTCCTAAAATGAGGGGAGAAGTGTTCCTTCTTTTTTCTGCTTTAATTGTTTGATATAATTTATCAGTTAAAATGTTTATGAGACTGCTGTTGTCATATAGGTAGGCTTTCAAGCTAGGAATATACTTTCTTTAATAGGTGCTATTCAAATTTTATATTTCCTCCAGAGTTAGTTTCATTAATTTGTCTTCCAAGGTACTTCTTAGAAGTTGTCAAATTTATTTTGAAAAATATTTTTGTAATATGCTTTCTATATCCTTTTAAATTCTGTAAAATCTGTAAAAAGAAAAAAAAGAAAAGAAGGAAAAATAACCTTAAGCATCAAAATCAGATTTCAGATTAGCTGATAAATAATAATGAAAATACAGTTCTTCCTTTGTGTTCTGAAGGGACAAGTCTGTACAGTGGCACTTACCACATGTTGTTGATTTGTATCTATCTCTCACTCTTTTTGTTTTTTAAACAGGGAACACTCCTAAAGAGCAGGATAGCACCTTACAGAGCTCTCCCTACATAATTTGCCTCAATAAATGACCATTTTGTCAAATAAAGAAAAAAAAAAAAGAATGTGCTTGTTCATGGAGCGATACTGCTGGCATCAAGCACATAATGCACTGAGACAGACTCTCAAACAGCGGTTCTGAGTAGGACCCCAAATAAACAGGAACTTCACCATAGACCAGGAAGAGGGTCAGGCATTTGAGTACTCATCTATTGAATGTCTCACGCCAAGTTACTCAATGTTTCTGAACCTAGATTTCTTTACTTGCAAAGTGGAGATTTCACAAGTGTATTGGCAAGGCTATGACTAGGACAGAATGAGATGGTGCGGGTAAAATTCTTTGCACGACCCTCACACAGTAGGGGACTGCTTTCTAATAGTTCTGGTATTACTCTGAAATCCTCTGAGATAGAAGAGGCTTTCTATGCATGTTTCATGATTTACTTCTTCTCCAAGACTCAACTTATACCAAAATGCCGCAAAATTTCATTTTCTATTGTTCATATGATAAAGATAACATATAGTGATCTTCCAAGTGAGGCTTTAATTTCCTGAAGATCAGAGACATTTGTTTTAATCTCTGGCTAAGCTCTCTCTTTTCTAAATATGAATATTAGTCTTACAACAACATTGCACATATAGAAATTGATGCAGTCAAATTTTTGTACTATTTCATAACAAAATAATCAAATACTTTTTAAACTCACAAAAGGGATTCAATAAATTCTTCTTTTTTTGTTTTTGTTTTCATTTTTTGAGACAGAGTCTCACTATGTAGTTTGGGCTGGCCTTGAACTCTAAGTGCCCAAGGCTGGCCTCAAACTCTCAGTGATCCTCCTGCCTCAGGCTCCTGAGTGCTGGGACTACAGTTGTGCCTGCTGTGCCTGGCTTCAATAATTTTTTTTTTTTGGGTATCGGGTATCGAACTTGGGACCTTGCGCTTGCAAGGCAGGTGCCAGAACCACTGAGCTAAATCCCTGGCTATCAATAAATATTTTAAATGAAGTAGTCATTATATTATTTTGAGTATGGAAAATCTTGTGTCCATTAAATACAATAATCTTACTTGTTTTATCCTTGGGTGAATTCAGAAGTCTTGTTATCTCTACCTGAATTAAATGCTGCCAGACAAAAATATCCAGCACCTTTCAAAGAGTAAATGCTGTTAATAAAATATTCTGAAACTAAGAAATCATCTGGCTAAATATTCAAGAAAATTGGACTATTAGGGGAAAACAAGCAAACTACTTGGTACTTTATCTGGACTATTGTTGAATTGGCTGAGACATTTCATTTTTTGACTAGGATTTGTAGTGTGTTTCAGAGAGCCATGGCAAAGACTCGTTGACCATGTGTTTATCATACATAGGTACCAGTCACATATGGCTTAATATGGGGATGTGTGTGGTAGCGAGCAAGCAATTTTATGAGTGTGAGACATCACAGAGTGTACTCACATGAACCCACAGGAACAGCTTCCTACATGCGTAGGCTACTTATTGTGTTGCATAGATCCAACAGCTCCTAGGGTCACAGTGAACAACTACATGGCCTTCCGTCAAGCACAGGAGAAAAAAATTCTATCAGTAGACACTGCAAACATCAGCTGCACCAGGCTGTTTTCTGTGTAATGTTTTACGTAAACTTTTTATAGGTAGGAGTACATTCTAAAGGAACAATAAAATGTATGGTACAGTCAACACATAAAACAGTACCAGTCCTATTATCCAGGATTATGAATTGCACATAAATTTAGGTACTACACTTTTATACAGCTAGCAGCCAGAAGGTGTGTTTGTGCCAGCATCACCACGAACAGGTGAGTACTGTGTTGCCTACAGTGTAGCACTGGCTATGATGTCACTCGGCAGAGGAATTCTTTAACTCATTATAATCGGTATATTTGGCTGGTTGTTGACTGAACATTGTCATGTCATCCACGGCTGTGCACATGTGTGTATAGACACGTATGTATTACATGCATGTATCATCTAAAATGGAGACCATGAGTCCCTGCTGTCACTGTTACTCACAATTAAGATAACTTTTTAAAATTTATCTCAGAGATTTTATCTCGAATGGAAATGGATGTTTCCTGAGCACAGTCAGTCTCACCCTGCTTCCTGTTCTAAGCAGAAATTACAGAGGGTGGAGATGGTCGGTCAGCACACAGCAGGGCTGATCTTGCTCAGCAGGTACCTTAAGAGACAGGGGTGGTAATTAAAGGCTTGGCTTTCTGGTTACTAAGTGCACTGAAGTGAGCAGCTAAAGTTGTTAAATAAAAAGTCAAGAAGGAATTTATTCAATCAGAAAGGCAAGGATGAGCTCTGAAGAAGAGCTAAAAGGATGGTTAAAGACACAGAAAGACACTTCTTACTTCAACTATTTTCCAACATCACGGAGATGCTACCGAGTCCTGGACCATGGGAGTCCACAGCTCCTCTCAGTATTCCCAATAGCAAATGCAGATGAATTTTATAGAGGATGAGAATAATGCAGGACAATTCAAACATCAACACTAGGCGCCGGAAATAGAAACTCTGAAATGTTACCCTGATTACATTTGATGAATTACTATTCAATCAGTGCAGAGCTTGAGAAATGCAGTCTTGCAAAAATCAAGGCATTGACCAGGTAGGAAAGGAAGGCAATGAAAGAAATCATACCCAACACTCCTTCCAACAAGGGGAAATTCCTAAATTCAAGATGTTCACTTAACTGCATATTTTTGCATCAAAATTCAATAGGGGAGGGCCGGGAATTTAGCTCAATGGTTCCGCTGACTGCCTCAAAAGTGCAAGGGCCAGAGTTCAATCCCTGGTACCAAAAAAAAAAAAAAATTCAATAGGGGAAATATTTCATCTTGGTAGAAAGAACCTGAGCACTGAGCATGTCTAGGCATGGAGAGAGGCCAGTTTGTCTATGAACAAGAGGATTACGGAAGCGTGAAGAGGGAGGCTCCCAGCCAGCAGTCAGGCCACTGAGCACAGCACTACCAGGCTGCCCGTGTTTGTAAGAAAGTTGGACCGCTGATGACTACTTAGCCCATGGAAACCTGGGAAACCCAGCAACAGGCACTCAGTCCAGACCCAGCCCCAGGTCCCAGGGAAGTTCATTGAACACTTACTCTCAGACGTCTTCCAAAGGAACATCCCCCAAGAGGACCTTTCTTCTCCAAACTCTGCTCTGTCCACAATCTCTCTTGGCCCTCTGAGATAAGAGAATTGCTTCCACCCAGGGTCCACGTAAATGCCTCCCAAAGAGCAGAGAAGAGGGCCCATTAAGCTGTCCAGGTAATTGTTCTCTTGTGTGATGACAACAGAAACACACAAAAGATTTCCCTGCTGATTCCATTTCACATCATGGATCCCTTTCTCAGAAAATATGTTTAGACAAGGAATTACTGGATATAACATCTGAATGGAAAACTTTTCCCATGAATTGCTATGTCTTTTCTCTTACAAGTGGAATGTGAGACAATACATATTTCATTAAAATGTTATCATATAGGGGCCAGGGATTTAGCTCAGTGGTTCTGGCGCCTACCTTGCAAGCGCAAGGTCCCGAGTTCGATGCCTGGTACCAAAAGAAAAAAAATGTTATCATATATATTTAAATTACTCGGACACCATCATAAACTTAAGCATTGATGGTTATATCCATTTCTACTTAAACTAATTCACTTCTGTTGGTTTTTTCTTTACTCTATTGGATTTTAAGTGGGATTTAATCTTTTGCTATGAAATATAATTTTGAAGTCAGTATCACACTTCAGAGAATTTCTGTGAAATGAATTTCTAGAAAGGAATATTACTTCATTGATGTAAATGCACTTTCCTAGCTGCCCATCTTCATTAATTTTATTTATAATTTCCTAACATTAGGAAAATTAGATTTTTTTCACAGTGAATCTTATTGTTCTAATTTTGTCTATTGATTTTCAGCAATGAATGGTCTTCACTATTCAGAGGCTATATAAATATTTAACAATGTTTCCTTGATTTTTTTTTCTTGGCTTAGCATTTTTTATCTATTCAAACAATCCAGAATTTATGGTGAAAGATGTTCAGTTTTCCCTACTTTGCTATTTAATCTTTCAAAACATTTGACTTTTCAATAGTTCATAATTCCTTTATCATATATGAAGGTTTATGAGCCAATCTGGTTGTAGTGGTCTGTCTCTACCTTAAGCATTACATGTAATATTCACAACTGTTATGTAATTTGCATATATTTTTAATTTTGCATCTTATCATATTGCACTGAAATTATTTATTTTGACATCACATCTGCTATACCGTGAGGTTCCTAAGGACAATGCCTATGGCATTAATCTTTCCCAACACAGTACCAGGTGTCCGTGGAATGCTGCTGGTGTGAATGAAGGGTGAGTGAGTGAACACAACTTGGGTTTGGTAACTGAGTCGCCATTTATTCAATTCATTTCTGAGGCCTTGCCTGGAGTCAGTCTTCACCCAGCTGCGTGTCAGTGGTTTCTGCCACCAACTCCGAGGATAAACCCCTCCAGCTGTTCTCTGAGAGATGCTCCCAAGGTGGTCGTATGGCCTTCTGAATGGCCAAAAGGAAACGGACCATCCCGAGAAAGCCAAACCAGCAGAACGGCTGGACAGAAGGGGAGACTCCAGCTGCATGTTTGACTGGCTCCACTTTATCTCCCTCAAGCTCTTCTCTGCCTTTCATTTATTTTTATTATTATTTAATTCAAAATGAGTGACTTTGGGAAACTTGAATGATACAGAACAATAAAATGAAGTCAGATTTCACTTCACAGATAACTGCTGTTATTATTGTATTACTGTTTTGACCCCTTGAGCTCAGGACTCACCTCCCTATTTATTCACCCGCTGTGGCTCTGGCAGAACATTTCACCTCACTCTCCAAGGAGAACTGAGGTTTGAGTTTGGACACTGATTGTGAGCGCTGTTGGGGAGGCAAGTGTGAGATACTGAGCTACACACAGACAGGAAAGACCTGAGCCCACGAGCTCTAAATCCCACAGAACCCACTTCTCAACAACCCAAGATCCGTGTTTCTTCCTCCCACAGACTTTCAGATTTTTTCACCCAAAGTAGGTCTGTGGACCAAAGAAAAAGGGACACAAAAGTATGCGTCGAGGAACTCCCTGCCAGGCTCCGTCTTCTGTTTGGAAAGGTCCAGTGAAGAGCAATTAATCAGACACATAACCAAACCCAAAGAGGACACTGACCTGGATTGAGAAATCTATCTTGATAAAATTCAATTAATAATCAGGATGATTCACTCCAGGACTTCTTTCTCAAAGAAAGAAAAATAGTTTCATAATGTTAAGGGTCTCTAGTCCAAAAAATAGAATATACATGTAAGGATCTCTCAGAACAATTGGGCCCTACTTAATACCTAAGCCACATGAAAGCATGTTTGTTGACTTCCCAGGTGAAATGCGGCACTCTTGCATTTATTTGATTACTTTTGCTATTTTCATATAGTTATTTAGATTCATTGTCCTCTTTTGCAAATCAGCCATATATAGAGATGGTAATAATGCATTTTTCTGGAGCGTGGATGAAACTTCCATCAAAAGGTTAGCTCAAGGATGGGGGTATGGCCCAGTGGTAGAGCTCGTGTCTAACGTGCACGAGGCCCTGGATTCTATCCACAGCACAGAAAAAATACTGGCTCATAGTTTAGACCACATTGTTGCTTCATTTCCCTCAGATCACTGCCTGTCTTATAGTTTTATTTGTGTCGTTTTTGAAGATATCTAAAGTCATTAGAGCCCTAATTTATTTTCATTTATGACTTCACTTATTACTGATCTTTAAGCTTATTACACTCTTTCTCACTTACAAATCATAATCATTTGTGTTTTCTTAGCAATATTTATCAGTTTTATTTATTTATTTTTGCTGGTACATGTTTGTAGTTGAAATGTGCTTTATTCATTACTCATGATTTCAAGGCAGCAATATTTTATGCATTGTGAAACAAATACAAAGTTATTGTTATATTCTGAAACAGTTACTTAAGCACTATGTTATTTTGACTAAGTGTTTTTTCAACAATATAGGGGATGCCCATCAACTGGAAACTGGATAAAGAAGATGTGGTTTTTTTATAAAATGGAGTACTATTCAGCCATAAAGAATGAGAAACTAGAGTCATTTATAGCTAAATGGATGCATATGGAGGCCATACTCTTAAGTGAAATAAATAGGACACACATGTGTAAATACCAAATAGTTTCTCTAGTATGAGAAACTGATAGTGTAAACAAGGGTTAAAATGATTAAAAGGAATAATTGATAATTTGAAATAGGAAAAAAGGTCCAAAGATGAAGGAGTGAAGGGAGGGGAAGGGGAAAGGAAAAGAGGGAAAGGAAAAACTATGAGAAAAGAAAAAAAAATGGAAATGAAATCTATGTAAATAGGGAAGGGTGGAAGGGGTGAAGGATGCACAGGTAATGGGGAAAAAATAAGAACCAAGATGCATCATATTCAGGTACAAACACCCAATGATAAATGTAAATGAATCGTATACCTAAAATGTACCAATAAAAGAACAACAACAATAAAAAGGAATGAAGATGTATTAGTACATGCACCAACTCCTTGCAAGGAATAGAAACTGTGTACTGCAAACATATTCTGACAAAAATAAAATTTAATGATGAGAATGCAAAAAGTGGGGGGAAGATATTAATCGCAATCAGTTAGAAAAAAGAGAAAAAAATAATCTTGTCCAGGAGTTTTCTTTAATTTATGAGCAGCCTCTGTCATGACCAAGTCATTAATCCCTGAATATTTGTCCTTCGTGTGAAGTCGTGCACAGGAATGTGCCTCTTATGTATCCATATCCTGCAGACGAGGATCAGAATAAAATAGGCTCTAGTCCTCTTGGAAGAAGCTCTCTGATTTAAGGGCCACATTGCTCTTCTGGGAGTAGGTTTTTCATAGCTAAGGATATTTTGCATTTTACACAGTGAAGCATTCCTGCTGGTTATGCCTTGACTCATAAGAACATTGAGCATCCAATCAGGCAAAATAAATAGCATTTAGAGGACAAATGCCAGCTACGAATGCCACACTAATGCTAGATTTCAGGCTGCAGCAAAGGGAGGACTGAACAAGAAGACTAACAGATGTTAGTATTGAAAAAGACCAAAGATAAAATCTAGACTTACAACTCCATCTGGAATTTCCCTTGACAAAACTCTATTCAATAACTGTCAACCAGCTGTTCTCCTCCCAAGAGAACTTTCTTTTTCACTTGCAACCCCCTTCACATTGGATTCCATTCCAAGGACACAGAACACTAAAGGCAGGACCTATCATGTGCCCTGCCTACAGTTGTCCAGAAAGATTGCTTTAAATCCTTACCACTTGATACACATTGGGATTTAGAATTTTCCCATCTAAATAGAAAGGAGGTGGGGAGAATGTAAAATGCCTTTTATCGAAGTAATATCTTAGAAATTTCCACAATTTCTGACAGCCTAAAATTGTGAAAATCAGAATACTTTCACAAGATAAATAACAGAAGTGTGCTCTCTGTCCCAGCATCCTTTCCTTGGTTGGTATTTTTAACCTCAATTCTTCAGTATTTCCCTAGGTCTTGTAGCAATTCCAACAAAGCTTATAAGGGAAATGGTCAAATCAAGACTATCTTGTGTTTCTGGAGTCAATTCCTTATAAGTAATTCTACTAGCCAATTCCAATTTAATTATTAGAAAAACTACTTTCTACTAGAGATCTATTCTATTGAACATGAAAACATTGCTGGAGTTCCCAAAATCAGGGACTAGATCACCACATGGACAGACAGCCAATATCCAATATGATACAGAAAAAATGAAAAAACAAAAATGACTCTAAGCAACAGGGATACAAAGAATTGTCTAGGAATGTCTACCTGGCCAACTGGTCAACCAATACTTAACTATGGTAAAAACATTGAGCATTCTTATTACAATAACTTTCTTTGTGAAGGTAGAAAACCTTTTTTCCAGTACGGCTACTTCTGCTTTGCACAAGTCTGTAAGTGAAGAAATGTATCCATAATTTCAAGAGGTGAATGAATAAGTTAAATATGAGAACTTGGTTGAAAAATTAAATGCTTGAGGAGATATGTTTAACCTGATTAAAATATCATGCAATGCATGCATTTATTTAGACATTATATGGTACCCATTAATATGTATAATTTTCTGTTTTTATGTCTAAGTTAAAAATAAATTTTGAAATATATATATCAAAAGAAGAAAGAAAAAAATCATTATTAAAAAGGATAATGGGAGAGCCTTTTAAAAATAATTTCTTACTTTTCCTTTCTCTTTTTCTCTCACTTTCTTCTTTTCTTTCTTCTGACATGCTAGGTAGTGAGTGAACATTCAAGGTGAAGCATCACATTTCTACAGGCACAAAAATATTTGTGGATTCCTTGGTCTATTGGTTTATTTGGTCACAACTATATACTGAGTTTCCAAATATTTCTCGTATGTTTGCCTGGCTTTGTGCCAGTCCTGGGCTTATCTTAGAAGTGTATAACAATGGCATATCTGAAATACACTGTAAAATTAAAAATGGCTGGAGAAGAATCTCTTCTTCCATCTGTTTAGGGCATCTTGGATTTCCTTGTTCCTTAGACTGTAGACCAATGGATTTAATGTGGGAATCATAACAGTGTATAAGACTGATGCCAACTTCTTTTGGCTCAGGGAATCTCCAGAGTTAGGATACATATAAACAAGGATTCCTGAGCCAAAGAGAAGGCTTACCGCTGTCGAGAGAGAAGCACAGCTCTTGAAGGCTTCAGATCTGCCTTGGGCAGAGGTGATGCAACCACAGGAGACCGTGACAACCAAGACGGACAGGAGGCCAAAGATCACTGTGAGCACAGAGGTCATGACTTGGAGGAAAAAGGTGTCAGAGCAGGATAAGATCAGCAGCTGGGGCAAGTCACAGAAGAAATGGTTGATGACGTTTGGCCCACAGAAATGCAGACGCAGCAAGGCACACAGATGGATGACTGAGCCAAAGAATCCCATTGTGCAACATCCAGCCACCATCTGCTCAGAGGACATGATGGCTGGGCAGAGCACAGGGTCACAAATGGCAGCGCAGCGGTCATAAGCCATGGCTGCCAAAAGACAGCACTCCATCAGGCCCAGGCTAGAGAAGAAGTACTGTGCTGTGCACCCCACAAAGGAGATGGACTTAAGCTTCTGGAAGAAGTCTGAGAGCATCTTGAGGGTGATAGTGGAAACCTAGCAGATGTCCAGGAAGGACAGGTTGCTGAGGAAGATGTACGTGGGGGTGTGGAGGTGGGCTTCCACCCTGATGATGGCAATGAGGCCCGCATTCCAGGAGACTGTCGTGAGGTAGACCCCCAGGAATATTGAGAAGAGCTTTGGAAACTCAGAGAGGCCCAAGAGCCTGAATGTTGTAACTGTTGCACTGTTCCTATCCCCAGTCACTGCACTGGTGGTCCTACAAGCTGCAGGGGAACAAGAGAGCAAATCTCTAAGTCAGAAGCTATCCTAGTTTCTGTGGAAAGAGAGTACCTTCAGTCCACACAAAATACATAACCAAGAGGAGTACTGAGCTGCTTTAGAGAAACTTTTTTTTTTGTACTGGGGATCGAACTCAGGACCTTGCACTTTTGAGGCACGCACAGCGCCAATGAGCTAAATCCCCAGGCCTTAGGGAAACTATCCTGACTATAGTGGACCTGAGTGTCAATTCTCCCACATCTAAACAGGATAATGAAACATTTCAGAATTAACCCATCAGGCTTTTATGAGAACAAAAACGTATAAAATCATCTGTAAACCTTTGAAAAAAAAGGAGACTAAATAAATTTTAGGATGCTATTAATGAAATTATATTCCCTTTGTACAATTTAGTGAGTAAGAATTTAGATGCCACACAGCTGTTGTGGGACTGTGGCTCGAATGCCTATGAGCTATATGATCCTGGAAAGTTATGTAACATTTTATACCAGTTATTCTGTCTGAAAAAATAAGGATAGTAGAGCACACCTAATAGTGTTTACTTTACATTAAATTAGTAAAGTACCTGCCATGCACATAGTAAGCATTATATGAAATGGTGTCATTTGGGGAAATCTTTCTAGTAGTTTTGAAGCAATCTTTCAACTTGTGAAAAACTTGTAAATTGAAAAATTTAAAGAATGAAACAGAAAACATCCCCTGACTACTATATCTGGGAGACACAATCCTTTCCCTGGACAGGGCTCTTGTACCCTGACAGGGCAGAGTTGTCTCAGAAATGAGAAGCCACAAGCTTCACAGCAACTGCATTCAGCCTCTCCTAGGCACTGGACTTTGGCCATGAATCCTTCCAGCCTCTGCTGCAAAAGAGATTTTTCCACAGTCCAGCGTGAAGAGAAAAAAGGCAATTCAGAAAGCACTATTTTCAGTGAATATGCTCAAAAGTGACGTGTAAAAGTGAGTGTTCCCAGTTGATTTATTTCTCCATACTACTATGAGCCCCTCAACCAATGAATCAAGTTCCAATATTCCTTTCCAGACTCTTAGAATCACAAGATCTGGATCTTTCAGGGTAATTATTGTCATTTATTATCCAAACTGGAAAATTTAGGGCATGAAAGAGAAGCTACTAATGATATCTAGTAATTATATGTACTAATGGAGTCCGGTGTGATAGTTCAGCACACGCCTACAGTATGCATTGATGAAATCAGAGTAATTAGCATTCTCATTTCTTGTCATTTCTTTAGGTTTATAGTCTTTGAGATCCCTCTTCTAGATCCTTATAAAATAAATAATAGGTTATTATGATCTATAGTCACTTCACTGCTATAGAGGACAAGAACTTATCCCTTCTGTTTTTATACCTGTTATCCAAACTCCCCTAACTCCCCATCCTGTGCCATTTCCCAGGCTGTGGCAATCATTATAGCAGATTAATATAAGCTTTTTAGTTCCCACATAGAAGAGAGAACATGAAGTGTTAGCCTTTCTGGAACTGGCCTTGTTCACTGTCGCCTGGTACCCTCCATTTTACTGGAAATGACAGTATTTCATTTTTCTTTACGGCCATGGACATACAGTTTTCCCAGCACTGTTTGTGGAAGAGGCTGTCTATGTCTCTGGCACCTCTGTAGAGAGAATCAATTCGGGGTAGATGTGTGGATTTATTTCTGGGTCCTCTATTCTGTTCAGTGGTCTCTATGCTTGTTTCTAGGCCAAAACCATGTTGTTTTGATGAATATGGTTCTACATCTTAAAATTAAGTATTAGGATGTCCCCAGCTTTGCTTTCTTTGCTCAACATTGCTTGGCTATTTAGGGTCTTCTTGTGATTTCATATGAATTTTAGAATTGCTTTTTCTATTTCTGTGAAGAATGTTATTGGTATTTTGATGTAAATTGCACTGAATCTGTAGACCACATTGTATAGCATGGACATTTTAAAATATTAATTCTTCCAACTCATGAACATGGGAGATCTTTCCAGATTTTAACATTTTTTTTCTTTCTTTCTTCATTGTTCAAGGTTACTTTGGCTATCTAGAGTATTTTGCGGTACCATATGTATTCGAGGGTTTTTTCTATTACTGTGAAGAATGACATGGGATTGGGATGAGGATTACATAGAATCTGTAGCTTACTACAGGTAGGATGGACATTTTCACACTATCAGTCCTTCCAATACATGGACATAGGGTATCTTCCCATTTATTTGTTTCACTTTCTATTTCTTTCATCAATATTTTACAGCTCAGTATACAAGTCTTACATCTCCTTGGTTTGCTCTTAGGAATGTTTTCAGTGCTATTGCAAATTAGTTTTATTATCTTTTTCAAATTATGTACTGCTAATGTATAGAAATGTTACTGATTTTTATGTTGATTTTGTAACCTACAGCTTTTCTGAATGAATTTACAGGTTCAAACTATTCTTTGGTGGAGTCTTATGGGTTTCTTTTTTTTTTTTTTTTTGGTACTGGGGATCGAACTCGGGTCCTTGCGCTTGTGCTACAGGAGGCTAAAACACTGAGCTAAATCCCCAGCCCCATTAGGGTTTCTAAATATAAGGCCATGACTGTTCTGGTCAGGACTCCCAGTGCTGCATTGTTGCTGTCAATTCAAGGGATTGAACCTTGACCTCACACATGGGAGGCAAGCATTCCACCGCCGGGCTGGACCCCAGCCTGCAAGGATGTGAATTGTGAATTGTACAGGTACGCTTCTGGTGAGAATAGGTTTCCTTGTTTGTTTTTTACCCCAGAGGAAAAGCCTTCAACTTTTCACCATTGATTATGGTGTTAGTTTTGGAGAAACACAGTTTAATGGACTTGAACACACATAGCAAATGATAAACTGTTTCTTACGGCTTCTACCTATAAACGTAGCATGCCTCTCCTGCTCATCGTTGATGTAAAATGATTTTGAGCACTCTCAGAGTGCAATTCCAATTCACAGAAGAGTAGAGGAACAGTAATACAACTTATTGCCATCGATCCTTCTAGTCACACAATATCTGGTTTCTTCCTCTTCCTAGATGACCTCTATAAAGGAGGGAATCCAAACTCTTCCCAGACACAGACGTACGGTCAGGATTCAGGATCGTTGAGGATTTTCTGGCCATCTCATAATACCTATCTGCATCTTCTTCACTTGGACACTTGTGAACTAAAAGATGTGCCCAATGTTCAAAGGTAGAACGTAGATTGGATAATGACAATAAAAATCCTCTTGAGAAAGTGGAAAAAAACCTGAAGATGTGTAGCGCTCAGTGGTTCAGCAATTCCAAGCCCGTCAGGAAGATCTCTGAAGAACCTACACACTGGAAATGTGGATTACTGTGATTAGGGACCATTTTCATTCTCCACAGTCTTATCATTTTCCATGACACTTCTGTATTCTGCACATCCTTTCTTGAACATTTATCCTCCTTGGCTACACCTAAAGAAAAAAAATCTATCTCTTCCTTAGGAGTTAGAACAGCTATTTGAGTCTGCCTCCTACCTGTGAAGATTGCTGGCCAAGAATTCTTTTAAGTCTTAAATAGTGAAAGGCCTCTTTGTTCAGGTTAATATTGCTTTCTTCTATTTATTAAAGTCATCTCCTGTGTTAATAGCCAGATTTACAATTCTTTCACAGATTCCCACCTCTCCTTATACATGGGTGTATATAGCTCTAGCTCTACAGATACCTCAAGCCAATCATGATTCTTTAAGAGAATCCTACTCTAGCTCCCAAAATTTGTCTTCTGTGGACTGTATGGTTGAATTGAAAAGATTAATTGAGCATCACCTTTAAACATTTAGAGGTTTTGCTAATATCTTTGATTCTGTTCTTGTTGTCTTTTTTATTACAATCCCTTTAATTTTTACCTTTTCTGGTTGGACATAAAAGTCAGTTTATTTTTCTATATTTCCAAGTCTGTAATGTATGTCAAAAGAAAATATCTTTCTATATTCTCTTCTATTCTTGCTATTCTAAATTGACTGGTTGTTTTGTGAGTTTCTCTCACTTTTGTAGAACCTCGTTTAAATGCATCAGTCAGAGACCCAGTCATGTTATGAGCATTCTTGTGCCCCTGCCAACGTTACTTACAAATATATTTCTCACAGTTCTCTGGGTAACATCCGGGAGCATGGCCATAGCACCGGCTTGTCTTGGTTTTGTGTCTCAGCCATGCCCTAGTCCTCAGCAGAGCAGAAAACTCCTTCAGAAGATGTGCTTCCAGCCAGGCATTCTCTGAAATGCGTCCTTTGGGTCCAATGAGGAGAAGGAAGAAGCAATTGGCAGACAACAACGTTTTCCATTAATTATTCTCAAGAGTATTGAATGAGGTAAGCAAGCAGGAACCTTCTCAGCAGGTCCTTTTGAATCCTTACATGGGCCCCTTGTGATTTAATTAAGACCCATCATTCACATAATGCTTTCTGTATGAAAACACTGTTCTAAGCATTCTATTCACATTGACTTAATATAGTAGCCTGGGCAACAGACTCTGGTACAATGGTCGAGTCCCCTAGCCCAGTGTCTAGCCCAGGATACTCTCTTGTGTGTAAAGCCTAACCCAATCAAGTTCCAAGTTTTCTTTTCAAACTGGAAGTGGAAATGATCTTTAGAGTTATCAAGACATCTTCAGTTTGGCTTTCATAGTTAAGGTCAAGTTACTCATCATGAAGTTCTTGGAATACAGTGTTACTATAATTTTCTTAGAAAAAAAATAATAATTTTCTTAGTAATGAGCAAATGCTACCATGATTACTTTTCTACCTGTTTTGGTAGGAAATACTTTCACAAGTTTGAACTATTTTCTTTCCTTATTAACATACCATGGACATATTCCAAGTAATTTATAAATGCCTCATTAGCATAATTTTAGAGACTGCATAATACACTATTTTATGGTCATATCATAGTTCACTTAACAGTATCATTCTTGTTTAGCATTTAATTTCATAACCAAATTTTAAAAATTTAAATATTATAAACAGAACTTAGACGTCTCAGTTTCATCAGCTGAGAGATACAATTTCTTCTGATGGCAGTGTCTAAATTTAACAGCCCACTCTCACCCCTCATGACTCTATAAAACCAAATTTTCTCACATTCTCCTCCCAACAGACTGGGAAATTATCTCTGATGAGTCCCAGTAAATGCTGTGTGTTCTATAGGTCACTCCAGGTTGTCATTGCAGTCACAATCAGAAATCAGCTTCTGGATTGCTGCCCTAATTTTAGAAAATCTCTCATCATTTCTTCCTCTTCTACTTTTTCACTCACTTTATCCCGTAGAGATTGCTGATATTAGGTCTGTAATATAATCACCAAGATTTCACTGGAAAGTTTGGCAAGAACCAAAGGTAATGTTCATTTGAAGGGAAACCAACCAGGAGACAGGCTAGTTGAGATGTCCTCTTTCTGCGGGCCATGACCTCCAACAAGGGTCTCCTGGCCTGCAGGCCCTTGCTGGTAGGACAAGCCAGCTTGCTGCCCTCCAGGGTGACTGCCTGGAACGTGATGTCCTGATAAGCCTTTCAGGTCCCAAAAGTCAGCCACACGTGAGGAACCCATTTCACCACCACCTGAAAGCGTCACCTGACTCGGGAAAGCACCTGCTGTGTCCACGTCAGTGAGACCCGGGCTCTAAAGACGGGGTACGCGCAGGCCCCCAAACCAGCTTCTGGGAATGTTTTCTTCCTGGGATGATCCACGTTAGTCAGGGCTCTCCAGATAGACAAAACCAATAGGATATGGAGAAAGAATGAGACCCATCCATAACGAGAGGGGATCCAGGAGGGGATTTGGCTCATGTGGCCGGAGAAGCTGAGAAATCCTGTGCCACAATGACTGTGAGCTGCAGTCAGGGAAGCCAGGAGCATGGGTGCCCAAGTCCATAGCCTCAGACCCAGGCAAGACAAAGGTGTCACCATCAGTCTGAGGACAGAGGCTCCAGGTCCTGGAGGCCAATGGCACCAGCTCTGGGGTCCACAGACCAAAGAACCTAGCGTTCTGAAATCTACTGACAGTGGAAGATGGTATCCCAGCTCCTGGAGAGATGGAGAGAGTATAAGAAAATCAAGAAACAGCATTTTTAGAAGAACTGGTCATTCATAAGCTTAAATAACAAATACTTCCATAAAGTTTCAGCTTATGGCCAGGGCGTCCAAGTCGGTCGGTGGGGATC
Source organism: Heterocephalus glaber (assembly GCF_053883595.1). Taxonomy (NCBI): domain Eukaryota; kingdom Metazoa; phylum Chordata; class Mammalia; order Rodentia; family Bathyergidae; genus Heterocephalus; species Heterocephalus glaber. Next base: position 3,194,775 of record NW_028258480.1, read on the forward strand.
CTGGGCTTCGCTCCTCGCCTCTGGCGGCGCTGCCCCCAGGCGCTTCCTGCCGACCGCGCTGTCCCATGAGTACAAACTGGTGTCGCTGGGCGCCGGCGCAGGCGTGGGAAAGAGCGCTATGACCACGCAGCTCGTCAGCAGTCGGTTCCCGGAAGGCCACGACCCCACCATTGAAGGTGCTTCCAAAACCCGGATCCGTATGGACGAGCCTGCCAGTCTGGACATCTTGGACACAGCTGAACAGGCAGAGTTCACAGCCGGGCGGGATCACTACCTGACGGCAGGAGAACGGTTCTTCATCCGCTACTCTGCCACGGACCGGACCGCCGGAGCTTCCGTCAAGTTTGGGAGTTGAAACCGCTTACTTACCGAGTTCGGCGCCCGGATGACACGGCTGTGGTTCTCGTGGGAAACAAGTCCGACTGGAGACAGCTAAGACAAGTCACCAAGGAAGAAGGGCTAGCCCGAGAAGCCAGCGGTCCCTTTTTCCAGACTTCCGCTGCATACCGCCACTACACTGACGATGTTTTCCATGCTTGTCCGGGAAATCCGTAGGAAAGAAAAGGAGGCAGTACTGGCCATGGAGAAAAACTCTAAACCCAGAAGCAGCGTCTGGAAGAGGCTAAGTCCCCATTCTGGAAGAAGGAGGATTCAGTGACTTGAGGAGGAGCCCGCTTCCCTGCGTGCTGCAGAGCTTGTTCAGGGCGCCCGCAGTAACCTGCAGAAGTGACTGTGGGGCCTGCTCATTCTCCTGCTAATGACCGTTATCCTAAAAGTACCTGACAAGGGGCACGCGGCTCCGGAGGGTTTCCAGTGATGAGGTATTTAAACTGTTTCTTAGTTGATCCCTGTTTATTAACCAGCGGAGCTCTGTTTGCTTTGCAGTTGTCACATTAGCACTTGATCTGCCACTGTTGGGGTCACGTTGCTGATATTAATCCACGGCAGTCGTTCGCACAGGAGAGCATGCGGCCCTGTGTGTATGAGCAAGTGTACAGTGGGGCCCTGTCCGCCTCCGCCTCAGTTCCTGCTTCCCACACGCCCTGCCTGGAGACACGAGAGTGCCTGGAGAAATCAGTGCTGAAAAGACCAGCACCCAAGCCTAGCAGGCAGCTGAAGGGCTGGCTCCTGCAGACTGGAGCGGGAGGGGAACTGGGGCCCTGCTGGCTGGCGGGGACTTGCAAGGCGTGAGCGGGAGGAGCCTGCTTTGCTGAGAAATGCACACTTGCCCAGGCGGGTGAGAGCTGCAGTGACGCTCTCCCCGGAGGCTTTTTAAGGATTTGCCTTTCTTTCCCTTCAAAGGCAAACGCTTGGGAGCCGTTACTGGCTTGCTGACCCGTGTCTGAATCCTAAGCTGGGAGAGCCAGTGCCGTGAGCAGGCCTGTGTCCGCAAGGACCCACACTCGGTGCAGACTGCTTCCCCGTGCTCCCTGTCTGTGCTCTTAGAGGAGTTAGGCCTGGCAAGGGCTTTTTAGGGCCCGCGTTTGACTGACTGCATCTTCCGTACAGAGGAGACACCAGGAGCTTGAATATGTTACAGATGTGCCTCCTTGACCTCCAGAGTCCTTAGGCTCAGGGTTCCAAGGGAGCAGTGGCCAGGTGGCGTGCGTCTGTAATCAGCACTGGGGAGGCTGAGGCAGGAGGGTGGCCTCGAGTTCAAGGCCACCCTGAAGAACATGGTGAGACCCTGTCTCAAAAAACCAAAAAAGAAAAGAAACCCTGTGGCTTTTCAGTTCATTGGGTCAGTCTGGAAGCTTTAATGTCCACGTGTAGTTTGTAACCTGCAGATTGCCTTCGAAGGACCTTACAGCGTTCACCTCAGGGTTGCGTGGCCTTGACAAAGTTCAGACCAAGAGAAAACCGCTTGGCTGTGTGTGCGTGTTGCAAAACCGTAGTCCTAGGAAGGAACAGCTTTAACTCGGTGGCGAGCGCTCTGCGATCTACGCCTGTGCTCACCGAAGGGCAAGGGCGGCACCTCCCCTGGAGTAGCAGTGTCACTGGAGCAGCTTCATCTCCACTCGACTCTCAGGCGACCTGCTGTGGCACCCCTGGAAAAGACCCCGGCCCAAGTTGCTCTTCTCCACTGCTATTAAAGGCAGGAGGACAGGGTTATTGTGGGGGTTTATAGATCGGTGGTCTAGGGTCCAGATGTAAAGAAAAGTGACCGCTAGAACATTTTTAGCTCTGAGTAGTGGTCCCTTGTGAAACCCTGAGACACTCTGTAGTGGATCAGCCCTGTTTCTGGTGCTCAACCCATCCAGAAGTGAGAGCCATGAGCTGAGTCCGCGGGTCTCAGGAACCACAGTACGGGGAGCGGGAGGCAGAAAAGAAACGCAGCACGGCTCCACTGTGATATTGCACCTCGTGTAAACTGGTTCAGGCCCTTCACGTTCAGCACCTCAGCTTCTCATTACCGATGACCTAGGGAATTGCCATTAGCACCCAACGAGGAAGTGTCACTGTATAATTCTCGAAGGTCATCAAGGCAGCAGAGGACATTGCCAGCCCGAAGGGTCTGTAAGAAGTGAACGTGCACTGCGTATAGAGCCACCAGGCAGGGACTTTGGGGCAGTCTCTGTCACGTGTTTGCCCCTTGGATGAACCAGTCCCTTGGATGGTGCTGAGGAGGACTGCTAGACGGTGCCAGGGTACAACGTGTAAGTCACAGCTTTATTCTGAGCATAGGCAATTTATGAGCTCTAATCCACTTTATCCAGTCTGAGGGCATTCAAATTAATTACCACCTGGCACTTCAAAGAGAGACATCCAGGAAGGAGTTGAAAGGCACTGGAACTATTCGTGTCCATACCAGATCTGTAAGACAAGATTATTCAAAAACCAAGCTGGGCCTGGGGATCCACTCCTGTAATCCTCGCTTCTGGGAGGCTGAGGCAGGAGTATCAGGAGTTCAAGGCCAGCCTAGACTAAACACCAAAGCAAAACATTGAAAAGCTAGTGTCTAGAATTAGCTGTTCAGAATTCAGAAGGGGACATTTGTTTTAACTTTGTGATGTATTAGCAAAAATGGGCCCTACTGTGATGTCTGGGAAGAAGGGAGACATTTTTCCCTTATGCAGTTGTATATGAAGACAGTTTGTATGACACAATACAAAACTTTTAAACAAACAAACAAAAAGTTTCAGCTCATGGACAAGTTTCTGAGAGCATGGTGGGTTATGTGGTCACAAAAAACAGGAATCTAATTCAAATTTTTCTCACTCCTCTGCCAATGAGAAGATAAATTTCTTAAGATAGAGAAATTGGCAAGAAAGCACAAACCTAAGAGGGTAAAGGATGGGCATTTTCCCAGGAGGGATCATGCAAACCCTGGGTGTTAATTAGCCACCATTTGAAGGGGAAGGGAAAGGAAGTGTCTGAGGTTGGATGAGAGACACTCCATGACACTGAAACAAGTATGCTCAAAGGATGACATTCTCAGGGACAAAATAGAAAAAAACCTTGCCATAAAACAGGACGATGACATGCACAACCTCTACAGCCTTTGTACTAGAGCTTAACAAAGTATTGAGAATTTCCTCTGATAATTCCTAACTGGAAACATCTACCTTTTAGTTACATAGCATAAATCCTATCATATTGTTGAGGCCCCAGATAAAAACAAGTCAAATTATTTTAAAGAATTTTGGACTGGTACTGGCCCCAAGGTAATTGGCAGAATTAATATAAATTACTTCTGGAAGAACACACTCGAGTGAGCACAAGCTTCACTGATTCCTGAACCTGAAGCTCATGAGAACATGAACTTCTGTTTAGAATTCATTCAAAACATAAATAAATATGGCATCTTGAACAAGAGGCAGTGATATCAGCAAACTGTAGAAATCAGACATGCAAAACTAAGTTTAAATTATTAGCTAATGATAATTTAAGTAAGTATAATGCATTTAAAGAAAGTATGCCACTGAAAGTAGGGTGAAACAACGTGGGCCTCAAAAATGACTATTGGAAAAAGAAAATAATGTTACCTTTAGAAGTGAAAAAAAATGATGACTAATCTGAGGCAAAACAGCCAGTTACCATGGCTTGTCATTGTATGCAAGAGAGCTATAAAAATTAAACAGAACACAGTAGAGAAATGCAAAGAATGGGCTTTTCAGTGACATGGAAGATAAAGCAAAAACTTGCAATAAAGATTTAATTGGGGTTCCGGAGATGCATAATAGAAATACAGCGACAGGGCCAGGGATTTAGCTCAGTGGTTTTGCTGCCCACTGCTCAAGCACAAGGACCTGAGTTCAATCCCTGGTACCAAAAAAAAAAAGGGGGACAATTTTTAGAATGCTAATGGTTTGCTAACAGTACACCAGGCCTACCTACAGGCCATGACAGCAGCTGCATCCTGAGGGCAGCATGCAGAGCCTGAGGTAAAGATATTCTTTTGGTCACTCACCACTTGGCCTGAACCCTTGGTGTTTTCCATCCCTGGCCAGGTTCCAATGTGAAAAAGAGAAAACTTCCCAAAATTCTGCCCCTTTCCTACTTTCCACATATTTGCCTAATATATTAACTCAATGCATGAGTTCAAGTCATTCACATTTGTACAAGATGTCTTTAGCTCGGACACCAAGGGTAGACTTGCAGGTAATGGAGAATTCAATGCAACTGTATTCAAAGGTGGTGAGTTTAGCAGTTTCCTGAGTAGGGGGTCAACCATTCCCAAGAGATTTTTTTTTTTTGGTACCGGGGATCGAACTTGGGTCCTTGTGCTTGCTCAGCAGGCAGCCAAGAGATTTTTTTAAAGTGTACCAACTCAAAGATCAAGAATCATTGATCTAGACAATGTAACTCACAAATATCTCTGATTTGAGAAAAGAAAAGTGTTACTTATAAAGAAAGGGGCACAATTACTCATTCCTCATCTTTTCTAATATCTCAGCAGCTGTCCTAGACCAGGGGCGGCAAACCTGTGGCACACGTGCCAGCTGGCTATTTGTTATCACTGAAAGCTCTAGAGCTTCACCATCCCTGTCCTAGAGTCACTAAGTTAGTTCAGTTACATCCATGAGCAACCTGCTTCATAGAATTTCTACCATCATTCTGCTACACTATTCCGGCATCTCTTCAACATCATGAAAGCAGACAGGCAGTTGCAGAACCGTCAATATTTTTTACATATAGATTAATTCTCAAGAGACTGTAATGGGCGCCTATCCTGGATCCTCAATTTGTATGTGAGGCCAAGCATAATTCAGGAGCTTCTCCAAACATTGAGTGACTAGCAGAGCCATCCCTGAGCAGAATCACACTATTTGACCATGTAGAGAGATGATAATGTTTTCCTAACTTGGTCTATTGACAAAGACTTGTATATTTGTAGAACCTGGAATGCAATAGAAGATACCATACAAATGATGCCCTTTTAATGTCCTTTGTTCCCAAAGGCAAAATAATAATCTTTATCCCAGAAAATTTTTCAGTGACAGTTGAAAGTTGAAAGAAGCAGATGAACTCAACATTGATGATTCAAGTTCTCAACTATACCCAGATGATGGCTTAAAAAAGAAAGAATGAAGAGTTTTCCCTTCCCTTCTTGGGGAATAAAATCAGTTTCTTCTCACACATATTTCTCGGCAGTTGACACCGAGTGGCTCTAAGGCAGATGAAAGCTACACCACTGTAGTTTTCTATCTGTAGCCCTATCTGTCCTCCTCGACTCTCGGATCAAAGAGAGCTACAGCTCTTCCCAGTCTTCCTAGGGGTTGGTCCTGTGATCTGCCCTGGAACCTGGGTCTCATCATCCTCGTTGGCATGGATACCTACCTGCACACACCTATGTAACTCTTTTCTCAGCTTCCTGTTGTCTGTAGACATCAACCCAAGGATGCTTTCAGACTTCTTACCAGACTAAAAAAAAAAGATTTCTCCTATTGCCTGTCACTCAGTATTTTAAGGTGGCCCAGAAGGGCATGTGTGAGTGCTACCACTTTGCCACCATGGTTAAACTGTTATTTTAGTATAAAAATACCACGGATTTTTGGGGCCGGGGATTTAGCTCAGTGGTTCCAGCACCTGCCTCACAAGCACAAGGTCCTGAGTTCAATCCCTGGTACCAAAAAAATACTACTGAGTTTTGTATGTTGATTTTGTACCCTGCAGCTTCACTGAATTCACTTATTGGTTCTAAGAGTCATTTTGTAAAATCTTTATCATTTTCAATATAGAGGATCATAGCATCTGCAAATAGAGATATTTCACTTCTTTCTTTTCAATTCAGATGCTTGTTGATTATTTTTCTTGTCTGATCGCTCTTGCAAGTATTTCCAGTATTGTTTGAATAGAAGAGGTAAGTGTGGTATCTGCTTTGTACTGGCTCTTAGTGGAGAAGCTTTCAAGTCATCATCACTGACTTTGATATTAGCTGTGTCGTTTTCACACACCTAAGAGTTTTTATCAAGAAAGCATGTTGCAGGGCCAGGGATTTAGCTCAGTGGTTCAGGAGCCTGCCTTGCAAGCACAAGGTCCTGAGTTCGATCCCCGGTGCCAAAAAAAAAAAACAAAGAACAAACAAACAAACAAAAAGCATGTTGTTCTTTCTGCATCAACTGAGATGATTCTATTGTTTTTATCTTTCATTCTGACAACACGATGCATCACACTGATTAATTTGCATGTGCTAAACTAGCCTATGGTGCAGGGAATGAATCTCACGTGGTTACAATGCATGATATTTTGGATGTGATGTTGAATTTAATTTTCTAATATCTTACTGGGGATTTTGACATCAATGTTCAACAAAGATATTGACTTGTTTTCTATAATTGTGGGCTGGGGATTTAACTCAGTGGTTCTGTCACCTGCCTTGCAAGTGCAAGGTACTGAGTTCAATCCCCAGTACCAAAAAAAGAATACAATGTTTTCTATTGTGGTGTGTTTGCCTGGCTTAGATTTCAAGGAGCCGCTGGCCTGATAGTGTATGTTTAGCATGTTAGCTCTAGCCTTATTGTCTTTGGAAGACATTGAGAAGTACTGGTGATAATTCTGTATTGACTATTTTGTAGAATTCAGGTGGGAAACTATTCTGTGCCTGGAATTTATTTGTTGTAAGGCTTTTAATTACAATTGTAGTTTCTACTTATTATTGGGTCTGTTCAAGCTTTCTATTTCTTCCTGGCTCAATTTTCACAGATATTGTCGGTAAATTTTTTCCTTCTCCAAACTGTAACTGTTCACAGTAGAGCAATACTGCTTTTTTTATTTGAGTCATCTGTTGTAACACTTGCACTTTTATTTCTGATTTATTTGAGTGTTCTCTTTTTTCCTTAGTCTCACTGGGGATTTGTTGCTATATTTTTATTTTTTCAAAGCACCAGCTCTTGGTTTTATTGATTTTCATGTGGTTTTTCTGTTTTCTATTTACTTGATTTATTTCTGGTCTAAACTTTATTATTTCCTCCCTCTGTTAACTTTGGATTTAGTTTGTTCTTTTTCTAGTTTTTTGAAGTATAATGTGAAGTTATTTACTTGGCATCTTTTGTCTTTTTAAATAAAGGTAAGCATTAGTTTTTTTATTTTTTTAGTACATGTTTGCAGTTCATGATGTTTACGTTCATCTTCGGGAGTGGGTGCATGTACATAACACATCTTGATTCTCTTTTTTTTCCTTCCCCCCTCACCCACCTCCCTCCCTACCTCTCTAGATCCCTTTTCCTCATTTACATTCTTATTGTTATTATTAGTTTTTTAAGGGGTGAGGGACTGGATGTAGTACACAAGGCCACATCTCCATTACTCACTGAGACACACTCAAAGGCATGATCCACCCATCCTGTGGGTGGACCCCAAAGCCAATGAAATTGACCCTTAACCCTAACCACCACAAGTATGTAACCATTTTAGCATTGTAAGTATCTCGTAATACCATGCTCTGTTTTTAAATGTATGAAATATTATTTTTAATTAGAAGGTATTCCATTCAAATGATTAAATTATTTCAATCTTTGCAGAGGGAACATATAAGTCCAAACCTAAATACAAAAGTTAGATCATTAACTAGTTGCCCCACACACAGATACACCATTTTCATCCTATGTGTTTGGCTGAAGAGATAAAACCAAGAATGGGAAAAAAGAAAAAAAAAACAGAATGGGACCTTCTCCCAAATATCTCTGTGATAGCAGTAACCAGAGGACAGGTGAGCTCCCTCCATTCTGTCCTCTCAGAAAAGCCACAACTTTTGTGAGAATGACCGTAGGTAGATATTTGTATTAATGACTTTTAACAAAGGATTCAAAATGCAGAAAATATGTTGTGAAGATCTCCAATTCAGGGCATGTAAATTATATGTGCCACTAATCAATAGAAGGCATAGTGCATACCCTGAGAAAGATCTATCTCCCTACTTCTTACTTTCTATGCTTTAGTATAGCTACTAGCCCTGTTTCATAGGTGAGAATTCTGCAGCTTGGAGAGGGTCGTTTGCACAAGATCACCCAACCAGCAAGTTGCAGAATCAGAATACACGCCAAAACATAGGAAGCCATCACCCCACCATCATAAGCAAGCTACGTTGTGATTTGTTGTGAATTATTAGTATTTGCATCTTCCTCCATGCCTTGATTTCCTCACTTGTGTGTAGAAAACAGCACCGTGACTGATGGACCAGACTACTGTGATGATTGTGCACCTCACAAACACATGTCAGGCTTTTGAGGAAATATAAAGTGAAAATGGCTTGGTAGGAGGGAAGTGTATGTAATATATTGTTACAAAGCTATGTCATCAACTTTCTGTGACATTTTGGGAAAATCCCTCAGTATCTCTGACCTCAGGTTCTACACCTGGAAATGGAGAGTTGTAGACGATAAAATTGCTTTGTTCTTTGCAGCTCAAATGACTCCAAAGTCAGTGAAGTTACAGTCTTGAGATAATGATAGGACCATAGGGAAGTTGGGAATGGATGCATGGCAAACCGGGGCATGAAATCAGCAGGGGCAGGCTCCATGACAACCGTGACACCAGAGAGCAGGCACCGCAGAGTAATCAGTCCTTCCCCTTTCACCTTTGCTCTCGCTAGCACATTTAAGAGATCTCCCCCTTCCGTCATTTCTCTTGCCAGGAGTCGCCAGCTTGGCTCCAAACCCACCCATCGAAGAGTGCAATTGCTTCCACTTGGAAAATTCCTTTGGAAAATTCCTTTGGAAAAGAGATCAGCGGTTTCAATTTTTGGCAAGAACTCTGGCTTTTTGTAGGATCTGGGTCCAGGTCAGTGCATAAACTTGGGGAGTGGGTGCTACCTCAAGACCCAAGGACCCCTGTGAAAACTGTTGATGGAATCGGTCTTTCAGCTCTCCTTTTTTCTAACTCCCCTCCTTTCGCTTCTACATCCTGCTCTTAAGGCCCTTACTCTATTTCTGCTCCTTACCCAGAGGTACAAGCAACAAAGTCAAAGGTACAAGATCAGGTGTCAAATTCTTATGAATGCAACTTCAAGCTCTGTTACTTTCTAGTTTTTTAACTTGTGAAATGAGAATAAGAGAAATATCTAAAACCAAATGAGACAAATGTCCATGGAGCTTGACCGATTTTTAAGGTCAGGAATTGAGAATTGAATCAATAATAATTTCTGAGCTTCAGAGGAACTGAGTTTCGGAGATCTTAAGATCAAAACATTCTTGTTGCTGGGCATACGCCTGTAATCCCAGCACTCGGGAGGCGGAGGCAGGAGGATTGCTGTGAGTTTGAGGCCAACCTGGGCTACATAGTGAGTCCAAGACCGGCCTGGACTACATAGCAAGACGCTGTCTGAAAAAAAAACCACCAAAGCATGCGTGTCTATTTTTCTCAATTTCTCCATCTCCAGAACTCCCTTAGGTTAATTTTTTTCCCTTCAGAATTTTATTTTTAAAATAAGAACAATTCAGAATTCAATTCCATGTAACTGATTCATGACTTCTGAGCAGTAAGAGACAAATGAACTCTTCCTGATAAGATAGGGTACTCTTGTACAATTCTATCAGGTCTTTAGAAATCCTCAAACAGCTCTCCAGTGTCATTTTGGTGGCCCTGGGTCTAGAGACACCAGGCTGGCCACAGAGGAGCCAGAGATTCTCTGAACAGGTGCTGCAAGCATTGGTCCACTGCCCACTTTCACCTCCTTTACATTTTTTTCTCATTCAGCAACATTCTCCACTTTAACTGTGTGGTTCACTGCGCACATTCACAAACTGATCTTAAGTAAGCAAAACTGGAAATGTTTCTTAATTTACCATATTTGCCTAGTGAAATCACCAATCAATGTTGTATTACCCAAGTTTTCATTTCTAAATTGCCTTTGGAAATGATAGACAAATGCAAAAGATGTATCCAAATAAATTTGTTAGTCACAAATTTTCCCTTTTTCTCTGGCATACCAAATTACATCAAAAAATTGGGGGGATAAATTTCATCATGAATGAGAAAAACAACCTAAAACCCCTTTTTGGAGAACAGCGGGAGATACAGAATACACTGGTATGGCTGCCTGTGTCACTAAAAGGTAACAAAAAAGCAAGATAGTTTAGTGCAGCTGATAGATCAGGAGTTTGACTTATTCTGACTGAATCGACCAGTTCCTTTTTGTTTGAGGATGTGGTCTGTGAAATTTATAAATTCAAAATATTTTCTATTAAATCTAACTCATCTTAGATAAAATACCTGAGAAACTACATAGGCAACAATATCCTAAGGATAAACAGAAAGACTTCCAAGTTCATAAAATCATAATGGAGACTGAACAAAAGCAAGATTCTCATTTCACATCCAAAGCTGGGTGGAAGACCCAGTTACCAAGGCACTTGACATTCATTCATTGAGCTATGCAGTGTCGGCGCACACAACTCTTGGCTCTGAGCAGTGACCCAGCTCTGGTCCGTTCCATGTCCACCAGTGCCATCACAGTGAGGGTACTTGTGAGGAAACATAAAAGTGGCCATGAGCATTTGTATCTAATTGTGTGACAGACAGCACAATGGAACAAGATAGAAATGGATATGATGACTTCACAATATGTCTTGAGTCTAAAGTTAGAGACCACTTAAAGAAGTAATTTTATCAAGAGCTCCTTGGTGGTAGAGTGCTTGCTTCGCATGCCCAGAGCCCTGGGTTTGAACCCGAGCCCACAACATAAGAGTTTTCTGATACTAGCTCTTCCCTTTTCCTCTAACACAGAGACAAGTTTTGATACCATTATTGAGCTCTTGCAGTTTTAATCCCTTCATATTGTTTAGTCTCTGCAACAACCTACGAGGTGCTACTAACTCCATGCGGATGAGGCAACTGAGGCATAGGGAGGATAATAACCTGCTAATGGTCATACGGCCACGAAGCGGAAGTCAGAAAAGCTCTCGCTCTCCCCTCTCTCTCTGTTCCCCTTCTCTCTTCCCTCCCCCTCCTTTTAAGAATTTATGTATCTAAATGACTATTAAAATTATAAGTATAGGCAGTATACAAAATGAAGAAAATACAGTTAAGTCTGCAGAAGAAAATCAAAATTGTACACCCCTTTATATGGGGAGAGAGAGAGAGCGAGAGGACGGGAAAGAGAGAACATGCATGAGAGATTATACAAACCAAAATCTTTGCCAGAAAAGTGGAAATATTTGGGGATTCATCTATGATATGAGGGCCTGCTCCTCATTGATTTAGACTCGCACATTCAAAGTACTACTTTAATGCCTTTTTAGAAGTTGTGACTCTTTGCCCCAGTGCATAATTGTATTGTAACTGTAGGATTTTCTACCATATGCAAAGTTCAAGTAGTTACATCATATTTTTTCATTCATATTTTCTGTTTTGGTGTCATGTTTCAGAAATGTCTTTACCATCCTAAAACTATATAAATACAGATCTATTTCTTTGTCTAATTCTTCTTCTCCACAGTAACTCAGGTCTCAGAGACCATTAGCAGAAGGGTTTATATTTTCCCTATTAATTTATAGTACTAAATTCATCACATATAATGTTATAGCACATATTTCAATTTATTTCTGAGATATCTATCTGTTTTTTAATACTTGTCTGTTACTATAATAATGAATTTTCAATGTTTATAATGCTGTTTAATATTTCAAAGTTCACATCATTTTTAATTCTTTTTATTTATCAATTGAAAAGTATACACATAAGGTAAAAATATAACAAATATGAGGTAAACATAAAAGCATATTATGTTTGAGACTTTGCCTCATGGGAAAGACATCTCTGGAAGGGCATTTCCTAAGTGACGGGCAAGGATCCACAGAGATGACTAGATAGGGTTTAAGAATGGCACCTTTGAAATATTGGTGGTCCCAGCATCTGGTTATCCACCCGAAGGCCTGCATTTTAGCTTTTCTTGACATGTACTTAATCTGGCAGTCTGAACCCTTTTCCCCAACTGAACTCTGACTTTCATGCTCTGAGAAAATATCCCACAGGACTGGGCCCTCCTCAACTGTCTATCTTCCTTCTAATCTACGAAAATTTCTGCAGTGGCTATCTTATGTCAAATACAGTAAAAATTTATTGTACCTAGTTTCTATTAAATGTTAAAGAAAACATGAAAAAAATAAGATAGAGAAATAGGAATAATTTCCCAAATTACATGTTCCATGGTTTCAAAACTATTTCAATATATATGCTAATTCATTTCATTTATATTGCTAGGTTCATTGAAAGGAAAGCTTTGTGCATTATCTATTTTTTTCTTTTTTGTAAGAGTCTTTTTTGTCTATGGCTTGTACTCTAACATTTTGGCCATTCTTTTAAGATTATGGTACACAGTGTATTAATTAATGTTATTCTTTAATGTGTCATAAAATTTTGCTTTATTTTTTCATAGAAGAGTGTTTTCAAAATTTTTTCTTTATTAACACCAACTTGTATACATTGAAATAAAAATTTAAAAGCTTATTAAATAGAAAATTATGCAAACAGATACATTAGTCTAGCATTGATTCAATAAAACATGCTGAAACTATATTTATCTGACACTGTTTGATTTATACTTCAAAGTAAACAAGGGCTACAATGATCATATGATGATATAAAAGTCAGTTCTCTAACAATAACTCATAGTTCTTAACATGTATTTCACTAAACAAAGCACCTAACTACATAAAGCAGATACATGAAATTGAAGAGAAAATCATGGGTCCACAAACATTACTGAAAATTTCAAAACACCTCCCTTAGTAATTGACAGCTTAAAAAGGTAGAAAACTCTGTAATGGAAGAGTTAAAATCAGCAACGTCCTACCTCAAGTGAAGTATTACACTACATACAATAACTGCAGAGTGCACAGTGTTCTCAGAATCATGAGAAACATTCTCCCACATAGACCTTGTTCACAGCAGCAGTTAAGACCTTCACATATCCAAAGAAATGGAAATCCTTCAAAGTGAGCTCTCATACCGTATTAAAGTGAAACCAGAAACCAACAGCAGAAACAGAATACAACACTTTTTCTCTTTTTTCTATTTTGTCTTTTCTTTTGTATTTTATTTATATATTAAGTTCTTCATATAAGATAAACCATGTGGTCTTTAAGCTTGTGTATCTGATTTACTTCACTTAACCTTATGATCTCAAGGCACATCCATTTTCCTACAAATAATTCAAGTGTATCCTTCTCTGTGTCAGTCTAGCACTCTATTGTGTATAAATACCATGTTTTCTTTATCCATTCATCTGTTGATGGATATATATGATTTAGCTTTTATGGATTTTGCTGTTATAAACATGGATACGCATACCTCACTGTGGTATGCTTTTAACTCTTTTGGGAAGATACCTAAAAGGGGAATAGCTGGACCAAATGCAATTTCTATTTTTAGTTTTTGGAAGAATCTTTAAACTGATTTCCATAGTAGTATTATCAGTTTACACTACCACCAATAATGGACAGGGTTTCTTTTCTCCACAGCCTTGCCAGCATTTGTTATGGGTTGATTTCTTAATGGTAGCCATTCTTTCTGGGGTGAGATGGAATTTTAATTTGCATTTCTCGAAAGGACAGTAATGATGAACATTTTTTCATGTATTTATTGACTGTATTTCTTCATCTGAGAAGTGTCTATTCATTTCAGACATCCATTTTTTATTACATGTTTAAATTTGGGGGGCTAAATTTTTTTGAGTTCTTTGTATATTCTAGATATTAGTCCTTTATCTAAGGAGCAGCTGGAAAATTTTTTCCCATTCTGTGGGTTGTCTCTTCATTCTGTTGGTGGTTTCCTTTGATGTGCAAAAGACTTTAATTTAGTGTTATCCTTTTGTTGATTCTTGATATTATTTCTTGTGTAACCAGGGTTTTGTTTCATGTTTGCCTACATCTATGACCTCAAGAGTTTTACCTATTTTGTCTTCCAGCAGATTAAGTGTTTCTGTTCTGATATTTAGATCTTTGATCCATTTTGATTTCAGTTCAGTGCCTGGTGAGAGGTATGGGTCTAAGTTCAACCATGTGAAAAGCCAGTTTTCCCAGCACCATTTGTTAAAGAGGCTGCCTTTCCTCCAGCAAAGGGATTTGGCCCCTTTGTCAAAGATAGTGCAGCTGAGTGTGCCTGGATTTGTTTTTGTATCTTCTGTTCTGTTCTACTGATCCACAAGTCTGGATTTTTTTTTGTCAATACCATGCTGTTTTTATCACTGTAGCTTTGTGGTATAACTTAAAGTCCGGGATTGTGATGCCTTCTGCTTTGCCCTTGTTGCCCAGAATTATTTTTGCTATTCTAGATCTCTCCTGGTTCCATATGAATTTTAGGATTGATTTCTCCAATTCCATAAGAAATGTTATCGGTATTTTTATTGGGATTGCATTAAATCTATATAAAAGACTGGAAGTATGGCCATTTTTATTATATTGGTTCTGCCTATCCAGGAACAAGGGATATATTTGCATTCTCTGATATCCTCTTCCATCTCCTTTTTTGGAGTACTATAGTTTTTATTGTCAAGGTCTTTCCACATCATTTTTAATTAGTCTTTTTTTATAAAATATTTTATTGCAATCATGGGTGGATTATTTCCTCTCAAAGAAGGACAATTTTGAAATGGGTGCAGCCATAGGTGTTATCTACTATAAAGTTGTTACTGAGCTCTAACTGTCTGATATCTACCAGGAAAAAAAGCAAGAATGAAGGAAAGAAAAGAAACAAAAGAGAAGAAAAATTAGATCCCTGTAGTGTTTAGAAATGGACTTACTTTGATTATGTCTCTACATCAAGTCCCATCATAACGTGATACTGGCTGCCCCTTGACTGTGTGTACCCCAAATCAAGCAAATTAAAGAGAAAGTGGTTTGTCTTCATAGCCCTTGTTGGGCTGACCTGCACGCACACTGGATGTGAATCCACTCCTGCCTAGCGAGCGGTAAGAATGTGTGACCATCCTTAGAGCTGATGATGGAAATCTCAGGAATATGGTTAAGACAAGCAACTCTACCCATTCTGGCATTCCCAACCACAGCCAGCTGTTGTGTTTGATTGTTTATAATCATCAATCAAGGATACTAACATCTACTGAACAATTGCTCCATGCCTGATCAGGTACTGAGTATTTGCATGAATTTCCAGTTATTACCCTCTGAGGACACTGACAGTTTTAGGGCTCTTATTTTCCTTGCTGCATTATGAGTAAATCATGTTTACTTTGTTAAAGCCACTCAGACTAGTTGATAGAACAAGATGTTTAAGAAATAAAATTTCAAAATGTGAACCCTTAACTACATTAACACTGCTCCCCCAAAACCAAAATACCCTAAAATCCAGAGAATTCTTGAGATTGAAGGGAAGCTGTACATCCTTTCCTTTTTAATATAATTTCATTGGTACATTTTAGGTATACAATATAATGACATTCATCATTGGAAATTTGCACCTTTACATAATCTCTCTTGGTTCTTATTTTTCCCCCTTCCCCTGCCCTCCCTTCAACCCCTCCATCCCTCCCTATTTACAAAGACTTTGTTTCCATTTTTTCATTTTTTCATATTAATTCCATTCCCTTCTTTTCTTTCCCCTACCCCTCCCACTTCCCCTTCCCCTTTGCCCCTTTTCTTCCTATTTCACATTATCTATTATACCTTTTTGCCCTTATGTCCACTTTCAGTTTCTCACACCAGAGAAACTATGCAGTATTTACACTTGTGTTCTATTTATTTCCCTTAAGAGCATGGTCTAAATGTGCATCAATTTAGCAATAAATGTCTCTAATTTCTCATTTTTTATGGCTGACTAGTACTCCATTTTATTTTTTTTAAACCCACATTTTCTTTATCCAGTCTCCAGTTGATGGGCAATTGGTTTGTTTCTAAGTTTTAGCATTACAAACTGTGCTGCTATGAACATGGGAGCACATATATCACTGTGGTATAATTCTTTTAATTCTTTGGGGAAGATACCCAGCAGTGGAATAGCTGGGTCAAATGGGACCTCCAGCCCTAGTTCTTTGAGGTATCTCTATACTGATTTCCACAGTGGTTGCACCAGTCTACACTCTCACCAACAGTGGAGCAGAATTCCTCTTTACCCACAGCTCCACCAGCGTTTGTTACTGGTTGATTTCATGACAGTGGCCATTCTTTCTGCAGTGAGGTGAAAGCTCAGTGTTGTTTTCATTTGCATCTCTCGAATGACCAGTGATGTTGAACATTTTTTCACATGTTTATTTGCTATTTCTACTTCTTTGTCTGAGAAATGTTTATTCATTTCAGATGCCCATTTTTGGATTGGGTCTTTAAATTTGGAAGGTCTGATCTTTTTAAGTTCTTTATATATTCTAAATAGTAGACCTTTGTCTGAGGAATAGTGAGTGAAAATTTTTTCCAACATTGTGGGTTGTTTCTTCACACTGCTGGTGGTTTATCTCACTGTGCAGAAGCTTTTTAGTAAGAAGAGATCTCACTTGTTGATTGTTTGTGCTAGTTCACGGGAAACTGAGGTTTTGTTCATAAAATCTTTTCCTACACCAATGTGTTCAAGAGTTCTACCTAACCTCTGTTCCAGAAGCTGTACATTCTTTAGATGAAGGCTTCCCTAGGGACACTTTTTCCATAACTTCAGGGATATACATTTTTTGACCAACAATATAGGTCAGAATTACAAATTATGTTCCAGGCTAATTTGCAGAAGTTGTATGAAATACATCTCCTGAAAGTTTCATAAAATATTAACCATGTAAGTAATTTTCTTTAGTACAAAAGAAGAAAATAGTAACTACTATGAACAAGCCAGAACAGAAACTATTTCAAATTAATTTTTGAAAGAAGTCACCTGTGTATTCATGATTGCAAAACAAGTTATATAATGAATTATCAGAAGTCTTCTGAGAAATGTTTTGGTTCAATCAATATTATCTACTTCAATTTGATAACCTTAGCATTTCTAAGGTATTTTAAATTCACGAGTCAACTTAGTTCATAATTCTCACAGACTTCTTGAATGAGTTGACAACCTGCAGCACGAGGTGAGTTCTTGAAAATTTGAAAAGTAGGGTCTTTCCACAGAAGGACAGAGACATGTTTCTTTCTTTCCAGTAGTCACTGGGGGAAAAGTTGGATATATAAAAACTGGTAATGATACAATTTCACCTGAGTCAACAGTGTCCTCACTTTTTTTCCTGATATTAGGAGCACTGAGGCAATGATTATAGAAAGGAATATTACAGAGATCACCCAATTCGTCCTACTGGGATTCTCAGATTTTCCCAGAATCACAGCAGTGCTCTTTGTTATATTCCTGCTCATCTACATCACATGTCTGACCTGGAACCTGTCCCTCCTTGTTTTGATAAGGATGGACTCCCACCTGCACACACCCATGTACTTCTTCCTCAGCAACCTGTCCTTCATAGATCTCTGCTACGTCAGCTCCACGGTCCCCAAGATGCTCTCCAACTTCTTCCAGGAGCAGCAAACTATCACCTTCGTAGGTTGCGTTGTGCAGTACTTTATCTTTTCTACCATGGGGCTGAGTGAATCTTGTCTCATGACAGCCATGGCTTATGACCGGTATGCTGCCGTTTGCAACCCACTGCTCTATTCCTCAATCATGTCACCCACCCTCTGTGTTCGGATGGTGCTGGGGTCCTACATGGCTGGACTCACAGGTTCTTCATCTCAGATATGTGCTTTGCTTCAGCTCCATTTCTGTGGTCCTAATGTCATCAGGCACTTCTTCTGTGACATGCCCCAGCTGCTAACTCTGTCCTGCACTGACACGTTCTCTGTCCAAGTCCTGACCGCTATACTAACAGTGATCTTTGGAATAGCAAATGCCCTGGTTATCATGGTCTCCTATGGCTATATTGTCACGTCCATCACAAAGGTCACGTCAGATACAGGCAGGTCCAAAGCATTCAATACCTGTGTTTCTCACCTGACAGCTGTCTCCCTCTTCTACACTTCCAGTATCTTTGTCTATTTGAGCTCCAGCTCTGGTGGCTCCTCCAGCTTTGACAGATTTGCATCGGTCTTCTACACGATGGTAATCCCCATGTTGAATCCCCTGATTTACAGCCTTAGGAACAAGGAAATCAAAGATGCCTTCCAGAGGTTGCAGAAGAGGATCACAGTCTACTTCTGAGGTCATTGCTTCTAGGATTTCTGACCAATTTGGCCTGTCAGATTCACCTTAACCCACAATAATGTACCCATTACTGGGACTCTACAAGTTTCATACTTACTTTGGGCAAGAAGATTAATTTGATATAAAACAATATGCCAATATGAACCAAAAGCTAACTGGATGTCAGAGGTAGAAAGTATCTTTAAGTCCTAGAGTCCACTGTTTTCATCTTAATTCATTATTGTATCCTCTCACGTTTGATAAGCCACAAGTTTTAGAAACTTTCACTTCCTTTTGCTTCTGAGATTGAAGTCTTCTCTGTCTTGGCTCTCTGCCCTTAAAGATGCCTGACTGATGTCTCCAGTGTCGAGAAACCTTGTCTTTCAAACGT
The DNA here is from genome assembly GCF_053883595.1 of Heterocephalus glaber. Lineage (NCBI taxonomy): Eukaryota > Metazoa > Chordata > Mammalia > Rodentia > Bathyergidae > Heterocephalus > Heterocephalus glaber. Next base: position 3,213,709 of record NW_028258480.1, read on the forward strand.
TGTCATGCAGCACACTGAAGACGTGGTGGCAGAATTGACCATTCTGTGTTTCTGAGAGGGTGGGCAGAACACACAGTGAGGACCTGTTGTTTGAAAGAAATGGAGCTCTCCAAGGTCCTGGTTGGCACCTCTGCCCCAGTCTCAGGGAAATTAGTGCTAATCACCCAACAAGGCTTCAGTGGTACTTTTATCTCCACCCACTCTAGCTTAAGGAAGGAAGAGGAGGAGGGGAAATGAAAGGGTCCTAAAAAGACTTAGGAAGAGTTATGTACATGTACCAACTCTCAATGATGAATGTAATTATTATGTATCCTGAACAGACACTAATAAAAATGAAAGTTAAAAAAGGAAAGAGAGGACCATTTGAATTATAAGAGGGGTGGCAAGGGTGATATAATTTCATGAAGGCCTTTTTTAAGCATCTGCTCATCTAATTTCTTGCATCTAGAGTCCAGTAGGGATTTATGTTGGGATTTGATACTCAAAGAACACATTATCACCAATATGATATGTGATATTGTAGGAACCTGACCTCTCTTACTGTTCCCTGTAAGATCCAGACAATTTTCCTGTGGTCAACATAGTCACTGACATCTCACTGTCAGATTGAGAGTGAGAAACTGGAGAGGGGAGGCATAGGAAGAGGGAGAAAAGCAGACACTGAGCCTCCAGGGGACCCAGGGCCCTAGGTCTGACCAGGGAGCGGCAGTTCCACCAGGCTGAGGAGTCCCAAGGAGACTCAGGGTCCACCCAAGGGTGTTTTAAACTCAAAAGAGGTATTTCTTTGCATCCACGTTTAGGTCTAAATTTTATACATGTTGATTATCATTTGTACAGCACTTTGCATTTTGTGTAGTGATTTCACATAGCTTTTTTTTCCACATAGGCTGACAGGTGAGAAATATCCCCATTTTACGATAGAACATTTGAGCACATTGGGGCCTGCTGAGCTCTTCAATGGTAGGCAACGATTCCTCAAAAATCTCACAGTATCTGATATGTAGCACATAAATTCTTCTAATTAGTCAAAAAACATTTCTTCTGTTGGTTGTCTACTCTGCCCAAACTTCATACATTTGCTGTTCTCCTTCAAAACTATCTGAAGACACTGTTTACTGTATCTATTTTCTTTTAAATTCCACATGTGCATGAGGACTATAGTTAATATTATATTATACTCAGGATTTTTTGTTAAATAATAATGTAGCTATTCTTGCCACAAACTGGCAACTATGTGAGAAAATGACCATGTTAATTTGCTGTTTTACAGTAATCATTTTAATATAATATGTATCTGATGATATCATATTGTATACATTAAACACATAAAATTTATTACTAAGAGAAGCTATTCATTTTAAAAGATTAAATCATTTTAGAGTTTATCAGGGACAATATATAAGTATTAATCAAATAACAAAAGTTAAATCAATAACAAATTATCCCCAAAAACTCCCTTCTCCCAACAGATAAAATTGGCTTAAGTAGATCACACCAAGAATGGGAACTTGGGCCAGGGATTTAGCTCAGTGGCACCGCGCCTGCCTTGCAAGTGCAAGGTCCTGAGTTCGATCCCTGGTACCAAAAAAAAAAAAGAATAGGAACTTGCCCAAGACATCTCTGTAAGGCTTAGACCTGGCCCTGTCCATCCCTCCAAAACAGACAACAATATTTACACAAATGACCTTAAGGAGATATTTCAGTGAAGGATTGGAAATCTAGCACATGTCAGAAAGATCTCCATTCACATATGTGATATGTGCCATTAATAACCAGAGTGATGTATATTCTACAAATTCTGATAGATGCTTTCTAATCTTTATCTAATTTAATTTCCTTTAATTCCATATTATAGATGAAAATACTGAGGCTCGGAGAGGTTAATTTACACAACCAGCAAGTGGCAAAACCAGAATTCCACACTAATTGTATGGAACCAACACCTGTGCTTGTAATCAGAATAAGACATGACACCTCGGGAGCCTGTGAATTCATTAATTCCGTGTCCTGAATTTCTCTAACCTTGGTGCTTTGATTCCCCCCCACCCCAGACGCGTAGAAAACATCTGCCTTAAAACAGCAACTGCTGTCATGATGGATTCCCACTGGGTACTGGAGAAAATGTCTGCATGAAGTAAAAGTGTTTTGTGAACAGGGAAGCATGTACCTATTGCTACTGAGCTCAGTTAACAGTTAGCTGTCCTATCTGCAGAAAATCCCTTCACATTTCTAACCTCAGCTTCTTCACCAATAAATTAAAAGTTTGGAACTAGTAGATCCCTAGGTCCTTTCTAGACTTCATGGTCAATAAAAGCTATGATCCTGAGATTAGAATAGGACCACAGGGAAGCAGGGCACAGATCCACATGGCAAAGTGGGACAGAAAATCAGCAGGGACGAAAGCTCCCTAACAACCACAACACCCAAGAGCAAGTACCTGAGCGTTTTCCCCCTCTAATTAGGTTTCTTCTTCCACCTGGGCTCTTGACGCCACGTTTAAGAGGACCCAGTGTGACTGTCATACTTGCTGTGAGTGGACAGCCACTTTGTGCACAGAGGCTTCCACAGAGAAGCTCCATGAGGCCCACTGGAAAATTGTTTGGGAAAAAAATAGGTAGTTTCAACCTTTGGCAAGAACTCTGGTTTCTTGGGTGATCTGGGTCACGATTCAAAACTTGAGTGATGTTTACAGCGGGACCCAGGTACAAGGTTTATGGAAATTAGTTTTTTCTGTTCTTCATCTCTCCTCGCTCCCTCACCTCTGTACCCTGCCCTTAGGGTTCTTTCTCAACTTCTCTTTCTCTTTTCTCATCTCCTTTGACCTTCAGTGAGAAGAATCATCTCAACCCTAAATTTCAGGTATTACTCTGGGGTGATGGATGGGTGTTGAATTATTAAAGAGGTGACTTTGAACCCTGTCTCTTTCTGTTTTTCACTTATATAGCAGGTATGATAGGACTATCTGGACACCGGAAACTGTGCCTAGGGAGCCTGCTGGATTTTAAAAGACAGAAACTGAGAGCTGAATCAAAAACATAGTTTACTGAGTTTCAGGGGGGAAAATCTAAACATGGTCTATGTTTCCTAATTTTCTCCATCTCCAGCACTTTTTTAATTTAATTTTTATCTTTCAGAAGTCTATTTTAAAATAATGATAATTAATAATTCAATTCCATTGAAATGTACAGCTTTGGTTCATGACTTCCAAGGCAAACAAAGTCTTAATGACATCACAGAGTGGTCTTGTATAATTTCTGCCAGACTTTCAGACATCTTCAGACCACTCTCCAGAGTCATCCTTGGGGACCCTGGGGCCTGAAGACACCAGATGGGGAGTCGGAGGTGTCAGAGGTTCTCAGTCCAGGCCCCTTTCAGTCCTTTACTTACATTTTCTGTGTTCAGCAGCCTCCCTGCCTGAACTGATTTTACACCTAGCATGAATCATCAGACTGCCTGAGTGTTAGATCCGCCCCAATGAAATCTGCAGTGTTTACATCACTCACTTTTTCTTCTTCAAATCGTCTTGGAAGAGGGTGAACACATACTCATCATTAATCAAAGAGTGAGTAGATTCAGATTTTTTTCCTTTTTCTTTAATTTACAAAATTTTTAAATGGGAAATTGTTACAATAAATGTTATTATGAATAAGAAAAGCAATGTACAAAGCCTCACTCTTTTCTGGGAGTGGGGGGTCCGTAGAACACACTTAGGTGTGGCTGCCTGAGCGACCAGAAGGGAGACCAAGGGATGCGACTCAGTGCAGCTGATGAGCCTATCATCAGGCTCATTTTCACTAACCTGATCAATCACATTCATGTTTGGGAGCTTTTCTTTGTGAGAGCTTGTAAAGTCAAAATGTTTTCTGTAAATCTAACTCACTCTCAGTACATTTTCTGAGAAACTATCTCAGCAACACTATCCTGAGGGTAAACAGGAAGACATCCGAGTTCATAAAATTATCATGGGAACTGAGCAAAAGTTAGATTCTCATTTCACAACCATGGGGGGGGAGCATTTACTAATGGATTTAACATATATTTATTGAGTGATGCAAATGTTCGTGCACATGACGCTCAGCCCTGAGTAGAGACATCTCCCGGGCCCACTCTGTGTCCCTCAGTGGTGTTTGCGGGAGAGTACTTGGTGAGGAAACACAGGAGTGACAGCAGGGATTTGCAAGCCAGTTTTGTGAGTGATAGCACAGGGATATGAGATGAAAACGAATATGACGATTTCTGTAATCTAAGTTTAGGACCCACCTAAGTTAAGAGGCAGCTTTATTAAGAGCTCCTTGATTCTTCAGTATTGATTCTGCCTTTATTCCCTCTAACAGGAAGAAGTGATGATGGAAGCAGTGTGCTCACACTTGCTGAGCCCTTACCATGTTTGATGCTCTATGTCATTCTATTCCTCCCACAGGAATTTGCCATTCCTGTAAGGTGGTAAATTTCACTCTCTCTTTCAGTTTACAGATGAGACAAGCAAAGCACAGGAAGGTTAAAATCTACAGAAGTTTGTACAGCCAGTAGGTGATGTCTGAAATGCTGAAATTTCTCTTTCTCCCTCATTGGATTGCCCCACAATTTAAGGATTTATGCATCTAAATCACTTATTAAAATATAGGAGCTATACACAATTGAGAAAACACAGTTATTTATGAAGCAGAAAATCAAAATCATATCATTCGCTAATGTTAATATTTGACTTTTAATGTGTAGCATTCTAAATGGTTTACACAATGTGTGTGTGTGAGAGAGACAGAGAGAGAGAGACAAAGACAACTTTAAGAGAGATTATATAAAGTCAATTTTCTCCCCAAATAGTAAAACATTTGGTTCGCTTGTCAGTGGGATGCCTATTCTGAGTTGGTTTGAAAGATATCTTGCAAATTAAAGACATTGCTATTATTGTCTCTTTGTATTTTGTGACTCTTTTTCCCATGACTTTGCATTTGCCAGGCAGGTGCGGCACCATTGAGCTACATCCCTGGCCCTCATAATCTTAATTCAACTGTGTATTATATACGCGGATTTTTTGTCATTACTGTGGTCTGTTTAAACTGTTTAATCAAATTTTTCTTAAACTTTCTGTTTTGGTGTTGTTTCAGCAATATCTTTTCCATCCCAAATTGTATAAGTGCACATCTGTTTATTCCTCTAACACATTTTTATCCGCAGTGAACCAGGTCTCCTAGACCATTTGGGAAAGAGTTCATCCTCTCCCTCATACTGCTTTTAGGAGTACATCATATGGAGGCTTCCAGACGGATGCTTGTTTCATAACTTGATTGGGAACACATGTTTCTGCCCCATCAAAATATGTCAAAATTTTAAATTATATTATGTTTTATGCCAATTTGGAGATGTATTAAATATGTTTTTTAAAGTTTGAGAAATTGTTACAAGTAAGTTAAATAATTTTTCTTAAAACATTTAAATGTAAAAAATATATTTAAATGGCAACCCAGGACAGAACATATTTAAAATTTATTTTGGAAAGAGGAAACCTATGATTTCTAGAAATCATAGAAAGCACCAGTTATTTAATAATTCTCAAAAAATCTTTTGAAAGTCTGATTTAGTTAATGGTTTCTACATTTTACATAATCATCCTAACATTCCTATGGCGTGCTTTACACATTTTACCAGTCAAATTTTAAATATCTCTTTTAGTAGTTTAGATCTTTGATCTTCCAATGTTCCCTATACTGAAGCCTTGCTTGTGTCCTGTGGCTCTATTGGAAGGTGAGGAAACCTTGAAGAGATGAGCTGTAGCTGGAGGAAGTTAGGTAACTGCAGAAGGTGAAGGGGATGTTGGAAACCATTGCCCCTGCTCTTGCCCTTGCTGTTCAGCCACAATGCAGTCAGTGCCCTCCTCAGCCACACACTCCCTGCAATCACCTACCATGCTGCCATGAGTGCAAAGCAAAGGGGCAACTATGGACTAGACCCTCTCAAACCAGGAGCCAAACTAAACTTCCATCCTTTAAGATTGTCTCAGGTGTTCTGTCACAGTGACAAAAATCTAAGACACCTCTTTTCAGTCTCCTAAGACTCCATGAATTGAGAATCTGGAGCACAGAGTAGGCTCTTGATAATTCAAGAAGAAAAGAAGGGTTTTTCCACGGAAGGACAGTGAAGGATTTCTCCTTTTACAGAGGTCACTGAAGGAAAAAGTGGCCAGGTATGAAAATTGTAAAGCTACAATTTCACCTGAGTCAGCAATGCCTTCTCTAGTAGCCTTTCTGATACAGTATTAGGAGCACTGAGGCAATGATAGTGGGAAGGAATAGTTCACAGATCACCCAATTCATCCTCCTGGGATTCTCAGATTTTCCCAGAATCACAGCAGTGCTCTTTTTTATATTCCTGCTCATCTACATTACAAGTCTGACCTGGAACCTGTCCCTCCTTGTTTTGATAAGGATGGACTCCCACCTGCACACACCCATGTACTTCTTCCTCAGCAACCTGTCCTTCATAGATCTCTGCTACGTCAGCTCCACGGTCCCCAAGATGCTATCCAACTTCTTCCAGGAGCAGCAAACTATCACCTTTGTAGGTTGCGTTGTGCAGTACTTTATCTTTTCTACCATGGGACTGAGTGAATCTTATCTCATGACAGCCATGGCTTATGACCGGTATGCTGCCGTTTGCAACCCACTGCTCTATTCCTCAATCATGTCACCCACCCTCTGTGTTCGGATGGTGCTGGGGTCCTACATGGCTGGACTCACTGCTTCTTTATCACAGTTGTGTGCTTTGCTTCAGCTCCATTTCTGTGGTCCTAATGTCATCAGGCACTTCTTCTGTGACATGCCCCAGCTGCTAACTCTGTCCTGCACTGACACGTTCTTGGTCCAAGTCCTGACCGCTATACTAACAGTGATCTTTGGAATAGCAAATGCCCTGGTTATCATGGTCTCCTATGGCTATATTGTCACATCCATCATGAAGATCACATCAGATACAGGCAGGTCCAAGGCGTTCAACACCTGTGCTTCTCACCTGACAGCTGTCTCCCTCTTCTATACCTCGGGCCTGTTTGTCTATATAAGTTCCAGCTCTGGTGGCTCCTCCAGTTTTGACAGATTTGCATCAGTCTTCTACACTGTGGTGATCCCCATGTTGAATCCCCTAATTTACAGCCTGAGGAACAAGGAGATCAAAGATGCCTTGAAGAGGCTGAAGAAGAGAATCACAGTCTACTGCTAAGGTTATAGCTGTGGAACTTCTAACAGAGTTGGCCAATCAGACTCACCTCCCCCCACAATAATGTACCCATGACTGGCTCTACAAGTTTCACACTGACTTTGATGAAGCTTAATTACAAACAGACAAACTGCCAATATCAACCAGTAGCTGACCTGATGTCACCAAGCACAGTATCTCTATTCTGAAAAATAATATTCATTATTTTCACCCTACATCTTGGGTTACCTCATAATTTGTTAATATAGCCACAGGTATTTGTGAGAGAGCAAGTTTTAGAAACTTTACTTCTTTTAGCTTCCAAGTTTGAAAACTTCTCAATCTTAGGGTTTTGTCTCTAAAATATAGACTCTTACAGAGTTCTCCATGATCTGAAAAGCTTCTCTTGTAAATACTATGATGAAGCATCATAAAGACATGGTGGTGACATTGATTCTCTTGGGTCTGAACATGTGGAAATAATAGGAGATCTAACACTGGAAAGAAATAAAGCTGTGGATTGGCCTAGTTGTGCTTCCTGGAAAGGAAAGACCATGATGAGGCAGCTACAGTTTGTCTAAGGCACAGACACTGCAGCATCCTTCATTGTCAATCATCTAACAAGGTTCTGTTCATATCCTTTCCTCCACCAGCTGATGTCCAAGGAAGAAAGAAGTGATCTAAACCATGAAGAGTGGCAGAAAGCAGGGTATGATCTTTTCAGTACTTTCACACATTTTGATGATTGCATTTTTGAATCTAGCCTCCAGTGAGGATTTGTGATGGAAAATGATATCCAAGGTCCGCTTCTCACCTAATAGCAATATCTGATGTAGGACCCTGACCTCTCTTACAATTTCTCATTGAATCCAGAAAACTTACCCTTGGTTGACACAGCCAAAGGGATAATACTATCAGATCATTTCTAATATCTCAAGGACCTGTTCAAGTTTGCTATAAGAAAACTTCTGTGACTTGAGTGTAATAAATACAGTGATCTAGACCTGTGTGAGTTCATTCAAGTCATGGAGACTAACAACAGATATAAGAAACCGATGCACACTTTTTCCTGTAGCTTATTTTCAACACTTTGTGTTCTAGAGTTTTAAGGTGTCTGAAATAATACAATGGAAGGAAAAGAGTGACTTACTTGCATATTGATATTTCACAGGAAGCTCCAAGACCTCTAAGAGGAAATGGTGGTACAGACAGGCCTCTTCTTTCTGCCCCACTATCCCTGTCTTAAGGAAAATATAAAGCTTGTGGTTCTAGCTTTCTGGTAAAAAGAGGAACAAGATGTGTAACAACAATGACTTCAGTCACACTGGTTAGATACAAACTGACTTACACAAACCAGAAGTCATGACATTTCCATATTCTCTATGGATATTCATTCGAGTCTTAATTTTGTAAAGGGGTCCAATCTGACAAGTCACACAGCTTCTTCTGTTTAGTGGAGGACAGTGAACAGGAGCCATTCAAAGGCTGTGCCAAGTTTCTGTGAGTGGACATTGGCCAGGGTTTCAAGCAAGGGAAATGTAGAGGCTCTGAGAAAATGTGATGGCTCACCCTAATCCAAAGAGACGGTGAAATGTGAATAAAGAGCACATGGCAGCCAGCCAGACATAGGTGTGTGCTTCGAAGCATCATTCATTGAAGATGTGTAAGAATGTATGAGAAACTGTTCCTGAAGGACTATGAGGGCTTTCATGGGAGTCCTTCACGTATTAGATGTGAGTGGAGGATTTTTACACACCATTGAAAACCACTTCTCTTTACCTTTAATTTTGAAAAAAAAAAAAATATATATATATATATTTTTTTTTTTTTTTTTTTGGTACCGGGGATCGAACTCAGGTCCTTCCGCTTGCGAGGCAGGCAGCGGAAGCACTGAGCTAAATCCCTGGCCCCTGAAAAATATTTTTGATTGATACAATAATTATACTTGCTCATGGGGTACAACATAAAGTTTTGATATGTGTATATATTGAGGTTTTTTTCTTAAATCTTTTATTAGTACATTTTTAGGTATATAATACCTTTACATTTATCATTGGGTGCTTGTACCTGTACATGATGTATCTTGGTTCTTATTTTTTCCCCATTCCCTGTGCTCCCTTCACCCCCTCCACCCTTCCCTATTTACAAAGGCTTTGTTTCCATTTTCTCCTTTTCTCATAATTTTTCCTTTCCCTTCTTTCCTTTCCCATTCCCCTCCCACTTCTGCTACCACTTTGGGCCTTTCCTTCCTATTTCTAATTATCAATTATTAATTTTAATCATTTTAATCCTAATTTATACTTTTAGTTTCTCAAACCAGAGAAACTATTCGATATTTACACATATCTTACCTGTTTATTTCACTTAAGAGTATGGCCTCAATATGCATACATTTATCTATAAATGTCTCTAGTTTCTCGTTCTATTTTCTTTGCTTAAATTCTTTTATTGGTACATTTTAGGTATACAATACAGTCACATTAGTTTCTATTCTTTATGGCTGAGTAGTACTCCATTTTATATAAAAATAATCTTCTTTATCCAGTCTCCAGTTGATGGCCACTTGGGCTGTTTCCAAGCTTTCACTATTACAAACTGTGCTGCTATGAACATGGGTGCACATATATCTCTGTGGTGTGATACTTTTAATTCTTTGGGGAACACACCCAGCAGGGGAATAGCAGGGTCAATTGGGTCCTAGGACTTTGAGATATCACCATAATGATTTCCACAGTGGTTGCACCAGTCTGCAGTCCCACCAACAATGGAGAAGGGTTCCTTTCTCCCCACACCCCTGCCAGCATTTGTTATTGGTTGATTTCTTGATAGCAGCCATTCTTTCTGGGGTGAAGTGGAATCTCAGCATTGGTTTCATCTGCATCTCTCGAATGACCAGTGATGTTGAACATTTTTTCATATGCTTATTTGCTGCTTTTACTTCTTTGTCTGAGAAATGTCTGCAAGTTTCAGATGCTCATTTTGCATAGGGTCTTTAAATTTGGGGGGGTCTGATTTTTTTAAAGTTCTTTATATATTCTAGATAGTAGTCTTTTGTCTGAGGTACAATTGCTAAAAAATTTTTCCCACATTGTCGGTTGTCTCTTAGCTCTGTTGGTTGTTTCTCTTGCAGTGCAGAAGCTTTTTAATAAGATGAGATCCCAGTTGTTGATTCTATGTGCTAGTTCCCATGCTACTGAGGTTTTGTTCATAAAGCCTTTCCTGTGCCGATGTCTTCAAGAGTTCTACCTAACCTATCTTCTAGCAAGTTTAGTGTTTCTGTTTTAATATTTAGATCTGTAATCCACTTCAATCTTAGTTTAGTGCATGGTCATAGGTATGGGTCTAGTTTTAATCTTTGGAAGGTTGAAATCCAGTTTTTCCAACACATTTATTAAATAGACTAATTTTCCTCCAATGAGGGTGGTTAGTTCCTTTGTCAAAGATGAGGTGGCTGAGTGTGTCTGGAGATGTTTCTGCATCTTCTAATCTATTCCACTGATCCTCTGGTCTGTTTCTTTGCCAGTACCATGCTGTTTTTTATCACAGTAGCTTTGTAGTATAGTTTTGAGTTAGGGGTTGTGATACCCCCCCTGCCATGTCTCTGTTGCTTAGAATTGCTTTTGCTATTCTAGGTCTCTTCTGGTTCCAGATGAACTTTTGGATTGTTTTCTCTAGTTCTGTAAAATATGCTGTTGGGATTTCAATTGAGATTGTATTGAATCTATATAGCAGTTTTGGAAGTATAGCCATTTTCACTATATTGGTTCTTCCTACCCAGGAACAAGGGATGTCTTTCCATTTTCTTATATCCTCTTCAATCTCTTTTTTCAGAGTGCTGTAGTTTTCGGTGTAGAGGTCTTTTGCTTACTCTGTTAGATTGATTCCTAGATATTTCATTTTCTTGGATGCTATTGTGAAAAGAATTGTTTCCCTAATTTCTCTCTCAGTATGTCTGTTTTTTGTGTACAAGAAAGCTATTGTTTTTTGAGTGTTGACCTTGTATCCAACTACTCTATTGAATCCGTCAATTAAGTCTAGAAGTCTTTTGGCAGAGTTTTTTGGGTCTCCTATGTAAAGTATTGTCAGCAATAATGATAGTTTCACTTCTTCCTTTCCTATCTTTATTCCTTTTATTTCTTTCTCTTTTCTAATTGCTATGGCTAATGTTTCCAGAACTATATTGAACAGGAGTGGTGATAGTGGGCATCCTTGTCTTGTTCTTGATTTTAGCATGAAAATTTTCAGTTTTTGACCATTTAGTATGATGTTGGCTGTTGGTTATTCACAGATAGCCTTAATCAGGTTGAGATCAAGACCTTTTATTCCAATTTTCTGTAGAGTTTTTATTATGAATGGGTGTTGGAGTTTGTCTAATGCTTTCTCTACATCTATTGAGATGACCATATGGTTTTTGTCATTGGCTCTGTTAATATAGTGTATTACATTTATTGATTTACGAATGTTGAACCATCCCTGCATCTCTGGGATAAATCCGACTTGGTCAGGGTATATGATCTTCTTGATGACCCTTTGTATTCTGTTTGCCAGTATCTTGTTGAGGATTTTTGTATCCATGTTCATTAGGGAGATTTTGGCCTGTAGTTCCCTTTTTGTGTTGGGTCTTTCCCTGGTTTTGGAATCAAAGTAACACTTGCTTCCAGGAATGAATTTGGAAGTATTGCTTCCATTTCAATTTCATTGATGAGTTTAAAGAGTAATGGTGATAGTGCTTCTCTAAATGTCTTGTAGAATTCAGCAGTGAAGCCATCAAGACCTGGGCTTTTCTTTGTTGGTAGATTTTTAATTATGTTTTCAATTTCACTCATTGTAAATGGGGTGTTTAGAATTTTTATATCTTCTTTATTTAATTTTGGCAATTTGTATGTATCTAGGAATCTGTCCATTTCTTCTGTGTTTTCCATTTTATTAGAGTACAGGTTCTTGAAGTAGGTATTGATGATCTTCTGAATTTCTGCTGGATCTGTTGTGACTTCACCTTTTTTGTTCTTAATAGCATGGATTTGTGCCTTTCTTTCCTTTTTTTGATAAGGTTGGCTAAAGGTTTGTCGATTTTATTTATTCTTTCAAAAATAACAGCTCTTTGATGCATTGATTTTTTTTGTAACATTCTCTTAGTCTCCATTGCATTGATTTCTGCTCTAATATTTATAATTTCCTCCCTTGTATGAGCTTTGGGTTTGTTATGCTCTTCTTTTTCTAGGAGCTTGAGGTTCAGCATTAGGTTGTTTATTTGAGCTCTCTGTTTTCCTAACATGGGCATTCACTGCTATGAATTTCCCGCATAGAACTGCTTTCATTATGTCCCATAGATTCCTGTATGTTGTACTGGCATTATCATTTACTTGTAGAAACTGTCTAATTTCTTCTTTAATTTCCTCTATGACCCATTGGTTGTTCAGGAGAGTGTTATTCAATTTCCATGTGTTTGTGGGGTTTTGCAGTTTCTTATGCTATTGATCTCCAATTTTATTGCACTATGATCTGATAATTTACAGGGAGTAGCTTCAATTCTTTTGCATTTACTTAGACATGTTCTATGTGCTAGTATGTGGTCTGTTTTGGCGAATGACCCATGTACAGCCGAAAAGAATGTATATTCTGATTTTGTAGGGTGGAACACTCTGTAAACATCTATTAAGCCCATTTGTTCAATAGTCTGGTTCAGTTCTAGAATTTTGTTGATGATTTTTTGTCTAGATGATCTGTCTATTTGTGATAGTGGGGTGTTGAGGTCCCCCACTACAATTGTATTAGTGCTTATTTGGCTTTTCATGTCCATTAATATTTGTTTTGTATAGTTGGGGGCATTCGTATTTGATGCGTATATATTTATGATTGTCATCTCCTCCTCTCAGATTGTTCCCTTCACAAGGATGTAGTGAATATGTGTATATATTATGAAATGCTCAAATCAGTATAATTGACATATCCATAACCCTAAACATTCATGATTTATTAGTTGTAAAAACATTTAAAATTCTCTCTTCTAGTTGCTAAATTATTTAGAAGTTCTATTCTTACTTTATTGATGAAATTTAGTACTGTTTTCTATAATGATTCTACTAATTCATATTCCCACCAACACCATAGAGAATCCTTTTCCTCCATACCCTCACCAACACTTGTTATTTTGTCACTTTTCATAATAGTCATTCTAACTAGAGGGAGGTGTTATAGCCATGATTTCTCCTTCATATCCCTGATAATGACTGATGCTAAACATTTTGTCATATTTTTCAAGATTATTTATTCATGGGTTTTACTTATTGCTTCATGTGGTTATTTGGAGGTTTTCTGCTTTTTGGTTTGATTAGGTTGCTTATGCATTTTGGAACATATGTTCACAAATGTCAGTTGTAATTGGTAAAGGTACTCTATTCTCTAGGTTGTCTCTTCATTCTCTTGATTGTTTTCTTTACTGTGTAGACGCTCAGTAGCTTGATATAGTCCAATTTGTGTAGTTTTTCTTTGTTGCCCATTCTTTTGAGGTTTTGCTCTTTAAATCATCTTAGACTAATGTCATGCAGCTTTTCTTCTCTAATTTTTCTGGTAGTTCCATAGTTTCAGGTCTTAGTAATGACTCTGTATTCCACATTGAGTTCATTTTTATACATGGAGAGAGATTAGAACATTTCATTTTTCTGCATGAGGAATTCTAGTTTTCCCAGCACCATTTGTTGAAGTCATACTTTCTCCAATGTGCATTCTGTTTTTACTTTGTCTAGTCAGGTTGTGTGTTAGCTTTTATACCAGAATCAAGCTGTTTGGTTACTGTAACATGCTAGTATCTGTTGAAGTCAGCATTGTGATGCCTCCAGCCTTGTTATTCTTAAGATTGATCTAGCTTTTATGATTCCACATTAATTTTTTGATTTTTTTCTGTGGAAAATATTGGCATTTTGATAAAAACTGAGTCTGCAGATAATTTTAGCAGTATTTATTCTTCTAATCCATTAACATGGGTTATATTTTTATTCATTTGTTTGTCCTTTTCAATTTAATCAATGTTTTATACTTTTCACTGTAGAGAGCTTTCACCTCCATTGTTAGATTTGCTCCTAGGCACTTTATTTTCTGTGTGAATGACAGCCATAATTGGATTGTTCTCTTGACTTCTTTTTCATAGAGCTCACTATTAATTCATTCATCAGAACACTAGTCATCGCTTCTCAGCCTTTTGGCTAAGATCAAGTGCAGAACACTAGTGATTTTTAAATGTTGATTTTATATCCTGTTACTATGCTGAATTCACTTTTTAGACCTAAGAGTTGTTTGGTAGAATTATTATAAAGTTTTATATATATAAGGTTATGCCATTATCTGTAAATTCAGACAATTTAATTTCTTCCTCTCTAACTTGGATACCTTTTCTTTCTTGCTCCTGATTTCTCTTCCTAGGAATTCTAGTACCATGTTGAATAGAAGTGATGACAGTGGGCATCCTTGTTCTGTTCATTATGATTTTAACCACAAATTTTTCTTGTGGCCTTAATCATGTTGAGGTTCATATCTTCAATATCTAACTTGCTAAAAATTTTTATGATGAAATAATTTTGATTTGGGTCAAATATTTTCCTACAAATATTAAATTGTTCATATAGTTTCTGTCCTTCATTCTGTGTCACACTCATTGAGTTGCACTTATTGAACCATTGGTGCATCTGTAGGATGAATTCCACCTAATCATGGTAGATGATCCTTTTAATTAAAATTCTTTCTGGTATATGTTGGCAATATGTAGTGATTTCATTGAATTTGGGGAACTGCAACCCATATGTATCACATATTGATCATACTTAGTCCCTCTTCCCTCCTCACTTCCTGTCTTCTCCGTCCTTCCCCATGTCAGCTTCCCACCTCTACAGAGCCTGACTCCCTGTTTATTAACATGGTTCTTTTATTCTGCTTTTTCAATGGCTTCTGTTTTGGATCTGTCGTATTAGAGGAAAAACCTTTTGAGACTAACATATATCACTTAGTATAATGGACTCGGATCCACCCAGTTTTCTACAAATGACTCAAATTTCTTCACCTTTAGAGCTGACTAGTACCCCATGGTGTCTAAGTGCCACATTTTATTTATCCAGTCATCTATTGATGGGCATGTATACCACTTCCACAGTTTAGCTCTTGTGAGTTATGCTGCTGTAACCAGGGATATGCATGTATCATTGTGGTATGATGTCTTTAGCTCCTTCGAGAAAATATCTAGGAGAGGCATGGCTGGGTCAAACAGAATTTTTAGTTTTAGTTTTTTGAGGAATCTCCACACTGATTTCCATAGTGGCTGCACTAGTTTACATTCCCACCAACAGTGTAGAAGAGTTCCTTTTATTCTACAACCTCATCAGCATCATTTGTGGTGTTTCAAGTCCATGATAATGCCCATTCCTACTGGAGTATGGTGAAATCTCAATGTTTGCATTTCTCCAGTGAACAAAGATGTTGAACATTATTTCAAGAAGTTAGAGGCAATTTGTATTTTTTCCTCTGCAAAGTGTGTATTCATATTAATTACCCATTTTATTGGGTTTTATCTTTGGGGAGGGGACTTTTTTATTTCTTCCCACATTCTAGATATTAGTCCTCTAAGGAATAGCTAGCAAATTTTTTTCCAATTCTGTAGGTTGTCTCTTTACTCTGTTGGGTTTTTTTATTTTGCCATGCAGAAGCTTTTTCATTTGACATAATTCCATTTGTTTATTCTCAGTATTATTTCTTGTACAATTGGGGTTCTCTTCAGGAAGTGTTTTCCTGTGCCTATGTCTCCAAGAGTTTTATCAATTTGTTCTTTCAGCAAATTCAGTATTTCTGCATTTACATGTAGGTCTTTGTTTCATTTTGACTTGATTTTAGTACAGGGTGAGAAATATGAGTCTATCTTGATTCTTCTGCATGTGGATATCCAGTTTCCCAACACCATTTGTTAAAGAGGCTGTCTTTTCCCTAGCATATATTAGCACCTTTGTTGAGAATGAGAGGGCTGAAGGTGCTTGGGATAGCTTCTGCACCCACTAACCTATTCCATTGGTCAACATCTCTGTTTTTGTGCCAGTACCATGCTGTTTTTACTACTATGGCTTTGTAGTATAACTTTGTCTGGGATTTGCCTCCTGCCTTGCTCTTGTTGCCCAGGATTGCTTTAGCTAATGTGAGTTATTTCTGATTCAATATATATTTTAGAATTTTTTCTAATTCTGTAAAGAAAGCTGATGTTTTGGTGGAGATTACATTAAATCTATATGTCAGTTTTGGTATTATGATCATGTTGACAACATTCTGCCTAGCCATGACCAGGGAATGTCTTCCCATTTTCTAATGTCCTCTTCAATCTCTTTTCTTCAGAGCAATATAGTTTTGTTACAGAGGTCTTTCACTTCATTGGTTAGCTTAATTCCTGAGTGTTTAAATTTCTGAAGCTACTGTGAATGGGATTGTTTTCCTGATTTCTTTTTCAGGGGCTTCATTCTTAGTGTATAGGAACACTATAGATTTTTCTGTGTTTGTTTTGTATCCTGACACTTTGCTGAATTTTTTTACTATTTCTAGAAGTTTTCTGGTGCAGTTTTTTGGATACTCTAAATAAAGAATCATGACATCAGCAAACAAGGATATGGAGCTGTGTCCACTGCAATTCTGTCTTTTTAATTTCTAATTTTATAGGCCTTCTCGTTCCTTCTTGGTAAGTTTGGCTAAGTGTTTTTCTACAATGTTTATCCTTTAAAAAACCAAATCTTTGAATCAATGATTCTTTGTTTTGTTTTGTTTCTTTTGTCTCAATTTTATTAATTTCTTCTCTAATCTTTAAAATTCCCTTCCTTGTATTGGTTTTGGATTTAGATTGCTCTTGTTTTTCTAGGACTTTGAAGTGTATCCTTAGGTTACTTATGTTCTGTACCGATCAATCTGTTTTTCTAACATGGACATCATAGCTATAAACTTCCCTCTTAGGACTATTTTTGTTGGTCAACATACCCATAAATTCTAGAATGTTGTGCTAAAATTATCATTTGATTTTAAGAACTTTTTAATTTTTTTCTTAATTTCTTCTGTGATCTATTGATTATGCAACAGTGTTTAATTTAATATCTATGTGTTTGCATAATTATTGAATCTCTTGCCATTGATTTCTAGTTTCATTCTGCTATGATTTGATAATATTCATGAAATTATTTTGATTCTTTGTACTTATTTAACCATGCTTTATGGCCTAAGATGTGGTCTATATTAGAGAAAGTTTCATGGACTGCTGAGGAAAATCTGTATTGTGTTGTTAGGTGAAAGACTCTATAGGTAGCTATTAAGTCCATCTGTTCAAAGGTATGGTTCAACTCTCAGATTTCTACACTGATTTTTTTTTGTCTTGCTGACCTATTTATCATAGTGGAGTAGTAAAGCCCCCACTATGATAGCATTGATGTTTGTATGATCTTTTATGTCCAGGAGTATTTGTTTTATGAAGTTGTGTGTGCTGACATTCAGGGTGTATATATTTATAATTGTTATCTCTTCTTATTGAATTGTTCCCTTACCAGTATGTAATGACATTCTTTGTCTCTTCTGATCACTTTTTGCTAGAAGTTCTCTCTGTCTGAAAATGGTGTAGCCACTCCTGCTTGATTTTTGTCTAGTGTTGCATAGAGTATCATTTTCCGGGCCGGGGATTTAGCTCAGTGGTTTTGCTGCCTGCTGCGCAAGAGCAAGGACCTGAGTTCAATCCCCCATACCACAAAAAAAAAAAAGTTTCATTTTCCTCCTTTGATTTTTAGTCTATGTATTTCTTTACGGATGAGGTTTGTCCCTTGTATACAACATAAAGTTGTGTATTTTTTTGTGTGTTTTTGGTCCAATCTGCTAATCTGTGTCTTTTGTTCTTTTAATTGAGGAGTTAAGATCACTTACAGTGAGAGTTATTCCTGAAAGGAATTGGCTCATTCCTGTCATTGCATTATTTCTCTGTTACTGATTACTTTCCCATTTTAACTGCTCACTCTGCTTGATGCATTCATTCCTGTAGACTCCTTGGTGTTGTTGACCTAATCTTCTCTGCCTAGGATTTGAGTATTTTTTTGTAGTGCTCATTTAGTGGTCATGAATTCCTTAAGGTGATTTTTTTTGTTATGGTCAATCCTTATTTCTCCATCAATTTTGAAAAATAGTTTTGCAGTATAAATTAATCTTGGTTGAAAATTGTTTTCTTTTAGGGCATGAAAAACTTCACTCCAAGCTGTCTAACTATAAGATTGGTGTTGAGAAATCTGCTATAATTCTGGTAGGTTTGCTGTATAAGTGATTTGTTGCTTCTCTCTACAGCTTTTCAAATTCTATTTTTATATTGGACTTCTGGGATTTTAACTATAATGTTCCATGCAGAAGTGCTTTCCTGATCATGGCTATCTGGACTTTTATATCTCTTGGTTACCTGGACATTGAATTCTTTCCCTAAACTTGGAGTATTTTCTGCTATGATTTGGGTAAATAAATGTTTATATTTTTTATGCTGTCTTCTAGTTTTCCTCTACCTCTTGTAATTCTTAGGTTAGTTTTACTTGAGCCGCCTAGCATTTTCTGAATCCGTTTTTCATGGTCTCTTATTTAAAGAAATCTGAGTATATGATCTTTTGCCCTAGCCTTACGTGTTCTGGTTCTCTTTGCATTGATCATTTCTGTTGCCTATATTTTCAGTAGAATGTTTGATATCTTGGATTTCTGTTTGGTATCTTTCTATGGTCTCTAATTATTTACTAAAATGATTGTTTGTGTCTCGTATAATCTTAATTCATTCACTCAACTTTGTGTTTGCATCTCCTTTAATCTCACTGGTATTTTATCAATGAAGTTTCTTATCTCTTTAATTACATCATCTTCAATAAGAAGAAATTGATCAAATGGGAAGAGGAAGAAGGGGGCCAGGTGGGGGAAAAGAAGAAAGGAAAAGGAAAAACTTGGAAACAAAGCCTTTGTAAATGAGAGGAGAAGAAGGGTTGAAGGAAAGGGAGAGGAAAGGGGCAAAAAAGAATTAAGATACATCGTGTGTGGATACAAATTCCCTACCATGAATGTGATGACAAATATGTATGAGACAAATGTGTAATAATAAAAATTACATCATCTTCGAGCTCACTGAGCATCTTATAGATCTGGTTTTCTTCTCGATGATGACATTGTGTTTATGCGTTTGTTTGTCTCTTCTTTTCTCTTCATACATTTCAGCCATTTGGTTTCTGACATCTTCCCACCAGTGCCCATAGGATCAGGCTTGGGAGAGTGAGCAATTGTGGAGGCATCTTCTTGCCTTGAGTTCTCATGTTGCTATTGTCTGTGGGGTGCTGAACACTGAGGATCGATTAGAGTGGAAAATTCTGTCACTAGCATGAAGGCCTCTTTGGTTAGTGCGTTTTTCCCAATGATGTGGTCTTGGGTTTGGTTATGTCTGGATATTTAGACACCTCTTCCACCTACTTGGGCATCAGACTGAGTCACAGTGTTGTCGGGAGAAAACCACTCCCAGTTGTACTGGCATCTACAGAGCCAACCGTATGTCAATCATATACACTGAAACTTGTTTTAACAATTTCACCCTTTTTCAATGTCCCACAAAGACTGTGATATATCACTGCTGACCTGCTGGAGGCTGAGGTGGAGGCCGAGGAAAGGAAAAGGGAAGAAGAAAAGGAAGCAAGTAAATCAGAAAGAAGAAAAAGAGGAAAAGGAGATAACAGCTGATAAAAGAAAGAAAAGAGATCAAATGATTTTTTTTTTGTACTGGGGATCGAACTCGGTCCTTGTGCTTTCGAGGCAGGCAGTGGAACCACTGAGCTAAATCCCCGGCCCCAAATGACATTATTTTTAACTAGAGAGGAGGGCTGACGGAAAGTGGCTTGAGAGAGTATTTGTCAGAGGGAGAGAAGGGGTGCAGGCAGAGAAGGGGAACAGTATTGGGAGACTGAAGGAAGTTGTGCAAAGGCCCAAGCCCCTTAGAAGGCTGACAGTAAGCTTTTTTGAATCCTGCACATGCAGCTTGGTGAGAGATACCCTGACTTGCCCATGGAAGGTACTATTTAGACTAACCACTTACCAGTCCTATTATTTAAATACAGGTGACCAAAACTTGTGGTTTTTCTTTAATTTTTATAAGATAACAGGAAATAGAAAAATGACAATTTTATCAAATGTATTCAATAATTTTTCCATGTATGTATATCTTGATATATTCAACACACAACGCAAATGGTAATCTGGACAGTAGTATCTAGTGACTTTCTGAATTCTTTTTGCATTATTGTCTTTCTTTGAACAACACGCTTTACACTGTTGTGTTGGTCTTTCCTTTTTGTCTATGGGTGGTATTATTTCAATAAAATGTCTACCCACTAATCGTAATGGTGATGATGTTCTGGTTGACATTTTGCTGTACTGTATTTTTCAATTTCTTGGTCTACTAGACCTAATCTAAACTGTAAATGACTTTTTGAACCCCCTTGTTTTGAATAAATAACAAACAAATTCCATATTGTTTGGTCCAGAAGGTGCATAAATATTTTATACTAATATTTTTTCCTTGCTTTTTGATTACAGGATAGCTTGTTAAATGTTGGTCAACTCTGTCAACACCACCAAAAGAATTATAATCACTATCCACTATTGGAATTTTTTTTTAGTTTCCTTTTGTCTTTCAAGTTCTTTGATTTCTATATTATGAATAGTTTACAATAAGGAGGGGTTTTTTATCTTTCCATTTCATAACACAGACTTTTGCTCACTGGTATGCTAACATTCTCCCTTTTTCAGTTTTTTCTTTCATGGATCTTTTGGCACTTCGTTCCTATTCTGTCTCAGTGCCTCAAACATCTGTTTTGTATTATGAAAGCATAAAAATTATATCTAATGTACTTATGATAAGATTTTTTATCATTGTAGCACAAAATTACAGGTTATTTTTCACAAATAAAAGAAACATGAATTAGTAAAAGGAAATAACCAGAACTTACTATTAGATTTCATTAGAAACAAACATCAAAAGCAAATTCAATGTTCTAAACAAAAAATATGCAAAAAATAGTCAATGTAAAAGAAATAAACAGATCTATGAGTGAATCTTGTGCAAACAAGAATCGAATGGTTGAAATGACACCCACCCAAAAGCGTTCACCAAAATTGTGCTTCTATTTGCAAACTCCACCTTGGGTGACAAATATGACCCTGGCCATCTTCCCCACACAAACACAAACCTGGCCATCTTCCTCAAAACTGTAAAACAAATTAAGTTCGTACGCCGAGGTACCACTGCGTTCTCCTTTTCACACATACAGACGCCTTCCACACATACACTAGATGAAAGGAGAAGGTGGAGAGAGAGCGGGAAAGGTGACTGGGGGTGTTGGGGATGGCTTGCTCTGGTGCTACTGGAGCTCTTTCACCCCTGTCTTTCACCGGCTGCAGCCCTCAGCTTCCCAAGGCATGGCTTTCCCAGCTTTCGGCTCTGAGTCCCCTGTCAATGCCACGTCCTTAGAGTCCATAGGTACTAGTTTAATCTTTGTCCTCTGCAAGATTCTCTGGCTTTCAGCTTTTCTGGTGCCCTAATCTGCAAAACCCTCTCCTGCTGGACCCAGGGGAGAGAGCGAGGAGAGGGTCCTATCCCGGGAGTCTGGCCTTGGTTAGAGCCCGTCCCCAGAAGGCGTTTGCTGGACCTAGGGTGTAAGGGTCCTGCGGTCCAGAGGTGACCCTGCTTCACTTTCTAAACCCCCGATACTGGATTAGAGCTGGTGGATTTCTCTTTCAGGTTGATTTTTCGTACCTGGCTATGTTTCCTCCCCTGTACCTGAGCCTTCCAGTGGATCTCCACCAATTTTCCCTCACTCACCTTTGCCTCTAGTCAGCCAGAATGGGATCTCCCTGGGGGAACATTTTAGAGCTAAACTCTAACAGGTGGCATTTATTTAATATCATTCTCTTTAATTGTATGATTGCAGCTCTCCTGCTTGCTCTTCTGCTTATATTCACCTAGCTCTCGTGCATCTGAGTAAAGAAGACAGGTAAAGAACCCTTACTTCCCCACAAAACACTAATCCACCATCATCAGTACAGCAACCTTACAAATGTCTCGCCTTTCCTAACCTGTGGTCTCTCACTATTTCTCACCCTACAGTGATAATAAAGTTCATCGTCTGATTGCAACTTTTGCAAGTCATTTTGTTAAGAATGGAACTGAGAATAAGCAAGACACTTGGAGGAAATGTACTATCATGTTTACAATTTTACATCCTTTACTTTTTAAAAAATATAATAGATTTTAATTTCACAAGATTAAACATGCTTTTAATATAATTCATATCTTAGTAACTCTGATGCTGCCAACTATGTCATTCACACACATTGTAAACGAACATGAATTACACATTAACAGACTGAGCCTGTGAAGTACCCATTGCACAGCAGAGGATACTTATCATCACTGGTTCCCCAGAGGACTGAAGACCTAATTCTCATCTCCGTGTACAAGCCCAGCTGCACATTTCAGTGGGGTCTGAAAGTCTGCAGAACCGGGATTTACTAAGTGAAGTGTATCCCTGTCTCAGAGCCGTCCTCCTCTAAAATTCTGTTTTTCCTCTATTATTTAGACCTTGTGTATCAGTGAAAAAGTGAGGCTTAAGTTGGAGCTTCCTGGGGTTCAAATTTCATTTTTATCACTAAGCTCCTGATCTGAGTATTATTCCTGAAAAAAAATCTCAACGAAAAATAAGTTTTTCTCTATTTTGAAACATTATTAACAGGACATCATAGGAAGTATTTGAAAAAGACAAAAGCATTCAGTATCTTAGAAGGCTTGTAGGTTTGTTTCAGAAAGATTATTTAGGCCAAGAGGCCAGGTATAAAAATGAATCCTAAGGTCAACCTTTATGGTCTTAAAGAATCTGGCTCTGAGCCTTAACTACTCCAAAGTGAAAGTTTGAGTATAAGTTAAAATTCCTAGACAATTTTTCCTCCTTAGCGTCCATGGTTCTGAATGGCAGCCCTGTGAACACTCAGCTCACTCTAACCTGATGCCTCCTTTCCTCCTTGGAATGTCCCCTTGTCTAAAATCAAACGTGCAGAAAGAACTCAAGCCCTTCTCTTGTTGCAATCTTCTATTGAACCCTGTTAATGCACATGAGCTTGTGATTCTTCTCGCCTCTCTTTGCCTGTATGTCTGTTTCAATCACCTTGTATCTAACTATCCCTAAAATGTAGAATTTGCTATTTTATATATTTAGCTCCTCCTTAGATATGAGAACAGAAACCCTCTCTTATTTCTCTATTCATTCTTATCACATGCCTTGATGCATTTTCTATCAAACGTACTGATTGCTGGCAGCTTGACTCTTTCCCTGGATGTCGCGTCCAGCAAGGGGTCTCCAAAGGGGGATCTAGGGGTCCCCCATAATGACCCTCGACCTCTCTCCAGGTCCTTGCCCTCAGTTCAGCAAAGAATGAAGCAGTGGGACTCTTAGCGGAGAAGGGGGTAGTCAAGACTGATATGGTACAAAAAGAGCTTATTCAAAGAGTAGCGAATGCAGAGGAAACAAAAGAAAAGCTATCTTAACAGCAGAGTGGTGCTGCTAGATAGGGGGCGTCCTGCTCAGGGGCCCAGTGACTCTGAGGTGCACTTTATACTCACCCTGGTTTCTTTTCTTTTTTAAAATTCTTTTATTGGTACATTTTAGGTATACAATACATTTACATTTATCCTTGGGTGTTCGTACCTGTACATGATGTACCTTGGTTCTTATTTTTTCCCCATTACTTGTGCACCCTTCACCCCCTCCACCCTTCCCTATTTACATAGATTTATTTCCATTTTTTTCTTTTCTCATAATTTTTCCTTTCCCTTCTTCCTCTTCCCCGTCCCCTCCCACCACCCCTACCCCTTAGGACCTTTTCCTATTTCAAATTATCAATTATTCATTTTAATCCTTTTAGTCCTTATTTACACTCTCAGTTTCTCACACTAGAGAAACTTCAGTATTTACATATGTGTGTCCTATTTATTCCACTTAAGGGTATGGCCTCAATGTGCATCCATTTAGCTATAAATGACTCTAGTTTCTCGTTCTTTATGGCTGAGTAGTACTCCATTTTATTTTTAAAACCCCACATCTTCTCTATCCAGTCTCCAGTTGATGGACACTTGGGCTGCTTCCAAGCTCTAGCTCTCGAAAACTTCACCCTGGTTTCTAAAAATAACTCTTGCACTGATTGGTGTGGTCTGGGCCAATCAGGGTCTCAGCCTTTGCTTTTAGGAAAGGGGCAAGGTCAGCTGGGAATTTTTAAAGTATGTAGTAAGTATGAGAAACATTTTCATAAAATACAGTAGGGTACATTTTTCAAACACATGGTACATGATAAGCATGTGATGATTTTATAATCGTCAGCCACAGATAAGCACATGATGACTTTACAATGTTAGTCATCTGGGATTTGTCCTGGGTTTTTCTTTACATCCCTTTAATTTGCCCCTACACTGGATATATCATGTAGCCAAATTTCTGTGCCATCCCTGAGAGAAAGCTAAAATAACTCTGTAATCCACGCACTGGCCTCGGTTAGAATATGTTGTTCTGCTAAGATTAGACTCTGGACATACCATTCATTGTACCAAGTCTTGTTCAGGAAAAAGGTTGAATAAATGTGGTTTTTTACCTCTTCCAGGTTTGTTCTCTAAAATAACACTTTAAAGACATTACTCATCAGTACCCATAAATAATGATTCCTGACAGGCACCCACGAAGTCAGTTCTTTAAAGGGAGCAGTAGCCAGGAACATCACTCATCCTCTAAAACTCCCACAAGACTACTTCCAAATCTAACCAATGCCTTCTATTTATCACCTCCTTGGGCTCATCTGAGCAGATCAAGATGCAGATCTATGCACTGTTACCAAATATCCTTCATTAACACCTATTGTAGGTTTGTCTTCTTCTTAAGACCCCATGGCACTGTAGAAACTGACTGCTTCTACACTGTTACAATCTCAAAGAACAATGCTTCTAAGCACATGTTTATGTTCGGGTGTGGGACTACATATAACTCATTCAGATAGCATACTTTTCTTGGCATAATGGAAACATTCACCTTCTCTCATATTGTCTATAATCCCCTCTTGTCACAATCCTGACCATGTGTAAAGATTTGGTTGGTAAAGCCTTTGAATAGTTTTTCATTTACAGTCCTTCACTAAACAAAATAACGCATAGATTCTTATCAGAATTGGACCCACTAGACAAAATGAAGCTGGACGTGGTGCCACACACTTATAATCCCAGCACTTGGGAGGCTGAGACAGCAGGATTGCCATGGGTTTAAGGCCAACCTGTGCTACATAATGAGTTCAAGGCCAGCCTAAACTACATAGCAAGACCCTGTCTCAAAAAAAAAAAAAAAAAAGAACCTGATGACTCTCCAAAGAGAGTATGTAAATGTAATGACCTCTGGTTTGTATCAGTTTGTTCAAATACAAGCCATTTGACAAATCAGTAGTCACCGTTATGTGTCTTAGACCTGTTTTAACCAGAGCTGGAATTACATGCTTTATGTCCTGCTTGAGATAGACACATACAGCCAGAAATGAGTATTTCATCTGTACCACTGTTTATTTCCTCTTTGAGTTCTTCAGCTTCTGAAAAATATAAGGATTAAAGTTTAAGGTACTTTACTGCATCCATTATATTATTCTGATACAACCAAAATACTGTAGGACACAAAATGATGAACATACATAGGTAATAAAAAAGAATGTGTACCAGTTTTCCATATCTGTTATTAGTACCTGCAACACTGAATAAATATTCACAATTATTAGAACAAATTCACACAGGTCTTCTGACAACAAACTTGAACACATGTCTGAAACATCAGAAATAATCTGATAACATAATTCATTAGCTACATTAATGAGGGATCACTTTAATTGCTTTTGGCCATCACTTGGACTTCAAATGCCCAATCACATCATAAATCCCCATAAGACTGCGGATGCAAGAAGTCAAATCATCAGCTTCCTACGTTTTCTGAAGAAACCATATCTTCTTAGAACTTCTTTCCACCCATCTTCACTATTTAAATCACCTCCTATTCTCAAACAATAGCTGGTGGAGACGAGCATATGACCCAAGACTTATTAGGTAATTATTACTGATTTTCCCTAGACAAAACTTATCCGTCTCATTTTGGTCTTTCCAGAAGACATGACCAGAACCTTTCATAGCTTTCTGTATTTAAAACTGTAAGACTTCTTTACGCTCATTCCCACCGTTCAGAGGTCACCATGACCAACGTCACCACTGTGTCTTTCTATACTGCCTCAGATCACGTGACAGACAAGACTTTTGTGTCCTGAGCCTCAGCCATTGTCTTCTAAAAGAAGAGGCTTTAAAACTGAGCAATCTTCAACCCCATAAACAAAAGGAAGTAAGTTTCTAAAGTTTACAGTTTCACAAATACCTGTGGACGAAATGGCAAGGCCACTGCTCTTCCTGCAAACGGCAAACAGCCAGGACTAAAAGGCGCTGTGTTTTGGTGTCAGCTATCCGGCCATACTGGCATACCGACTGTATCAAACCTCACCTCTCTCCAGACTCAGGATGAATGTGGCAGTCTTTCATCTGTGCACATCACTGAGAGTAAAGGTGAGTCTGACAGGTCCAATGTGTCAGAAATCCCTGGTCTGTGACCTTAGCGGTAGACTGTGATCTTCCTCTGCAGCCTCTTCAAGGCATCTTTGATCTCCTTGTTCCTCAGGCTGTAAATCAGGGGATTCAACATGGGGATCACCATCGTGTAGAAAACTGATGCAAATCTGTCAAAGCTGGAGGAGCCACCAGAGCTGGAACTCAAATAGACAAAGATACTGGAAGTGTAGAAGAGGGAGACAGCTGTCAGGTGAGAAGCACAGGTGTTGAACGCCTTGGACCTGCCTGTATCTGATGTGATCTTCGTGATGGACGTGACAATATAGCCATAGGAGACCATGATAACCAGGGCATTTGCTATTCCAAAGATCACTGTTAGTATAGCGGTCAGGACTTGGACCAAGAACGTGTCAGTGCAGGACAGAGTTAGCAGCTGGGGCATGTCACAGAAGAAGTGCCTGATGACATTAGGACCACAGAAATGGAGCTGAAGCAAAGCACACAACTGTGATAAAGAAGCAGTGAGTCCAGCCATGTAGGACCCCAGCACCATCCGAACACAGAGGGTGGGTGACATGATTGAGGAATAGAGCAGTGGGTTGCAAACGGCAGCATACCGGTCATAAGCCATGGCTGTCATGAGACAAGATTCACTCAGCCCCATGGTAGAAAAGATGAAATTCTGAACAATGCAACCTACGAAGGTGATAGTTTGCTGCTCCTGGAAGAAGTTGGAGAGCATCTTGGGGACCGTGGAGCTGACGTAGCAGAGATCTATGAAGGACAGGTTGCTGAGGAAGAAGTACATGGGTGTGTGCAGGTGGGAGTCCATCCTTATTAAAACAAGGAGGGACAGGTTCCAGGTCAGACATGTGATGTAGATGAGCAGGCATATAACAAAGAGCACTGCTGTGATTCTGGGAAAATCTGAGAATCCCAGGAGGATGAATTGGGTGATCTGTGTAATATTTTCTTTCCCAATCATTGCCTTGGTGTTCCTAATATCAGGAAGGAAACAAGAAAAGGCATTAGTGCTTCAAGTGAAATTATTAAATTACTACTTTTGTATCTCTCTGTGTCTTCTACTAATGAGTACTAGAAAAGGAGATAAGTGTTCAGCATCTCCCAAGACAATCTGAGATAGAAAAAGTGACTGATGTAAATACTGGTGGGAAATTTCACTAGGGGGATATAGCTAATGAAGATCCTTTCCAAAGACATGGCCAGTTGGAGAAGTTGTATGAGGTAAAGGAAGTAAAGGAAGCCCACAGTGTCACTGGAATGAGGAAAAGAGGTTCGGGAAACATTCATACCAGCACTACCTGTGTTGCCCAGGCTAATGTCTCCAGAATTTGAGAGTCACCAAAGATGACAATGGAGGGCTATTTGAAGATTTCTGAAGATCTAGAGGAGCTGTACAAGAGCACTCTGTCATAACACTAAGATTCTATTCATCTCATATTACTCAGAAGTCATGAATCAAAACTGTATATGTAAGTGGAAATCATTATTATTTCCAAAACAAAATTCTCAAGGGAAAAATTCAAATTAAAAAGGTCCTTAGGGCAAAGGAAATTGAGAAACGTAGACAACCATAATTTGATCTTAGGAAATTTCCCCAGCAACTCAGTAAATTATTATTATTACTTACTTAGTTCTCAATTACTTTTGCAAATGTTAGGCTTTACAGTCTTTCTCAATTTTGACTTGCATGGTCCTATTATCCTCATTTTATAAAAGAAAACAGACAGGAACAAAATTCAAGATCACATTCTTTTAAAAATTACAGAGCTAGAAGAGAATACCTATCCCATTCTTGTCCCAGAGTAATCCCTGGAATTTTATGTTGGAGAGTTATCTTTTTCTTTTCTTCTTTTACTCAGGTCAGAGAATTTAACTAAAGATAAGAAGAACCAAGGAAGAGCACTAAGTGGAAAGTTGGAAGAGAAGGGTGGAGACCCTTCTTCCCCCTGGGTCTCCCTGGAAGAAGCTGGACGATGCTGAAGTAGCATGGAATCCACCAATGTCCTTGCTGTTTTCTCTGACCTTGATCAGGGTGAGAGACAGACTTCCTGCCCAAGGATGAAATCGCCTACTCCTTTTCTGAGCCACTTTTCCAAGTGGGCCTATTTTAGCCCTGGATGGGCGATTTGGGCCCTGAAACTAGCTGTCTACTCCCAGCAAGAGAGATGACCACAACCGGAGAGTCTCTGAAGTGTACCTCCGAGCACAGAGGTGAATGGAGAGGCCAATTAGAGGAAGAAAAGCAGTTGCTGTGGAGGTTTCCCCTGCTGATTGCTTGTCTCAGGTTCCCAGGTCCCTGCCAGACCCTTACCCACCTCTCCTCAGTCTTACCATGATTGTAAAATTGTAGCTTTTCTTTACCAGCCTTCGAGGCATTTGGACTCCAAAGGACTTAGGGACCTTCTAGTCCAAAACTCTGAATTTTCAGCTGGAAAAGTGAAGCCAGTGATTTTTTTGTATTAAATCCTTTTATTGGTACATTGTAGGTATACAACACAATTACATTTCTCATTGGGAATTGTACCTTTACATGATGCATCTTGGTTCTTATTTTTTCCCCATTCCTAGCCCTCCCTTCACCCCCTCCACACTTCCCTATTTACAAAGACTTTATTTCCATTTTTTCCATTTCTCAGCATTTTTCCTTTCCCTTCTTTCCTTTCCCCTGCCCCTCCCACTACCCCTACCCCTTTGGACCTTTTCTTCCTATTTTGCATTATCCATTATTCATTCTAATCTTTGGTACCTTTTAGGTATACAATATAATGACATTCATCATTGGAAATTTGCACCTTTCCATAGTCTCTCTTGGTTCTTATTTTTCACCCTTGCCCAGCCCTCCCTTCAACCCCTCCATTCCTCCCTATTTACAAAGATTTTGTTCCTATTTTTCCATTTTCTCATATTAATCCCATTCCCTTCTATCCTTTCCCCTAGCCCTCCCACTTCCTTCCCCTTTGCCCCTTTTCTTCCTATTTCACATTACCTATTATACATTTAGTCCTTATTTACACTTTCAGTTTCTCACACCAGAGAAACTATTCAGTATTTATACATGTGTGTCCTATTTATTTCACTTAAGAGTATCGCCTCAATGTGCATCCACTTAGCTATAAATGTCTCTAATTTCTCGTTTTTTATGGCTGAGTAGTACTCCATTTTATAAAAAAACCACATTTTCTTTATTTAGTCTCCAGTTGATGGGCATTTGGGCTGTTTCCAAGTTTTAGCTATTACAAACTGTGCTGCTATGAACATGGGCACACATATATCACTGTGGTATGATTCTTTTAATTCTTTGGGGAAGATCTCCAGCAGTGGAATAGCAGGGTCAAATGGGACTTCCAGTCCTAGTTCTTTGAGGTATCTCCATACTGATTTCCACAGTGTGAAGCCAGTGATCTGCAGGGGAGGTGGGGGAAACCCAAGAAAGCACAGCAGCTGGTAATGTAGCAGGTAATACTTCCCTCTCCACAAAGCACTTCCATTACAGGTACATAGATACATTTCTCAAATTCTTAATCTGAATTAATCACCACAAGAGTCCTGTAAGGCAGACAGGATATCACTTCCTATTCTTCAGTCAAGGCACCAAGGAATAGAAGAAGATGAAATTGTTACAGCAACACAACATATGACTACAACTATGAATGTTTTTTTGGTTTTTGTTGGTTTTGTTTGTTTTTTTGTTTGGTACCGGGGATCGAACTCGGGTCCTTGCACTTGCGCAGCAGGGGTTGGAACCACTGAGCTAAATCCCCAGCCCACAACTATGAATGTTGACATCGGATTGTTTGCATTGAATTCCGACTTCGGCACTTGGCAGTTGTGTGACCGTGAACAAATTAACTTCTCCAAGCCTCAGTATTTTCACCTTTAAAATGAAGCTAATATAGTGGCTGTCACTTTTTATATATAGTAGCTATTTCACAGAATTGCTCTTCAGTGAGAATTAAATTGACTAAAGATGAAGAAGAACTAAATTATATCACAGAGCTACAGTAATCAAAACAATATTGTCTCTGGGAAGCCAGGGCCTGACTCCATGAGGATCTCCACCCCTCCCTTCCTTGGTCCTCTGTTCTTTGTGCCCCTGATGAAAGAACTCACCCAAGACACATAGGCAGCTGTGCAAAATACAGGAAGAATCTATTGTGAAGTAAATAAAAAGAGAATTACACCTTCCTCTGAGGAAGTGGGCAGCACCAGCAAGGCATCTGCACCAAGTACAAGTTAAGGTACAAGTTACTTCCAGGGTTCAGGGAACTAGGATAATTATGACCCTTTGCAATGCTTTATTTAGAAGTCACTTACAACTAAAAAAATGTCTTCCTGTCCCTTTTAGATGGTCACTGTTTCCCCAAAGGCTTTAATCACGTGAGAACTCATGAAAAAAGTTTGAGAAAGATAATTTTTAACTTAAACCAGCTCCCAGCCCAAGGCAGGGAAAGTCCTTTCCTGACAGCACTGGGCTGTGAGCTATGGTAAACAGGAGCACTGTGTGCCTTGTTCTGGAGTTGGATAGCCAGGTGGGCTGGTGTCAGAAGGAATGTGCACAGTGCATAGCCTTAAATGACATTGTACTCTCTGGGACTGCTCTGAGTTTGAGACCTCACAAATGATTATAAATGTGTTTTCTTTAATTATCTGTCAAAGTGTGCTATTTTGGACACAACTCCACCTTTGTTTCTCAGGCCTGCTGATGTCTAACTACCTGCCTGACAATACAACACTGACATAAAAACACTCATAACCAGTGGAACAAGATAGAGTCCAGAATTGATTCTGAACTCAGATAGTCATCAAGTTTTCAATAAGGGCTTCAAGAAGACATAGTGCAGAAAGGATATTCTCTTTACTAGTTGGTACCATGAAAAGTATATTCACACATACAAAAGAATGGATGTACAGTAGCCCCTTATCTTACAGCACACACAAGAAAGTCAACACAACATGGGAAAAAAGTCTAGCTGTAAGACTTGAAACAAAAAACTCCAAGAACATTCACAGAAAAAATTCAACATTGGCCCTGACAATGATTTCGTGGATCACACCAAAAGCTCAGGCTACAAAAACAGAAAAAAGAAGAGCCAGGGATTTAGCTCAGTGGTTCCGGCACCTGCCTCACAAGTGCAAGGTCCCGAGTTTGATTCCCAGTACCAAAAAAACAGAAAAAAGAAATGAGACTACATCACACTAAAAAGCAAAGGAAGCACACTAAACAGCAAAGGAAATATTTAACAAAAAAACTACTGACCAGGAAAAATATTTGCAAACCATATTTCTGATAATGGGTTAACAAAGAACCCATACAGCTCAGTAGCAAAATACAATGCAATGGAAAGGGGCTGAATCACATTTATTCAAATATAATTTAAAGTGGCCCATGGGTATACAAAAAGGTGCTCATCATCATTTATTATCATGAAAATACAAATCAAAACTACTATGACGTATCACCTCAACTCTTTTAGGTAAGCTATGATTTTTTTAAAAAAAGAAAACATATAACAGATGTTGCCAAGTGTGTAGAGAAAAGGGAAATTTCATGTGTTGTTGGTGAGAAAGTTATGGCAAACATTAAGGAGTTCCTTCCAAAAATTGAATCAGAATTACCAGGTGATCCATTTGCCCCTCTTCTGAATAGTATGTACCCAAAGAGTGTGAAACCATAACCTCATCCTTTCTACGTTAGTTCCAGCATTAGCCACAGTAGCCAAGGAAGCCACTGGAAGCAGTGTAGGTGCTCACCAACAGATGCTCGTTCACCTGTAGATGACATGAGCTAAGGGCAGGTACTTTAAAGTGGTTAATATTCTTACTCCATTCTGCAGAATGCTGTTAAACTCAGGTGGCATTCCTCGGTGAGCCAGCATTTCTGAATGAATGACACAGTCCATTTAAGCAAACTCTTTGACCCAAAGAGAGAAAGCAGAAAGCCATGTGGTCATGGCAGCGTTTCCAAACTTTCATGAGAAATATCTACTTAAGGTTCTTCCTACAAGCATCAGTTTTGAGGGAAGGTGTTTGGGTGAAGAGAACTCATGTATTCTTCCATTTAGTAGGAGTACAGGGATATTCCGGACAAGATCCCATTCTTGGTTTAATCTGCTTCAACCAAGCTTACTTCTAGAGAGAAAGGGCAATGAGCTAAATACTCTTACTGATGGTGAGTTCTTTCTGATGATGAAGATGATAATCTAATCCTTTACTATCTTGTGAGATAGTTTTGAAGAATAGCACTGAAAGATGCAGTGCAATGTGAACCCAGTGGCTGACCAATATTTGAAACGTCTTGGTCAGTAAGATGCATTTATATTTACAGGCCATGCTTTCTGAGATTTGCAACAGATTGGTGCCTACCCTCCCTGGCAAAGTTATGGAAGGCCTCAATATTCCCAAATGTTCTGCCTGTAAAGTGGGGATAGTTTCTCACCTTCCCATCTTATGTGGAAAAGGAATAATAAAATCTATGTCTTAAAACAATATGAAGAGTAAAGTGTCATGTAAATTCTCTGCAGTGTTTATCAGATTCAGTCTAAAAACATTGGTCTGAAGAAATATCTCTTTAGATTTTGTAAAAAAATTCTCTTGGTGGACTCTGAGTGTCCTTGGCACCCCTAGGTCAGCTGGTCTGCTGCTCCCTGGTCAGAGTCAAGCCCCCGGAACTCCTCCACATTCCGTCTCTGGAATCGGGCCCTGCCCCCGGACACACCATGGCGGCCATCTTTCTGAGGTCTGCGTGGTCTCAGAGAAGCCACCAGGGAGCTTGCTCCAGCCCATCTAAGCCCAGAAACTGCCCGCTCTTCCTTCTTTCTTTCTAGATAGAAGGAAACTACCCAACCCTTCACCTCCAAAGTGTTCCCTTTCTCCTACACTTGCTTTTCTCCCATTTCTTTCTCACAGTTCAGTTTGTTGTGTGGGCTCAGTGTGTGAAGCAGAAAGAAAAATTTAGTTAGGAAGAAATCCAGAGAAAGACTGTCCATCCCCACTGTGACTCTCTTACCCTGTCCTTCCTTGTCCTTCTCTTCCTCCTCCTCATACTCCTCCTCCCTTTCTTTTCTGCCTCTTTCTTTCTCCCTCTGTCCTTCTGACTCTCTCTCTCTCTCCTATTTTCTCTCCTGTAACTAAGTCTAAAGTTATCAGAGTCCTTTTAAACTTATTTTTAATTTTCACACATTTTTTTATGCATTATATTATATTCATTACACCATGATTATCTATACTTAACAATTAAAAGAAGGAAAACCAGTGAAGAAAAGAATAGGCCTCATGGCATCCTGGATGACTCTATTTCTCTAAATCAGCTGTCTCTCAAAATGTAATCTGTTCTCAAAAACATAATCACATGGAGAGTTTTGTCCACCTGGGTTCTCTTCACGGAAATTGGCCTTTTAAGCTCTGTTCAAAGTCAGAGACGTGGCCACAGACACATCGCAGAGAGGCAGCTGAACACAATGACCACAGGGAACAAAGAAGCCAGATTCTCACTTCTCTCTACCTCGCTATTCTTGCAACCTACAAACGGTCTCTTCAGTATTCTCAAATCTGCCTTCCTTTTCAGAGTAATAATACCTGCCTGAACATGACCCTTATTGACATCAATGTGTGGCGGTCTTTACCACCCTCTTGAGGGCCTCCTTAATCTCCTGGTTCCTCAGACTATAGATCAGAGGGTTGAGCATGGGGATGAAGATGACATAGACCATGGACAGCACTTTGTTCTGCTCCATGGAGTGGCCAGAGCTGCGGTGCATGTACACCGAGAGCACTGTGCCATAGAACAGCGTCACAGCCGCCAGGTGGGAGGCACAGGTGCTGAAGGCCTTGGAGGAACGTTTGACTGATGATATTTTGAGGACGGCAGCCGCGATGAAGCAATAGGATAAGAGGATAACAAGAAAAGAACCAAACCCAACAAAAACAGCAGACAGAAAGACAATCAATTGGCTGATGTAAGGGTCAGAGCAAGACAAAGTGATAATCTGAGGCATGTCACAGAAGAAATGTTGAATGATATTTGGCCCACAATAGTAGAGATGAAAGCAAGACACTGTTTGCGCTAAGCTGCTAAGGAAACCAGTACCAAAGACCCCAGCAACCATCTTCTGACAGAGGCCTGGCGCCATGATGGCTGAGTACTGCAGAGGCCTCCTGATGGCCACGTATCTGTCATAGGCCATGGCAGCCAGGAGGCTGCACTCGGACATCCCCATCCAGGCCAGGACAAAGTACTGAGTGGCACACGCAATGAGGGAGATCGTTTTTTCATCTCTGAAGAAGTCTGCAAGCATCCTGGGGCTGATGGAAGAAGAATAGCAGATATCTATGGATGACAGGAAGCTAAGAAAAAAGTACATAGGTGTGTGCAGGTGGGTATCCATCCTGATGAGGACGATGAGGCCCAGGTTCCAGGCCAGAGTCACAAGGTAGACCCCCAGGAAGCCAGGGAAGAGGCTGAGCTGCAGCTCCCTCCGGGCTGAGAGTCCCAGCAGCACGAATGTGGCCACAGAGCTGTGGCTTTTATTCCCATCCATAGCCGGCTGCCGAGAAACAGGTGACAGGGAAACGGTGTTACTCCTGAAAGCTAAAATGGAACACGACAGATTTTTCCAATAATGCATCTGACTGTATGTGCAACCCTACATCCTTAATGTTAATTTGCACCTTCCAGTCATCGTCCCTAATTGATGCCTTTTATTTATTTTTAATTCATTAAGTTTATTGGTACATTTTAGATACACATAATGGTCACCTTCATCATAGGGAATTTGTACCTGTCCATGACATATCTTGATTTTTCTTTTCTTCCCATTCCCTTCCTCTCCCTTTAACCCCTCTTCTCCTCCTTATTTACAAAAGCTTTGTTTCCATTTTTTTCTTCCTTTCTCTTTTTTTATTTTCCTTTCCTTTCCCGTGTTGAAAAATTTTCTTGGAGATATATTATCATTCTGCCTTGGGGAACAAAAGATGCTAAATGGGCATCATTTCTATGATCTCTCTTAAATCTTGTCTTAATCTCATATTTTCCTGTGTCAGAATGTGCAAATACATGGTGCTCTGATGATTGGACAAATTAGAGAAATAAAGTCACCTCTCTGTAAGGTGAAACAGGGCGACGCTGCTCAGGCGTGGCTGTTACTCAGTGTTTGACGAAGCCAGAATCATGCTGGGCTCACATGTGAAATGCGGATGCTGGAGTAAATGCCCTTTTAAATCTCCCGAGAACTAACACTGAGTTAGCCTGCAGCCGTAGAGTTTGTCAGTTCTGTAAGCTGCTTTCATAAAGCCTGGAAAACATGAGAATAACATGCTGAGATGATGGGAAGGCCCCTCCCACAAAGCAGCTTCAAGATCAGTGTGACAGACATCAGCAAAGCTCCTGAGAAGTTAGAGAAGACAAGATGGAAAGAACTTTCATATTCCCTTCTGTCTGTGTGCATGGTTCTCTTTGCTCAAGTCAGTTATGAATCAATTGATAATAATTCATGATCATCTTTGGGCCAGTGAGACTTTTCAAAAATCCTTTAGAAACTGTGGACCTTCCACCCAGCACACTGCCACCACTAACCACCTGTGTATACAGTTTTGCTGGAGTCTTGGTCCACCTCCCAATTGTCAGCTATTCCCGGGTTGACAGTTGTTCAACAAAGGAGCTTGGCTTAAACTAATGCAAGGGTTAGAACCCTCAGGCGATGACTTGGGGATTGGAAACTGGAGCATGAGAGGAAATCCTTTTCTCTTTTTCACTTTGAAGGCAGTCTGGGAAAGGCAAACCACTCAGTCTTCCACTCAGATGGTGACCAACCAAAAGAATATTTTTGTCAGGGTCCCTGTGCCCTCTCTTCCAGGTGCCATTGCATTTGTGCTCTCTAGGTAGTTAATAGGAACTCCCAAGCCATACACATTTTCACTCAGATGAACTCAAGCT
Organism: Heterocephalus glaber; assembly: GCF_053883595.1. Lineage (NCBI taxonomy): Eukaryota > Metazoa > Chordata > Mammalia > Rodentia > Bathyergidae > Heterocephalus > Heterocephalus glaber. The sequence goes on from NW_028258480.1 coordinate 3,250,542, forward strand.
AGAAAGAAAACCAAGGGAGGCTTGAAAGACTGAATATACCTATCAAATACTGTTTGAGAGTATCTAAGTGTGGAAGGATAACTCGTGGACACCTCCTTTGAAAAAGATTATTATGTTCACGGAATAAATTATGTCTATCAATGACAAATATGTGTCATAATTAGACATCTAAACTGTTCTTCTTCTCCTAATACCTTTTCCGGTCTCTTAGTTCTAAATATGAAGACAAAGAGAAAATATCCCTAAAGCATAAATGTATTCTCAGAGAAGTAAGGTCGAGGTGTTCTCTTCCCAAAATCATATCCATCACTATCCTGAGGGGGTCCTGTTGTGTCACTGAGACTCTGATCCTTGGGAGTCCCGGAAACAGTGTGACCAGCATTGTCCCTTACCCCGCCTCGAGTGTTATCTAGTACTCCCAACCCACACATTCCCATTAACACCCAGGCCTTAGACCACAGGATTCACCAGACCCCTCCTGGATAAACGCAGCCCACTCCACCATCCACTTAGGTTTTTGCTTTCTGGCCATATCTCTATTTGAGGAATTTATTTGCTTTCTCATTAGTTTTGCTGTAAAAAAAAAAATGTGTTTTAAATTTTATCTAGTGTCCCTCATAGTTTCTGGGAAGGTATAACCTATCATTTTCCTGAAACATATCTACAACATTATTTTTATTAAAGTGTTGATTATTCCAGTTTATCACCAACCAATTTTTCTAAAATCTCCAGGTTCCCCAATTTTATTTATTGCTCTTACTATGATTAAGTTTGCCTTAAAAGCAAGGCACTATTAGTTAACATGTAAGTACACACTCTATTCCAGGTGATATTCTGGATCTTTTTATGTTTTAATTTGTCCAATAGCCCTATATATTCCTGTTTTCTCATTTTGTAGATAAGGAGACTCTGGGTCAGAGAAGTAAAAATCTCAAGGTTACACAACTCATGAAGGACATACCTCCCGTCTACAGGTCGATTCCAGGGACTCCAGCCCCAGAGCCAACTTCTAAAAGACTCCACTTCATTGCCTCATGAAATGAGTTCATTGCTATATCGATCTAACTTTTAACAACTATGGCATGCAAAGCACTCTTCTAGGTAGTTGGGACAAGGCAAAACCTCTCATAAGAACCTTATAGCCCAGTGAGATAAAAATGTGCTCATGAAGTCATAAGATAAACAAGAATTGATGTGAACCCTAAAAATGACAGAGAGAATTCTGCAGGTACCCAGCAGCTGAGGTCAGCCGGAAGTCAGAGACTAGAGAAGACTCCTGGGTGCTCTGTGGCAGAGTTTCTCACAAAAGGTCTCTAGAATGGCAGAGCCTGTTTCAGAGAAATGGTACAAATAGGGCAGGGACAACATACGTGGGCCTGTCCAAAATATGACCCCTGTGTCTCTTTACACAGATGCCCCCCAGGAAGAGAACAGAAGAGGAAGAGCTGGCTGCTCACCCAGGAGGCGACATGCAGTGGAAGCTCCTTTATCCCCTTTGAAGAAGAACATGTGGTAAGATATAAAACATTTTGCAAGACCAGCCAGTGTAACTAAGGAAGACGGGCATCTCGGCATTCCGGTGGCCACCACTGTAAAATGTGTGCCACCAGATGCCCAAGAGAGAAAATTACCACATCAAATTCTGCACAGAGGACTGTGCTAACCCAGGATGCTGCTGTTAACCTGAGGGACACCTTTTAATTGCCACTGTGTTTTCCCGGTCACCCCAGGTTTTACCATTTCTCATTAATCCTTATTTTCAGTCATCTCTCCCTTCATGAAGGATGTCCAAGCTTTCCTCTTTTGCTTCAGGTAAAGCTTCTCTCGGGATAAGGTTAACCTTGGTTCTTTCTCCTCCGCTTTCCTCATACCGAACTTGGTATAATAATAATACAGTCTTTCTCCCCAACCTGACCTCCATTTGACCTTGATTCACAAGTGAGGAAAGACATTGAACAATGACATGACAAAGTGTCCCTTCTGAAATGCTCCTTCATCATCAGTCTTCCTAATATTTACTTAGTTAAGGCTGGAAAAGTTCAACATGCTTAAAACAAAGGTGACTAAGAAAAAAACCCGCAAAACTTTGTCTTTCAGGAGCAATGCAAACAGGATTGGTCCTAGGGGACAGTGTTACAGCTTCTCTTTTATTTCTTTCCTTTCATTTTCTTTTCCTAACAATCTCAGTTAGCATTGTAATCATTTACAAGTCCCTCACAGTTGGCTGTGGTAACCCTGTAGTCCAAGCACTCTGCAGACAGAAGCAGGGGGATCACTTGAGCCCAGGAGACCTACACCAGCCTGGGCAAAACAACAAGACCCCATCTTGGAAATAAAGAAAAGCCTCTCACTGCTGTCCCTGCAAATTGATACATAACACAAAAAACTATACACGATAATAGGGCACCATGCAATATTTCAATACACTGTGCATTGTACAATGTTTAAATCAGGTCAGACGTATTTAGCTCCTCAAACACTTGTCATTTTTTTATGATGAAAACTTTCTTCTAGCTCTTTGAAATGTACTGCGCTCCATGTCTGCGCTGTATTCTTGCCCTACTGTGCCTAAACAACTTTGAGCAAAAAGAACAAAGAACAGGCTTTGTATTACCCGACCCCAAACACACTCCCCTTCCTCAACAGCTCGGCGCGTTCACCCCGGCTACCCCGGGTCCACCTGGCTCAGGTGTCGCACACTCCACCGAGTCCTCTATGAGCTGCTCACATTTAACTTTGGAAATGGAACAGACCAGGTAGGAGGAACTCCTCCCAAGACGACCCCACCGTCTCCCTTCGCGGTCTGTGTTCTCTCACTCTAAACATCGATTACATTCTTCGGGGGTTCCCAGCCTCGCACCCACCCGGTCCCTGCTGAAGTGCTTGGACGCCACCTGCACGCGTCGCTCGCACTTCCACAGACCTGCTCTTCACACCAAACGCGCAGCCGCAACGCGGCCCGATGAACCTTTGAGAAAGAGACAGGGCCGTTGCAGACCTGTGCAATTCTGCGGGTCCTGCTGCAGTCTGGGGAACCCACCCGAGCTCTGAGGAAGGCCCTCTCCTCTGATCCAGCTCTGGCCCTGCCTTCCGGGAGGGAGCGCCCTCTTCATCACTGCTCCGAGGTGAGCACGCGCTTGCTGTTGGCAATGTTTGACTCACTCCGCTCGGCCTCCCGCAGAAGGGACCCAGCCGGCGGGGAAGAGGGCCTGAAGTGCTCAGGAGCTTTCTCAGTCATCCCTAAGAAGGCGGTGAGAGCATGACTTTCCACGAAGAAAGAGCAATTAACGCCGCGAGCTGTAAATGACCTCTCTCGGGTAATAGAGCAGAGACCAACTCTAGGAATTGGTCCCTGGCTCAGGCCCCAAGGTCTCCCTGGAGGGCCTCAATACTGTGGGGAATTTTAGTACCAAGGGTCCTTTCTTTCATCCAGAAGGAACCATGGGCTGAGGAGAGGTTACCTCCGCCCTGTCATCGCCACATGGACAGTGTCACCTCAGCACAGGGACAACCGTGACAGACTTCTGCTGGGCGTGAGCACCACGGTAGGGATGCTCACCGCTGCGGCCCAGACTTCCCAGAACGTGGCTTCTTACCTCTGTACTTACTGTGGACCAATTGTCCTCTTCTGTTCTCTTTGTTTCGTTTTCTTTTGTTTACTTTTAAATGACACTCCATGGATAGGCCACATTCAGAGACATCACAGAGATGCGCAGTGAGAAATAAGAGACACAGAGCCCTCCCTTCTTGGTCCCCCAGAAAACATTTGTATACTCCTCAGAGGGAAAGGGACTACGGATTCCAGGCAACAACAAAAAAGTAAATGTATGGGCACTGATTTTTTTTGGTACCGGGGAGCAACTCAGGACCTTGCGCTTGCGAGGCAGGTGACGGAACCACTGAGCTAAACCCCCAGCCCATGGGCCACTGACTTTTTCTAAGTATCAATATGATAAATATCAATTATATATAACTTTAAAAATCAAGCCATTTTAATGTTTATAATAAAGAATCCTAGTGCCATCCTCATATACTCCAAATATAGCACCTGTTTTATTGTCTTCAATTTAAATTCCTTAATTTAAAATTATGGGACTTTGGGGACTTTATTTTTTACTTATTTGTATGCTCCCAAGGTTGGCTTTTTGTCTTCTGAGTTCCTCTTCTTTCCTTGTCCCTTCTTTTTGAGGAACCCTCCCCTATGGTCTGTGCTTGCAATTTCACACTGCAGAGTGAGGCATTAGGAAGATCCGAGCTCAAGGCCTCTATCAAATAACCCTATGGCAGCCCTATCACAACAAAGCACAACAGAAGAACTGAGTGCTACATACTGTGCTCCTAAAATATCTTATAAAACACTCTGCATGTAATTGTTGTATAAGTTATAGTGAAGATATTCCACATTGTACATAAATAGGCAAACATTACCTACCTTGCATAGTCATGAAAAAGTTTCAATAGGCAAAGGAAAATAAATGTAATATTAAAATTTTTTATATAAACTAGATATACAGGATACAAAATCAATATTTAAAAATAGCTTTTCTACATAACCAATAATGAGCTGAGAAATCGGGAAGATACTTCCATTCACAATAACTTCATTAAAAAACAATAAAATACCTAGGGATCAATCTAACCAAGAAAGTAAAAGCCCTCTTCAATGAAAATTTTTAAAATGAAGAAAAAAACTGAGGAAGACATTAGACAATAAAAGGCCTTCATATATTGGCAGAATTAATATTGTTTAAGTGGTCATATTACTGAAAGCAATCTATAGATTCAGTGAAATCCCCATCAGAATTTCAATGGCATTCTTTAGCTCAGTAGTTTCGCCACCTGCTGCGCAAGCACAAGGACCTGAGTTCGATCCCTGGTACCAAAAATAAATAAATAAATGAAAAACAATTCTAAAATTCATGTGGAAACAGAAAAGACGCAGAATATCCAAAGCAATCCTAGGCTAAAAGAACAAACCTGGAGCCATCACAATACCCAATCTCAAATTATACTAAAAGTCATAGTAACAAAAACAGCATGATACAGGCATAAAAATAGACACATAGACCAGTGGAACAGAATAGAGAACACACTGACATAGCCTTGCAACTACAGCCGTCTGATTTTTGACAAAAGCATATGTTGGAGAAAAGACAGCTTCTGTAACAAACAGTGCCAGCAAAGCAGGATATCCACTTGTGAGAGATGGAAGCTAGATATCACTCCCATGGTGTGCAAAAAAATCAATTCAAGATAAATCAAAGACTAAGTATGAGACCCAAAACTGTGAACATGCTGTAAGAAAACAGTGGAAACACTTGAAGCCATAGGCACAGGCAAAGTCTTCTTTAACAGGACTCCAACAGCAAGAATCAACAAATGGGACATCAAAAAAAATATTTTTGTGTGGTACCAGGGATCGAACTCAGGATCTTTCGTTTGCCAGGCAGGTGCGGAGCCACTGAGCTATATCGGTGGCCCAGGATATCAATTTTACAAGTTTCTGCACCACAAGGGAAGCAATGAATAGAGATAGCCAACATAACAGGAGAAAATCTTCACCAGCTACTCTTCTGACCTAGGATTAATGTCTAGAATGTATAAAGAACTCAAACAACTTACCACCAAAACTTCAAAGAGCTCAATCAATTAATGGGCAAATGAATTGAACAGATAGATACTTGTCAAAAGAAGTACAAATGGCCACTAGGTATATGAAAAAATGTTCAACATCTTCAGCCATCTGAGAAATGCAAATCAAAAATACACTGCATGCACCCTAATGTAAACTATGAACTTTGGGTGATAATCACGTTCCAATAGAGATTTAACAACAGTGACAAAAGTGACGCCTTAGTAGGCGGAGATGGATAGCATGGAGAGCAAGGCATGTGTGGCACGGGAGTGCTTGGGAAATCTCTCTACCTTCAGGCTGAAACCTGCTCTTAAAAATAATGTCTCCTTTTATATCATTGGAGGAAAGATAGCCTCTTTAATAAATGGTGTTGGAAAAACTGGATTGCAACCTGCCAAAGATTAAAACTAGACCCATACCTATCACTGTGCACTGAACTAAGATCGAAGTGGATTAAAGATCTAAATATTATGACAGAAACACTGAACTTGCTGGAAGATAAGTTAGGTAGAACTCTTGAAGATATTGGCATAGGAAAAGACTTTATGAACAAAACCTCAGTAGCACGGGAACTTGCACAAAAAATCAACAACTGGGATCTCATCTTATTAAAAAGCTTCTGCACTGCAAAAGAAACCACCAACAGAGCTAACAAACAACCTACAATATGGGGAAAAAATTTTGGCAGCTGTACCTCAGACAAAAGACTACTATCTAGAATATATAAAGAACTGAAAAAAATCAGACCCGCCAAATTCAAAGACCCAATTCACAAATGGGCATCTGAAATGAACAGACATTTCTCAGGCAAAGAAGTAAAAGCAGCAAACAAATATATGAAAAAATGTTCAGCATCACTGGTCATTCAAGAGATGCTGATGAAAACAACACTGAGATTCTGCCTCACCCCACAAAGAATGGCTGCTATCAAGAAATCAACCAATAACAAATGCTGGTGGGGGTGTGGGGAGAAAGGAACCCTTTTCCATTGTTGGTGGGAGTGCAGACTGGTGCAACCACTGTGGAAATCAGTGTGGAGATACCTCAAAGAACTAGGACTACAGGTCCCATTTGACCCAGCTATTCCCCTGCTGGGTATCTTCCCAAAAGAATTAAAAGAATCATACCACAGCGATATATGTGCACCCATGTTTATAGCAGCACAGTTTGTAATAGCAAAAGCTTGGAAGCAGTCCAAGTGCCCATCAACTGGAAACTGGATAAGGAAGATGTGGGTTTTTTATAAAATGGAGTACTTCTCAGCCATAAAGAACGGAAAACTAGAGACATTTATAGCTAAATGGATGCATATCGAGGCCATACTCTTAAGTGAAATAAATAGGACACATATGTAAATACTGAATAGTATCTCTAGTGTGAGAAACTGATGGTGTAAACAAGGGTTAAAATGATTAAAATGAATATTTGATAATTTGAAGTAGGTAAAAAGGTTCAAAGACAAAAGGGTGAAGGGAGGGGAAGGGGAAAGGAAAGGAGGGAAAGGAAAAACTATGAGAAAAGAAAAAAATGGAAATGAAATCTATGTAAATAGGGAAGGGTGGAGGGAGTGAAGGGCGCACAGGGAATGGGGAAAAAATAAGAACCAAGATACATCATGTACAGGTACGAGCACCAATGATAAATCTAAACGTATTGTATACCTAAAATGTACCAATAAAAGAACTTAAGAAAAAAAAGCAACATCTCCTTTTGAAAAACAAAATCTGAAGTGTGGGTTTCATGGCCTGGGGCTGTCCCCTGATGGGCTTCTACTAGGGTATCTGGGCAGAACTTCACAGCTGCTCTACTGGATCCTTGCTGTAAGCATTTCCAGTTATTTTCTCTACATGCAAATGAATTGTGCAGTCTCCTATTTAGGGTACACCAACCCAGCTAGGAGTGTCTAAGAGCAGATGAAGTGGGTGCGTGGAGAAGGGAGAAGCTCAAGCCCTTCACTGTGTGGATGTGACCCCACCCCTCTGTTTTCAGCTTTCTCTCTTAGATGTGTCTGAGGGCCCTCCACCCAGAATCCATGGTCTGTTTCCTAGAGAATAAATCTCCAGACTTCATCCAGAGGGTGAAGGGGTGACGGGGAGATTCCTCCCATCCTTCCCTGAACCCCACTAGATGATGCACGGAGAGGAACAGGCTGTTCTAGGAATTGAGCTGTTTCTTAATATACCGTATTCTTTACTAAACCACCAGCTCTTCAATTCCTGATCTTCCCAGGGGTGGAGCAGTGGGGATCATCTTGCTTCTCCCTGGCTTTTCCTCTGTGTAGCAGACGTCCTTGCCCAGTACTAGCAGGCTGTGAGTGGCACATGCTTCTTGCTTTCCCTAATTCGGCTGTACTGTTTCATATCAGGAGTCAGACGAAGCCCTGCGTGACTCCCATGGGCTGTCAGCTAGCAGAGTTGGGCTAGCATTGCTCCTTTGCTAATGGCTGTCACCGAGGCCCAAGTCCTGGCCTGTGAAGTGCCAGGGCCCTGCTGAGTTATGTCCAGCTGAGGTCAGTGTGACCCCAATTAAAATCCTCTCCCCTGAATTATGGCTTCTCACTGACCTGATGGGTTGTGTGCTAATTGCACCTGGTACAAGTTCCCATTTCTTCTATCCTAGCAAGATAAGCAGTGCCTACTCCCTGACAGCCCTGCCTGGCACCATCATGCCAGGTGAGGGGCGGTGTCTCATTAGATGCCTTCAAAGCTCCCCGGCTCCTATTCCTTCTGCAATCGTATCCAATAAACACTGGATGCGCTTGGGGGCCTTTGACTTTGCTGCCATCAGCAGCACTGACCAGGACCCAGGACTCAGTTTCACTCTAAGTCTTGTTCCACCTGTTCTTTAACCTTCGCCAGTGCTGTGGTGGCTCACAGGAGGCTGGGACCTACTGCAGGGGTCTCTAGCAATGTCCATTCCGCCTGACCCTCACGTCTCTGCACACTATCCAGGGCAGCTTCCAGACTGACTGACTCTGAGGTGGTTACATCATATACATTTGATTTCCAGCTTCCAACTTTGGTTGTCATTTCTCCTGTTCTTCATATCTTGGTGGCTTCCTTTTTCTTTAGTGCATATTAATGATACAGAACGATGATATTCATTGTGACATTTTCATACTTGTGTAACATACATTAATCACATCTACCCCTATTACACTCCCCTCCCTTCCCCTTCCACCAGTGCCCTTTGGAGTTCTTCTACTTTCATGTCATATTCATTATTCAGCCATAATTGGACAGAGCTGGAGATCATCATTCAGGCAGACCTAGAAATGCAAGTATCACATATTTTATTTCTAGAAACTTTGATTGTCATTTTAGGTGGGTTTTAGAAGTCAAGACAACTATATGGCTTCAGCTCACACATATACTACCCAAATATTACAACAATATTTTGAAGTTTTAAACCATTTCATACATTTACTAGAAATAAGTGACTGTATACTCTTGCTTATTTTATTGTCCCCAACACTCAGATAATGTAATTTTTAAATTATTTTATTATTTGTTTTTACAAACATTTCATTCCCTAGGAAAATTCTCTGAATTTCCCATTTTTACCCTTGAAATGGAACTTTTTGTTTATATGTTTATACTTTTTTTTTTTGGTACTGGGTATCAAACTCTTAACACATGCAAGGCAGGCATGGGTGCCACTAAGCTAAATCCCCAGCCCATGTTTGTATGTTTATATACTCATACTTTTAATTACATACACTTCATCCTGGTTCTCTATTTATCACCTCACTTCATAAAAATTAGCTTGTACTTTCTGTCTTACTAATTTTCATAGACTGCTGTTTACTTGCCAATATATCTTAATGTCCTTAAGGCCTTATTCCTGAATAATAAATATGGACAGACTTGCACAAGTATTTAAAGTGAGAATATCATATTTTGATATGAGAAAATCATATTTTGCTTTTATTCCAACATTATGATGAAACTTTAAAAAACTAAATTGCAATCTGTCGGAGTTGACTAAAAAACTGAGAAATTCTGTATCCTAAACAATCAAAAATAACTTTATTTACATACTTTAATTGATCTGAAAGACAAGCCGTACTGATTCACAATTTTAATTAATTTCTCAATTAGAAGACAACTCTTTTGAGACACAAAAGGATATAAGTTACCATCTAACACAGCCTAAGAATTTGTCATGATAACCATTATTTCCCTCGCAGCTCAACTGAAAACTTAACTTCCCATGAATTATTCATTTTCTTTTTGTTAAGCACTCCCGGGAACTTTGCTGAGCACAAGTTGCATGATAATTTGGATTTAATGTGAACTGAAATACTAATATTTATATTAAACCACTAAGGCCATTGACTCACTCAACAAATGCTGCTTACGTGCGTAGGGTGTACCTGGTACTGGGCAGTGCCTAGGTGCTGAAAGCCTAGTTGCCTGTGGTAGAAGCCAAGGTGACTGAGAGTGTGCTTTGAAACCATCTCCACCCCCACCCCCCTCTTTGGAACCCAAACTGACAGGAAAGTGACTGACGAAAACAAATTTCCTCTCCATCCTACTCCAAAATCCATTAAGAATTCCTGCAAGAGAAAAGTTACCTTTGAAGATACAGGAAGGACCTTATCAAACTCAGCTCTAGGGTCACAAGCTGTATCACTCAGCATTTGGTTGCTACAATGCCATGCCTGAGGCAATTACATCATAAAGAGAAAGATCATCTTTGGCTCGTGGTTCTGGGGCCACTAGTCCAAGACTAGGCAGCCCCTATCTTGAGCATCTATTGGGAGCACAGAGAGCAGTGTCAGGGAGTGCATAGAGGGGCAAACGGGCATTAGCCAGGAAGCAGAGACTGAGAGATAGGGCTCCCACAGTCCCCTTCCAAGGCATGCCATCAGTGGCCTCAGGACCTTCAACTTGGCTCACTTCCTTGAAAATTCCACCGCCTACCAGTTTTATCCTGCCCTCTTATGACCCAGCCTTTAATACATAAACATTCAGGTACATTCATTCAAAGTACAGAACATGCTGAGTCCCAAAAGAAAGAAAAAAGGCTAAGGATGGATATGTTGATCCACTTGATTCATCATTCCACTTTATATATATATATTAAAACATCACCTTATAACCCATAATATTGTATTGGTCAGCTTTTCAGATGCTGAGGGAAAATACCCACAGTGTAAGAGGGAGAGGTTTATTTCAGCTCACTGTTTCAGAGGGTTCAGTCCATGGCCATCTGGCTGCAAAGCACAAACATCATGGCAGACTGCGATGGTGGAGCAAAGCTGCTCGCATCATGGTGGCCAGGAAGCAGAGCAGAGGAGAAGAGCTCCAGAGAAGAAGGAACGTGACCAGACAGCGTCCCCAAAGTCACTCCCATGACCTACCCAGACACACCTGGATGTGTGCTTTGCTAGTCTGTGGATCACTCAAGCCAAGCAAATTGGTAATGAAGCTTAACACATTTGAGTTATACACATACGTGTAATTGTGATCTATTGATTAAAAAATCATTTAAAACATAATGGTGAGTCATACTAAATTATAATTACAATACTGAACTCTTTTTTTTTTTAACTGAACTCTTTATAAAGGTGCTTACGTGGCTAAGCAGGAAAATTTCATGCCTGATTTTCCATTGGAAAATTACCAAGAATAGCAGACGTGATGAAAAATGATTCCAGAACCTTCCAAGAACTGAAAACCACAACTCCAAAAGTGGTGCATAGACAAGAAGTGAAAACCTGCTTTGCCCTCTGGTAAAAACAGACACTGAAAAAGGTAGCATTGATGCAGATAATTCTGAGCACACAGCTGATTATCAGCACTGTCTCAGGACACAGGAAATGAGGGGGGGGGGCAAGGCTGCTGCAGGGCTTTTGAGAACCTGCCTCTTCTTGCTGCCCAGTGGACACTCAGCCCAGATGGGGTCTCGCTGGCAACCATATTGCAGGCTGAGGTCAGGTTGAGGGCTGAGATGTTTCTGCCAAGCTTCTTCCTTGACTCACAGAAAATGAACTGAAATTCAATGTATGTCTGATTTATGAATGTCTTCTTTTATGTAGATCATGTTTGCTCCTTGAGGATTTCTTAAGATGCAAACAACCCAGTCTCCTTTTTCATAAAAAAGAGGTTCTATTAGAACAAACAAAAACATGCCTTACCAAATCAAAATGATAGTCTATGCACTCCAAATAGTCTGTGTATTCTGACAGCGAAGTCCTGCTTGACATCAGAGTTCTATTTCAAAATTTGGCCACCCTCTTATTTCTGGAACGTGGTCTTACCAAAGTCTGTAATCTGTCTCTCTTTCAACTAGATAGCGCCAACCATTTTGCCCCTGGCAACTCTGACTGGAGACGCTGCCACATTCAGCTTGTAAAAGTTCCAAGCCACAGTTGCAAGGGCCTGCTCTGGCTCTTTGCTTGTATTAAAGAGTGGTCCATATGCAGTACTGCACACAGCAGGTCTTGGCCAGCATTAGAAGGGGAGTGAGGAGTATGAAAAAAGGAGAACAGGATAAAAGCAGTGAAGTTCACCTATACAGTTAGCTTATCACCAGGGAAAGGAGACATCAAGGATTCGGGAAAATGGTCAAGCAAGCTGATGGGGAAGTGCTAGGGCACAGGGTATGTCTCTTTATGTGCAGGACAGTCATGTCATCTGTGCTGTTTTAGGACAGGGAGATCCACTCGATTATCTGAACACAGGTAAGTGAAATCCCAGTGATTCTTCATCTGTGTGGATGATCACAAAAATAAGCAAATTCTGCCTTTGTCTAGTTCTAAAAGTAGGAAGAACAAAAAGAATAAAAGTGTCAAAATGAAAAGGGGCAGAGGGTGGAGCCCAGTGATAGAGCAGTTGGTTAGCATGCTTGGGGCTCTGGGTTCAGTCCCCAGTATAACCAAAAGAGCCTGGAAGGATAAGACTATTAACCTGTAGAGAAAAGTTTGAAAATATCAAAGAGCCTATCTAATGCATCAGAAAATACTTCATGAGTGTTTCTTTTTTTACGAATGTTTCTATTCATATACAAATGAGAGAATGTTGCTTGTACATAGGGACAAAAATCAGGGGTCCCTAAAAACTCTAAAATCAGCCTATAATGCTAAATAAAATACATGACAGAGGTGACTTAGGAAAAAAAATTCTTTGACCAAAGAAGGAAAAACTGTCAATTCATCAACTTATAAATAGTCTATTGATTGGAAGGGAGGAGGGTCATCGTGGTAGGGAGCAGAAGGAACACTTGGAGAGGAAAATGAGTGCCAGGCCCAGGGCTCCAGCCTGGCGAGGCCCTGAGGAGGGCGCACTGGGCCCTGATACACATCTTCCACTCTTTGATTCCTCCGTCCCAAATAGATTTCACGCTGCAATTTGTCTTTCTGCGTAGTTTCCTCACCAGATGGAGGCTTGTATCCCTGCACAAGTACAATCTTGGCAGCTTTCCCGTCACCGAGAGCTGGAAGTGGCATCTGGCTTGTGCAGCAAGCTTCTCTGAACTCGGATGACTTCCACCCATCTGGGTATTTGTGGAGGTTTCAAAAGTGGATGCCACACCCTGGATGGTGGCCACTTACTAAATTGCCTTTTCCGTTAGCAGCCCTCCCTGGAAACAGTTGAGCCTTGTCCTATTTTAAATAGCTATAAAATGCCAGATTCCTGTAGTGCCCAAAATATTCTGTTTAATGTGTATCCGTTTATATGCCTCATAATAAATACACTTGTTTGGGAAGTCTTATTTAACATGTGGCTTACTGTGAACCTCACATTATTTTTGCCTTATTTCAGTCTTGCAACCAATCTACAGCTTATGCAGAAGAATTAATAATTATCAATGAGCCTTACTTTATTCTTCACAGTTGGGCTAACACAAAAGAACTTCGTATATTCTCAGTGAAGAGAGAAATTTGCCATTACTGATAAATATGTATGGAACCAAACATATTTTTACAAAGATTTTGAAAGCAAAATCTGTGTTCATAAAAATATTTTAGAGATAATAATCAGTTACAACCCCACGTAAATCCAAAGCATGAGGCATTTTAAATTGATGGATTGATTATATTGTTGCTATGTTCTTTCAGTGACTTGTGGCACTAGGAGAATTTAAGATTAGCTAGCATTTTGAAAACTGGTAAATTGAAGGTAGGAACTCAGTGGACTGGAGTGAGACAAAGAAAAGTAGAAGAAAATGGCTATAAGGATAAGGAGGTGTCCAGGTAGCCGATGTAGCTTGAACAATTGTAACATTTCCCTGTGCGGCCACCTCTGTGAACCTGAGCTCTTTATCATTCCCCGAGGACTGCATGAGGGGCAGGAGACACTGCAGAGATGAGAGGACGGGTGTGAGCATCACTAGCCTGATATGTCCCGATTGGAGAGGACGTTCCAAAGTTATTGCTTCTTCTCAGCACATTACATTGGGTTTTTCTTGATTTATACAGAATTGACTAGTAATATTGACTAACTAACAATGCATGCTAACATTTCCTAAGTGTTACCATATTCCAGGCGCTGGACTAAATAAGCATGCTTATTCTCACTTAATTGTTGTATCATTTCCATGAGGTAGAAACAATGATTATCCTCATTTTACAGATAAGGAGAATTGAACCTGTAAGAAACATGCATAAGGCCCCATACCTAAATGACGGCAGGGATGAGATTAATAATCACAAGTCAGATGTCTTAAGAATCAACTCTTAGCCATTCTGCTACTCTCTCCCGAGGCCTTCTTTACAGTGTGTCAAAAGCTGTTTCAAAGGTCACATTTTCTACCAAACTGAGGAAATGTTTTCTATTTCTTCAGCTCAGATAGTGATAAATAATTAGGCCATAATAACAGCACTTCTTCAACTTTACTCCAGGCATGTTCTAAGAGTTTCTGTGCACTGAACCACTTCATTCTTCACTTTGAGGCTAAGAGGTAATTACCATTAATATTCTTCTTTTCCAGAAGGGGAATTGAGGTACGCAGAGTCCAATTACCTTGTTGAAGGACACACGGGTGGATGTTATTTCCTTACTTAGCTATGGGTTCCCAAGGGAGGCCGCTGGTGTAAACCTTTATTCCAGTTCTTTATGGTCAGTTCAGTTCAAGGATACGTAACATGCTTTGAGAAAATGTGGAGGAAAAACATCACTCTTTTTGTTCCCTTGTCTAAGTTCTCATCTAGAACTTATCACAAACCTGATAAAAACAGACCCTTTCACCCTGAGTGAGGGTGTGCTCCTCTTTAGAAATTTGGAATCCAGTTCAAAAGCTGGTACTTTGGGCTTAAACAAAGAAATGTCTTGGTTTACTTAAATAAATTAAAATGAATACTTTCTGCATGCATGATGGAATTCACCAAGAGGAGGCCCCGTTTGTTCAATCAGGCTCAATTCAGCGCTCTTAATTAATGCATCTAAAGAGCATTAATACACTCCCATCAGTCATGGTGGCTCACTATAGCCATGATTCTCAGACATCAGCAGGCATCTTCCTTCTGGTCTTCGTATGATCTAAGGGAAGCATCTGAGAATCTCTAAGGGAAAAAGGTTCAAGTTATTATCCCCTAAAGCAGCATAAGACTCCTCACCACCAATGCTGGGCTAACCTTGTTTCAATGACTTCCTACTACAGACACAAACTCTGTTTTGTTGTACCAGGGTTTTGGTTTTTTTTTTTGCCACGGAGAAGGTTTCTGATAAGTGGTACATTTAACATCTCCATGTATGTAATATTATTTAGTCTAGAAACCAGTAATGGTCAAATTGTTTTCAAATAGCCAAGACATAAACTGGACAGCAGAGTCTTAGAAAGGAGAAACACAAATCATCGTGCAGATCAGCGAGTCCAAAACTACATATATATCGGCACCACTGGCCCAGCTCATGACTTCACATAATCGTGAGCCCATGAGAAAGCAGAGGGTCCCTTTCCACAGCTTTCCTCAGTGCATTTTAAATCTCCTTATTGCTGAGACTGTAGATGACGGGGTTCAGCATGGGGATCAGCGTAGAACACATACAACACTTTGTCTCTGTTCAGGGAGTAGCTGGAGCTGGGGCTCATGTGCATGAAGAGACCCGAACTGTAGAAGAGGGTCACAGCAGTCAGGTGAGAGGCACAGGTGCTGAAGGCCTTGGTCCTACCCCTGGCTGAGCTGATTCTCAGGACAGCAGCAACAATGCACCCATAAGAGATGAGGGCCACGAGGACAGCGACCACGCCAACAGCAGCACCCACAACGAAGGTCATCACCTGGCTGGTGAAGGTGTCCGAGCAGGACAGAGCCAAGACCGGAGGCAGGTCACAGAAGAAGTGGTTGATCGTGTTGGGCCCACAGAAATCGTGCCGATAGACAGGGTACGTTTCGATCAGAGCGCTAAGGAAGCCTCCCGCCTAGGTGCCACTCGCCATCTTTAAACATAGCGCGTGGGAGATGAGGGCCGTGTAGAGCAGCGGGCTGCAGATGGCGGCGTACCGGTCATAGGCCATGGCTGCCAAGAGGAAGCACTCGGTCAGGCCCACCCAGCAGAAAACGAAGTACTGTGTGGCACAGCCCATGAAGGAGATGGTTTTCTGCTCAGCCAGGAGGTCAGAGAGCATCTTGGGGCTGTGGAGGACACAGGACATAGCAGATGTCCAGGAGGGACAGGTTACTGAGGAAGAAGTACACGGGGGTGTGCAGGTGGGAGTCCACCCTGATGAGACTCAGGTTCCAGGTGAAGGTCAGGAGGTAGATTCCCAGAAATAACCCAGAAAGGAAAATCCTCATGTGAGGGTGAGGGTGATCTGAAAACCCCAGGAGGATAAACTTTGTCACCACTGTGTTGTTCCTCACCACTGTCATAGGGTTGCTTCCTGCCTAGAAGAACAAAGCACCGTGGGCAGTTGGATTGTGTCTGTCATTTTGAGAACAGAATCCTCCTGGAAGTTCAGCTAACACCACCTACAATTCCAGCCACTTTCTAGGCAGCACCTCAAAGAAAGCCACCCTAAAATGACCTCTTGGCACTTTTAAGTCTGCGGGTTGTGCACACCGGTGAGATTTCTTTGGTGGAGTCAGAAGTGACTGGGAGTTGGAAACCTGTGCCTTCAGCTCTATTTTGCCTTGATAAGGGCTGCTGAAAGCCGCTTCTCAACTATAAAATGAGGTGCTTGAGTAGATCCATTCTAAGGTCCCTGTGGAATTGAATTTGATACGGATTTTTCAGACTTTCTGAATTAAAAATATAAATCATATTAAGATAGAAACAAAAGTAGGTATTGCTGTGCTTCATAAATCTTTAATATAAGAACTTAAGGTAAAGGAAATAAGAATAATGGGTTATCATTTTTGACATAATTCAACTTAGGGAAAGAAATCCAAACAGCCTACCAATGCAGTCTGCTAAATTGGGAAACTGAGAAAAAATTGTATGTTATATTTATGTTTATGTACATGCTTAAGACTAGAAAAAGTTTGTAAATTTTTACCTAGAAAGGTAAAATTTTAACCCAATCTACGTGATTGGAATAGAAGGGCTATAAAGAAGACTTTCAGGGCCAGGGCTTTAGCTCAGTGGTTCCAGTGCCTCCTTGCAAGCGCAAGGTCCTGAGTTCGATCCCTGGTACCAAAAAAAAGAGAAGCCTTTCACAATGAACTGAAACCAGCCAAACCACGATGTTCAAGAAGTAGTAGAAATTAATATTTACTAGACAATAAAAGCTAAGGAAGAGAAAATTTGTTAGAGATTTAAAGACAATAATTTGCAAAGAACAACTCTGATGACCAGATGAGATGACTCTGGAAACAGGAGGTAAGCCCATACAAAGCTAGGAATTAAGAAAGACAGACCGGGCATGAAGTACCATCAAACTGCCAAAAGATAAGTGGGTATAAAGAGGCAGAAGTGCCCTGGGGAAGATCCACTGGTGAGATTAAAATGTTGATATTTTGTCATTTATGTGGAATCTGACTGGCCGGGTATGCTTGTCACTGTGACTTTCCAGTTGCGTCCTCTGGTCCCTCATTGTACTACCAGCTGCTTCTAGCTTTGTGTATTCTAAACATTGCAAACCTCCCTCCAAGTCTCTGATTGAGCTTCGAAATCAAGAAGAGCCAAGACTACGCTTCACGGTGGCATCAATATATTTCTATCAAAAAAGGAATAAGATGAGTTTGGTGTCCTTATCTTAATGAAATCTTCCCAACAGAATGTGCCACTTGAGGCAGGGAGTCTCATCCATTCTGTTTCTGTCTGAATCCCTACAGTCGTGCTGGGGACACGAGCACCCAGTAAATATGTGTTGAACGAATGCTTTTTTTGCTGCTTATCTTCTGAGTTCAGCAAAATGTCTGGCTTATAAGGTATTATAATATTTGGTCTATTGTTACAATATAAAGTATATACTAAGATATAATCACGAACAATATTAACAATCTAATCATAAATACGTATTCAGCATTTACTGGGTAACAGGCACTATCTGAAGGGCTCCATTTACACAAATCCCTATATTTATCCCCACAGCCTCAGGAACTGGTAGTGATACTCTGTCCCTGGCACAGATAAAAGGTGGAATTGGCTGCAATTTTATAGTTGTTGTTTTCTGGATAAAAGGGGTGGGGGTGAGTTGGACTTGCTGACTTACTATCGGCGGAAGTGTCCTGGGATCTTGTGCCACAAGAGAAAATTACCGGTTGCTCTGCTCCCATAACATCTTCTGCAGACTTCAGGTTTTCTGCCTTTTCTCCTGCTCTATGCCTGGTTTCTGGTTCCATCGACTGTTTTTTAGACCCTGGCCTCAGGTAAATAGCAACACCGCCTCCGGAATCCCTGCCCCTTTGTTACCAAGTCTGGGGGTTCCTTGTGGCAATGGGCAGAGGGAGCCACACTCTACCCTCCCCTTCCCCTCCCCGCTCCCCTCCCGGTCCAGTCCAGTGTGAAAGCCCAGCAATCATCACAGCTACACATTCTGAGCACTCACTGTCCTCTGGAGTAATCGTGGGAAGGGCCAACCCCCCAACATCAGAGCCGTCTTTCCAGACCCCTGCCTGGGGACCTCAAAAGGTTGGGATAATTAACTACAAGGTGAAAAGAAATCCTTAGCCCAGCGCCTGCCGAACAGAAATCCCTCAGTGAATGGAAACTAATAACACCCTTAACTCTGTCTCTCGGGTCATGGCCAAGAAGGGTCTGTCCTTCCTACCCGACTTTTCCTGTGACTTGCGTGGTGCTGAAAGTGACTCACCATCTCTTTAAGGTCTGGGAGCCCCTCACAGCGCTGTCCCTGCCTGGAAGCATCACTGTGGACAACACAGTGAGCCCCTCAGAGCCAGAGCATGTTGAGCTTGCTTTCCAAGGGCCCTGGTGCTCTGCAAGCCTGAGATGTCAAGATTTTGATTTTCTGGTTCTTGAAGTGTTTTCTTCAGATATAAATTTTCCAACAACAACAAAAAAGAGAGTTAACTTGTGTCATGGAAATCAAGTTAGCAGTCCTTAGTCTGAAAATAAATAAATAAATAAATGACAGCAACGGCTTGTGTTTGAAGGAATACAATTGCTGAGACCCTTGCTGTAAAAGGTAATAGGTTTAATTTAGGGACAGAAATTTAATAACTGAGACCACAGAGAGAAAAAGAGGTCAGTGACTCCCAAAATCAACTGGGACCATGAACCAGCAGAGAAGCTTTTAATTGAGAGAAGCATAAAGTGGCGCAGGAGACACTGGGCTGAGAGTCAAGCCAACCATCTATGAAAGAATTTTAATACTCGGTTCAATTAAGATCTGGGAAATTTAAAAGTTAACCCATAATTATGGTCTAGCAATAGATTTCATCCACTGAAAGATTTCATCCACAATAGATTTCATGCCAACTCTGACTACAGTGATAATGACTACATAAAATAAGATGGAGCTCTTTGAAAGTATATTTTTATTAGTGGAAATATCTTAAGAGTGGAGAAAAAACTATAAATTGGCAATGTCTGCATCAGAAAGGAAAAGGGAGAGTCTAAACATGCAGTGTATTTGTCAAACCATCCTACAGGAAATTTGAGAATGAGGTAGAAAGTCACCCTATTAAATCTACCCGGGTAAAATCAGAAACTTTCTAAATGCATTTACTTTGAAAACTCAAATTTGAAAGGTAGATGTGGTGGTGCACACCTATAATCCCAGCACTCGAGAAGCTGAGGCAGGAGGATCATGAATTCAGGTCCAGTCTGGCCTATGCAGCGAGTTCCAGGGCAACTTGGACTACAAAGCAAAGCCCTGTCTCAAATTCAGAACAATTTTTTAAAAGAATTAAATTTGATTAAAGTGAACATCAAAAAGGATCAAAGCAGATATGTCACACAGCAATGTGAACATACTTACCATCGTTCAAATGGACCCTAAAATGTTTATGATGGTGTTGGCGTTAATTTTAGGCGTCAGTCTGACAGGACTGAAGAATGTCTACCTAGCTGGAGAAGCACGGTTTCCCGGTGTGTCTGTGAAGGTGTGTGTGCGAGAGACAGGCATTTGAGTCAGTAAGCTGAGTCAGGAAGTGTAGGGAACAGGGAAAGGGGACATTACTAGAACCTCTGCAGTAAGTCCTAGTCTCCTAGGAGCCACAGGAGCACACGGCGAATTACAGAAAAGGTAGAAAAATGAGACTGAGAAGAAGCTGAGCTTTGGGTCTGGTCAGTGCTGCTCTGGGCGGCAAAGAGGAAAGCCCCCAGCTTACCGCACCTTTTATTCAGTACTCAGTACATCGGGAGAAGCAGATGTAACAAATGACTTGCAGAGAGTTCAGTACATCCTGCATAAATAAGATGTAACAGTCCAAGAACAGATGAGGAACTGAGTGGATTTTGTTCCTCCCAGGATGTTTTCAGCTCCCAGGATGTTTCTTGTCCTGGAGAATCACAGCATCACTGGATCATTGAGGTCTCAGTTGTGACCGGAGGCCAAAATGGAATTATGTCTCAGAATGCCATGGCTGGCCTGTAGGTGGAAGAACTAGGCCTAATCAAATGATTTTTTCCCTAAAATTATGCAGCATTGCTCCCAACAAGGAAGGTCTCCTCATCTGGTGTGGGTGGTCACCAACCAGTCTGAGAGGGCCTGGGGGCAGAAAGGCAGAGGACGGGCTGATCAGGGGAGTCTGGAGCTGGGTGTCCATCCTCTCCTGCCCGTGGCCATCGGGGCTCTAGGTTCCCACCCTCTGGGCCTTGCACTCTCAGACCCCTGGGTTCTTGGGCCTCCACTCAGGCAGAGTCCGCTGTTGGTCCTGGTTCTGGGGCAACTGTGCTTGGACTGAGCTGGGCTCCAGCTCTCTGCTCCAGCCAGCAGCAGCTCGTAAGCCAGTCCCCGTCACTGAGCCTCCCCTATCCATCTACACACATCCAACTGGTTCTGTCTTTCCAGAGAATCCTGACTAAGAAATGCAGTTACTTTAATGTTATGTGGTTTTATCACAATATAAGGTAGCAAAGAAAATAGCAAGAAAGGCATACAAATTCCACACAGAATTAAATGTTTAGAAGTAGAAGCCAGTGTTTGGACATCGAACTCAAAATTTATCTTGCTAGGATCTGATACCCCCTAGAGTCTGTTCTGACAGGTTCTCCTAGAATAGTATTTGTTTTTTAAACAAACATTATTTGTTTATTTAATATTTGAGCATAGCTATTTTAATCAGTTTATTTGAATTATTTTTGAAGTAAAACCCAGCAGAAAATCCAGAAGTGCTTAGCAATAAAATACTACCTTGATCTCAATTGGAGTTTGAAAGTCATCTCCACTTGTATTTCTTCCACTAGCAACTAGTAAAAACTTCAGCCTGATATAGATCTAAAGTCTTTCACTGGGCAGCTCTAATAAATCCAAGATAAAGTTGCATCTAAATTTTTAAGGATCTTTAAAAATATATACAAGGGGAAAAGAACATAGAAATAGGACCTGAATTTCTATTCCCATTTGGGAAATTGGGCTATTGATTTACTCTGACACTGAAAAACCAAAGTAAAAAAGAAACCTCTGAAAGCCCAAACAGCTTGATTATATATAAGATTACTATGCTAATAAGCCATTATCTGCAGAGGAGCTGGCTAGGTTAGGGCCCTGTGGGGCGCTGCTGCCACCTATCGGAAGTGAGCCTGCATTGCTCGGTCAGATAAGAGCTGTGGTCTTCCCCAGACACCTCTCGGCCCTGTGCTCCAAGCGCCTGCGAGGTGCCCCTCAAACACCTGAACCAAATACTACTGTGAAGTTGTTTTCTGAAAAAGACCCCAGACCAAGGAGATGGACAACTTTCTGAGCATAATGTAAATGTAGCAAGAATAAGAAAGTAGATTTAGGGGCCGAGTATTTAGCTCAGTGGTGCCGTCGCCTGCCTCCGGAGTTCGATCCCCGGCACCAAAAAAAAGTAGATTTAGATAAAAGTGATGTAATCGAGAACAGGAGAGCCACAAGTTCTCCTTCAGTGCGTCATTGAAAGCAAATCAGATTTTAAATCTTTCATTAGAGGCATGATGACATAATAAAGAACAGTCAAGACGAATGGACACAGCAAGTATAATACCTGTCACTGGTGTGGAAGGCATGCGTTGGGATCCTGACCCTTCCTCCTGTGTGATCGTAGGCACGTCAGTGGGTTCCACGTGAGCGTTCCCTCCACCTATGAGATTACGCTACGTTACATGGTTGTGTGAGAGTCGTACACTAGGCAACCAATATGGAAATCGCTACCTAGGACAGCTCACTGTCTAATTTTTTAATTTCCCATTTGTCTCAGCTGCAATATTCTGATATCAGTTTATTATAAGTAGCATGGTAACATATATGATTATTGTCCTCCCAGATAGCCATATGTTTTCAATGAATACCAGCTAAATGTCCACTTTCATTAAATGCCATCTAACTTGAATGTGCCTTTTAAAAGGCTTTCCTTCTTAGCAACTCACCACACAATATTTCCAAGCAATTACCTTTGCTCTCCTTGTAGTGTTTATTCCAGTTCTTAGTATCATGAGCAACAGTAATTTGTGAAAATTGTAAATTTTATGCTTCTAAAAAGTACTTTAAAATGTTAGTTTCTCTTTGAATTTTCAGATAAGACTTGTGCTAGAAATGAACTATTAGGAAATGTTAAGTTTGATTTCTAAATCAAATGACAATATCATTAACTATTCATTTTACTATTATGTAGTAAAAGTTGCAGTGAAGACCTAAGATTATCTTAATGCAAAAAATAAAGCAAAAATTTTCCTACATGTCAAGCCATTTGAAGACACGTATGAATCAGCACCAACTTCAGTACGCATTTTCTGGGAAGCTGCAGGTGTGTCCTAAGTAAATGCCTGTTGATCAGAATTTCCCTTGGGAATATTCAAAGAGAGCATCCCACAGAAAGAGAAGCAAGATGCGCTCATCTGGTTCAGGACAACATTCTGGCCTCAAAGGAAAAAGGGAAATCTAGGAAAAAACAGTTTTAAATCATCCTTCCCCCCACCCACAGATGCATTCCTGAGTGCTGACCCAAAGGAACTGGAAGAAAAAGAGTAGAAAGAAAATGGAAAATGTTGATACTTCTGGTGTGCTGAAAACACACACAGTGCTGCTGTCGGTGGCTCGGGCAGATCCCAAGATGGCACTTGCAGTGCAGACCTCTGTGCCTTCAGAGCCAGGCAGTCATCTGCAGGAAGCACCCTCATCTCTACCAGGAAGGAAGGAAAGTGATCGATAACAATGGCAGGTTATTATGTAAAACCATATAAGACACCCCCATGTCTCCCAGAACTAAAAGAATTTTGGAAGAATATTGAAGGAAATCAAAGGAATCCGAGGTATGAGAGACCCTGGAGAATTTCTTTTGTAACCACTATTATGGTCATGTTTCATCTTCTAGCTCTTGTGGTCAAGAACAGTAATTATACATGGCATTATTAATTTAAGTCCTGAGGGAAGAAGAAATACCCAGGGTAAAATGCATGGAAGGTGAAAAAGAGAGGACCAGAGAGAAGACATTGAGAAAAATTCCCCACATTTACAGGGGCAGAAGGTGGCAGAACCCTTGAAGATACCAAGTAACATACCATACCGCACGTCCAATCTGTTCCCCATGTTACAGTTTGTATCTAAATCTCCCCCAAAAGACTCATGAGGCCAGGGGTGGGGTTTTTGGAAGGTGATTGGATCGTGGGGCCCTGTCCTCATCAGAGGGTAAGTCCACTGCTAAGTCCATAGCTGAATGTGCTGGGGGCCTGATCCCTGGAGAGGTGAGCAGAGCATGGGGCTCCCTCCCGCCTCTTTCCCTTTCTCTCTGCTTCTTGGCTGCCGTGGGCTGAGCACTTCCTCCTCTGCCTCACCCCTCTGCCATCTTGTTTCTGTCTCCCACCCAGACGACCATGGACTGAAACTGTGAGCCAAATAAACCTCCCCTGTTTAAATTGTATCAGGCATTTTGCCCCAGTGGTGGGAAGTGAATTGGACACTCTCTTACACACACACAGGGATGAAATGGAAACCAATATGACCACTTTGGAAAAGGCTGTGTTGTTGTCTTTCAAAAGTGGCCATAAACTTACTACCTGACCCAGAAATCTCACTTTTAGGGTGAAATGAAAGTCTGTCCTCTGAAATAAAACTTGCATGAAAACGTCTAGAGTACCTGTATTCATAAAGATCCCAAACTAGAAACAATCCAAGTGTCCTTCAATGGTAGAACACACCATGTTATCTCCATAGAATAGATTTCTACAAAGCAATACAAAAGAATGGACTAACCAAATACAGGAGAAATGTGTGTGAATCTCAGATGTGCGATGCTAAAGTGAAAAAAGCCAGGCTCATATATGCTGTTTCTCCTGCTGTACAATATGGTGATTCTGTTCACCTCACCTCTGGAGGTTCAAAATTATACTTCCCTTCAAGGCAAAATCAGAGCAGCTTCATGACGGCACCTGCCCTCGCCGTCCTGCCACACAAAGATGCTGGTTGGTTCTAGCCTCCCTCTGCTGCTCCTCAGTGCCCTGTGGAAGGGATTCTTTCTTAGCCTTCTAGGTAGACATGATTGGGCAAGAGATCTGTATGCAGACCAAGCCTAATAAAGCCAATATTCTTATTTCTTTAAAACTCTGGATTTGTTCCTCTGAATTGTGGCAGAGAAGGTAGGCCATCTCGATCATATGAATACAGGTTACTGTTTAACCCAGGAAATGTTATAGCAACTCCCAGATGATCAATTTAAGAGAAACTTCAGAATATATGAATAAATATTACCAAATCTAATGTTATAGAATTTTCTTCTTGCTAGTTCCTCTTCTTTCCTTGCTTGATGAATATTTATTAGCCCCATGAGAAGCAATGGCCTTATAAGATGTGTCTTGCTTCAAGGTCCATGGAGCCAGCCCTGATTGCTGACAGACCATAATCAGAGCCAAATATCAGCTTGCTCCAGGAGTAAAGTGTGACCTTTAAAGAGGAAAATTATTGCTCCCGAGTTTGTTTTCTTTTTGTTTTTGGTACCAGGGATCAAACTCAGGTCCTTTTGCTTGCGCAGCAGGCGGTGAAACCACTGAGCCTAAATCCCAGGCCCATTGCTCCCGAGTTTGAAAGACACTGCAGAATTATTTTTGGAGTATCCTGGGAATGAATATAAATAGATAGATAGAGGTGGGGGACAAAAAATGTATACACAACTTCAGGAGAAGAAAAATAGTATGATGTTTTTTCAACAGATGGCGTTACCCTCGAATAGGGATCCTGAAGGGTGTCATATATCACCCTTAAAGAAGGAATTAAAAATGCATGTACAATTTCAATGACCAAGGTTACCCAAGCACCAGTTCACCGTACTAATAAATGTCTAGAAGCTCATGGCCACCACTTTGGGCATCTCTTGTAATTGTGGAGGCCAAAGGTAACTTGTATTAATCTCATAATCTCTCAGTAAATTTAGTATTAAAATATTCTACGAGTTTTTCACACACATACACACACACATACACCCAAGATATAAAAGATAATCCAACACGAGCAAATTAACACATAATAATAGAATAAAGACAAAAGTTACATAGTCATCTTAACAGATTTTAAAAAGACATTGGACACAATTTAACATCCTTAAGAAGGGAAAAGGAAAAATATGAAAAAAGGAAAAAAATGGAAACAAAGTCTTTGTAAATAGGGAGGGGTGGAGGGGGTGAACGGAGGGCAGGGGAAGGGGAAAAATAAGAACCAAGATACATCATGTACAGGTACAAGATCCCAATGATGAATGTGACTGTATTTTATGCCTAAAATGTACCAATAAACTTAATGGAAAAAACCCAATTTAACATTCTTTCATAATAATAAAAATTAAGTATAGAAGAAATGCACCTCAACACAATAAAAGCCACATAGCACAAGCCACAGCTAATAATGATTCTATGATGGACGTGAAAAGCCATCCCTAATCAGAGATGTGACAAGGATGTTCATTCTCACTACTTCTATCCAGTGTGGTACCTGATAACTCACTCAGAGCATTTAGACAAGAAAAAGACATCTCAAACAGGAAAGGAGAAGTTGTCTGTTTGCAGATGACACAATCTTTTACTTAGAAAACTCTAAAAATTCCACCAAAAAAAACCTGTCAGAACTAATATGCAAATTCAGGATCTTCCAAAACACAAAGTCAACACAAAAAACAAGTACTATTTCTATACCCTAAAATGAATTGCTCAGAAAAAAATCAAGAAAACAACCTCATTACAATTGAATCAAAACAAAAAATTTAACAAAGAAAGTGAGAAGAATCTATTTACTGAAAACTATAAAACTGTGATGAAAAATACTGAAGTATACCCATGTTTGTGAAATGGAAGAAATAATGTTATAAAATTGTCCATACTTCTCCCAAAGTAATATTAAAGATTCAACACAATTCTTATAAAAATTTCAATAATATTTTTCACAGAAATAGAAAAAATAATCCTAAAATTCTTATGAAGCCAAAAATAGCCAAAACAACTTAAACAAAAAGAAAGGGCGGGCTGGGGATTTAGCTCAGTGATTCTGCCGCCTGCCTCAAAAATGCAAGGCCCTGAGTTCGATTCCCAGGTCCAAAAAAGAAAAGAAAAGAAAGGGCGGTTTATTGTTTGTCCAGTGTCCCCAAATGTCTCTGTGGTAAGGCCTTGGTCCCAGGGTGGCACTGTTGAAGACATGTGCAGTAGAACCATTGGAAGGTAGGGTCTTCTGCCAAGTCCTTAGTTCATTAGGAAGTGATAAGTAGAGGAAGTTATGTCAACTTAATCATTCTTCTAGGTACACAGGTATCAAAATATCACATTGTATACCATTAATATGTAAAGTTTGTCAGAGAAATTAATTAATTAATTAATTAATTAATGAAGAGAATGAGTTTTCAATAAATACATAACTACCTATACAATGGAAGAATCAGTGATTCTTCTCTCTTCTGTATTTCCTCCCTTAGTCTCTCTCAGTTGTCTTTCTCTGTCTCTCCACTTTTTTCTGTCCAGTTTTTTCTGTCTCTCCTTTAAGCAGCAATGGTATTGGGTCCAATATCCACTCTTCCAGCTATTTTTAAAATCTGAGCTCAAACAGTTTGTAACAGCTAAAACTTGGAAACAGTCCAAGTGCCCATCAACTGGAAACTGGATAAAGAAGATGTGGTCTTTTTATAAAATGGAGTACTACTCAGCCATAAAGAATGAGAAACTAGAGACATTTATAGCTAAATGGATTCACATTGAGGCCATACTCTTAAGTGAAAGAAATAGGGCACACATGTGTAAATATTGAATAGTTTCTTTGGTGTGAAAAACTAAAAGTGTAAATAAGGATCAAAATGTATAATTCATAATGTGAAGCAGGAAGAAAAGGTCTAAAGGAGTAGGGAAAGTGGGAGGGGTAGGGGAAAGGAAAGAAGAGAAAAGAAAAAATATGTGAAAAGGAAAAAATGGAAACAAAGTCTTTGTGAAGGGCGGGCAGGGGAATGGGAAAAAAATAAGAACCAAGATACATCAATTAAAGGTACAAGATCCCAGTGATGACTGTGACTGTACCTGTACTGTATCCCTAAAATGTACCAATAAACTTAATGGAGAAAAAAATCGGAGCTCAATATTCTCAGTTGAAGAAACAAATGAATCAGATCCTGTTTTTCCCCTCTGTCTCAAAATACATACATTACTGAGTTGCTTTCTATTGAATGTGTGACCCAATATTACTTTTTATTTCTATAAGGCCCTCCATAGAGTAAAAGTCCTACATTTTTATATTTTACCATGTCATATCAGAATAGCTTTTTTTAAATCTTTTAAGGGGAACAGCCCTAATATCTAATGTTTTTCTCCTGGAGGAAGAGAGTAGGTTTCTATAGAAAGAAATTGGACTAATGAATTGAAAGTTTCCATTGACCACGTCAACACATGTATGTGTAATTCAGTTCCCAGATAAATGCATGTGCTATACATTCATATGCAGGGTTTGGTATTAAATAGTACTAAAGTCGTACATCTGATAGAAGAAATTTCTGTGCAGAATATAGAAAAAGTTGCATGATTCTTTTTAACTGATGATACAGAGATTTGGGGACAAAGGGATCACCTACAGAGAGGACTGGATCAACCCTAACATCACCTGTAAATTTTTGAAAAACTTATCTAGTCTCTGAATTTGTTTCCTCCTCTGCAAGGGGAATTTTGGAGGATTTGATAAGTACACACACACTGAAATATGGTGCTTAGCACATAGTAGGGGCTAAACAAGCTCCTGTCAATTCAGTATACTTCAGGAGAATAGGTTCTAGGGGGGAATGGAAGAGGCTCAGCAGAGGGTCCTGTTCCTATGCTCCAGTGCTAGCTGAGCTTCTTCATCATGCACTACCAGAAGATATCTTGATTAGCCTTAGGGGATTGGAGAACCTGGCCATCAAGATAGAATTTAATAGGCATTGTCTTTGGGGCATTTACATGAGTTTGAGATCTAGATAACCCCAGAGAGCAATTAGCTACAGAGCTGTGAAGGTTGGGAAATGTATTCCTTTCTCTTTCATGAAGACCCTCCTGAGCAAATGTAATAAAACATCTCAAGGCCGGAGTGGAAATAAAGCTCTCTGCATTCTCCCCAACCAGTCTTGAGACACTTCCTAGACTGGCCTCAATGTTGATATCAGTAGACACCAGAAGAGCTTCTTAAAGATGCAACCTCTCCTTTCTTTTATATTTTTTCCTCACTACCCTGTCCACAAACACACTTTCTATGCACCAAATAGATATCTTGACCCTTGACAGCACAGCCTCAAGTTCCCTGTCCAAACTCCTTAGCACTTTCGGGTTGGAAGCAGCAAGTGACGTCTGATAAAATCCACCCCACGGAAGGACGGCTCGAGACCGCTGCCAGCTCAAGGCCAGCAGCACAGGAGCGAGAGGTGAGTGCAGCCAGTCTTCGCCATCTCTCCCTGTCTGTCTTCCTGCCTGCACCCACACAGCTGCTCCGCAAGCGGGCGTGTACTGTTGACCCTTGTATTTCTCAATTCTCCTTTCCTCAAGTTCAGCCAATCTGTTTGGGGGATTTTGTACTTTTTTAAGAAATAGACTTGGTTTTGAGGGCAGTTTTCACAGCGATACTGAGCAGACTGTACAGAAATTGCCCACATACCCCAGCACGGTCTCCCCGGTACCAACACCCTCACTAAAGGTACGACTGACTGGAGGACCTACCCCACTTCACGTTAGGGTTCACTCTTGGCATTGGACGTTTCATGTGCTAGGACACAGGTAGAATGGCATCCACCACATACAGGATTGTGCAGAATACTTTCACTGCCCTGCAAGTCCTGCCTGTTCTGTCTACTCAACCCTCCCTCCCCCAAGTGCTACCAATCACTGATCACTTCACTCTTTCCATAGTTCTGCCATTTTCAAAATGTCATATATTTTTCAATTGCATAGTATGTGCTCTTTCCAGACAGGTTTATTTCACTTAGCAACATTCATCTCTTTTCATGCCCTGATAACACATTTCTTTTTAGCACTATACTTTACAAAATGATAGGGCCAGGGATTTAGCTCAGGAGCATCCTGCCTGCCTCACAAGCACAAGGTCCTGAGTTTGATCCCCGATATCAAAAAACAAAAAAGAAAAAAAAAACAGCCCTCAACTCAAAATGATGTACTTTTTTGTTTTCAAGTGTTCCTGATTGTCACCTGTGTTCTTAAGTACAATTTAGCAAAATTAAATTTACAGATTGAATATTTTGGAAAACTTATTTTATTCTTATTTTTTTAACATCTGGGCTTTCTTTAATCCAATTCACAATTGAAATTCAGGATAACAGACAGAAATTTAAGATTTACGTTAAATCCTATTGTCTATCTCAGATAATTCTATGCTCTTTGTGTATCAGTTCAGTAGCTGAATAATTTCCCCATTGCATGTTTTATAAATTGATATACACACATCAGCTGAAACCATTCCCTAGCATGACTTAAATGGACCATGTAAAAGAAATATATGTTTTCCTCAACTTGTGACTAATTCATTCTTTTTTTTTAATTCTTTTATTGGTACATTTTAGGTATACAACACGTTTACATTTATCATTGGGTGTTTGTACCTGTACCTGATGTATCTTAGTTCTTATTTTTTTCCCCATTACCTGTGCACCCTTCACACCTCCACCCTTCCCTATTTACATAGATTTCGCTTCCATTTTTTTCTTTTCATAATTTTTCTTTCCCTTCTTCCCTTTCCCCTTCCCCTCCCACCACCCCTACCCCTTTGGACCTTTTCTTCCTATTTCAAATTATCAATTATTCATTTCAATCATTTTAATTCTTATTTACTCTTAAATATTCAGCACCATTCTTTAAAAGTCTTCAGAAGATCACGAATTGAATTATTAGTTTTATAAATGTGTTTTTCATTAAAAGTTCTATGAAAAGCAAAGCTAGTATGCTAGTGAATGCCAAGATGAAACAAACATGAGAACAGCCTTTACAAAACCAAGTTTTCTCTAAAGAGAGAAATTTTCTCATCATGATAATCTGAGGGAGATGCAAGAGTAAAAGATTTAAGGGCCTGCTTTTAGAACCAGAGCCTGACTTCAATTTGATGAGCTTTGGAAACAGATTGGAGCCCTTGTAATTAGAAGAGAATTAAGATGGGATGAAACTTCTGAAGGAATTTCTGAGCCTTGAGCCCAGCCTGCATTACGGTAAGTAATCCAAAAAATCGTTTGAGGGGTTGTAGTCCAGACAGATTTCATACAGCAGATTTTCCAAACACTGCAGCTTCTTCCCCTCCCCAAGCCCTGCCTCTCTTTTGACTGATGCTTTGAATTTTGCCACCTGAATCTTAATTCTCAGATCAAAGTCTTGACCCTTTGAGCTGTCTCCTGACATTGAGAAGGAAGCTCAATTTCATCCATCACTCATACATTGAGATAAAAGAAAGCCCTGTGAGAACAAGACCTTGCAGGCCGCAGGCAGCTGCTGAGGTGCAGGAGGTACACATGGTGAAGTGAAGAATCCAGGCCAGGACTGGCAGGCAAATCACAGGATGTTATCAACTCCATGATTTGGCTACGTTTCACCTCCCCCTTATTCTGTGTCTTCCTCCATCACCAACTGTATCTGTTAAGTTCACACTAGGCAAATATGGTTATAAAGTTTAATACTTCCTACAGATACTAATTCATTAACTGTACTCACTCATACCTTTACTGAGTATCTTCTATATGCAAAGTGCCATGCTGGGTGCTTAACTTTACTTATTCTTAAATCTCTGTCTGGCCTTCGAGCTTAGTGTTATTCACAAAGATTCAATGAAGTCACTAGGCTTCTCAGACTCTCTCCCTTCAACTTTGTAAAATGAGTCTGGTGTTGATTTTACCTATACCACTGGGTTTTTCATAGTCCATTTTTGTTGCCATAACCATATACCTGAGACTGAGTAATTTATAATAAAAAGAAGTTCATTTAGCTTACAGTTCTACAAGCTATAACTCAAAGATTGGGCACCCACACTGGCAAGGGCCTAATGCTGCATCAAAACATGGCAGAAAAAGTGAAAGACAAGCAAGAATGTGTGGATGGGAGAGAAGGGACAAAGGAGGTGACCCACTTTATAATAATCCACTTTTGCCAAAGCTAATCCATTCGTATGAAAACTAATTCAGTCTTACAAGAAAGCCATTAATCTCTTGTAAAAGCCCCACCTCCCCATTACCTTGGCAACCAAATTTCAACAAGATTTCAGAGAGGTCAAACCACATCCAAACTATAGCGTTCTACACCTGCCCAGATTTATGCTGCCTCCAAAGCAAAATACATTCCTTCCTCCCACCACCCAAGTCTCAAAGTCTTGACTCATTTCAGCACCAACTCAACATGTCCAAAGTCCAAAGTCCAAATGCCTAGCTGGGAGTCTGTAAAATCAAGTCATCTACTTCCAGTGTAGAATGGTGAAACAGGCATACATAGGGTAAACATTCCCATTCCAAAAGAAAGAAGTAACTGGCCCAACATAAGTCCAAAACCCAGAAAATTAACTCATCAAGCTCCAGAACAGTCTTTCACTCCATGTACTGACTCCTGGACAGATGCTGGGCTACATGGCTGCTCTCAGCTTGGAGTCAGGTGCCTGTGGCTTTCCCAGGCAGGTGTTTCCATTGACTCTACTGTTCAGAGCTCCTGAGGCCAACAGTCACATTCCCTGGCCCACTAGGCCTTGCCCATGTGGGGAGTCCCAATGGCAAATCTACTCCAGCAGCACATTTCTGCCTGCTCCGTTCATTGTGGAAAAGCCACGCTTCCATAGCTGGAATAGAATCAATGCCCATGGGCATCACCAAGGCTCACTCATTGTGGCCGCCAGAGCTATGATCCCAGTGTCACCTAGGGCCGTTTGAGCTGTGGCTGGAGTGACCAAGGAGGACCGTGCCCACGTGCATGGGTCAGAGTCCCCTGGTGGCCCAGGGCAGAACTCCCATGGAGGGCACCCCCAGGCCAAACTCCTGGAACCACTCTGCTTATCTAGAGCTCCGAGACTATGACAGGAGAGGAAATTCCCAGGACCTCTGAAATGTCTTTGGGACTTCTCTGTCCACCTCCACAGCAGTCTCGACAATTAATCACTAGCTCCCTCCTATCCACGTTAATTCTTTTTTTTTTTACCAGAGATCAAACTCAGGGCCTTGTGCTTCCAAGGCAGGTGGCTGCACCACTTAGCTAAATCCCTGGCCCTCCATGTTAATTCTTAAATAACATCTGACCACACTTTTGTATGCTTCTTCATTCCTTACAAGGTCAGGTGGCTAATTTTTCAAATAATTACATTCTACTTTCTTTTTAATTATAAATTATATCACTACGGCATTCTTTATTCCAGTGTTGAATAACATATTCCTCATTTACATCTGAGACCTCATCAGAATGGCTCTTGCTGTCCATATTTCTATCAGAGTTCTGCTCATGACCCTGTAAGCAAATTTGAAGTTACATGATTCCCTTAATCTTGTCTTCTGAATTCTCATCAAAATTACCCTTAACACATTGTTTATATCCTTCTAGACATTTTATAGCTTGCTCCTCAAAAGTCTCCCGACCTGTTCATTCCCCAGTTCCAGAGCTACTTCCACCTGTTTAGTTATCATTATTGCAACTCTCCAATTCTCAGGACCAATTAATTTTCTTAGTCCATTTTCTGTTACACTAACCAAATACCTGATACAGAATAATCCATAACAAGAAGAAATTTCTTTAGCTCATAATTTGGGAGGCTGGAAATCCAAGATCATGTGGTCACACATTGAAAGGCCCTCAAGCTGCATCATAACATGGCAGAAAACGTGAAAGGCAGGCAAGTGTGTGCCGAAGAGAGGGAGAAGACAAAGCCGCTGACCACTTTATAACTACCCATTCACTACAGGACTTGATGTTTGCCCTGCTGCGTTTCAGTCTTACTTTGATTCTTTTATATCCCTCTCTTCCTCCCTTTTGGGACAGGAATATTTACTCTGTGCCATTGAACCTTAGGATTATGCAACTTTTTTAACAGAAGTTCACAGCTAGGAATTTGCCTTGAGTCTCTGAAGTGACTTTGACTTGAACTTTTGAAAAATACTGGAACTTTTGAGATTTTGAGGAAGGGATTGTTGTGCTCTTAGTGGTACACAGGATAGTTGTAACATGTTGGGTGGAATTATTGTTATTGTGCTTATTGGGAGATTAGGTGTGGTTTAAAGAGATTATTTGGGTGTCAGGTTGGCAAGGGGTGGAATGTGGCCCTGAATTATAGTTCAGGCATCAGGTCTCTGCTGAGCAAATGGCTGACCCTCCATGGGATGGGTAAAGGCTTCCTTCAGTAGAGCTCTTTCTCTTTTTTTTTTTTTTAATTAATTTTATAGGTACATTTTAGGTATACAATATAATGACATTCATCATTGGATATTTGTACCTTTACATAATCTCTCTTGGTTCTTATTTTTCTCTATTCCCCTGCCCTCCCTATAACCCCTCCATTCCTCCCTATTTACAAAGACTTTGTTTCCATTTTTTCATTTTCTCATATTAATTCCATTCCCTTCTTTCCTTTCCCCCACCTCTCCCACTTGCCCTTCCCCTTTGCCCCTTTTCTCTCTATTTCAAATTATATATTATACCTTTTAGTCCTTATTTACACTTTCAATCTCTTACACTAGAGAAATTATTTGGTATTTACACATGTGTGTTCTATTTATTTCACTTAAGAGTATCACCTCAATATGCATCCATTTAGCTATAAATGTCTCTAATTTCTCATTTTTTATGGCTGAGTAGTACTCCACTTTATTTTAAAAACCACTTTTTCTTTATCCAATCTCCAGTTGATGGACAATTGGACTGCATCCAAGTTGTAGGTATTACAAATTGTGCTGCTATGAACATTGGTGCACATATATCGCTATGGTAAGATTCTTTTAATTCTTTGGGGAAGATACCCAGCAGGGAAATAGCTGGGTCAAATGGGACTTCCAGTCCTAGTTCTTTGAGGTATCTCCACACTGATTTCCACAGTGGCTGCACCAGTCTACACTCCCACCAACAGTGGAGCAGGGTTCCTCTTTCCCGACAGCCCCGCCACCATTTGTTATTGGTTGATTTCATGATAGCAGCCATTCTTTCTGGGGTGAGATGGAATCTCAGCATTGTTTTCATTTGCATCTCTCGATTGACCAGTGATGTTGCACATTTTTTCATATGTTTATTTGCTATTTCTACTTTGTCTGAGAAATGTCTGTTCATTTCAGACGCCCATTTTTAGATTGGGTCTTTACATTTGGGAGGTCTGATTTTTTTTAAGTTCTTTATAGATTCTAGATAGTAGACCTTTGTCTGAAGAACAGCAGGTGAAAATTTTTTCCCACATTGTGGGTTGTCTCTTCACACTGTTGGTGGTTTCTCTTGCTGTGCAGAAGATTTTTAATAAGAGATCCCACTTGTTGATTGTGCTAGTCCATGGGCAACTGAGGTTTTGCTCATAAAATCTTTTCCTATACTGGTGTCTTCAAGAGTTCTACCTAACCACTGTTCCAGCTGGTTCAGTATTTCTGTTTTAATATTTACACCTTTAATCCATTTTTATTTCAGTTTAGTGCATGGTGAGAGATATAGGTCTAGTTTTAATCTTTGGCAAGTTGAAACCAGTTTTTCCAGCACCATTTATTAAAGAGGCTATCTTTCTCCCAGTGAGGGTGTGGTCTCCTTTGTCAAAGATGAGGTGGCTGAGTGTGTCTGGAGTTGTTTCTGCATCTTCTAATCTGTTCCACTGGTCCTCAGGTCTGTTTCTTTGCCAGTACAATGCTGTTTTTATCACAGTAGCTTTGTAGTATAGTTTCAAGTTGGGGGTTGTGATACCCCTTGCCATGTCCCTGTTGCCTAGAATTGCTTTTGCTATTCTAGGTCTCTTCTTGTTCCAAATGAATTTTGGATTGTTTTCTCAAGGTCCATGAAGTATGTTGCCGGAATTTTAATTGGAATTGCATTGAATCTATATAGCAGTTTTGGAAGTATGGCCATTTTCACTATGTTGATTCTTTCTACCCAGGAGCAGGGGATGTCTGTCCGTTTTCTGATATCATCTTCAATCTCTCTTTTCAGAGTGCTACAGTTTTCAGAGAAGAGGTCTTTGATTGCTTTTGTTAGGTTGATTCCTAGGTATTTCAGTTTTTTGGATGCTATTATGAAAGGAATTGTTTGCTCTATTTCTCTCTCAGTGAGT
Organism: Heterocephalus glaber; assembly: GCF_053883595.1. NCBI lineage: Eukaryota > Metazoa > Chordata > Mammalia > Rodentia > Bathyergidae > Heterocephalus > Heterocephalus glaber. Next base: position 3,286,393 of record NW_028258480.1, read on the forward strand.
CCGTTGTTTGTGTAGAGGAAAGCTATTGATTTTTGTGTGGCTGACCTTGTATCCAGCTACTCTACTGAATTTGGTTATTAAGTCTAGAAGACTTTTGGTGGAGTTCTTGGGGTCTTCTATATAGAGTATAATGTCATCTGAAAATAGTGACAATTTGACTTCTTCATTTTCTATCTTTATTCCTTTTATTTCTTTCTCTTGTCTAATTGCTGTGGCTAATGTTTCCAAGACTATACTGAACAGGAGTGGTGATAGTGGACATCCTTGTCTTGTTCCTGATTTTAGTGTGAAGGATTTCAGTTTTTGACCATTTAGAATGATATTGGCTGTTGGTTTTTTATAGATGGCTTTTATCAGATTGAGGTACAGACCATCTATTCTAATATTTTGTAGGGTTTTTAACATAAATGTGTGTTGGATTTTGCCAAATGCTTTTTCTGCATCTATTGAGATGATCATATGGTTTTTGTCCTTGGCTCTATTGATGTAGTGTTGATTGATTTGCATATGTTGGACCATCCCTGCATCCCTGGGATAAATCCCACTTGGTCTGGGTGTATGATCTTCTTGATGATCTTCTGCATTCTATTTGCCAGTACCTTATTTAAAATTTTTGCATCTATGTTAGTGAGATTGGCCTATAGTTCTCTTTTTTGATTGGGTCTTTCTCTCCTTTGGGGATCAAGGTGATGCTTGCTTCCAGGAATGAATTCGGGAGTATTGCTTCTCTTTCAATTTCATTGAGGAGTTTAAACAGTAGTGGCAGTAGTTCTTCCCTAAACGTCTTGTAGAATTTGGCAGTGAAGCCATCAGGATCCAGACTTTTCTTCGTTGGTAAGTTTTTAGTTATGTTTTCAATTTCATTGATTGATATTGGGTTGTTTAAATTTTTTAGGTCTTCTTTGTTCAACTTTGGTAATTCACACATATCTAGGAATCTGTCCATTTCTTCTGTGTTTTCTGTCTTATTGGCATATAGGTTCTGGAAGTAGTTATTGATGATCCTCTGTATTTCTGCTGGGTCTGTTGTAATTTCACCCTTTTCATTCCTAATTGCATGGATTTGGGCCTTTTCTTTCCTTTTTCTGATAAGGCTGGCTAAGGTTTGTCAATTTTGTTTATTCTTTCAAAGAACCAACTCTTGGCTTCATTGATTTTTTGTATCATTCTCTTAGTCTCCATTGCATTGATTTCAGCTCTGAGAGCTCTTTCTCTTTTAACTCCCAATTTCTCTATGTGGCTCTACATCTCCATTCAAATATGCTACAGTTTGCTGCCAGACTCTTTTTTTTCACCAAGGAAAAAGAATCTTCTCAACCCTGGCAAGTTTTCATGCCTTTCCCACATGGGTGTGTAAGCTTCAAATATAGGTTAATGCATAATCATTCTGACAGGACTGCAGCTACTGTGAGGAGTCTGTGAAACTGCATAAAAGATAACATCGTGTTGACTAAAAGGAGCTTCAAATTCCCTCACCATTCAGATTTGAAGGATTCAGCACTGAAAATATATAGCAGCAGCTACTGAGGAGAGAGGATGGGCCTCAATTTCATCTCTCTGTGCAAGTTCCAGGAGAATCATTAAAAGGTCAGTGAGATTTTGACTAGCAATGAGGATACAGATTGATTTGTGAGAACTGGGGATTTAAAATGAAATGACTCTCCTAATTTGAGCAACAGGGAAAGTGTTACTTCCCAAATTATGAAGATACCTGACCTAGAATGATTTCTAGAACTATGTAGCAAGGCTGCGAATTGAATTGAAGGAGTTTAGATCCAGAGCCCACACTCTCGGTTAAATAGTTCAGGATTTGACAACTAAGATCATTTCTATACATAGCTGGCCTGATTCTTTGCATTAAAAGCATTCTGTGCATCTTACTGATCACCTCTCAACCACACACATCTACCTGCTTTCATTTATTTTTCCATTCTAATGTTGAAACCTGAACAAAGTAGATAACTAGCTACTTATACGATACCTTGACTCATCACAGAACCTTTCTAATCATAACTTACCGGTCACTACTATGTGTCAGACATTCTTACATATTTTGATTTATTTAATTCTTAAAACGTGTGTGAATCAATCACTGTCACCCAGTTTTACAGATAAAGAAATTGAAGCAAGAGATGTTAGGGTCTCTCACCTAAAGTGATAGAAATTGTAAATAATGGAAGCAGGAGGAGTTGATGCTGTGGCTCATGAATTGAAAGCTTAAAATCACATCAGCTACAATATTTTGTTCAAATGGTTAAGATAATGACACCAATAGCCTTCTGAGAAAGAAAGAATCTCTGTCAAGTTTAACCCTTGACGATCTCCTGCCCTCCTTCTCGTGCATTTGTGATCGTTTACTGACACCACTTGCAACGTGGATGGTCATTATTGGCCCAGGTCTGCATCTTGTCCTTCTGGTCCATGAGCAACATGCCCATAGCCGAAGCCTGGAACAGCTCATCCGTGGCCATGTTTGTCCTCCTGGGCTTCACAGACCATGTGGAACTCCAAGCCTTCCTCTTTGTGACATTCCTGGGCATCTACTTTGTGACTCTGGTTTGGAACCTGGCCCTCATCTTTCTGATCAGAGCTGACAGCCGTCTGCACACACCCATGTACTTCTTCCTCAGCAACCTGTCCTTCATTGACATTTGCTACTCTTCTACTGTGGCTCCCAAGATGCTCACAGACTTTTTTCGGGAGCAGAAGACCATATCATTCTCGGGATGTGCTGCTCAGTTTTTTTTCTTCGTGGGCATGGGTCTAACTGAGTGTCTCCTCCTGACTGCCATGGCGTGTGACCGATCTGCAGCCATCTCCAGACCCCTTCTCTACACCACCATCATGTCCCCAGGTGTCTGTATGCGCATGGTGGCTGGGGCTTATGTTGGAGGCTTCCTGAGCTCCCTGGTCCAGGCCAGCTCCTTATTTAGTCTCAACTTCTGCGGACCAAATGTCATCAACCACTTCTTCTGTGACCTCCCACCAATTCTGGCTCTTTCTTGCTCTGACACCTTCCTCAGTCAAGTGATGAACTGCCTTGTGGTGAGCGCTGTTGGAGGAACATCATGTCTCATCCTCCTGATCTCCTACAGTCACATAGTGTCTGCTGTCTTGAAGATCTGCTCAGTGGAAGGCCGATGGAAAGCCTTCAACACCTGTGCCTCGCACCTGACGGTGGTGACTCTGTTGTTCGGGACAGCTCTTTTCATGTACCTGCGACCCAGCTCCAGCTACTCGCTCAGCAGGGATAAGGTGGTGTCTGTGTGCTATTCACTGGTGATCCCCATGCTGAACCCTCTCATTTACAGTTTGAGGAACAAAGAGATCAAGGATGCCTTGTGGAAGTTGATGGAGAAGAAAGTGTTTTCCTAGGTCATGAGTGGAAACGATTCTCCATGCTGCTGGAGAGGTGCATGATTCATGGCACCACTTCCACCTCCACCTTCAGCATGGGAGACATTCTCTGTTTGTATTTTTAAAAGGAGGCTCCTCCCACCAAATTCCTCTCTCTGCTTTTCGTGGTCACTTGTCTATCAACCATTCATGCCCAAAAAGAAAGGAATTTCTTCAGCCAAAAGAAAATAGCCTGTTGTTATAAAAATCCTAACAACTAGCCTTTATTGGGCACTTAGTATATAACAAGTTACCTAATCGAATATTCATTACAGAGCTATGATGCTTATTGCACTATGGGTGTGTTGCCAGATGAGAAGAGGTCTCAGAGGGGTGCTTACTTGCTGAGCATCACACAGGAAGGAAAAGGGTTAGAACCCGGATTCACTCCAGGTCTTCCTGACACCAGAGCCATCTCTGCCCCAGTGCGGCACTCCACACCCGACACCTCATGCCCTACTGTGCTGCAAGCATACAACTCCTGTCACTGGCACATGGGAGCATTTCTAAAGATCCATTTATATACAGTCGAGGTGAATTGCAAGAACAAGATGTCTACCCATGAAACAGGTCTCCTTGCTGGATTTATTCTTTGCTATCATTTCTCTTTTTCAGCTGTGCAGGGGTCTGGCCGATTTGAGGCCAATCATCTCCCAGCAATACTCTTCTCTTCCCAGTCTTGGTCAGATAATCAGTCGGTTTCTCCTTGATGTCAGCCACACTCATTCTCCAGCAGTCTGGGACGGAAAACAGATTCCTTTTCACAGTTCAGTGTCACTTTTGATTCCCACACCTTGAATTGACCCTTGCCTGGTCCCATTGCTCACATTAAACCTTCTCTTCACCTACATGGATTTCCACCTGCAGCCCCACTGCGACTATTATCTGCTGTCATCTCAGGGTGGCGTAAGCTGCCTCTTGCCTCCAGGTGACTTCTTCCTGAGGGGCATCTGCAGGGGATTTGTCCAACACAACTATCTTTCCCGGTAAATCCCTCACTCATTTCCTGTGGCCCCCAGCACACTCCCTTTTCCATTACTGTCCATCTATTGCCTGTGCAGAAATTTGATTTGACCTCATTGCTTAGATAAGAGAACTTTTCTCCATATCTGGAGGACCATGCTCAGTGCACGGAGAAGGAACGATCTCGGGTTTTGTGGATTCTTCAGCGTCTCTCATTCCTATCCATTCAAGGCCAAGAAAACAGAATGACCTCTACAAACCATATGTAGTTACCCTTTAGTGTCCACCGGGGCTGGTTCCAAGACGATAAGTACCCAAAATCTGCAGATGCTCAAGTCCCTTCTATAAAATGGCATAGTATTTTTAGGCAACTTGTACACATCTTCTCATACATTTTAAGTAATCATTCTAAGTAATACATTTTAAGCGCTAGGCTATAACACCTAACAATATAAGTGCCATGTAAAATCACTGCTGTACTGTATTGTTTAGGGGAAACTGACAAGAAAAAACGGTGCATGTTCAGGAAAGAGGCAGTTTTTTTGAATATTTTCAAGCCATCTTTCGCTGGATATGTGGTCGTGGGACTCACAGATGCTGAGGGATAAGTCAAGTGATACACATACAGAGTTAATATTCACGTACTATATTTCAAGCGCTATTTTAAACATTTTGCACATATTAACACATGGGCTCTCCATTGAGGAAAAAATTCTGACTTCACATTCAAGAAGTATGGTTACCAAGACTGCACTTTTCCACACCGAGTTGTGCTGCCTCCCCAGGAACCCATAATGAGATCGATGGTGGCTGTTTTATAGCAGCAGCCAAGCATACCAGCCAGGTCAGCTACTAGAAAAATTCACCTCCTGCCTTCTCCTCTCCACTGGCCATATCCCACTCCTGCACCCTCCTGCTGTGGGCTTCCAAAGTGTAGTCCCTTACGCGGAGGCCTAGGACTGAAGGACAACTGCTCCCGGGGTCAGAGTGGTGTGTGAGTCAGCAACGGGGAAGGCGTAGAATGTTAGGAAAGAAAAGTTGGCAGCACAGCTGTGTACTAAGACCCACTTTGTAGAAATGTAAGCAAAGGAGCCCAAAATGTGCAGGCACCTTAACATCCTGAGGGAAATCTGAGGAAGAGTATGGGACAGGAGGCGTCTCGGGCTCTTTAGGGAAGAGTCACTGGGTTTTCATTTCTTTCGTGGTTTATCCCAGCATTATTGGGTGGCGATTGAGCTCATGGCCAAACGGACTCCCTCATTTCCTAGCCGTCTGACGTTAGAAACTCAATATGTCTAACTCAGTGATAGAGTGCTGGGTATAATGATCAAAAGTGGTTATCCCCAGACAGCATACAGCAAACACTTAACAAACAGTAGCTAATAAAAATTATGTTTAAGGTAGAGGAAGTAGTAGTAGCAGAAATAGATTAATGCAATCAACAGTTATTAAGCTTTTAATACATACCATATACTGTAAGGAACAGAAAGAAATACTGACAAATCAGACAGTATCTGTATTACAAAATTTCATAATCTTTAAAGGTAAATATTCTGAGTTAAATTTTTTAGCCTAAATTTAAAACACGACATGCTCTCTGTGCTCTTTGTGCTGTTGATCGCATCTCTGTTGTCTAAATTGACTACCAGCAGCCCGGTGGGGCATCTTTCTATGTCCCAACCATTGCAAGCAAACTGTTTTTAAAATTTAGAATCTGAACATCTAAAATGTACCAATCTTAATATCTAAAATGTACCAATAAATATTTTGCTTCCAAAAAATTAGAACTCGGATGTTTAGATCCTTAGATAATACTTGTTTTGTTACAATTGATTTAATCATTTATTGTCAACTCTTGCAAGCATCGTTGATGGGCTGAGAGTGTAAAGGAAGGCTCTGAAATCCAAATCATTGCATAGCTCCTCTTCTTTAAACTAAAGAGCCTGATTTTCTTGCATATTTTTGATTGACCTAGAATATTTGTGCATATTGGTGAGGGGCAGTGTGATGATTTGACTTCCGTGCACAGTGAGAAGTAACCAGGGCCCCTAATTAACATAGCCATAGTTCTAGACTATCAGGCTTTCTAAGGTCACTAGCCCAGAAAACAAGTCAAATATTACTGACTCAAAAGAGAAGCCAACAATAAACAGCTTTGACCTCAGTTCCCAGAAACACAACTCGGCCGCTCCTGGCCAATCCTCTCTACTGGATTCCTCCAGCCAGTGCCTGATGGAGCCATAACATATGGAAAGAAAAATTAGAACTGTCCTTCCCTCAATAAGTCAACTTTCTTAGAATAATTTTGCAGAAAAGGAAAAAGAAAATATGCTTAATATCAGAGCCCTTACTAATGGAGAAAATCTTTTACTCCAAATTGTAAACAGGTATGTGCAATCTGGTGATTTTCAAAATCAGAAGCCATTGTAAATCATTCTCAAATTGGACACAATACAATTACTTTTACAATTACTCATAGATGACAACTGCTAGTATTGGGCTATATATTTTTCCAGAATTCTAGGCATGTGTATTTTCTTTCTAAAAAATAACATTCTATGATACACTGAGTGTTTTAACCTGTCACTAAAAGGGAACATCTTGTCATGTCTACAAGTACAATTCCACACTTCTACATTATCAATTTGAATGGCTGCAAATGCTAAATTATATTATTGTACCATACTTACTAAACTAATTTTGTATCTGAGACATTAATTTAAATTCTAATTTCTTCCAGGTTAAATTGTACTTGGACAAGCTTTCTTTATACTTAAGCATTTGTTTTATGAACTCTTTAGCATAAATTCTTAAAGTAGAATTTCTACCAGGATTTGTAGCTTTAGGATTTTCTGCTAGGATTTTAAGCTTTAGTACACATTTTCAGAATGACTGGAAAAATTTTGTTTCTGTGTGTTGTATTGTCAACCAGCTATGAAGGTGTCTCTTTCTCCACATTCATGCCAATGATGGGCCTTTTCAGAATTGGTCAGTATTGTAGATGAAAAAATCATATCTCACTGAAATTTAAATTTGTATTTCTTTAATAAGAGTGTGATTGATCACCTTTTCATGTGTGGGCTCACTAACTATATTTCTAGGTTATGCATGATCCATTTTTATTTTACAGTGTCTATCTGTTTCTTACTGATTTATAAGAGCTCTTAAATATCAAAGATATGAAGTCTGTTTAGTATTATGTTTTAACACATATTTTCCCAAGTTTTTCACTTATATTTAGTTTTTAAATTATTTATAATGCTTTTGAAATATAGAAGTTTCTTTTTTTCTTTTTGGTACTAGGGATCTAACTTGGGACCTTGCTAAATCCCCAGCCCAAAGTTTCAAATTTTTAATTAGACAAATCTAATAATCCCTCTTATAATGCTCTTCTCCAAAAAATTATATAAACATTTACTTAAATTTTCTTTTAATATTTCATTGTTTTAATTTTTGTATTTATATTATTAAGACAGCAGAATCTTTAGCCTTCTCTTTCTATGAGAAACTAGAAGGTGTGCAAATTATTTCGGCTTAGAGTATCCATGAAAAGAAATCTAACCCTCAAACACAATTAGAATTAGGCTCTTTCTTTATATTGCCTTAATCATCACTTAAAATTAGAAAACACATCATTTGATTCTGTAACTCCGTTTATAGGAATTTGTCTTGAAGAAATCAAATATGCATGCAAAAATAGACTTTAAAATGTGTAGCACAGCATTATCTGAAAACACTTTTAGGGTCAAATCTGGCAAACAGAATAAGGTAACACTGGACTTTTGAGATCCTTTGCTTTCTGTACAGTAAGAAACCGTGACTCCAACGCCAACCACCCACCATGGCTTCTGTACTCGCTTCTCACCTCTGTCTCCCCCGCTGCTGTGCTGCCTCGGTGGCCCTCATTCCACTCCAGCCTTCACCACCATTGCGGGTCTACACTCACTTGGTTCCCACAGACCCAGAACACTCTGTCCCTCTCTTTACAAGCAATGTACTATGGATCCCATGGAGATTTTTACAGCAGCAACAATAAAACACATGCAATAAGACAATAAAATGTAAAGGAGGACCCAGATGGTAGGAAACTAAGCCACAAATATATTATTTAGTGTAGGGAAGGCAAAACAAAGATGTGTGGTTGGTTACAAAGTCCTCATTTTCTAAGAATATGAGTCTTACTGATGTTCCAAGGAGCACATCCTTGTTCTTGACTCTAGGGTGAATATGTCCCTGGGAGTCTCGTGTGGGGATAGCTGAATAGATTCCGCCCTTAGGCCCATCATGGGCGGGTGCCCTTCCTTGTAGAGAGACTTCCTTGATGAAAAACAGTAGCATAATTCCAAGTGTCTGTTTCTATTTGCAGAGCTCTTTGATAGATGCCAAAAAGAAACATCAAGTATCAGTTTTAGATCAGGTGTTGCTGGATGCTGGTACAGTAAAGTAGGATTTCCACTAGATTGTATATCTCAGCAATATAAAATATATTGTTAAATTTGTAATTAAAAATAAAGTGGGAGGCTGGGGATGTGGCTCCCGGATAGAGCGCTTGCTCAGCCCACATGAGGCCCTGGGTTCCATCCCAGCACCACAGTAAGCAAGTAAACAATTAAATAAGTAAGACCACCCACACTCTGCCAGTTATGGCTACTTTCCTTCCTCTTGCCCTACATCCTTACCTCCCCTCCTGCCACCTCTCCTTTATAGATAGATAGATAGATGATAGATAGATGATAGATAGATGATAGATAGATAGATGATAGATAGATAAGTGGCAACTCGATTTCCCAAGGAATGAAATTGTCCCTAACAGTAGGCAGGGACATTCTCCATAGTTTTCTATCAGACCTGATAGATAAATGATGATGTACCTTCCCAGTGCCTTCCTCCTCACCCTCCCTCCCTTCTCCCCAGGCTGACTCCGGACAGGGCTCGCCTCTCCACGGACCCGAGCAACCACACCATGGTGAAGGAGTTCGTCTTCTCAGAACTTACTCACTTCCAGGAGCTGGAGCTCTGCTGTTTGTGTTCTTCCTTGCTGTGTCTGTGACAACTGTGCTGGGAAATGCTCTCCCTGGTCACCATCACCTGCGAGTCCCGCCTCCACACCCCCATGCACTTTCTCCTGGGAAACAAACCAGACCTGGACATTGTCTTTCAACCTGTTACGGTCCCCAAGTTCCTGGTGGATCTTCTGTCAAAGAGGAAAGCCATCTCCTACAACGGCTGCACGGTACAGATCTTTTTCTTCCACTTTGCTGGTGGGGCAGATACTTTTTTCCTCTCTGTGGTGGCCTTTGACAGATACCTTTGCAATCGCCAAACCCCTGCACTATGTTATCATCACGAGGAGAGGCTTGTGGGTGGCGTTGGTGGTGGCTTCCTGGGTGGGTGAAGGTTTCCATTCAATTGTCCAGATAATTCTCATGCTTCCGCTCCCCTTCTGCGGCCCCAGTGTCCTGGATGCCTTTTACTGCCACATGCCCCAGGTGGGGAGACCGGCCTACATGCACACTTACGCTCCGGAGCTTCTTCTGATCTCTAACAATGGACTGGTGACCTTGCTGTGGTTCTTCCTGCTGCTGGGCTCCTACACTGCCATTCTGGTGATGCTCAGGTCCCACTCCGGAGAAAGACGGAGCAAGGCCCTCTCCACCTGCACCTCCCACAGCCTGGTGGTGACTCTGCACTTTGTGCTTTGCGTCTACATCTACTGTGGGCCCTTCACCACCCTGACCATGGACACAGCTGTGTCCATCAATAACACAGTCACCACCTCCATGCTGAACCCCGTAATCTACACCCTAGGAACCAAAAGATGAAGTCAGCCATGAGGAGGCTGCAGAGGAGGCTGGGACCTGATGAGAGCACTAATGTGGGGTGAAATCGGGTGGAGCCTGGGCGTCTGAGACTGGACTCTTTGTCTCAAACTGCCAGCTTAGGAGTAGAAGGTGGCCAGCTCTTCGCTCTAGTCATCCCAGTGTGCATCTTCATAGCCACTCGGCTCTCACAGAGGGGCAATAAGAACAGAAGAGTTGCGACTGAACGACATGAGCTAACACCATGTGGACTGGGAAGAAGTGCAGGCAATAAGAGTAAAATCCACAACCTAACTGCTGCTTCAGTGTCACCTCTTGCTCTTTGGCCATCAGTTACTTCATTTTTACCACCTGTAATGTGGAGATGGCATTGGCTGATCACAGACCTGTCATAGGCATGAAACATGGACAGTGTCATATGCTCCCAGTTGGTTTTCCCTCCACTCCCAAATATGCATATACAAAGACTAGAGACATATTTCACACATACTCTCTCTGGTGACTCTGTTATTTCCAGTCAATTATTAAAATCATTTGTTCTTTTTTTTTCATTTTAATGTTATTGGCACAATTTAGATTTACATAATGATCGCATTCATCATAGGGGATTTGTCACTTCACATGATGTACCTTGATTCACTTGTTCATTTTATATGTTTTCAGTAAACTGTGAACATTTTGGCATAAGTCTTTATTTTTAATATTTTTCTCTTTATATCAGTGCATGTTTGCAGTGCGTAATGAGCACCTTCATCGTGGATAGCTGGTGCACATACATAACACGTCTTCACCTTTGCCTACCTCCTTTCTCTCCCCCTTCTCCCCTCCCTCCGTCTCTGGGTCCGCTTCCTATTTGCAAAAGATCAGTCTCCCTGTTTCCTATTGTTCATTTTTCATTCTGCTTTTTAGTTTTATTCTATGGTTTTCTCATATTCGAGAAACGATGTCATATTTAAATGTATGTGTCTGACTTATTTCACCTGATAGATTCAAGGTGCATCCGTTTTCCTACAAAAGATTCAGGTTTATTCTTTCTATAGCAGCGTAGTTACAGTATCTTAGTATGTTTCACCAGCTGGTGAAAAGAGGGGATGTTTTCAGCTGTGTTGAGTCAGGCATACACAGGAATGAATCTACACATGAATCAATTTATTTCCTGTTCTGAGGTCCATTCTACCGGCTTGGCCACTGAAATGAACCTCAAAGTTACTTGTGCAGTTTAGAAACATACTTGCATGAAACCCACAAGGACGGTTTATTTTATGTTAACCTGAGCCCCCTTTCACCTCTATCCCTTCTTTCCATTTCACCCCAAGGCTCTTATAACTGAAGTAAACTTGTAACTTTTGACTGTGCGTGCATGAACAATCCAAGACAAGTCATTTTAGTTTTTAAAAATCTACCTAAGATATACCTTCTCCCCTCAAGGCCTATATTTTGTACCAGAAGAGAAAAAGAACACGTTGTATTTAAATTCTTTCAGGAATAGCCACTGAGCTTGTGCTGGAATCCACCTCTCTCTCCAGGGAAATATTCCAGGAGAGTAGATACATCAAGAAACAATGAATCTCCCTCTCCTTCTGTGGATGCCTCAAATTCCATCCTTTAGCTTTCAATATTTATTCAAAACTAGGCCAAGAGAAGTAAAGCAGCTCAGGAAATTGCAACACAATGAGCATATTTTTCACAAAATATCAAATTGTTGTAAGGCATTAATATTTGACCAAGAAGGGCTTAGATAATGACACATGACACACATCTGTCATCCTCCTGGAGTCTCGTGAGACAGAGATTCATTGAACCAATACACCCATTATTTCCCCTATAAGGTGCTTTTTGAAATATTTTTCCTAGCTGCTCCCCACAAGGAAATTTAACACCAAGGATCTATTATGTGTCCTTTATGTATCGAGGATTTCTGAAGGGCCACACATTTCTGGAATAGCCAGCATGATTTCGCTTCCTCAAGAGCAACTAGTTGTCCCTTGGGGCACGTTGCACTGGAGTGAGTGACCATATAGCAGTAGCTCTTTCGAAAGAGAGAGAGAGAGAGAGTCTTCTGGGGCCTTGCAAGAATTTGGAAAGCAGAGGTGTGTGTGTGTGTGTGTGTGTGTGTGTGTGTGTGTTGTAGTGAACTATTTAATAACTCCCACTGGAGCTCTGACACTCAAGACTGCCCATTCTATTTTCATGCTGTCATCCAAATTCCCTTTGCCAATTCTCACATGGGGTTTGGGACTAAGAGACTAGTGCTTTTGCTAGGGACACTTTCAAACAGGCAAAAGAATCGCGATGGGTCTGTCTTCCCAAGATGAAGAATAAAGACATGACGGTGAAGTCTGGCATAATCGTCAAGAGGATGCCACCTTCACCCACAATGCTCCCCCTCCATCACAGGCGCTGAGGCCTCGCTGCCCATCTCCATGGTGTAAATTCGTCACTGGACACTGGAGGATTTAGGTAAGGATACTGAAATGTCAGTTGAGAGATATTATGGATTAAATACAAATATGATGACCATGAAAAATGTGCCAAGTGTCTAAGATAATGCAGAAATAGGTGAAAACTCTAATAAGTTTTAAAACTCTAATAAGTAAAAACTCTAATAACTCTAAGAAGTAATAAAGGAGTGGATGTTAAATATTGGGAAGTGAACCATGCTTTCTAGAGAAGAGTCACAGAGATTGGGTCGTCCAGTAAGAGAAGGCACTTTTTGTTGGTTTTTTTTTGTTTTTTCTTTTCCAGTACCAGGGATTGAACTCAGGACCTTGCGCTTGCAAGGCAGATGTAGCACCACTGAGCTAAATCCCCAGTCCGAGAAGGCAGTTTTTGAATGAAAAATGAGTTGGATGCGGTACAGATTTTGTTTCAGTTTAGGATTTTTCCATGGGGATCATAAACCTCTCTCTACCAAATAGGAGCTTCCTTTAAACAACCAAATTCCCTTACAAACTGTGGAGGGTTAGACAGCAGCCTCTGTGTGCATCCTCAGCCCTGGTTCACTGGGTCTCCTCCCCCTCTCCTCCAGGGGCTTGTTCATTCCCAAACCCCAGAGCCAGAGCCAGAGCCTTTATTCCACTTGCCCAGTTCATGCAAACTCATTCGGGGAAAAATAATCAAGTTGGTTCAGAGAGAAGCTCTTCCTTGGTGGGACGGCATTTTCCATTTTGCAAATGCCTTCATACGTAGCTTTCATGTCATCCAAGGAAGATATGCTTTCAGAAGAAATGGAAAGAACCTATTCTTGGAAATCATGCCACGTGCTGAAGAGTTTCCAACACTGTCATATTTACTCAATCTGAGGTGCAGAGAAGCAAAGAGGCAACTGAAACATAAGAGCATGAGGTTGTAGCTTGTACCTGGAGACCTGTGTCACAGTCTCCAGTGCTGGTGGTTATCTGTCAAGGTGTACGCTCATCATTCAAGTCGTTCACTCATTTAGTCTTTATTGAGCACCCACCCTGTGCCCCAGACAAGGTAAGATTCTGACGTCAGGGTGGATAAAGCATTGGAGAATCAGGATGAACTTGAGGGTTAGTAGGGAGATTATGCCAAGTTAAGGAGACAAGAAATTAGTTCAAGAAACTGTTACAGGTGCCTGAAGAGAAGTCAGTCCAGGGAATGATGGAGACTTGTAAGAGGAAGGGAGAGGGAGAGGGAGAGGGCATGCACAAGAGAGAGAGACAGACACAGAAAGAGAGAGAGAGAGAGAGAGATCATGCCCATGCTTTGCAGGACTCCACAATGTGAAGAAGAAAATTCTTCTCAAATTTGCCAATAGATTCAATTCAATCCCAGACAAAATTCCAGCAGTTATTTTGATGGAAATTGCTGAACTGATTTTAAAGGACCAAAGGACCTAGAATAGTTTCAAAAAATTTAAGTAGACAAAATTCTTGCCAGGGATTTAGCTCAGTGGTTCCACTGCCTGCCTTGCAAGCACAAGGTCTCGCGTTCAATCCCCAGTACCAAAATTCTCACAGAGGAAGACAACTCAAACCTGAGAGTCGAAGGTGGGTGTTTGCCAGGAAGATGGGCTGGAGACTGAGTGGGGAGGACATGGGAGGCATAGGGAACCAAAGGAATTCAGATCCTAAGGCACAGACTTCCAGCAATCTGTGCGAGATCCGAGCCACTGAAACAGAGGATCAAAGGAAACAGGCCCTGGATGACGTCTGAGATGGAGGGAAGTCTTAGGTCCCACTTTAGAACAACCCTGGCCCTTGATCTGCGGGTGATAGAAACCACTGAAGATTTTCAAACAAAAGGATAATGGGGCCCAGTGCTGACATAGAGCTATCTCTGGAAACAACAGAGAGAGGAATTGGAGAAATGCAGACTGAACAGAAGTAAACCATTGAGGGAACTCTTGCAATAATCTAAGGAGCGAGGACACAGGCTTAACTGAGGATTAAGAAGATGGAACAAATTGAGAGAAGCGAAGAAAATAGAATACTCAAGAAATTTAATTTTGTGCAATATCCTGGTTCTTGGCGGTATGGACAGCTCATGGAAGACTTTCGGTTCATAGCCACAACGTGCTGTGAGAGGGATTGTTCCTCTCGCAGTCACCATGGGTTTGCCTATGTAATTCCCCAAGGTGTTTATACACTGCTGGAGCACGCTGCTCCTCAGCGGGGCACTGAACTGGGAGCTATCAGTCTCTGTGATGGCCCCAGGGAATCGATGCTTGGCTGAGGCTGGCTCTTCCTCTGACCACTGTCACGAGGCCATCAGAGGTCTCCTCAGGAAGTACTGATGTGACACAGATGGAAAATGCGTTGGGCTGAAAGGCAAAGCTGGACTCTGCCATTAGCTTGCTGCCCAGATTTCTCTGCCGCTCAAGCCCATCAGAAACTATGTTTTTCATGAATTGATCTTCAAGCAACGAGACATGATTCATTCCCAACTCAGACAGGAAAAGCCCACTGAGGTGCAAATTCTCCCTGGTGGATCTGCCTCTCCACTCAGACTTCATAACAAGGAAGGCTACAAACCACAGGGGAGGGAGGCTGCCATTTTTTCCATCCTGTGCTGAAGGGAGTCTGGGTCTGAATTCTGCCAGGAAATGCAAATCCTGAGCTGGACAGACACTGCTTAACATCTTCCCTTTTTATTAGTTTATGTTTGCAATAATAATCAGTGCATTCATTCTGGGAAGTTGGAACATATGCATATCGCACCCTGATCGTTCTTACTTCCCCTTCCTCTCTCCTGCCTTCCATCAGTCTCCACCTCCAGATCCCTTCCCATCTGAACAAAGGCAACTTCCCTGTTTCCTGTCATCTGTTTTTTATTTGGCTCTTCAAATTATTTATACTTTGTTTCTCATCTAAGAAAAACCATGTGACACTTAACCTTCTAAGTCTAACATGTCACTTTAGCATTGTGGTCTCAAGGTGCACTCGTTTTCCTCCAGATGACTCAAATTCATCCATCTTTACAGCTAAGTAGTATTCCATTGAGCCACTGCTCCATATTTATAAGAAGAGAGAAGAAGAAAATCCACCTACCTGACTGATTGCATCACCATGGTGACTTTGCTTCCCACACCTTCTCCTACATGCCTGCTTGGGCCTTAACCCTCATGAATACAAGCATTTCTTACCATCTTTGTGTCGAGCTCTGTCATTATCCCAACACCGGAGTGTCCATAAAATGAAATTTAAAAAGCTAAGAGGAGAGGTGCCGGTTACAGAACACATTTTGTGAAAGGTAACAATCACCACTGCCCTAAAGTCTACAGTGGTGGAGAGAGGAATTTGTTCTGTTTTGTTTTGTTTTTGGTACCGGGGATCGAACTCGGGTCCTTGCGCTTGCAAGGCAGGCGGCAGAACCACTAAACTAAATCCCTGGCCCTGGAGAGAGGAATTTGAAAGGACAATGACTCCTACCATTGAGAGGTTGGCGAAAATCTGTGAAGAGTTCCTTATGCCAATGGCTGTTGAACTTATGAGTCCTGCAATAGGCAGGCAGTGAACTGTAGTATTTATCACGGAATGAGAAGCCAGAGGAATTCATCTTCCCTGCCATTGCCTTTCTTTATGTCCTTGGAAAATCAACTTGGTTGTCTCGTGTTCGTTTTTGGTATTATTGATGCAGGAATAATAATATCTTCTCTTGAATCTCAGAGGGACGTTATGAGAATTTATTGTATTTAAGGACACGGTCGTTTTAAAGTTATCATACGCTGTTTAAATGGATTCCTGTCACATTGTAAATGAGCGTTAATTCAGTCCAATGTCTCTTAAGCCATAGAAACAACATGGAAAGGGAATAAAATCAGAGCTTCTCTGATTCATGAAGGTGTGAAGAACCCAGAACGACGTGCACAAAGACTTCCCTAAGATCCCCTCCCTTGACAGCATCTATAGGTAAGTTTTCACAGAATCTATGGCCACTCTCCGAGTACAGTAAGAAAGCAAGTGATCTAGTCCAACCCACAGCTGATACAGATGAGAAAACTGAGGCAAGGAGAACTGAGTGATTTTTCCCAAGCAGTGCAGCCAGTTCAGGAAGAACTTGGTGCAGTGACAAAAGCAGACTCGTATGCGTGGTCAATTTCTGTAGAACAGATGAACCTTGCTTGATGTCGTTGTCTCAGTAATAGTATTCCCTTCAAGGTGTGCATGGAGGAAGAAATAGCATCCAATGGCCCTCAGAAATCATACCAAGGTAACTGAATTTATTTTTTGTGGACTTAGCCAGTCTCCAGAAGTGAGCTTACTCTTATTTTTCCTTTTATCTCTGGTTTACGTGAGCACTGTGTTGGCAAATGTGGCCATCGTGGTGACCGTGACCTGTGAGTCCTGCCTTCACACCCCCATGTACTTGCTGCTCCACAATCTCTCTGTCTTGGACATCTGCTTCTCCTCCATCACGGCTCCCAACGTCCTCATAGACCTTCTTTCCTGGAAAAAGGCCATCTTCTTCAATGGATGCATCACCCAGATGTTCTTCTTCCACCTGCTGGGGGGAGCAGATGTGTTTTCTCTCTCCGTCATGGCCTTGGATCGGTACGTGGCCATCTCCAGGCCCCTGCACTACGTGACCATCATGAGCAGGGGGTGCTGCTTAGCCCTCATCGCGGCCTCCTGGCTGGGGGGCTTTGTCCACTCCATCATGCAGATTTCCCTCTTGCTCCCTCTCCCCTTCTGTGGCCCCAACGTCCTTGACGCTTTCTACTGTGATGTCCTGCACGTCCTCAAACTCGCCTGCACGGACACCTTCATGCTCGAGCTCCTGATGATTTCCAACAATGCCCTGGTCACTACTGGGTGGTTTATCTTCCTGCTTCTGTCCTACACGGTCATCCTGATGATGTTGAGGTCTCACACGGGTGAGGGCAGGAGGAGAGCCATCTCCACCTGCACCTCCCACATCACGGTGGTGACCCTGCACTTTGTGCCCTGCATCTACGTCTACGCCCGGCCCTTCACCGCCCTCCCATGGACAAAGCTGTCTCATCACCTTCACGGTCATCATCCCTGTCCTGAACCCTGTGATCTACACTCTGAGGAACCAGGAGATGAAGTCAGCCATGTGGAGACTGAAGAAAAAACTCATGCTTCCTCCAGGAGAATAGCCTCATTTATGGATTTCTGGTCAGATGGAAGTATCAGGTTAAATTATTTTCCTAAAATATTGTTCATGAAATGTTAGGACCCAGCCATGCACAGTTAACTGTATAGCAGGAGAGCAAAGATGCAAAGGATCAGTGACTTGCAGCACTGGTTTAAAAAAGAACATTATCAGAAAGCTAACAGGAAGGATACAGCCTTCATGGTGCAACTGAGAGCAACCAGGAAACAACTTTGAAGTATAAAAGCAGTTTGGGGTGTCCAGGCAATGGGTAAAGGATAGCTCTGTGGTGTTCTGACATGCAGTAGGCAACAGAGGCATCTGTCCCAACATAGCAGGACTCCAGCTGGTAGGTCCCAGTTCATCTGTAGTTGTCCTGTGACTACTGCGGATGCACTACGCATGAACACTGTTGGGAAACACGCTCTATCACTTCTGCTCTGTCAGTAATTTTGGACATCCTTTCAAAATAAACTCACCTTAAATTACAGTAGCACTACATGTCCCTCCCAGCCCATGTGGTAGATGTAGAGCTTTAGCTTTTAAGGATTTCCTGTTGTTTTTCCCTCCTTGTGACTGTCAGAATTGAGTTTGACTGGACTTGTGCAGTCTGATTTGTAAAATCTCACTCTATGACCACAGAAATGGCAAGAACCTGAAACTATCTATCCTGCTATTCATAAAACCTCAGGCATACGTCAGTTTGACTAACTGAAAAAAATTAAAAGCTCTATCCAAACCCAATAAATACTTCTATTGTTCCTATATGATGCCCTTCTTTGTCATTTCCTCTACTTTGGTGCATTACTTTGTCTCATAAAATTGTCAAACTGTGGGGTTGGGGATTTAGCTCAGTGGTTCCACCACCTGCCCCACAACCACAAGGACCCAAGTTCAATCCCCGGTACCAAAAAAAAAAAACTGTCAAACTATGGAGTCTAATTCTCCTTTATATTCCCCATGGCTAGAATGTGCCAGGGCTATACGAGGCTGTAAATGAATGTCAGCTGAATCTGTGGAATAAAAGAAAATGAATGTATGGAAAAGATATTACCAAATTCTAGTTACATGGCTTTTAGTTTTTAAAACTGACCTTATTTCTTGAACACATACACTTCTTCCAGAGAAGCCAAGGAAACAGAAATGACCAAGTCAGAGTACACTACAATGCCACACTCACGACCAAAGCATCCGCATGTGTGCCTTTATGAGGTCAAATCAAAGGTTAGATTTGAAAATTTTGTCAGAGCTTGTGTACACAAGAGAGGAGAAAAACCACAGAGCGAAAGAGTCTTTGCACATAGAATCATTCATTCTGAGTTCCAATGGGCCTATGTCCTGAGGATGTACAGACAGGCCCAAGGTACCTAAACTAAATTGTAACCGTGTATAAGAGGGTGGATTTTACTTCCTCCTTTCTCCTTCTAGGGCACTGAATTTAGGTAAATCAAGGTAAGAAGTTCATTGAAATGTGTCCAAAAATTAATAACTATTATCATAGTTACGATAATAGAGTCAGACAACTGATTTGATAACAGAATTGCATTTTCTTATTGAATTTATAGAGCCAGATAGCTTTTGAAATTCAGAATCTCTTAGAGTTTAGAAATATAATCAGTGTTCATATTGTATCCTATATTCTTTCCTCCTTGATAAGCAGCCAATACCCAAACACATTAATGTTTCTATAGGAAGATGTGTGGATATTCCTACTAAGTACAATAAATAAAAACTATATGCTGTCACATCAATTCAGATCAAATATTGCCACCAAAATAGTTCAGGTTGGATCAAGTTTTACTAACAAATGACTTTCTACAAATCTTTCTGCATGCAGAGATGGAGCTTTCAGGATGACTGCAGGAACTGAAAAAGAGGACAGTGCCAGCAAAAGACCCCTTGCAGATTTGTTCACATCCTATTCCCTGGGGTCTGTGAGAAGCTGCCCAGCACAGGGAAACTGAGGTTGCAGCTGGGAATAAAATTACTAATGGGCCAATCTTGAAATTAGGGAAATTATTCTGATTTATCCTGGTGGCCCCATTGTGACAAGGGTCCTTAAAAGTGAACAAACTGGAAGAAGAAGAGTCCCAGGAAGGCCACCGAGAAACGCAACTGGCCACTGTCGACTTTGAAGGTGGGAGGGGATGGGAGTCGATCTCTAGCACCAAGGTAGGAAAAGCGAGGCAATGGCTCCTCCCTAGAGGCCCCACGTCGGAGCACAGCCTCCAACACCTCAGCCTAGCCCCTCGAGATCGCTCGGCATTCTGACCTGCAGAGCCGTAAGATAACACATTTGTGCTAGGTTAAGCCACGAAGCTTACAGTGCTGCTGTACGAGCAGTAGGAAACTAATAGAAGGGCAAGACTTCAGTTGAGGGCTGAGAGGCTCTAGGAGCTGAAGAAGGAAAGGAAAAGAATGATAGATGGAAGCAGAAGGAGCCAGAGGAGAGCAGAGGCCTCTCTGGTAACGAAGGGCAGCAGCGCGTGTGTCTCCAGACCTCTGATTTGCTTCTTGTGACAAAGAGTATTAGATACGAAGCAAACCGCCCCTGCAGTTTACAAAAAGAGGCAAAGCGATGTAGTTTCAAATACTCACCTACTATATTTACCTGGAAAGCGTCACCCACTATACGATACATTTGCCACTCTGATAACAGCCAAGTGGTAAACAATAAACACTTTCATGAAGTCTATTGCACATATTCATTGGTTTGGGATGCAAATTAAATTCAGAGATGTTAAAATGGGAAGGGAAGAAAGGCTTCCCTGCCAGTTTAAGAAGTTCAGCACCTAAAGACACGAGGTGGCCGGCCCCTGTGACACACACACACGGTTTCCCCAAGACAGGGGAGAAATGTAAGCAAGTTCTGCTTTATTATTTCTGTGCTTTAAAAACACACAAGCTGGCCAGGGATTTAGCTCAGTGGTTCCGCCACCTGCCTCGAAAGCGCAAGGACCCGAGTTCGATCCCCAGTACCAAAAAAAAAAGAAAGAACGAACAAGAAGAATACGCAAGCACGTAAGACCTGTGTCAACTTACTAGTAAGAAATGGGCCTCTTGGGCCGGGGATTTAGCTCAGCGGTTTCGCCGCCTGCTGCGCAAGCACAAAGACCAGAGTTCGATCCCTCGTACAAAAAAAAAAAAAGAAATGGGCCTCCTAAAACTAGAATCTGATTATCTATGACACACAATAAACTTTCTCAATATTAAAAGAAAGTGTGAGACTCGAGTTTTTATGCACTTCAAAAGACCAAAGTACTGGCACCAGTTTCCTCATTTTGAAGTCATGAAGATGCCTCCTCTACCCTACAGAAACCCGACAAGATGAACTTCTCAGCTCTCCGCCCAGGGTCACTGGTTTGTTCCCGGAGGATCCAGGCACATTCAAAGCTAACAATCTTTCAGTTAAACAATAAATGAATGCTCTCTGTGACCTAGCCGCCTACAGAGGAAATGAAGTGAAAACTCAATGGTTGAAATGTAGTTCTCAAAGTTTATGGTCTGGAAGGAAGCATATAAATTCCACGGGCACCGAGACTGAGGGAATCAGAACTACTCTGCTTGGGCAGAAAATGAAGAATAATTAAATGAAAGTGTTTGAGATCCAGTTATATAGAGATAGATATTCCCCATTTAATGACCAGGCTCTGTCCCTGTGACCAGGTAATTAAATGAATCGGTCACTAAATGAGGAATTGTGTGTAGTATGTACTGGACATTACACCAAAGAAATGACCAGGAAACTCCAACTTGATGGCTTTGCTTTTATGTATTTCCATCACTCTTACATGTGGTGCTGTCATGGATAACAGAACATAAAACTACAGTACTGTACTGTACAGTACAGTCAGCAAAAGTTAGAGCACTCTATAAACAAGGTGTACTGTAAAAAAAGACACTGAGGCTCTATAAACAAGAGGTACAGAACCGTAGGAAAAAAGGCAGGTCATAAGTCAAAGCAGCAGGGCATAATTTCAAAGGGCATGGCTCAGTCGTAGGTCTGAACAGTCATTAAATGGGTAGGTCATTAAACAAGGAATAACCACATATGTTTAAGTTTATATTTATATTTCTATCTATATTTATATTTATATACAGTGGTACTTCAGTTCACAAACTTGATTTGTTTTATGATTTGGGGGGAAAATGGCTGTTTGTGTTTGTGTGGGGAAGATGTCACAGTTGTGTTTGTCACCCCATGTGGAGTTTGTGCACGGAAGCAAAATTTCATCAAAAGCTTTTGTTTGAGAACCAAATTGATTGTGAACAGAGGCATTTGTGAACCAAGGTGTTGCTGTCTTTCAAATATATACTTTTTATAATTTTTGAACCTTGAAAATGGAGCTTGGAAAGATTTTAGGCCCATGTTTTAAGAAAAAACTGGTTGAGAGCCAGGTATGGTGGCACACACCTGTAATCCCAGCACTCGGAGGGCTGAGGCAGGAGGACTTCCGTGAGTTCGAGGCCAGCCTGAAATATATAGCGAGACCCTGTCTCAAAAAAAACTGGTTGAGCTGTGGGTGACGGGATTGACTTCCTCTCCTGCCAGTAGATTTTGTCTCTTGCCATTAGACCAAAGGTGGCTGTATTTCCGTAATGAGTCTGGTGTGTGTACGCGTGTGTGCATGTCTTACCAACAAGTTAATAGCTCCCCCTGGAACCCCATCCTCACAGTGGAACTAGCCACCTGACCTCCCTTCCCCTCTCTCCTAATAGGCCTGGGGCCAAGGGACTAGGACCTGAGGCAGGCAGGGCACACTGGAAAAAGCGAAGGTATAAGCCAGGCGCATCTCCTCCACAGCCTCGGAAGACTTTGGACACCAACCCAAATGTGTCCTTAGGTGTGTGTGCACACACGCACTTGGACATCTGGTGACCTTCTGACTAAACCTGCATCGCCAAAAGCGGATTCAGCCTCTTTCCCCTTCAGTAACACTCCCTTTGCTGCTCTCACTCCAAGTCTGGGACTGATGGGTTTGCACATAAGACGAAGACATCACGGGAGAACTTGATGATGTGACCCCTGGAGTCTGCCTTTCCTTCCTGGAGGTGCAGCAAGGGAAGCCACTGAGATGTATCGCTCCCCAAGGAACTATACCCTCAGAAACAAAATTTTCAGAAGCTGTTACCAGATGTTAATAATGTATGTTAATAATGCACTTAATAATGTATGGTTTTTAATCAGGTTTCAAGATTAAGCAAGTAAAGTCATTAAACTAGTAGCACAGGGTAAGATGATGCATAGTGAAATTGACTTGTTACTGAGCATGTGTAACTATCTATGTGCATATTTTTCAGGTATATTAAATGCTTCAGGGCCAAGATGACCATCTCAAAGAAAAACACAACAAAGGTAGGAGTCGTAC
This sequence comes from Heterocephalus glaber, assembly GCF_053883595.1. NCBI lineage: Eukaryota > Metazoa > Chordata > Mammalia > Rodentia > Bathyergidae > Heterocephalus > Heterocephalus glaber. The sequence goes on from NW_028258480.1 coordinate 3,309,521, forward strand.
ACTGGCAAGACAGTTTTGTTAAGAAGGATGCATAAGTGTGGTGCTTTGGGTACAAGAGCAGTCACCATATTTGTTAAATCCTTTGCGTTGCTTACTAGTGAGGCTGCTTGAGATTAAAGTCTATAAGAAGGATCTCCATCAAATTCTTTTGTCAGTTAGACACTTTTTTCTTTTTCTTTTTCTTTTTTTTTTTTTTTTTTGGTATCAGTGATCAAACTTGGGTCTTAGCACTTACAAGGCAGGTGGTGGAACCACTGAGCTAAATCCCCAGTTAGACACTTTTAAATGGTCTTGCAACACAAAATTTGAACTTCCATAGATTGGATGGGAAGGTTGTGTCCCTTTCTGTTTCCATCTATTTTATACATTGTTCCTTATAACCAAAAGAGATAGCTATATGAACATGAAAAACAGGATTCACAATTACCTGATGAGTGGAGATAAGAATTTTTAAAAATCATCTTCCTATAGCATGTCACACATGCAAAGGATTCAAAGCAATAACAACTTTTATTGTTTCTAGAAGTGATCCCATCTTCTACCATATTTCCTGTGATGCCCAAATCTATGTCCACTTCTCTCACAAAGTAACTCACTTTTATCATGCATTAAACTGGTTTTGTTTTATTTTGTTTTGTTTTGTTTCAGTATCATGGATTGAACTCCAGGCCTTAAGAATACAGGGCAGGGCCGGAGATTTAGCTCAGTGGTTTTGCTGCCTGAGCAAGGACCTGAGTTCGATCCCTGGTACCAAAAAAAAAAAGAATACAGGGCAAGTGTTCTTCCACTAAGGTATATCCCCAGCCCGCCTTAATCTTTTAATTTACACAGATCTTCCAGATTTGTTAGAATTTAAACACTTTAGCAGCATGGCCCAATTCATTCCTTTACTTTTTATTTTTATTAACTCGTACCAGTTGTAGATGTTAGTGAGGTTCACTGTGACATAGGCATACAGTGAGCAATGATCAAATCCAATCTAGTTTATCCACTATCCTCCCACACGCACATCTCTCCTCATCTCTATTAATCAAAATTCTACAATCCGGGCAGGTTTCTAATTTTGTCTAGTCCATGTTTCTGGTACAAAATATTCACGTTCTTTGTGCAGGGTTGGCACGTGTTCATAGCACATCTTAATTCTCTTTTTTCACTGCCTCTCCCTCTTGCCCCCCATCTGTCTCTTGATCCCCTCCCAATGTGAGAAAGATCTATCTCCCTACTTCCTCTTACCTATCTTTTATTTCGGTCTTTACGCATAGTTTGGGTTTCTCAGGCGCAAGCCCAGAGAACATGTAGTGCTTTCCTTTCTCTGTCTAGCCTACATCACCTAACATAACACACTCCAGTTCAATCTACTTACCCACACACATGTGATGATTGCAGCTAGGTTAGCTGGCTGTGTATGAGGTGGAACCAGCAGTGGTAATAATAACATTGTCATGCCATGATCATAAGACCTTCTAAAATGGATTTTTCCACCTCTTAGGAGAAAGCTGTCATGATTTCCTCTCCCCCTCCTGCTCGAGCAAGACCCAGAATGTCCCACTTTCCCATCATCACGTTCCAGAGTACTTCCTGCCACATAATACCAGATACATGAATGAAAGCTGACAGAAAACAGTCAAAGGATGTTACTCACATCACCAGGGAGAAATATTTTAATTTTATAGATCTGACTATGAGAACAAGGAGGTCAGTAGGCTTAGATCAATCATTTATCAAACAGACAATACCTAAGAATTATTGAACATAACAAAAAATGTTTATTGATGAGGTAAGAAATTGCTTGTCACTAATAAAAACACCCTTTCTTCCCCCACTCCCTTCCACTGTGCTGGTGCATTCCAGTGCATTCCAGGGCTCTCTGTACAATCCTATTACTATCACCTGCTGAACCCATATGAGTTCTCCTCTGTGTGAATCAGTCTTGCTTCTTGTTTCTTGGAAATTCATCAGGGATGAGTGAAACTTCTGCCCCCTCTGGGAAACCTTCCCCAACCAGCTCTCAATAGAACTATGGTCCATTTATGCCAGCACTGTATCTCATGCATGCTTAACAATTTAAATATCTGTATTTTCCATCAGACTGAAAACTGTTTCAAACTCAGAACTTCAGTGTGCTTGTGTATATACTGCCAGCATTGGCCCAAATGCTACCATACTGTAGGGACCAGAACATGTGCTGAAACCAAAGGTACCACAGACTAAATGAATGTGCCCTTACTTGACTAGTAAACATAGTGGTGGATTGTAATCAAGTCTAAGTCAGGGAGACGGCTCCACATTACTGACACCAGCATCTGTGGCACATCTTCCTGAGGCTCCAGCACAATGCAGGAGAGTCAGGAGAACCTATGCCGAACCTAGGCTTTTCTGGAAATCTGCTGGTATTGTTTTCTGCCACCATCATCCTAAAATTGAGGTAAAGAAATAATTCCAGTCCATTGCATTGTTAAATAATGGTTGTATGTTGTAACAACTGGGATGTAGACTGGGGAACTGCACAGAATCACATCTGAACTTCAGTTCCACAGCTTCCTACAGCTGTGACTTGGAAAAGTGGGCTCACTTTTACCAGCATCAATTCTTTATAAGAAGAAACAAAGACCTGTTATAAAAACATTTAAAGATTCTTTGCTATGAAGTATGCTTAATATATTTCAATGATTTAACATATACTTTTAAAATATTTAAAGTATACTTGATGTATTTTCTTTTCCAACATAGTTCTATAATAAAATAAGTATTGAATGATTATGCATGTAATAACTTAATTCAATCACCACACTGATTGCAATCATAAAACCGTGGGCACTCAACAAGTTGCAAACACTGAAGCCACTAGTGGGACCATCTGAACTGCATTCCACAGGCTGAGGGGAACCAGAAAATACCTAGCCCAGCGCTTTCATGTGACACAGCTTTGAAACAATCAGCAAAAGAGAGGATGCTTGCACAGATATGGAAAACTGCACCGGGGTAAGAGAGTTTGTCTTCCTTGGCCTAACCCAGGATCCAGACGCGAGCGGGCTCCTGTTTCTCCTCCTGCTCCTGGTGTACGTCACAACCCTGCTGGGAAACCTCCTCATCATGGTGACCGTGACCTGTGACTCTCACCTCCACACCCCCATGTACTCTCTGCTCCGGAATTTATCTATTGCCGACATCTGCTTCTCCTCCATCACGGCTCCCAAGGTGCTGGTGGACCTTCTGTCAGAGAGAAAGGCCATCTCCTTCCATGGCTGCCTTGCTCAGATGTTCTTCTTCCACCTCATCGGAGGCGTGGATGCATTTTCTCTCTCCATCATGGCCTTGGATCGGTACATGGCCATCTCCAGACCCCTGCACTACGTGACCATCATGAGCAGGGGGCACTGCTCAGCCCTCATCGCGGCCTCCTGGCTGGGGGGCTTTGTCCACTCCATCGTGCAGATTTCCCTCTTGCTCCCTCTCCCCTTCTGTGGCCCCAACGTCCTTGACACTTTCTACTGTGATGTTCCGCAGGTCCTCAAACTCGCCTGCACTGACACCTTTGTTCTCGAGCTCCTGATGATTTCCAACAATGGGCTGCTCACCACACTGTGGCTTTTCTTGCTCCTGGTGTCCTATCTGGTCATATTATTATTAATAAGAGCTCAGGCAGGCGAGGGCAGGAGGAGAGCCATCTCCACCTGCACCTCCCACATCACGGTGGTCACCCTGCACTTTGTGCCCTGCATCTACGTCTACGCCCGGCCGTTCACCGCCCTCCCCATGGATAAGCCCGTCCATGTCACCTTCACGGTCATCTCCCCGCTGCTGAACCCCGTGATCTACACCCTGCGGAACCACGAGATGAAGTCAGCCATGAGGAGACTCAGGAAAAGACTTGGACCTTCTCATGAAATGGACCAGTAGTTCCCCCCGATCTCCACTTTTGAAAATGTTTGTACATCAGATAAACTCTATTCACCAATGATTTCTAATTAAAATTTTGTTCCTGCTAAGATCCATATGACCTTCCAAGATTCTGATCAATATGCTACAAAGGCAAAAAAAAATTTTTTTTAGAGTTTTTTATGTCCCAGAAAATCTTAAGCAAAATTCTTAGCAGGAGAGCTGTTCATTGCTTTTCCAACACAGCCTTGGAAGAAATAAATGAAACTAAACCAGAATACACCTAGACCCTCCCACCACAACCCTGCACCTTACCTGGAAGAAAGCACAGACATGTCATTGAAGCACAATGTTGTGTGGGCTTTGGGATGCTGTGGTCTTTCATGAACTAATCACAAACTAATTAAGCTCCTCTCCCAATTCTTTAAAGGAATAAATTAAATTATTCTCAACTCAAAAAAATTTTAACTTTTTCAATTCATATTATGCTTTGCTCACATTATGCTTTGTTGACAGCCTTGCCTGTGGGACTTCAAAGGACCTCATCAGTTCTAAGTTCTGTAAACTTTAGCAAATTGTTTACTTGATCTTCCTCTAGACAAAAATGCACTAACCACCTCTTTAATGAATTTCTCAGCAACCTATAGTTTGCTCTAGTGCAGTCCTTTGACCTTGTTGTAAATTTTCTGTTCTCTTTCTATCTCCCCCAGGAGCATCACACTTTATTCACTGTCATAGCCCAGCATCTGCCACAATTAGAATATAATAAACACTAGTATACTTGTGTTGAAGTAAAATACTCAGTGAATAAATATTGTTTCTCACCCATCTCTCCACTGGAAAAATAATGCAACAACAGGATCCAGGAAATATAACAATAATCCTCAGTGTCTATAGCCTTTACTTCCCCAACAAAAGACAGACTGGCAGACTGGATCAAAAAAACAAAACACAATCATAAGTTGCTTACACAAGACATCCCAAAGGAGGCCATACACTGGTGCCTCAATTTACAAATTTAATTTGTTTTATGATTTGGGGGAAAATGGCTGTGTTTGTATGGGGAAGACAGCCGTGGTTGTGTTTGTCACCCTATGCGGAGTTTGTGAATAGAAGCAAAATTTTGCCAAATGGTTGTTCGCAGACTGAATTGTTTGCAAACAGAAGCATTCATGAACCAAGGTACAAAAGTGAAGGGATGGAATATGACAATCCATGCAACCAGAGCCTGAAGGCAACCAGGAGAGGCTCTTTTTTTAAAAAAAAAATATTTATTTAGGTTTTTGGGGTTTTTTTTAGTTTTATAATTTGTTGGTACCGGGGATGGAACTCGGGTCCTTGCGTTCTCAGGGCAGGCAGCAGAACCACTGAGCTAAATTCCCGGCCCAGAGAGGCTCTTTTATCTTCAGACACAGCAGAATTCAAGCCAAAACTGATCAGAAGGGACAAAGTTGACCACTACACACTGGTAAAGGGGACAATTAAAAATGAAGACATTGCAATTTTAAATATAGGTGCATCAAATGTTGGTGAACAAAAACTCACAAAACAAAAACTATTGGCTATAAAAAGACAGATAGATCCTGTTATGGCTTGTGTCTAGATGTCCCCCCAAAGCCTCATGGAAACATAGTTGGAGTTTTTCAGATGTGGCTGGATCTAGAGTGTGTGATGGATGCTGGGATTAAGTTGTGATGCTGGCATTAAGGGTGTGTGATTACTAAATTAGTACACTAATTGGTTTGACATAGTTCTGGGTGTAGAGAATAGGAAGGCCCACCTAGGTGTGAGTGGCTCCACCCAAAGGGCAGAAAGTCTGGAAGGGATAAAAGGGAGAGGCTGGCTGCTGCTACTGCTGCTTCCTGACTATTCACTGCTTTGTTAACTTCCTGCCTCTTGCCTGCCCTGCCATGGACTGTTTCTCCTCTATGATGCCCCTCTGCCATGGCACCATGCCTTGGAGCCAGGCAACTATGAACTGTGAGTTAAAATGAACCTTTCCTCCTTTAACTTTGGGTGTTCGGTGTTTTGTCTCATCAACAAAAAAAGTTACTAAGTCAGACCCTAAACAATCATAGCAGGAGACTTCAATACCATACTCCACAAATACAGGTCAACCAGAAAAATCAACCAAAAATATCAAAGTCAAACCACACCATTAAAAAAAATGGAGAAATATAAGAAACTATTTGGAAAACACATATTCCAAAATTTGGAGAAAATAGGAGAAATGGAGAAACTCCTAGAAACATATAAATTACAAAAAAATTGAACCAAGAAGATAACAAAACACTAAATAAACCAATAACAGGCAATGAAATAGAGACAGTAATGAAAACCCTACAAACTAAGAAAAGCCCAGGACCCCATGAATTGAACACAGAATTCTACAGGAACTCTGGGGTTCTAACACCAATACTCCTCGAACACATGAACACATCTATGAAATTGAAAGGGGAAAAGCACTACTAAACTCATTCCTAGAAGATACCATTGTCATGATATCAAAACAAGACAAAATTTTAACAAAACAATAAAACTGCATGACCATTTCCTTATAGACTAGAGAAGCAAAAACATTCTCCACAAGATACTGGTAAAAGAATGCAAAAACACATTAAAAAGATCATACATCACAACCAACTTGGTTTCACCCCAGGGATGCAAGGAAGGTCCAACGTATGTAAATCAATAAATGCAATACATATACAGAAGCAAAGACAAAAAACACATAATCATCTCCATAGAAGCAGAAAAAAGCCTTTGACAAAATCTAACATCCATTCATAGTTAAAAAGATTAAAGAAAATAAGTATAGAAGGACCTTATTTCAAATTCATAAAAGCTATTTATAACAAATCTACTGCCAACATCATATTAAATGTGGAAAAACTGAAAGCTTATCCTCTAAAATCAGTAAGAAGACAAGGAAGTACTCTCAACACACCTGTTCAACACAGTATTCAAAAACTTTAGTCAGAAAAAAAACTTTAGTCAGAGCTATCAGGAAAGAAAAATAAATAAAAGCAATTTGAAGGGGAAAGAAAGAAGTTTGATCTGATCATTCCATTTGTAAATGGCATAATCTTTTAATAGAAGACCCAAAAACCTCCACCTGAAGACTTTTAGAGCTAATGAAAAAATTCTGCAAAAGACAAAATCAATGTGAAAAATCAATAGCATTTCTGTACACCAAAAATGAATCCACATAGAAAAAAAATAGGAAAACAGTCCATTCACAATAATTTCAAAAAAACTAAATACCAGGCTGGGGATTTAGCTCAGTGGTCCCACTGCCTGCCTTGCAAGCACAAGGTCCCAAGTTTGATCCCTGGTACCAAAAAAAAAAAAAAACTAAACCAGAATATAAAAAACCTCTTTAACAAAACTATACAACTCTGAAGAGATTGAAGAGGACATCAGAAAATGGGAAGCTATTCCCTATTCCTGGTAGCCAGAACCAATATTGTCAAAATGGCCATGTTACCAAAAATGATATATAGATTTAAGGCAATCTCAATCAAAACATCAATAGCATTCCTTACAGAACTATGAAGAACAATCCTAAAATTTATATGAGATCAGAATAGACCCATAATAACACAAGCAGTAGGAGGGAAACACGGGCAAAGCAGGAGGCATCACAATCAAGTTATACTACAAAGTTACCATGATAAAAACAGCATGGTACTGCTGACAATACAGATATGTGTATCAGTGGAACACAGCTGAAGATGAAGGAACAACCTCAGGCACATTCAACCATTTCATCTTTTTGTGTGTGTGTGGTACAGGGGATCAAACTCAGGACCTTGCACTTGCAAGGTAAGTGCAGCACCACTGAGCCAAATCCCCAGCCCCACAACAACCATCTCCTCTTTGACAATGGACCCAAAAACACTTACTGGAGAAAAGATAGCCTCTTCAACAAATGGTTTGGAAAAACTGGTTATCCACACACAGAAGAATGAATCTAGAACTATATCTCACCCTGTCCTAAAATCAAATCAAAATGATCCAAGACATATAAAATCAGAAACACTAAATATGCTGATAAAAGATAAAATAGGAAAAATTCTTGAAGATATAGGTACAGCCAAGGACTTTCTGAACAGAATCTCAGTTGCATAAGAACTAACACCTTCAATAAACAAATGGAATTACATCAAACTAAAAACTCCAGAACAGCAAACGAAACAAATAACAAAATGAATAGACAGCTTATGTTCCTTGCCAACTACTCCACAGTCAGAGAACTAATATCTAAACTACATAAAGAACACAAAAAATAGATCTCCAAAATAAAGACCCAATTAAAAATGAGAAATTGAAATAGACACTTCTCAAAAGAAAATTTAAGATGTGTCAGATACCTATACCAAATACCCACAATGAAAGGAGTCATCATGTATTGCAAACATGTACTGATAAGTAAATATTTTTAAAAGATAGATAATAGACAACAGGGAGGCAGACTCTGTGGTGTTGGGAAGGGGATCTGAAAATGGGGCCTGATGGGATGGAGAGGAGGGGAAGGGAAAGTAAAGAGGATTAAAATTCAATATGTAAATGTTCCGATTCCCCACCATGAATGGATTTACTATCTATCGCAAACACTAATAAAGAATGTTACGGAAAAGGGAAACCTAAAGAACTAACACACCCTTATGCTCCTTTGCACCTGTAAAAACACCTGCCATATAGAGTGAAAGAAGAAAGAAAATAGGACCAAAACAACCACACACACACAGAAACAGGACAGTAAAGGGTCCTCTTAATTCTGCATTCAGAATGGACCCAGTGTGCCCTGCCCCCACATCCACAAACAAACGAGGAACCTGAGGGGGCCAGCTGGACCCCGAGCCCGCCCTGTTCCCTCCGCAGGTGCTGCTGTGCTTGGTTTAGCTGCGTTCCTGTTGGCCTGGCTCCTCTGTCCTCCTGGTCAGACAACTTTACTTCTGCAGTAGCGGCCGAGGGCACAGTGTGCCTGCTCAGGGACCAGCCTTCCGAAGCGTCTGAGGGGGCCTTCTCCATCTCCACCCGCTTCTCTTTACTGCAGCCCTGGGGGCCTCGTATGCGTGCTCTTTCCACAGCAGCCTGCATCAGCGTACTTTGCTGTCTACAATGCTCCTCTCCAGTGCTCCACCCACACCACACTCTGTCCAAACTGCACACCGCCTCCCTCTCCTGGACTCTGGCTGAGGGAGGCAAGCGGTGCAGACACACAAGGGTGGGCAATGGTCAGGACATCCTGCAGGCACGAAGCCCCCTGTCTGGGGAGAGGAGGTGCCTGTTCCAGCACTGCCCAAGTGTCTGTTTTCCTTCCACGTCTCGCCAGCCTCAGCTACTGCCAGCCCCTGGGACTCACTGAGCTGGCCCCTCTCCTGTGATTGTTGTCCTGCTTGCCAGGGAGCAAAGGGTCTTGGGGGTTTGAAGGACCCACAGAGCTTGCTTCTTGCTGCCTCGGCCACGAGTGCTTACCATAATAACTTAAATAATATTTAACTCTAGGGTAGGGCTTATCTCAGAAGACAAAAGGGGAGAAAGAAGTGTGGGAAATTCCTAAAACTATGAAATAGCTGTCTTCTTTTTTCAAACTATAACCGAATTTTGTTTGTTAAAATAATCTTCAGGGCTGGGGTTTTAGCTCACTGGTAGTGCACCTGCCTAGCAATTATTAAGTCCTGTGTCTGATTCATAGGACTGCTGAAGTGATAATAACAACAGCACAGTGAAATTGACCCCCAGGCTGCACACTCAGTAGTAGGCATACTGGTCTACCTCGCCCCGTTCCTGTTCTGAACACTGTCTTGAGTCAGAATGGATCACTTCTCTACTCTTCATCCTCTAGTAAGTGCCTTTCTACACATTCAGAGACAATGAGTCCTGGGCCAGGGATTTAGCCCAGTGGTGTCCGCAAGATCCTGAGTTTGATTCCTGGTACCGAGAAAAAAAAAATGAATCCTTACACTAATGACCAGACATGCACATGACCAGAGCAGAGTTGCCTTGCCTTATGATATATTTCTTCATCTGGACTCCACTTCAGTCATCCTTCCCACCTTTGCCTTCCAAGAGCTAACCAGATGTCCCCTCCTCACCCTTTCAGAAATTGCAGATCGCTAATGAATTACTTCCTATACTTTCCCCTGCCTTGTTTCCCTACACCTGCTTTTTACCACCTAAAATCCATACAATTTTGTTTGTTTTGTTAAATATCTGTATCTTCCTGCTAGAATGTAAGTACCACGAGGTCAAGGATTTTACTCTCTCATACCTGATAACCTAGAAGTGCCTGGTACATAGGAGCTACTCAGTAATATTTTTAGCGAATACTATGTTTTTAACGTCCTATATGTTTAAAATATGTTAAAGAGATTTCCTGTAACTATATTAATTTTCTCAGGTGAATGTCATTTGCTGCTTCCTAGTCACATATTTAGTCCTGTTGTTATTTTATTTTTTAAATTCCACTTGATGCAAAAATGTTCCAATGGAAATTTGGATCCCTCTTGAGCAAAATTTATTGACTAGTCCAAAAGCTCCTCCCAATTGGTTTATGTTTAATCTGTGGTTGTGGTAACCTTGCCCATTGTATTACATTATTAATTAACCTTAGGACGTTTGGGCAAGCTGCGTAATCATCCCTTTGATGTATAGATTTTATTCCTCTTTGTATCTGCTGCTTTGCATTTAAGATGGCATATTGTGACTGAGATAGGAAGAGTAGAACCAAGGGTTCACTTAATCCTGGGTATCTGGCATCAGATATTGTGGCCCTCGAAGTAGCAGAGAAGAATTCCTGTTTCAACTTCAGGACATTGCTTTGTTCTGCAGACCAATAAATCGTGACTGTGAGAACACTTTTACCAGCTTATCTAGCTAGCTAGGTGTAAAGTTAGTTCCGTCTGGCTGTGTACAAAGTAAAACACTCTAAATGGACTAAGGGGAAAGTGTTAAGAAGGGCACATTTCTGATTATCTATCACGGGCTTTACAGGTGGGAATCCAGGCTCAGGGAGCCGCCACTACTCTCTGCTTAGGAGGAAGTGAACAGAAAGTGCTCAGGCCTAGTCCTCTCCTTCTGGCTCCTTGACAGCCTAATCCAGGTGATAAATATATATAATCCAAATATGTCCTCTTTTATACTTTTCAAAATATGAAAATCAATACTGGAAAGATTTTAGGCCCATTGTTTGAGAAGTCTTAACAAGAATTGATTGAGTGAGGAGAAGGGAATTCATTTTTTCTCTTGCCATTAGATACCCTGGACACGGACCAAAGAGGGATTTTTCCGCAATGGATCTTTGTGTGTTTACGTACTTTCATATGCATTTGCAACACATTAATAACTCCCTCTGGGATTCCTTCACCAGCAGTGAAACTAGCCACTTCACTTCCACTTCCTTGTTCAATAACATTTCTTCATCTACATCTCCTAATAAGCCCGGGGCTAAGGGATTTGGATGTGAGGTGGGGTCACAGTTCAATAACACTTGCATGCCAGTGCACACGTGTGTTCTGGTAACATTTTAATTACTCCCATTGATACCACATCAGGAAAACTGGAATCCAACATTTAAACTCCACTTTCTTGTCCAATCCTATTTCCTTTGCCATTCTTACATTAAGCCTGAAGCTAAGGGTTTTGAACATAAGACAGGGACAGAGTAAAAGAACCTTAAAGATGTGAATCTTTGAGTCTGCCCTTTCTTTCCTGAAAATGGAGCAAGGGGATACCCCAAGGCCCTTGACCTTCAGAAACAAAATTTTCATAAGTTGTGACTCTTTATATACCTAATAGTATACAATTTCTAGCCAGACTTTCAACATCAAATGAAGTATGTAAAAACATTAAATTGCTATCACGGACTAAGGCTATGCAGAGTAAATTGAGATGTTGTTACTGATTATGTATAACTAACTTGACTTTGAATATTTTACAGGTATATCAGAGCCAAAGTGATGTCTTATAAAAAACACAACAAAGGTGGGTATCAAACATTGGGAAAATTTTTTTTAAATATGGTGCTTCGGATGTGAGAGAAGTCATGCATTTGTTGAAAGATTTTGCATTGATTATTGCCAAGCCCCCTGCGTACTAAAACCAACATAAGAAGGGATTCTGATGAATTCTGTTCTTCAGACAGACTCTTTTAAATTCCTTTGCCATATATAGTTAGAATTTGGGGGGAAAAGTAAAAGAAAAGAGCATGTGTCTTCCATCTTGTTTCCATCGCTTCTATTTTTTGCACTCTTCTTTGGACCCAATATATATTATTCTATATCTTACATGAAAAATGGGGCTAACCCTAATACTTGCCTATGTGGAGATAAGAATGAAATGAATCAGCTGGGGACTTAGCTCAGTAGTTTCTCTCCCAAGCGCAAGGTCCTGAGTTCGATCCCCAGTAACAAAGAATAAAATGAATCATCTTCCTATACCATGTCACAAATAAAAAGAATCCAGAGGAAATCAGCTTATGTTGTTTCCAGAAATGATTCTGTCTTCTATCATAGATCTTTTTTTTTTTGGTACTGGGGATCGAACTCGGGACCTTGCACCTGTGAGGCAGGTGGCTACACCACTCAGCTAAATCCCTAGCCCTGTTCTATCATATCTCCTATGCCACCCTAATTCATCTTTACTTCTCTCCCCAAATAAGTCACTTTTATCATGCATTATCTTTTTTTTCCAGTACTGTGGGTCAAACCCAGGGCCTTGTGCATGCTAGGCAAGTGTCCTATCAGTGAGCTATTTCCCCAACCCATATTGTGTCTTTTAATTTGCACAGTGCATTTTTTGTTGGATTGTTATCAATATGGCCCAACTTTTCTGTATCCTGTTTTGTGTTATTTTTATTTTTATTAACATGTATTAGTTGTATTTATTAATGAGGCTCATTGTGATATTTCCACATACCCACATAGTCTATAGTGATCAAATCCAACCTCCCTTTATCTACCACCCTGAACACACACCCTTCCCAAGTCTCTTTATCTTAGTCTACATTCAGTTCAAATTTTTTAGCTTTCACATAGGAGAGAAAATACATAGTACTTGTCTTCCTGTGACTGGCTTATTTTACTTAAGATATTATCTTTCGTGTCAATCCATTTATCCATATACATTTGAAGATGACAATAAAAGTTTATTGACTATATAAAAGGTGGAACAAGCAATAGAATAACTGAATTTCCTTGACCCAGTCAAAATAATATACACAAAGCACCCATTTTTCTGACGATTCCAGTGCCTTTCACCGCCCTATGCCACTATGCTTTTCTCTCCCCTGAGCTGAAGCATGAGCCCCAGTGGCCCGTTACCTCTTTCTAGAGCACTTCTTGCCATATAATACAGGATACATGAACCAGCGTTGAGGCAAAATAGTCAAAAGCTGTTGCCCACAGCCACCATGGAGGAAGGTTTCAGGTTTACACACCTGAATGTGAGAACCAGAAGGACAGTGGACTTAGATCGATCATTCGTCAACCAAACAATACCTCAGAATCACTGAGTATAATAACAAAGCATTTACTAATGAAGTCAGAAATTGTCTGTTATTAATAAAAATCTCCTTTCATTCCACAGTCCCCTACATTGTGTCAACCATGCTACATTTTCCAATGTTCTCTGTATAGTCGTGATATTTTCACCACTGTCTGGCTGCTTATAGATTCTTTCCCTTGTGTGAATTAGTCTTGCTTCTATTTCTTGGAAATTCATCAAGGCTGAGTGAAACTTTTGCCCCTTCTGGGAAAGCTTCCCTAGTAACCCTCCACAAAGCTCTATTCTGTTCATACCAGGATTGTATCACCTGCAGGTTTATCCACTTTAGTACTTGTATTTTCCATCAGACTGAAAATTGCTCCAGAGTAAGAACTTTGCTATGCTTGTGTGTATATTGCTAGCACCTGACAATGCTATAAAAAATCACAGGATATAGGCTGAAGGACTAAAGGACTTACTGATTAAATGAATGCCTTCTTGCTTGCCTAATAAACATAATGTCTGGAATGCAGTCGAGTCCACCATTAGGGAGTCTGGTTCACGTTACTAACTTTACTCTCAGCTGCACAGTCTGAAGGTGCTGCAGTTATGCACAGCCTTGGGTTGAACCTGTGCTGACTACAAATTTACCTGGAAGCTCACTCACAATTCTTTTTCTACTACTTTTAAAATTGAGATGATGAAATGATTCCAATCCATTGTTCAATAATGAGTGTCTGTCGTAGCACATGGAACGTAGGCTTAGGAGCCAAGCAGAGTCACATAAGTTCCACAACCTACTCCTACTGTGGTTTGGGAAAGTGGGCTCACCTATTTGAATATCAGTTCCACAACTGGAGAAAGAAATAAAGACCACTTCATAATAATATGGAAGAGCACCATTCACAAAACATTAAGCCTTATTAAATATACTTAATATTTTTACATTGTTTAAAATATTCCTTTGAAATAGTAAGATCTACTAAGTGTGCTTTCTTTCTCAACATGCTTCTATTAGAAAACAATTACTGAATAATTTTGCATGGGATAATTTCATTTGATCACCAACTGATTTCCATCTGACAAATGTGGATGATCAACAAATTGTGAACACTGAAGCCACTAGTGGGACCATCTGAACTGCATTCCACAGGCTGAGGGGAACCAGAAAATACCTAGCCCAGTGCTTTCATGTGACACAGCTTTGAAACAATCAGCAAAAGAGAGGATGCTTGCATAGATATGGAAAACTGCACCGGGGTAAGAGAGTTTGTCTTCCTTGGCCTAACCCAGGATCCAGACGTGAGCGGGCTCCTGTTTCTCCTCCTGCTCCTGGTGTATGTCACAACCCTGCTGGGAAACCTCCTCATCATGGTGACCGTGACCTGTGACTCTCACCTCCACACCCCCATGTACTTTCTGCTCCGGAATTTATCTATTGCTGACATCTGCTTCTCCTCCATCACGGCTCCCAAGGTGCTGGTGGACCTTCTGTCAGAGAGAAAGGCCATCTCCTTCCATGGCTGCCTTGCTCAGATGTTCTTCTTCCACCTCATCGGAGGCGTGGATGTGTCTTCTCTATCAGTGATGGCCTTGGATCGGTACATGGCCATCTCCAGACCCCTGCACTACGTGACCATCATGAGCAGAGGTGTTTGCACTGGGTTAATAGTGGCCTCCTGGGTGGCAGGCTTTGTCCACTCCATCGTGCAGATTTCCCTCTTGCTCCCTCTCCCCTTCTGTGGCCCCAACGTCCTTGACACTTTCTACTGTGATGTTCCGCAGGTCCTCAATCTTGCCTCTACAGACATTTTTGTTCTTCAACTGCTGATGATTTCCAATAATGGGCTGCTCACCACACTGTGGTTTTTCTTGCTCCTGGTGTCCTATCTGGTCATATTATTATTAATAAGAGCTCAGGAAGGCAAGGGCAGGAGGAGAGCCATCTCCACCTGCACCTCCCACATCACGGTGGTCACCCTGCACTTTGTGCCCTGCATCTACGTCTACGCCCGGCCGTTCACCGCCCTCCCCACGGATAAGCCCATCCATGTCACCTTCACGGTCATCTCCCCGCTGCTGAACCCCGTGATCTACACCCTGCGGAACCACGAGATGAAGTCAGCCATGAGGAGACTCGGGAAAAGACTTGGATCTTCTCATGAAATGGACCAGTAGTTCCCTCCAATCTCCACTTTTGAAAATGTTTGTACATCAAATGAACAGTATTTGCCTAGTAATTTCTAATTAATTTTTCTGTGTCTACCAAGAAACAAATGACTTCCAAACCTTCTGATCAATATGCCATGAAAGTAAAGAGTAACTCACATCACGGGGAAAAAAGTAAGATTGTCAGCATGAGAGATGCATGTTGCTTTTCCAACACAGCCTTGGAAGAAAGAAAGGAAACTAAATCAAATTACACCCAGGCACTCCCACCATAAGCCTGCACTCTTCCCAGGAAGAGAGTGGGGATATGGACTGGAAACACCAGGTAGGATGGGTTTGGTGATTCTGTAATGTCTTTCATGAAGTAATCATATCCAAATTAAGTTCCTCCAATTCTTTAAAGCAATAAATTAAATTGTTTTCATGTGAAAATTGTTCAATCTAAATCCCACATTCCAGAGTAGATGTCTTGGAGTTAACCCTGCTTGAGTTACACACATGTGCCTCACAATTAAGGTGTATGACTTCAGCAAGGACCTGCCTGCCCTCCTCTGAACACCGAGCCCAGGACCACCCTGTGTGTTCCTTCAGCAGCCTGTGCATAGCTCCAGCACAGGATTTGGAGCCTTCTTGAAAATTTCCTCTACCTTCTTCCTATCATCCCCACTAGAAACACTACTTATGTCCTATCCCCAGCCATGGCACAAATGGAATGTAGTAAACACTATTAAATCCTTGTTGGATTTTTAAAATCCAGTGAGGGAATATTGCCTCTCGTATCTGCTCTTCAAACCACTGGAGGATGTGTTTAAGGAAAAATGGTGCTGTGGCATGCACCTGTATTCTCAGTGACTCAGGAGGCTAGGGCAGGAAGATAGCTTGATCCCAGGAGTTTGAAGCCAGCCTGGGTAACAGTGAGGAGGGAGAGAGAGAGAGAGAAAGGGAGAGAGAGAGAGAGAAAGAGAGAGAGAGAAAGGGAGAAAGAGAGGGAGAGAGAGGGGGAAAGAGAGAGAGGAAGAAAAAGAAGAAGAGGAGGAGGAGGCAAAGTTTAGGAAAGGGAAGGAGAGGAGAGGGAAAGAAAATTTCTTTTTAGCCTTTGATGAAATGACTCCCTATATATGATAAAACTATGAAGCTGCTTCAGACTATACACATGTATTCAAAAATGCTGAATTGAAGTGACAAGTATTATTCAATATAACAACATGCTCTTTCTTTGTTTGGTTATATTATTTATATTATATTATATTTGTGCTGGGAGGATCTTCCTCCATTTCTGCAAGGAGGATCTAAATCTTAAAGTAGTTGAGACTACAAAAAAAGTTTATATCCAGTATAAATCTCAGCCAACAAATCAGATATGCAAAAGCCCTCATGGTACAGGAAACTGCAAGGAGACCACTGCAAAAGGATCAAATAAGCTAGGAGAGGGGTGGTAGCTGAGATACAACAGAAAATGGGGATCACTAGACATTGGGTCATTACTGTCAGTAACGCAGGCCACTGGAAAGCTTTGATGCTCACACTGAATAAGACGGAAAGTATTTGGAGGATTGAGCAAAATAATGAAGCATATTTTAACAGGACTGCAGGGGCTACCCTTCTGAATGGATAGATTAAAGACTGATAAGAACAAAAATAGAGACCAAAAAGAAATTTCTGCAATAATCCCACAAAACAAATAATTAAGATGTGACTTAATATAGTAATAGTGTGGAGGGTGTTTAAAAACCATGGCAGCCAAGCCAGCAGGATGTGCTGATGGATTCAAGACAGGTTCCTTACTACCACTGTGTCCTAGGGGCCTTAAGTACCAAGATCATCAGCCCCATGGCAGCTTCTTCATGCTCACCATGTGGTACCTTCCAATCTCATCCCTCTTCCCAATACTTCTGGGTCACACCTCAGGGAATAACTCTGGTGGGTGAAATTGCCTAAAGTGATTGTTAGCATCCCCCAAAGTATAAATTTATTCCCACAAAGAAACTAGCTTTTAACATCACTCAGTCACAATGTAGGAATCAACATGGTTGTAGGATTTTACTAGGGAATCCAAGCTTGCCTGAAAGCAACTAACAGCTATTAAATCTAATAAGAAACACCTATAGACAAAGAATAGACAAGGAATGGGGATTAGCTCAGTGGTTCCACCACCTGCCTCACAAATGCAAAGTCCCAAGTTCAATCCCCAGTACGAAAAAAAAAATTTTTTTGAGGAGAAGGTGAGCCTTCTGGGCTGCCATGTCATCACCCCTAGCACCAAGGAAATGAGCCCCTGGGTGCCAGCAGCACCCTACCCCCACTCCCGATGAAATGAGAAGACATGTAAACAAGTCTCAAAACCAGACTTCCAGATCACCCACGGCAACCCCAAAGGGAAACAAGATGGAACAATCTGATACTCAACAACCTGGACTCCCTGAACTGGCAACAAAAGGGGATCTGGAAAAAATGAAATCAGAAATAATTTCTCAGATAACAACAGAGATTGTGCCCATAGTGCAAGACATGATTAATAAATCTAGAGAGGACACAGACAAAAAAATAGAGGAACTGAGGAACATGATAGAATCCCAACATAGGAAACACATGGAATCCATAAAACAGATGCAAACAGATTTCCAGGACATTAAAAACTCCATTGAAAGTTTACTCAGAAGAATGAACCAATGTGAGGACAGAATTTCAGATATAGAAGATAAGATTGCAATTAGTGACAAAGAAAAGAAAATTTTCTTTAAACTAGTAAGGAACCAGGAGAAATCAACCCAGCAGCTGCTAGACGATGCAAAGAAGAATAACATAAGACTGATCTGGGCCAGGGACTTAGCTCAGTGGTTCCAGCGCCTGCCTTGCAAGCAGAAGGTACCGATTTTGATCCCCAGTAGCAAAAAAAAAAAGTTTTTGTGAACGTAAGACTGATCTGAGTCAATGAAGATACAGGAAAGAGTGCAGATGACATGAAAAAACTGTTCACAGAAGTGATAGCAGAAAAGTTCCCAAGCAGGGGAAAAGAACTTGACATACAGATAAGTGAAGCATATAGGACTCCAATTAGCCTTGATCAAAAAAAAATCTACACATAGGCATATAATAGTTAGGATTCCAGAAACCCAACGAAAGAACAAAATTCTACAAGCAGTGAGAGAAAAGAAACAAATCACACACAAAGGAAAGCCCATCAGAATCACAGCAGACTTCTCAACACAAACCCTCAAGGCTAGAAGAGCTTGAAGTGAAGTATTTCAAGCCCTAAAGGAAAACAGCCTCCAACCCAGATTGATGTACCCTGCAAAACTATCTTTCAAAATTGATGGAGAAAGAAGATACTTTCATGACAATAAAGCAACTTAGGAACTTCATGAATACAAAACCAGCACTCCAAAAACTTTTAGACAATATCCTAGGAAAAGACAATGAGGATCACAACCCCAGGAATACCAGAAGAATGTATCCATCAGGCACAACAAGAAATTAAAGCAAAGAGGGAGAATCCAACAAAAAGAAAAAGTCATGACAATGATAAGTCAATATGTATCAGTTATAACCATCAATGTTAATGTCTCAAGCAAGATCCAACAATATGCAGCATAGAAGAAACATACTTAATTCGAAAAGAAACTCATAGACTGAAAGTTAAAGGGTGGAAAACAATACTGCATGGGACAGGAACCCGAAAAAAATCAGGAGTAACTATCCTCTTTGCAGATCAAGTGGATTTCAAACTAACACTGATTAAGAGACACAAAGAAGGTCACTACATTCTTGTAAAGGGGACAATCCAAGAGGAAGAGGTGACAATCATAAATACATATGCACTAAACACTAGTGCACCCGACTATATAAAAGAAATACTAATGGACATGAAAAATCAAATAAACACTAATACAATAGTAGTGGGGGACATCAATACCCCACTGTCACAAATAAATAGATCAACTAGAAAAAAAAATAAACAGTGAAATACTAGAACTCAATCACACTCTTGAACAAATGAACTTAACACATGTTGACAGAGTGTTCCACCCCACAAAAGCAGAATACACATTCTTTTCAGCTGCACATGGGTCATTCTCCAAAATAGACCACATATTTGCTCATAGAACATGATTAGGTAATTACAAAGGAATTGAAGTTATCCCCTGTATATTATCAGACAATAGTGTGATGAAAATGGAGATCAATAGCAAAAGAAACTGCAAGAATTTCATAAAAACATGGCAATTGAACAACACACTTCTGAATAGCCAATGGGTCACAGAAGAAATTAAAGAAGAAATTAGACAGTTCCTATGATTAAATGACAATGACAATACAACATATTGGAATCTATGGGACACAATGAAAGCAGTCTTATGAGGGAAATTCATAGCAGTGAATACTCATAGTAGGAAAACAGAGTGAGCCCAATTAAATAACCTCATGCTTAACATGGAGCTTCTAAAAAAAGAAGAACAGGACAAACCCAAAGCTCATACAAGGGAGGAAATTATAAAGATCAGAGCAGAAATCAATGCAATGGAGACTAAGAGAATGATACAAAAAATCAACGAATCCAAGAGTTGGCTCTTTGAAAGAATAAACAAAATTGACAAACCCTTAGCCAACCTTATCAGAAAATGGAAAGAAAAGCCTCAAATCCATGCAATTAGGAATGAAAATGATGAAATTACAATGGACCCAGCAGAAATCCAGAGGATCATCAGTACCTACTTCCAGAACCTATATGTCAATAAGATGGCAAATACAGAAGAAATGGACAGATTCCTAGATACATGTGAATTACCAAAGTTGAACGAAGAAGACCTAAACATTCTAAACAATCCAATATCAATAAATGACATTAAAAACATAATTAAAAACTCACCAAGGAAGAAAAGCCTGGGTCCTGATGGCTTCACTGCCAAATTCTACAAGACATTTAGAGAGGAACTACTGCCACTACTATTTAAACTCTTCAATGAAATTGAAAAGGAAGCCATACTCCCGAATTCATTCCTGGAAGCAAGCATCACCTTGATCCCCAAAGCAGAGAAAGACCCAACCAAAAAAGAGAACTATAGGCCAATCTCACTAATGAACATAGATGCAAAAATCCCCAACAAGATACTGGCAAACAGAATACAGAGGGTCACATACCCTGACCAAGTCGGATTTATCCCAGGGATGCAAGGATGGTTCAACATACGTAAATCAATAAATGTAATACACTATATTAACAGAGTCAAGGACAAAAACCATATGATCATCTCAATAGATGCAGAAAAGGCATTTGACAAAATCCAGCACCCATTCATGATAAAAAAACCCTACAAAAAATTGGAATAGAAGGTCTTTATCTCAACCTGATTAAGGCTATCTATGAAAAACTAACAGCCAACATCATACTAAATGGTCAAAAACTGAAAATTCACGCTAAAATCAGGAACAAGACAAGGATGCCCACTATCACCACTCCTGTTCAATATTGTTCTGGAAACATTAGCCATAGCAATTAGACAAGAGAAAGAAATAAAAGGAATAAAGATAGAAAAGGAAGAAGTGAAACTGTCATTATTTGCTGATGATATGATACTTTACATAGAAGATCCAAAAAACTCAGTCAAAAGTCTTCTAGACCTAACTGACAGATTCAGTAGAGTAGCTGGATACAAGGTCAACACTCAAAAAACAATACCCTTCTTATATGCAAATAGCAGACCCATTGAGAGAGAAATTCAGGAAATAATTTCTTTTACAATAGCATCTAAAAAAATGAAATATCTAGGAATCAACCTAACAAAGGAAGCAAAAGACCTCTACACTGAAAACTACAGCTCTCTGAAAAAAACAGATCAGAGAGGATATAAGAAAATGAAAAGATATCCCTTGTTTCTGAGTAGGAAGAGCCAATATAGTGAAAATGGCCATACTTCCAAAACTACTATATAGATTTAATGCAATCCCAATTGAAATTCCAACAATATACTTCACAGAACTAGAGAAAACAATCCAAAAATTCATATGGAACCAGAAGAAACCTAGAATAGCAAAAGCAATTCTAGGCAATAGAGACATGGCTGAGGGTTTCACAATCCCCAACTTGAAACTATACTACAAAGCTACCATGATTAAAACAGCATGGTACTGGCAAAGAAACAGACCTGAAGATCAGTGGAATAGATTAGAAGATGCAGAAACAAATCCAGACATACTCAGCCACCTCATCTTTGACAAAGGAGCCAACCACCCTCATTGGAGGAAAGATAGCCTATTTAATAAATGGTGTTGGAAAAACTGAGTTGCAACCCTCCAAAGATTAAAACTAGACCCATACCTATCACTATGCACTAAACTAAGAATGAAGTGGATTAAAGATCTAAATATTAAGACAGAAACAGTAAACTTGCTGGAAGATAAGTTAGGTAGAACTCTTGATGACATTGGCATAGGAAAAGACTTTATGAACAAATCTTCAGTAGCACGGGAACTAGCACAAAGAATCAACAACTGGGATCTCATCTTATTAAAAAGCTTCTGTACTGCAAGAGAAACCACCAACAGAGCTAACAGACAACCTACAATGTGGTAAGAAATTTTTAGCAGCTGTACCTCAGGCAAAGGTCTACTATTGAGAATATATAAAGAACTGAAAAAAATCAGACCCCCCAAATTCAAAGACCCAATTCAAAATTGAGCATCCAAAATGAACAGACATTTCTCAGACAAAGAAGTAAAAACAGCAAATAAACATGAAAAAATGTTCAGCATCACTGGTTATTCAAGAAATGCAGATGAAAACAACACTGAGATTTCACCACACCCCAGAAAGAATGGCTGCTATCAAGAAATCAACCAATAAAAAATGCTGGTGGGGGTGTGAGGAGAAAGGAACCCTTTTCCATTGTTGTTGGGAGTGCAGACTGGTGCAACCACTGTGGAAGTCAGTATGGAGATACCTCAAAGAACTAGGACTAGTGGTCCCATTTGACCCAGCTATTCCCCTGCTGGGGATCTTCCCCAAAGAATTAAAAGTATCATACCACAGTGATACTTGTGCACCCATGTTTATAGTGGCACAGTTTGTAATAGCTAAAGCTTGGAAACAGCCCAAGTGCCCATCGACTGGAAACTGGATAAAGATGTGGTTTTTTTTATAAAATGAAGTACTACTCAGCCATAAAGAATGAGAAACTAGAGTCATTTATAGCCAAATGGATGCATATCAAGGCCATACTCTTAAGTGAAATAAAGAGGACACACGTGTAAATACTGAAAAGTTTCTCTAGTGTGAGAAACTGAAAGTGTAAATAAGGATGAAAATGATTAAAATAAATAATTGATCATTTGAAATAGGAAAAGGTCCAAGGGTTTGGGAATGGTGGGAGTGGAAGGGGAAAGGGAAGAAGGGAAAGGAAAAATTATGAGAAAGAAAAAAAATGGAATCAAAGTCTGTGTAAATAGGGAAGGGTGGAGGGGGTGAAGGGTGCACAGGTAATGGGAGAAAAAATAAGAACTAAGATACATCATGTACAGGTACAAGCACCCAATGATGAATGTAAATGTATTGTATACCTAAAATGTACCAATAAATATATATAAGAAAAAAAAGAAAATGTGGTTTTTCTATAAAATGGAGTACTACTCAGGCATAAAAAATGAGAAATTAGAGACATTTATAGCTAAATGGATGCACATTGAGGCGATACTGTTAAGTGAAATAAATAGGACACACATGTGTAAATATGTGTGAGAAACTGAAAGTGTAAATAAGTACTAAAAGGTATAATAGATAATGTGGAATAGGAAGAAAAGGGGCAAAGGAGAGGGGGAAGTGGGAGGGCTAGGGGAAAGGAAAGAAGGGAATGGAATTAATATGAGAAAATGGAAACAAAATCTCTGTAAATAGGGAGGGATGAAGGGGTTGAAGGGAGGGCAGGAGAATGGGGAAAAAATAAGAATCAAAAGAGATTATGTAAAGGTGCAAATCTCCAATGACGAAAGTCATTATATTGTATACCTAAAATGTACCAATAAAACTAATTTTTAAAAAAGAATAGACGAATACATGAAAAATGTTGAGACATGGAAAAGAAAATCAGTGAGTGGGATAAGTAATGTGTATGTGACGTGTGTTCCAGAAGGAGAAAATAGTAAGGATGAAGGCACAAGGGGCCAGGGATTTAGCTCAGTGGTGCCACACGTGCCTCACAAGCGAAAGGTCCCGAGTTCAATTCCCAGTACTGAGAGAAAAAAAAAGGACACACTCTACTATGAGATAACATTGGTAAATTTCCACATTTGATGAAAAATACAAATGCTCAGATTAACAATATAATCATAGTAGAATACCAGAACTGAAAAGAAAAAGCTTTCTACAAGGACTCACCTTCAGATTTAAGCAGGCAGAAATAAACAGCAAAGGAGGGGATGTAGCTCAGTGATAGAACACTTGCCTAGTATGTTCAAGATCCAAGATTCAGTCCCCAGACTGCAAAGAAAGATGATGATGATGATGATGATGATGATGATGATGATGATGATGATAATGATGAAAATGAGAGAGAAAAGAAAGGATGAAAGAGGGAAGGAAGGAAAGAAGAAAAAATAGGAAGGGTGACTATCAAGCAAAAGCATTTATGCATATTTGGAATCCTAGAACACTAGGGAAAGAGATAGAGTTAAAAACAGTATGTGAGGCCGGGGATTTAGCTCAGTGGTTCTGTCACCTGCCTCGCAAGTGCAAGTTCCCAAGTTTGATCCGCACTACCAAAAAAAGAATATATGAAAAAATAATGACCAAAAGCTTCCCAAATTTTATGAAAAATATTAATCTACACATCAAAGAAATTCTACAGACTCATGGTAAGATAAGCTCAAAGATACCTAGATGTGGATATCACAATCAAACTGTGAAAAGACAGAGAATACTCCAAGTAGCAAGAAAAGTGACTCATCACCTGCAAGCCACCCTCTCTAGCAACAATAGCTACTTTCTCCAAAGAAATCTAGAACCCAGAAAGCAACAAGAAGACACACTCAACTTGCTGGGGAAAAAAAGATTCAACCAAGAATTCTGTGCCCAGCAAAACACAGGAGAAATTAAGACATCCCCAGATGAACAAAAGAGAAGAATGTGTATATAGCTATTTATTTCTCCCTCCAAGAAATACTAAAGGCAATTTTTGTGGCTAAAAAGAAATGACACAAGGCAGTAACTTAAATCAATATGAACAACTAAAGAGCACCAGGAAAGATAACTATGTGAGATAAATTTTACAAATTGTGAATGGTATCTGAATTTTTTAAAAGTGAAAAGATTATCAAAGGAGCAACCATTAGGTTGACAGCAGACACTTCAAGAATAGCAGTGGAAACAAACATGTATTTCTGAAGTTTCTTATAATAACTTATAGAAGAAAAGTATTTTAAATATTTATGTATATATAAATTTAAAAGAAATAAACTTGAGTAACTACATTGAAGATAAACTATGAAAACAGTAAAAGAAAATCACACAGTCAACATGATGTTATCATCAGAGTCCAAAAAGAAAACAATTCTCATTCCATGAGTCTGAAACCAGCAAAACCATTTTTAAAAAAGAAATGTGGAAGGGCCGGGGATTTAGCTCAGTGGTTCCACCGCCTGCCTCGCAAATGCAAGGTCCCGAGATCAATCCCTGGTACCAAAAAAAAAAAGAAAGAAAGAAATTTGGAAAGAGATATTTAGCAATAAACTTTATCCTTTCACCTCTCCTTCTCCTCTGACAAAGAACCACAAGGAAATCGAGGGTGAGGAAGAAACATTCACTGTCTTGATGGTGAAATCATCTTCACAAGCGAATAAATACATCCACATTCACCTGTCATCCCCTTGAAATCTGCCCAGGTCCATGTATTATGTGTCAGTAACACATTGATAAATCTGATAAAAATAAGTGTTACTGATTATAGATCACATGTAGTATATTAGCTATTCAATAAACAATAACTTTTTTAAACATCCTAAAAATAATACAACTCTAAAATAGGGATTACCTTAGGAGAAGTAAGGAGAGAAGAAACAGACAGAAATTTCCCTGAAGGTGTCAGTTTTATTTCTTTTTCAGACATAGAACTGAATTATGCTTGGAATATAATCTGCATAGTTGAGTTGTAGTTCAATAGTCAGCACTTGCCTAGCATGACTGAAGCCGTCGGGTTGACCTCCAGAAAGATGACGATGATGATGATAACGATGATGAAAATCTGAATCACCCTGCTGCTCACAGGCAGGTGCATTGGTCCACCTGGACTGGTCTGAGCTGTTCTCCACACATCAGTCGGTCAGACCACCTCCCTCTTCTCTTGACCCTCCAATGTCTCTACACACCCAGGGCAAAAGAATCCTTTCTGTTCTGTGGGTCTCCCAAGTAGATCAACATAGCTGTCTCCCACCTTCCAATGTGTGTTCTCATCACATCAAGTGCCTCTCACTCACAGGGGTCACCTCCTCCTTCTGAGAGGTCACCAGACATTCCCTTGCACCCTTTTAGAAATTGCAGATCCTGGGCCAGGGAGGTAGCTCAATGGCACAGTGCCTACCTCACAAGCACAAGGTCCGGAGTTCCATCCCCAGTATCACGAAAGAAAGAAAGAGAGAGAGAGAGAAGGGAGGGAGGGAGGAAAGGAAAGGAAAGAAAGAAAGAAAGAAAGAAAGAAAGAAAGAAAGAAAGAAAGAAAGAAAGAAAGAAAGAAAGAAAGAAAGAAAGAGAAAATTGCAGATCCCTAAGTTTGTCCTAAACTGTGCCCTGCTTTATTTTTCTCTACAGTGCCTTTCACATTATTTCATCAAATGTCCTTATCTTCCTGCCAGAATGTAAGTGTCAGGAGGGCAGCGACAAGTATCTGAGTCACTGCCTCGCGTGCAGGAGTTATGAAGTACAACTGAGTATTTGTTTGAACTAGGTGAGAGATACCAGAGTTCCCATCACGCTTCTAATGTTTTTCCTCAGGAGAGTGTGAATTCATGTCTCCTAGTTGTGTGTCTATTCTGCTTCTGAGATGACTTTACTCTAAATACCATTTCCATGTGGACTCATACTTTTCCTGAGCAAAATTCAATGCACAACCCAAAAAGCTACTCTCAATTACTTTGTGTGTTTGGTATATAATAGTGTTGAGAGTCTGCATTCTTTCTGAAACTATTGATGAGCTATTAGACATCTTTGACAATGTACATACTAGTCTTTTCCATACATGGGTTGTATTTCTCTCTTTTATTTTTGTGCTTGTTTAATTTTTATGAGTATATGTTTGTGATACAGAGAAATTACATTAATTTCCATGATTGGTGCACATGCCCATCAAATCACATCAAAGCTTGGTCACTTTTACTTCCCCTCACCTCCTACAGATCCAGAAGGGTTACCATTTGAGATCTAATTTTCTTTTTTCTAGCTTTTTACCACCATATATATATATAAAATTTTCAAAACTTGAAAATGGAGCTTGGAAAGATTTTAGGCCCATTGTTTGGCATGTTTTAAGAAAAAACTGGTTGAGCTGTGGGTGATGGGATTGACTTCCTCTCCTGCCAGTAGATTTTGTCTCTTGCCATTAGACCAAAGGTGGCTGTATTTCTGTAATGAGTCTGGTGTGTGTACGCATGTGTGTATGTCTTACCAACAAGTTAATAGCTCCCCCTGGAACCCCATCCTCACAGTGGAACTAGCCACCTGACCTCCCTTCCCCTCTCTCCTAATAGGCCTGGGGCCAAGGGACTAGGACCTGAGGCAGGCAGGGCACACTGGAAAAAGCGAAGGTATAAGCCAGGCGCATCTCCTCCACAGCCTCGGAAGACTTTGGACACCAACCCAAATGTGTCCTTAGGTGTGTGTGCACGCACGTACTTGGACATCTGGTGACCTTCCGACTAAACCTGCATCGCCAAAAGCGGATTCAGCCTCTTTCCCCTTCAGTAACACTCCCTTTGCTGCTCTCACTCCAAGTCTGGGACTGATGGGTTTGCACATAAGACGAAGACATCACGGGAGAACTTGATGATGTGACCCCTGGAGTTTGCCTTTCCTTCCTGGAGGTGCAGCAAGGGAAGCCACTGAGATGTATCGCTCACCAGCTGAGTTGTTACTGATTATGTGTTAATTATTTGAATATTTTTCAGGTATATTAAAAGCTTCAGGAACAAGATGACCATCTCAAAGAAAAACACAACAAAGGCTAATGTCACATATTGGAATGAGAGGATGCAGCCTGGCGTGATGGCACATGCCTGTCATCCCAGCACTGAGGAGGCTGAGACAGGAGGATCGCTGTGAGTTTGAGGCCAGTCTGGGCAACATAGTGAGTTCAAGTCCAGCCTGAACTATAAAGTGAGACCCTGTCTCAAAAAAACAAAAAACAGGGCCGGGGATTTAGCTCAGTGGTTCCACCGCCTGCCTCGCAAGCGCAAGGACCCGAGTTCGATCCCTGGTACCAAAAAAAAAACAAAAAAACAAAAAAAGAAGAAGAAGCAGAAGGATGCAAAACTATGATGCTTTGGATACAAGAGCAGTCATCATACATTGGCTAAATCCTTTGCGTTGCTTACTGGTGAGGCTGCTTGAGATTAAAGTCCACTACAAGTCTCTGCCAAATCCTTTTGCACTGATGGGTGTTTTCAAATGACCTTGAAAACCAAAATTTTGGAAGAGAAAGTGTATGTGTTCTATCTTGTTTGCATCTATTTCCATTTCATACATTCTTTCTTACACTCAACATAGATCATGCTCTAGTTTCATGAAAAATAAGACTAATGCTTAACAAAAAAAAGACTAATGCTTAACAATAATTATCTAATGAGTGGAGATAATAAATACAGCTGCATTCCAAACAATAGCTGCATTTATTATTATCAGAAATGATCCTATCTTTGATCTTCTGTCATATCTCTGATGTCAACAAAATCTATCTCTACTTCTCTCACAACATAATTCACTATTGTTATGCATTATGACCTTTATTCAGTACTTTGGAATGAAACCACAGATGTGAACACAGTAGGCGAGTGTTTTGGTGCTGATGTATAGATACAGAAATATCCCCAGTCTGCATCACCTCTTCTAATTTACAGAAATCTATTTGTTAAACTATAAAAGCTTCAGCAACATGGCCCAGGTTATTCTTATATTTGTATTATTAACATGGTTCAGCCGTACAGATGAATTAGGCTCACTGTGATCTATTCTCATGAGCATATGCCGTGCACTGGTAAAACCCAGCCTCTTTTATCCATGATCCCCTGACACACACACGCTTCCCAATCTCTAGGAATCAATATTTAACATTCTTGTCAGCACATTGCACTTCCACAAAGGGAAGAGAACGGGTGGTATTTCCCTTTCTCTGTCTTGGCTGTTTCGCTTAACATAACGTCCTCCAGGTCAGTGTATTTATCCATACACACTTGAAGACTGCAATTAAGTTTAGTGGCCATGTATGAGGTGAGACCAGTAATGTTAACAATAACATTGCCCTGAATGATCACTAACACCTTACACCATCTCTTAGAAAGAAACCACTATCCTGTTCTCCCTCTCACACTCAAGCAAGACCCAGATTTTCCATCACCGCTCCAGGATGCTTCCTGCTGTAGAATACAAGATACATGGATCCAGTGGAGGGAAAGAAGTCCAAGGATGTTGCCCACAGCCACCAGGGAGGAATATTTTAGGTTTTGCAATCCTGAGTACGAGAACAAGGAGGTCAACAGGCTTAGGTCAAACACTCAACAACCAAACAACACAGAAGAGTCATTGAATATAATGATAAAATGTTTATTAATGAGGTAAGAAATGGCCTGTTGCTAACAAACATCTCCTTCCACTCCACAGTTCCTTGTGTTGTGCCAACCACATTGCGTTTTCTGATGTCCTCCACCCAGTCACGCCATTTCACCACTGATTGACCTCCTAGGAGTTTTTATCTTTGTAAGAATTAGTTCTGCTTCTATTTCTTGGAAATTTGCCAATGCTGAGTGAAACTTTTGCTCCAGAACCAGCCCTAACTAGCCCTAGATGGAGCTGGCAGAACACTGCACCAGCATTGCGTCCCGTGCAAGCGCATATAATTAAGCATTTGTATCTCCAACCAGACTGAAATCAGCAGCAGAGGAAGAACTTTATTGTGCTTGAGTGTATATTGCCGGCACTGGCCCAGTCCCCCTGTGAGGGTCATGGAATGTGTGCTGAGGAACTAAAGGACTTAGAGATTAATTAGTCCCTGCATAGTGTGGTGAATTGAATGTAGGCTTTACAGTTAAATGGTACCACACCTGAAGTTCACTTCTGCAACTTGCTACTGTTGTGACTTGGGGCAAATGAGTTCTCTTCTTTGACATCATTTCTTCATCTGTGAGAAGAAACAAGGACCCCTGCCTCATAGGAATATATAAGAGAAGCATTCACGAGACACTCTTTTATAAGGTATACTTAATATACTTAAATTATTCAATGAAACTTTAAACGTTTAAACTACACTTTTTTCCAACATAGTTCTATAGTAAAATAATTGTTGAATGATCATTCATGTAATTAATTCGATCGCCAAATTGATTGTGATTTTATAAATGTGGATGACTCAACAAAGTGCAAGCACTGAAGCCACTAGTGGGACCATCTGAACTGCATTCCACAGGCTGAGGGGAACCAGAAAATACCTAGCCCAGTGCTTTCATGTGACACAGCTTTGAAACAATCAGCAAAAGAGAGGATGCTTGCACAGATATGGAAAACTGCACCGGGGTAAGAGAGTTTGTCTTCCTTGGCCTAACCCGGGAACCAGACGTGAGTGGGCTCCTGTTTCTCCTCCTGCTCCTGGTGTACGTCACAACCCTGCTGGGAAACCTCCTCATCATGGTGACCGTGACCTGTGACTCTCACCTCCACACCCCCATGTACTTTCTGCTCCGGAATTTGTCTATTGCCGACATCTGCTTCTCCTCCATCACGGCTCCCAAGGTGCTGGTGGACCTTCTGTCAGAGAGAAAGGCCATCTCCTTCCATGGCTGCCTTGCTCAGATGTTCTTCTTCCACCTCATCGGAGGCGTGGATGTATTTTCTCTCTCCATCATGGCCTTGGATCGGTACGTGGCCATCTCCAGGCCCCTGCACTACGTGACCATCATGAGCAGGGGGCGCTGCTCAGCCCTCATCGCGGCCTCCTGGCTGGGGGGCTTTGTCCACTCCATCGTGCAGATTTCCCTCTTGCTCCCTCTCCCCTTCTGTGGCCCCAACGTCCTTGACACTTTCTACTGTGATGTTCCGCAGGTCCTCAAACTTGCTTGCACTGACACCTTTGTTCTCGAGCTCCTGATGATTTCCAATAATGGGCTGCTCACTACTCTGTGGTTTTTTCTTCTCCTTGTGTCCTACATGGTCATTTTGGCAATGTTGAGGTCACACACGGGTGAGGGCAGGAGGAGAGCCATCTCCACCTGCACCTCCCACATTACAGTGGTCACCCTGCACTTTGTGCCCTGCATCTACGTCTACGCCCGGCCGTTCACCGCCCTCCCCATGGATAAGCCCGTCCATGTCACCTTCACGGTCATCTCCCCGCTGCTGAACCCCGTGATCTACACCCTGCGGAACCATGAGATGCAGGCAGCCATGAGGAGACTCGGGAAAAGAGTTGGACCTTCTCATGAAATGGGCCAGTAGTTCCCTCTGATCTCCACTTTTGAAAATGTTTGCACATCAGAAAAACTCTATTTACCAAAGATTACTAATTAATTTTTTTCTGTTTCTACTAAGAAATAAATGACTTTCAAGGATTCTGATCAACATATCATAAAACTAAAATAGTCTTTCATGTCACAGAAAAAAACAAAGAATAAACCTGTTAGCAGGAAAGACATATATTCCTTTTCCAACACATCCTTAGAAGAAATAGAGGAAATGAAATCAAACTGAAATACTCTCACCACATACCTGCACTCTTCCCAGGAGGCAGCAGAGACGTGGATTAGAAGCACAAGGTACCATGGGCTTTGGGATTCTATAATGTCTTTCACGAGCTAATCACATATTAATTAAATTTCCCCTCCAATTTCTGAAAGAAATAACATAAATTAGTGTCGCCTAAAGATTTTTACTCTAAAGCCCACATTCTGTAGCGGGTGCCTTGGAGTTAGCCCTGCTTGGATTACTGTAAGGATCTAACCAGTTATGGTTTTGTGATCATGAAAAAGGTCTTTTTGTGATCTTCCTCTGAACAAAAACCCCCTGACCTCCCCTGTGTTCCTTCAGCAGCCTGGGCTTAGCTCTAGCACAGAACTTGGGACCCTGTTGCTGATTTTCTGTTTTCTTTCTTCCCACTTACCCCAGTAGGATCACACTTTATTTATGTCCTATCCCAAGCACCTAACACACTTGGAATATACTATGCACTACTAAAAACTTGTTGAATTAAAACATTCAATGAATGAATATTGCCTCTCATGCATATTTGCCTTTCAAATCAATGAAATTATATGTTTAAGAAAAAAGTCTGATTGCACAGACTTAGAACTGTGGTCCCAGCTACTCAGGAGGCTGAGGCAGAAATATAGCTTGAACCCAGGATTTTGGAGCCAGCCTGGGCAAATCAAAAGAGAAGAAGGAAGGAAGGAAGAAAGGAAGGGATTTTATTTTTTATTTCCTAATGATATGACTCCTTAAAAGTGACAGAAACTTGTGGAACTACTTCAGACAGCATGTTATGGTTTAGATCAAAAAATATCCCCCAAATCCTCATATGTTTGGAAGGTAATTGGGTCATGAGGCAATAGTCTCATTGGTGGATTTATCTGTTGATTAGTTCAGTAGCTGGGTATGCTTTTAGGAGGTGGGGCCTGGTTGGTTGTGGGTCACTGAGGCGTGACCCAGAAGAGTGCATCTCCCTGGCTGGCTCCTCTTTTGCTTCTCTGCTTCCTGTGCACCATGGTCAAGTAACATTTACTCTCCTATGCTCCTCTGCCACCCTGCTTCTGCCTCAGAGTCTGCCAACCATGCACTAAAACCATGAGCCAGATTTAATCTCTCCTTCTTTACATTTCAGGGGTCAGATATTGTGTCCAGCAACAGGAAAGTGACTAAGACATATGTTCAATCTGAGAGTGGGGTCATTGCTGTGGCTATAGATGACCATGTGGTTTAGAAACCTTTGGCAGTGGTTCAGGGGAGGAATTTGGAAAGGTTTGGAAGTACTGGCTAGAGAAGCCACAGAATGCTGCCAGCTGAGCTTGTTGGGAGATTCTAATTAAAGCTCATAAAACTAGAATGACAGAAATGCAGATAGTAAAGGCCAGGCTAGGGATGTTTCAGTTAGGAACAAGGATTTCATTGACAGTTGAACTAGGGGCCATGTATGTTACACTCTGGAAAAAAAGTTGTCCATGTTTTTCTGATTACTGAGACTATGGGAAATTGAGATTAAGGGCAGTGGACTAATTAATCTAGTAGAGGAAATTTCAAAGCATCCCAGTGTTTAGGTTGTGGCTTGGGTACTTCTGGCTGCCATTAGCCAGATCTACAGTAAAAATCAGGATAAAAAAACCCATGTGAAAAGTCTGAAGTTTCATCAGAAAGGAAGTGCCTGCAGAGTTGGAACAAAAAAGACCATGTTTGTTAAAAACATTAGCATTAAAATGAAGCTAAGTACATTTCAGGGCAATAAAAAAGATAACTGGAGGGCATTTCTTGAATCAATAAGATCTCACCCTTCAGAGGCTCAGGGGTGCAAAACTGTATGGGTTTCATTTGAGAAGAGATACACAGGGCCTCTTGCTCAAGAAGGGCCACCTAGGGAATTGGTCACCCAGGATTTGTTTCATAGTACTCAGCCATCCAGGTACTTACATGTCACTGCAGCCATGGTCTAAGGAGGCCTGGCTACTGCTCAAGCTGGCAGCAATCCTTAACATCATCAATGTGGTGCTAGTCATACAGGCATTAATAACACAAGAACTATAGGGTTAGGGAGGCCTCCACTCAGATTCCAGAAGAAAGCCTGAAAATCTAGGCAGTGTGCCCTTTAGAGGGTAGTGCATGAAGCTATGAGAGTGAAGCCAGAACTGTAGTGGAAACCCCAGGAAGTTAGAGATGCCAGAAACATGAAACATCTGCTGAGAAAAAGCTGTAGACAGTGAACAAAGCCATCCCAAGAGAAGGGTCATGTGGATTGCAACCAGCAGTCCCACAGGAACAAGGCTACTCAAGTCCCTTGGAGCTACATCTCACCACAGTTTGCCTCAAGTGCTGAACATGGAACTACAGGATTTAATGTTTGCCCTGCTTTGTTTCATTCTTCCTTTGGTTTCATTCCTGTCTATTCTCCTATTTCTCCCTTTTGGAATAGGAATGTTTACCTTGTGTCTTGTATGTCAGCAGTGTTTCACTTTCTCTTTTATTTTTATAGGGGCTCACAGGTAAGAGTTTGCCTTGAGTCTCAGCTGCAACTTTGGACTTGAACTTTTCAGCACCGTTGAAATTGTTAAGACTTTGGTGACTCTTAGAGATGAACTAAATGTATTTTGGGTAATGTGATGGACATGAGTCTTTGGAGGGCCAGAGGCAGAATATTATTGCTTAAATCAATAATAGCCCAAAAAAAACCTCATGTATTTGGAAGGTGATTGTATTATGGAGTACTGTACTCATCAATAGATTCATCCATTGATGAATTCAGTAGATACATGTACTCTTAGGAGGTCACTAGCAATGTGGCCTGGAAAGATATATCTTCTTCTCCAGCTCCTCCATTCTCTCTCAGCTTCCTGGCAACCATAAGTTGAGCACCATTTCCTCCACCAGGCCCCTGTGCCATCCTATTTCTGCCTTGGAGCCTGCTAACCATGAAACCATGAGCCAAAATAAATCTCTCCTTCTTGAAGTTGCAGGGGTCGGGTATTGCGTCCAGCAATGGGAAAGTGACTGCACAGTGTGTGTATATATATATATATATATTCAAAAATGTTGAAACAAACCGATAAGCATTATTCAATACATCAACTTGGTTTTTATTTTTTTACTTATGCTCTTAAAATACTATATTTGTTATTCTGAAAGTTTTCCCCCTCATTTCTGGAGGTAAATCCTAGATCTTAAAATTGTTGAAACTACAAAAATGTCTATGTCCAGTATAAATCTCCATCTCAAATCGGATATGCAAAGGCTCAGAAGATATAACAATCTGCAAGGAGCCCATTGTAACACAGATTAAAGGAAGCAAGGAGGAGAGAGGTAGTGGCTGAGGTCAGACAGATAATGGAATGTGGGTCATTATAATCTATAAAGAGACCATTGTAGAGCTTTGCCTTTCACACTGAGTGAAATAGAAAGCATTTGGGGGGGCTTTAAAGAGCAAAATAATAATGCATATTTTACCAGGATTGCAGAGGGTACCATTATGAATAGACTGAAGGGGATAAGAACAAAAATAGGAAAACAATTAAGTTTCTGCAATAATTCCACAAAGGAAATAATGAAGACGTGACTTAATGTAGTAATGGTGGGTGCAGGGTATGTTTAAAAACTTTGGTGGCCAAACCAGTGGGATGTGCTGATGGATTCAAGACACATTCCTGACTACCACTGTGTCCTAGGGACCTTCAGCGTCCAGGTCATCAGCCCATGGGCAGCTTCTTCGTTCTCACCCCTGTGCCTTCTTCCGATCTGATTCCTCTTCCCAAGACTTCCGTGTCACACATCAGAGAACAATGCTGGTGGGTGAAATTGCCTAAAGTGATTGTTCCACCTCCTCCAAAGTAGAAGTTTACTTCCTAATGGAAGTTTCATGGTAACTTCACTCTGTCACAATGTAGGACTCAGTATGGCTGTGAGACTTTCTCAGGGATTCAAGCTCCCCAAAACACGTCCCTGTAGTCAAAGCTGGGGAGAAAAGACAAAACAATAAAATTTATATTTTATATTTACTAATAAGTTATGTGCCTGGAAATGACCAATCATATAAAGTATCAAGGGTTTTGTTTTATTTTGTTTCAATGTTTATTACTGTTGTGCCCAGATTGTGAGGTCCCAAAGACCACCAGGAGGCCGTTTCCGATGTAAGCGCACGAGGGTTGTTTATTCAAGCTTAAGCAGGGACTCTCAATTGTCACCGACACAGCGGATCGAGATTGAGAGCCCCGAGTTCCAAATTAGCGGGGTTTTTATAGAGGTTACAGCAAGGTTTGGAGATTTTCCACCTAGCAGTTACATGATTGGTTAACGTTTAGCGAGCATGAAGTGTACATTTTTGATTGGCTGAACTCATCAGGGGTAAGGGGGATTATGTATAGGTTTTTACAAGGAAAATGGGGACAAAGGTTAGTGGCCCACTGTCACGTATTGATGGTCAGCAGACACGGTGACTAATGGTCACGACCACTCAGCACTGACAGTCAGCACATTGACAGACGGTTCCTACAGATAGTGGGCCCAGGATGTTCATTTCCTGGGTAAACAGATGGCTGAGTAATTAACTTAGGAACTTTGGTTTGTTACAGATTGTATCTTTTGTCCTAGATCAAGCACATTTTAATCATTAATGTGAGAGGACAAAGGAGACTACTCCATTTTGGGCAAAAGTGGAGTCATTCTGGTTTCACATAAGCAAAATGGAGCCACTTTGGTCTCACATTACCATTTATTGTGTTGCTTATATTTATGAATAGTTAAATAAATATCATTTTGGAAGAATAAAAGAACCAGGTTTCCTTGGAGAAACAGCTGAGATTACAGCTAATAGACAATATGGGCCGGGGATTTAGCTCAGTGGCACCGTGCCTGCCTTGCAAACACAAGGTCCTGAGTTTGATCCCCGGTACCAAAAAAAAAAAAGTGACATGAAAAGTGACATGATAATAGACAATATAAGCCTGGAGAATTTCGTGGTGTCAAAAAAGCAAGCAAGTCCTCAAAAAACAAAGCAATGGGAATGTGTCAAAGAACACAGGAGCCAACCAAAACACTCCCAGTGGCGAAAGTTGGGATAATCCAAGCCACAAAGTACGTAAATAGTGTTGGCTTCTTGCCCAAAGTATAAAATAAATATCCATGCATCCAAAAAGGTATAAAGAAACAACTGAATAAGTAAATGAATGGAGGGTAATGAAGTCTCACAGGCAGATAGGTTCCAGGTAACTTATGCAGATGCTCCACCCTCAAGGAGGGGTAGCCGACTACCAGCACCTTAGCAGGAGTCATGGCCCAGTATGGAGACGGAGGGTGGCCTGGAGAACTGACAGACGCTCCCCAGACCCCTTTCACAGTAGCTAGCATCAGTGGTAAGTCAGGTCCACAGCTGCACCCTTTGCTATGAAGGACTGGAAATAGAACTTCACCTCTGTGTTCCTTCTCCAAAACTCACAACTTCTGTCCACCCCTGAGAAAGACCACCAGCCCGCCCCGAATCGTGAAACATTCTATAAAATACCAGAACAGGCTCCTCCATAAGCTCCAGGTCATCAGCACCAAGGAAAGTCTGAGAAATCGTCTCAGTTCAGAGGTGCTTATGGAGACACAAAAACTGCACGAAACATGGGACAGAGAAGGACTAAGTTAAAAACTAAGAAAAAGTAAGAAGCAAGATGTGTCACGTACAGGTACAAACTCCAGTGATGAATGTCATCACACTGTACACCTAAAATGTACCAAGAAACGTAATGAATAATAAAAAAAACTAAGAAAATCTAAATAAAGCATGGACTTCATTTTAAAATAATGTATCAACACATAACGCATTATCTGTGATAAATGTACCATAGCAATACTAACCGGGAACTCATGTAAAGAACTACAGGAACTCTGTGATATCCTTACCACTTTTTATAAATGTACTCTAAAATTAAAAGTTTACTTTTTTAAAAAGTGCCTGACACATTGCTGGGGATTTGGCTCAGTGGTTTCACAGCCTGCTGCGCAAGCTCAAGGACCCGCATTCCATCCCTAGCACAAAGAAAAAAAAAAAAAAAGTACCTGACACATAGAAGTCCCAATAAATACTGTTCTTATTTTTGTATCAAGAAGTTTCTCTAAATATTTTGTCTTGATTCAGGGTGTTTTTCTTCTCCTGAAGCCTTTGAGGGAGAGAGGAAGGTGGTAAGGGAGACTCTTTTTTTTTGTTTTGGTACCGGGGCTCGAACTCGGGTCCTTGCGCTTGCGCAGCAGGCAGCGGAACCACTGAGCTAAATCCTCCGCCCTAGAAACTCTTGGTTAGTAATACTGCAAAGTAATATCCTGCCACACTGCCATTTGGAGAGTCCAAAACAACTTCTGCCTCCCTTGTTTGTTTATTTATGGTGGCTGCTGGGATTTCTCCCTTTGAAAAGGACGCCTTGATTGAGTCACTCGAATGTAGTTCATCCCTACACATTGCAACTGGGGGATGCAAATAGTAATTCAAAACTAGTGCTGCCAAGTTGCATATTCCGCTTGGTGCTCTTCACCAGAGCAGAGCTGGTATACTACATTTAATTCTGGTCGCAGCTAAAGAGGAGCACTCGGGTCTGGACTTTTGATGATGTTCAGGGAGATTTCTGGCCACAGAAGGAAGCTGAACCAGGCTACCTGGGGGCTGTCCAGGCCAAAGGTGGGGGAAATTCCGCTGTTGAAGCATCCCAGACAGACAGGGGGAGCCTTGTCAATATTCCGTTTTATAGAACTTTCTTTTCTTTTTCTTTTTTTTTTTTTTTTTTTTTTTCTTTTGGTACCGGGGCCTTGCGCTTGCGCAGCAGGCGGCGAAAACACTGAGCTAAATCCCCGGGCCTAGAATTTCTTCAAACAGGAGATCTCTAAGATGACCGACAAGGCAGCCAGCTGGCGAGGTGACTCACTGCTCACGGTGCGTCCATCTTGGCACCTTGCTTCATTTGGCTTTATTTGTCTTAGTACCCACAGCCCGAAATGCTGCTCTGTCCTGGGCCTGCTCCAACCTCTTCCCCGAGTGAGGGATGTGAGACATGAGCGGGTGAGCCTTTCGCAAGCCCGCACGCCCCAGGTCTCCTTGCATTGGCTGTCAGGTTGGAAATGTGGCGGGACAGAGGCCTCAGGCAGCTGCAAGCCCATCGGCACCGCGCATACCGCGAGGGGGCGCCCTCTCGTGCCCGAGAGCGCACCTTCTTGGGTTTCCTAAGGAATTCAGCGGGGCAGGTTAGAACATAGACCCTCTTCCTATTGAAGCCGCCGCATGAGGGAGTTTGCTCTTTGACACCATGTAGGAAATTTGGGGCCCAAGACAAAATGTGTATTCCTAAGCACATGTGCTGGTTACTTCTTAATTACTCCCACTGAAACAACTTCACCATCAGCAGGATTTTTCTGCAGCCACATCCATTCTAATCCCCCTGATAATTCTCACACTTGTTCTGGGATCAAGCAACCAGCTGCAAATCAGTTGGGAAGTGCCGAGAAAATATTATTCTGCTAGTTTGTCCTTTGTCATAGCAAAGGCAGGACAGAACCAGTGGCCTTCAGAGGGTCGTTTAGCAGCATTTTCTGAAGCCAAATGATTCCCATCACTGCTTAAGATGTTGGAGTCCTGGAAAGAAGGCTGAAGATTTTAAGTAAGAGATATAATTCTGGGGCCGGGGATTTAGCTCAGTGGTGCCGCTGCCTGCCTCACAAAGCGCAAGGTCCTGAGTTCGATCCCTGGTACTGAAACAAAAAGGTATAATTTTATGGGAGTGTGTGCTAGTGATGTCTAGGGGTGTGTGACAAGAATGAGAAGGTAAGAGTGCAAATACTGAAATCCAGGTGTCATCATTAAGATGCGGAGCATGTTTCAGCTACACATGATGTCCTATGAGCACTGGATGTTGCGTTTCACAGGGTCCCTCAGGACAGGAAGCAGAGACAAAGGTTAGCAAAGAGGACACCGTGAAATGAGACCCAGAAATGGGTGTGGAACTGTAGAGGAGGCTGCTCTTGTTCTCTGGGACTTCTTCAATGGGACAAGAGAAGATTTTTCTCAGGCATCTTTTCTCTAAGTAGATGGGTCTCCTCAGACCCAAATCTACAGAAGTAACCCTTATCCTAAATCTTAGTCTACAAAGAAAAATAAAATATTTCAAACCCTCAGAAAAGTTGCAAGACAGAGCGAGGGTGTGGCTCTGTGATAGACCACTGGCCTAGCATGTACAAGGGCCTGAGTTCAATTCCCAACACAGAGGGAGGGAGAAGGAAAGAAGGGAGAGAGGGAGGAAGAGGAAATAAAGAAAGGAGAAGAGAAGGGAAGGTTGAAAGATAATACAGTGAACACCTCCATACCCTTCCTTACATTTGCCAAAAAAATGACAGCAGTAATTTTCTTCTCTATGATTTCCAATACCTTTGTGATCCCAGCCTTTCTTTCCAGCCACATGTCCCTTTTGTAAGCAAATTTCCCGTGTCCCAGTGGTCTCCCAAAGCCAGCACACCCTCTCTCCTGGTTCCCAAGTGCGCCCTGAGTGTAAACCTCACCTCTTCCTTGCAGTTTTCTGAGCAGTCATCCTCTTCTCGTGCGGCTTCTCTGCCATCCGGAGCAGTCCCCACCCACCCCATAGAACCACCACATTTCCAGGCTTTTCCTGCTGGGCTTCTCTCCAGTTACCTAAACTCTGCTAATGCTCATCAAGATGCGCTAAGTGATGAGATGGAATAAACAGGGCGGAAGGATGAGGGAGAGATGGAGGAGGTTGTTTTTGAATTACCAAACATGGTTTGCCAACTAAAGACCTATCCCTTCATCTGAATACTGTCTCCCCTCATAGCGTATGTAAATGGGGGTCTCCATGAAAAACGTTTGCAACTAAGTTGGTTCTCCTCAACATCCCTGGTAACTCCGCTGCATGGATGTTGTCTGGTGACGACGTCCCCACTCTTTCAGCAAGTCAGGACTTCCAGCTCGGCTCAGTAGGCTCCATTTCTGCTGAAGCTCTCTGACACAGTTGGCACCGCAACACACGACCAGCTGTCAGCAGATAGCCCCTCACCTGCGGATCGCCCAGTCCTCACAAGTCCTGGCGACATGAGCATGGTTTCCGCTGCACAGGTGCCTAAGTGGGACCCAGCGAGAGCTCACACAGGCAGTCAGGACCGAGCCCAGTGGCCCAGCCACACTGCCCTCACACTGTGCAGCTTCCCTGCTCCGCTCACAGGAGGCCAGGCGAGAAAGCAGCCACAGAGTTCTCACGTCACTGTCATCTGGGACACTGTGCCACTGAACAAAAATATGGCCTATATTCCTCAGTTCAGTGTGCTTAGGGTACAGATTATGGGGGTAAGCAGTTCCTCTAAAAGACTGTGTATTTGAAGAAGCCACATGTGTGTGAGTTCATAGCCCAGGGTTTTCTTTAAGGCAACACACACACAACCTCACCTACGCTGAATTGGGCAGTGCCTTCAGCACTGATACTTTACATAGCTTGATGCATTGCTCTCTCAAGAACGAGATGGAGAAGATGCTGTTTTCTGCAGATGGCCAGTGTAGAGCCTGAAACCAAAGGGGCGAAGTCACAGGGTCAGAACCTCGAGGGTCCAGCCACAGCCCACAGCTACTGCCTCTCGAGTTTTACTTAAACTTTGGGTAAAACTGCATACAGAGGAAAGAAAACTTGAAGGGGAAGTGAGCTAGATGCAAAGAATCGTCATCACGGGAGCCAGAAAACACACCTTGGAAAGGGCAGGGAAATAAATGACTGTTGCCCTTCTTTTGTTTCTGATTACAGAAAGAAAAAGGCATAAACTGGGAAGAAAGAAATTAAGACCCATTTCCAAGGTTCATGAAAAAAGGACGGAAGTCAAAAGCAACACAATTATATGGCAAGTGTATCTTTACTGTCCTAAGAAGCTGCCAACACAAAATGGCATAAAGGAGCGACCTGAGGCATTTGTGGGAAGATGGATACACCTTGAGGCCATGATGTTAAATGGAATAAATCGGACACACAAGCTTCAGTGTACCACGGTTTCTCTCAGGTGAGAAAACTCAAAACATAAATAAGGTGCAAAACAAAAGACAGCTAGTAGGAAACAGGGAGAAAGAACTTTTGCAAATGGGAAGGAGACCAAGAGGCAAGAAAAGAGGAAGAGGATGCAAATGCACCGACTCCCCGTGGGGAATGTACTGATAAAAATTAAATTTTAAAAGTAAATTCAACCAATGAAAAAAGGAATTGTATGCGGAAGTGGTTTTTTCTGTTTTTAATTTCCACAAATGCTCCAGCTTCCTATATCTTGGCCCATTCTGGGTATGTCAGGCTTTTCACATTAATCATTCTAATAAGTGTAAAATGCTTCATAAATTCACACTGTGCTGTGACTTACATTACTGTAAATTTAATTGAAATTTTCCCACTAATAAGAAATAGTGAACATCTTCCCGTGTGCTTATTTTGTACGCCTGTATCTTCTTATTGAAGTGTCTCTTAGATCATTTGTCCTTTTTAAATTAGGTTGTTTTCTTATTAATGAGTTTTAAGAGTTAGAGACATTCCACTCCTAGCTATTTACACAGAGAAATGAAAACGTGTGTCCACACAAAGACCTGTACTTGATTGCTCTTAGCAGCTTTTTATGCAGTGGTTAAAAACTAAAAATAAGCCTAGTGTTCACCATGAAGTGAATGGATAAACAAACCAAATAATAACAAAGCAGCAGTTACACACAAAACTATAAAGGTATTTCAGCTATGAAAGAGGTCAGACAGCAACAGGGTACATACAGCAAGATTTCATCTATAGAAAATCTAGAAAATATAAATTATATTAGCAGAGATCAGATCAGTAGTTGTCTGAGAAAGGAGACATAAGGGGACACATTATAAAGGGTCACAAGGTCACTTTTGGGAGGATAAATATGTTCACTATCTTAACTATACTGATGGTGTCACGAGTGTGCATCTATGTTGAAACATCAAAGTGTACACTCCAAATATGTTAAGTCCGTCATATGTCAATGCTGGCTCAATTTTTAAATACTAATTTTCAAGAAGGAAATTAAAACAATGAACTGAAGAGAAGCTCAAAGTGTTGCTTTGGTTTCCATAGCTACCCTCCACCCAGGGGTTTGGAACATAAAGCAGTCCAAAGTAAAACCAGAAATAATGAAGAATAGAGAAATAGAAAAGAATTTTATGGCTCTTAATTTTATTTTTTCTTTCTCTTTTTTTTTTTTTTTTTTTTTTTTTCCTGTACTGAGGATTGAACCTTGGGCCATACCCATCTAAAATTTTCTAATTTTTTTATTGAATTAAATTTCTAATTTAAAAAGGGGCCATGGGAATACTTCTGTAGAATTCAATCCAGAAGGACCACCCTCCATATAGAAGCTCTCAGAACCATGTAAATGGAGCTTGGAGTCTGAGGGGCAGGGGACTCACTCCTGGGGACATAAAGTGCTGTGGTCACACTAAATAGGCACTGTTTGATCCACACAAAAACCCAGCTCCATTGTTATAACTCTCATGCCACAAACAGTCCCTGACTGAGTATTTAACATCCACCTCTGTTTATCATGGACTCTTAGAACTTATATGCTTAGAACCTGACGTGTATACATTTCCAAAACCATTGTATTTTACAGAAGAGAAAATAATTAAATGCATGCTTGTGTAATGCAATGGTATATTGGACACACGAGCAGTAACCTCAGAGGAGTAATCTACATGGTAAGGAGACGTCATGAATGCTCAGGCCAGGGCTGGACTCTACGAGCTGAATCTATGAGAGGAGCGTGGCTACTTCCTGAAATAACTCAACGTTTCCCAAGACATACAAGAAGGAGGAAACATGATTCAATGGAGTTGGGAAATTACACCAGAGTGAAAGAGTTTATATTTCTGGGACTTACTCAGTCACAAGACCTGAGCTTGGTCTTATTTCTGATTTTGTGTTTTGTGTACATGGCCACCCTGCTGGGGAACCTCCTCATCATGGTCACCGTGACCTGCGACTCCCGTCTCCACACCCCCATGTACTTCCTGCTCCGCAACCTCTCCGTTCTTGACATCTGCTTCTCCTCCATCACGGCTCCCAAGGTGCTGGTGGACCTTCTGTCAAAGAAAAAGACCATTTCCTATGCAGGCTGCATGACCCAGATGTTCTTCTTCCATCTTCTTGGTGGGGCGGACATCTTTTCTCTCTCCGTCATGGCCTTGGATCGGTACGTGGCCATCTCCAGGCCCCTGCACTACGTGACCATCATGAGCAGGGGGCGCTGCTCAGCCCTCATCACGGCCTCCTGGCTGGGGGGCTTTGTCCACTCCATCGTGCAGATTTCCCTCTTGCTCCCTCTCCCCTTCTGTGGCCCCAACGTCCTTGACACTTTCTACTGTGATGTTCCGCAGGTCCTCAAACTCGCCTGCACGGACACCTTCATGCTCGAGCTCCTGATGATTTCCAACAATGGCCTGGTCACTACTGGGTGGTTTATCTTCCTGCTTCTGTCCTACACGGTCATCCTGATGATGCTGAGGTCTCACACGGGCGAGGGCAGGAGGAGAGCCATCTCCACCTGCACCTCCCACATCACGGTGGTCACCCTGCACTTTGTGCCCTGCATCTACGTCTACGCCCGGCCGTTCACCGCCCTCCCCATGGATAAGCCCATGCATGTCACCTTCACGGTCATCTCCCCGCTGCTGAACCCCGTGATCTACACCCTGCGGAACCACGAGATGCAGGCAGCCATGAGGAGACTGCGGAGAAGACTCGTGCCTTCTGAAAGGGAATAGAGAAAGAAGCCCCATTTCTTCATCCAAGGACTCATTCTGTTATGTTCTCCATTCAAATGCATTGTCAATTACCCAACCACACTTTCTGAGGACCCATTCATTTTGCTGTTTAAATCAATAAGTGCCTGATCAGCCAGGTTTCTGTTCACCACTAAGTAACTAGCTTTACAGTGTTGGGCTTATTGGTCCATTTTCACTCAAAGACCAAAGTAATAATATGTCAACCGGGACAATTATATTATTAATAGTTCCACTCTTTTTTCAGGAGATAAGGAAACAAAAACCCAGAGAGCAAAGATAATTTGTTCAAGGCCTTAACCCAGTTCATTACAGAGACACCTTCAATATACACCCCATTGTTTTCTACCCATGAATGTAATTTCTTTCCCTGTTGGGTCTGTC
Organism: Heterocephalus glaber; assembly: GCF_053883595.1. Taxonomy (NCBI): domain Eukaryota; kingdom Metazoa; phylum Chordata; class Mammalia; order Rodentia; family Bathyergidae; genus Heterocephalus; species Heterocephalus glaber. Next base: position 3,354,169 of record NW_028258480.1, read on the forward strand.
TACACCAGACTAACCCTGTTCTAGAAGGACTACATCATCCTCGCCTGTGACGTGCACACATCTGGGTGTGAACAGCGTATCGCAGCTTAGGGATTCACCTCTGCTTAGCCAAACTCCACGTAGACTCCTGAGCTGCTGAGAGCGTCCTCAGTACATAGGATTCTCAGCAGGAACAAGGAGGCTTGGCAAGCTCTCTCATCATGGCCGCAAGGCATTTGTTTTACCACAGAATGAGAGGTGCAGGACCACTTTCTCAGGATGAGTTTAGGCAAAGTGAAGAGCACAGGGCCCCATACACAGGGCCGGCTGCTCCTCCTGCCCATGCACCCATTTGCCAGGGGAAGCCTTCCTAGGTCCAGCTCAGACACACGCGTGAACGTAGACAGCCTTTCACGGACTGAAAAATTTGCCTCTGCCCCGCCGTTGACAGTGGCGGGAGAAAGTGGAGGAAAGGTGTTACAGCAGATAAAATTCTACCCTGTTTTTGTTGTCGCTGTCGTTGGTACCAAGAATAAACTCAGGGCCTTGTGCTTCCAGGCAGGCGCAGAGCCGCTGAGCGACATCCCCAGCCCCTCCACCCTATCTTTGAAACCACTGGTATTTGTGAAATGCCTGTCCAGGCTAGTGCTCCTGGCCGAGAGAGCAGTAACAGCTGGCGGCTGAAAGTACTAACTTCAGAGTTCTCATCTCACCAAAAGTCACTGTTCCCCTGTACTGAGGAATTCATAATATCCATCCCGTGGGGTTGTAAGATTAAAATGCAATAGGGGCCTGGGATCTAGCTCAGTGGTTCCGCCACCGGCCTCGCAAGCACAAGGTCCCAAGTTCGATCAAGAAAAAAAAAAGATTAAAATGCAATAGTATATATAAAACATAAGCTATGTGGCAGATATTAAACGCTCACTGGAAGGCAAATGTCACTCTGAATATCACTTTTATTTCTCTTCCTAACACACTTCCTGTCCTCCATCGGCCTGTTACACTCTTGTTCTTTATGATCCATGCTACTTATTTTTCTTCTAAAAAGTGAAGTAGGGCGGGGGATGTAGCTCAGTGGTGCCTCAGAGGCGGGGGAGGGGAGCCCTTGGCGACGTTTTAATGACTCCCGGAGAGCAGAGAGCAGCACAGGGCGGCCACTCTGCACGCGTCCCCAGCAGGCATCTCTGCACCAACCCTGTGTTGGGCTGTGCCTGGGGGACCAGCACAGGTGCCCAAGCCTGCAAGGAGGACGGAAGAGCCCCAACGGCGTGAGCCCTGAGGTCAGTCACCTGAAGGTGACAGTCACCAGCTGAGGCAGGCTTCGTCCGCGGGCCCTGCTGAGCCGCAGGGGCACTGTGAGAGGGTCGGTCCAGCTCGGAGTTAGTGTTTGTGTGTGAGAAGCTGGGTTTGCAAGGATTTTCCAGAAACGCTGCAAGGTGTGGAGTGTTCCTGTCCTGTCGAAGACCGCAGTCTTTGTGGGGCCCAGGGCAAGTGCTCAATTCTCACTACTGGGGGAAGAGGGAAAGGGTGGCTGGGTTCCAGCAGTGGGGCTGTGTTTGGCTTGATAGGATATCGGGGTTCAGCGTGCTTTGAAGGTGGGACAGGTGCTGGCTTCCATGCGTGCGTGCACCGCACTTTCCGGCCAGCCGGCGATGGAGGAAGGGGCTGGGCGGGAGGGAGGCGCTTTCCTGCCGGCCTGCACCTCCCTGTGCCTCTGGGTAGGGACGATGCCACTCAGCTGAGCTTGTGTAAAAGTCTTCGGGATTCAACCATCAGGGCCTCCCACGTATGAAAACAGAGAACAGGCAGCAAGTGGGCAGCCTAGAAAGCCAGCTCAGGGCGGACAGCGAGGCCGCCGGTCTGCGGGATCTGTCCAAGGCCTGGGAAGCCGCTGTGCTAAGCGCGGGCTCCGGGGGGGGGGTTTCAAAGCGAAGCTTCAAGGTCCCTGCTCTGACGTTGCCGAGACGTGCGAATGTGCTTCCTCGCCGCTCCCCGCCCCTCATGCGCTTCTATTTCAGTGTAATGTGCACGACCCTATACTTTCTAAGCATCGTCGCGCTCTGTCACGCGGCACTGTTCGGGGGTCCCTCCAGACCCACCCTGACCACGGGAGGCGATGTCGTTCGGACCTCACTCCTGCTCCTTGGCCCGGGTCATTGTGAAGCTGCCAGCGCCACCTGCAAAGTCTGGTTTGTCAAACTCCGCTTTCTTGTGCACCGGCAGGCACACGAGTGATCGCCTGCCGGCTAAGCGCTGCCAGCCCCGCCTCTCGCTGCCGATTGCGGCTTCTAACGCCAGCGTCTCACCCCACGTACTGGGGCGCGATTGGCCGCAGATTTTCCTGAGCCACGTTTTCTTTTTAGCACTTTCTGGGAAGGCTGAGCAACCCGAGCAGGAGGTCAGGTGTGGGAGTTAAGAGCACTCATCTCTGAAATAAACCAAACTTTAACTTGAGACAAGGTTCTGCCAGACGTGAGACCCCGCTCAAGGGACTGAATCATTTTCTCTGTTTCCTCACTTATGAAATGAGGAAAACAGCCGGGCGTGGTGGTGCATGCCTGTAATCCCAGCACTGGGGAGGCTGAGGCAGGAGGATCACCACGAGTTTTGAGGCCACCCTGGGCTACATAGTGAGTTCAAGCCCAGCCTGGGCTATATAGTGAAATCCTGTCTCAGAAAACCAAAAAATAAAATCAGAATAAAAATATCTGTTTTCCATGGATATTATAGGTTTCAGAAGAGAGAAAATGAAACAGTACAGCATGTAAGAATCACTCCACAAACAAAAAGAAAGCCAAACAAAAAAAAAGGAAAGGAAAGGAAAGGAAAGGAAAAGGAAGGAAGGAAGGAAAGAAGGAAAGAGAGAGAGAGAGGCAGAATTCCTTTTCTCTGCTCACATTTCTGTAATGCTGAGAACTTCAAAATAGCCTTCGTTTCCTGGGGCCTAATATCCCAGTGACAGGATTTCTCATGGAGGATTACAATTTATTTTCTTTCTGTAAATGTGTGTAATAGAAGTAGCTACATTTACAACCACATAGAAAAATAAGATCATTTCATGTATGTTTATAAGAAGCTATGTGAGTACAAAGATTCTGAATTTTTAGACATATGAATTAGCTGAAGTCTTTGAGCAAAAAAGAAAAGCTTCCCCAGGGAGAAGGGTTGGGAAAAGGGACACAAACAGCAGCATCAGTAGCGACTGCAGCCACACTTGGTCAAGGCCCGGAGGACCTGGGGTCGAGGGAGACGCACACCTGGGCCAGGTGGGCTGGGCAGCCACGGGGAAAGTCAGGCTCCTGCATTGTCCTTAGTTTCCAGAGCAGACATCCAACCTTGCCTCCTCCTTAGGAGCACCCTGTGCACGAGGGAGCTCTTATTGTTACCATGTCGCGGGTGAACTGCAGTTGTGAGTGTTGGAAGTGACACGAGGCCACCTTCTGTGACCCGCACATCTGTCCCCATAGCCTGTGGTATCACGGAGTGATTCCCATGGCCAGCTGGGAAGTGGCAAAACCTCCACTGGAAAAGTCGTCCAAGCGATCCACACGCATCTGGCCACAACACACATGTAGGACACGTCATCGTTCAGCAGAGATGAAGGTGGATGGGGTGGGGTTTGCACACACTGCACACTCAGGAGGAGACCACCTCTTACACACACAGCCTTCACTTCCTACAGCCTCACCCTCTCTTTTTTTGGTACTGGGGATCGAATTCGGGACCTTGCACTTGGGAAGCAGGCGGTGGCACCACTGAGCTAAATCCCTGGCCCCAGCTTCACCCTCTCTTCTGCCACTTCCACCACCTGGGACCCTCTTAGTGCCTTAACTGTACACTTCTCAAGGAAAGGACCTATAACAGAATCCCCTTTCCCTTGAAAAGACGATTTCAGTGTCATGGAAATGGAGGAAGGAAATAAAGAAGAAACAAAATGCAGAAAGAAAGAAGAGAGAAGCCAAGTAGCATAGAGGTGCAGGCTTGAAAAGCCAGTGCTCTGGGAGGCTGAGACAAGGAGGGGTGAAAATTTGAGCCCAGCTTGGGTGATCTAGTGGCTTAGCAAGACCCTGTTTCAAAATAAAAAATTTGAGAGGGCTGAAGAAGTAGCTCAGTGTGAAGGCTTTGGGTTCTATCCCCAGTGCCTGGGTACCGGGAGGAGGAGAGGGAAGGGAGGGAGGGAGAAGGCGAAGCAGAGAGAAGGAGGGGAAAAGGACGCTGGCCCAGGAAGCTGTTGGGCTTGTCACAGTGCTTTCCTGAGCAGAGATTTGAAAACCAGACTCGTTGTTCTAACATCCAAAAGAAAGATCCTAGGCTGAGGCTGCTGTCGTTGATTAAAATACATCTCCACATCCCGGATTAACCAGGCTCCTCTGTGCTTCCTCCACTGCCCACTGTTCTAGGAACTTCAGGAACCTGGAGACCTGAAGTCTCCTCAGATGTCTGCTTAGCACAGACTCGAGACGGAGGTGTAGACCCTAACAAGGGGAGGCGAGGTGGTCGTGTACCTGAGTCAGGGCGAGGGAGGGGTTCTCCTGAGTGTCTCCGTGAGTTAAACGCAGGGTACTGCTTGGCGAAGTGCTGTCTTTAAGGACTTTCCCCTGAGATGAGAAGAGCAAAATGAAAAAACTAGAGAGATTAAAACCAGAGTCAGGAAAAGAACCACAGGTGGACAGCAGGGTTGCCTGCATGACACGACAGTTAGCAAAGACCTCAGGCTCGGGAGTGAGGGGGAAATCAAAAGTCAAGACTGGAACTGCTTAACTGTAACAGCCACTATTGTGAAAGGGGGTGGTCCTTTAAATTTTGCTTTATATGATATTCATCTTTACACGTGAGATTAAATACTATAAAGGAATTACCACATTTGTGCTTTTGAACTTTTTCCTAAAGTTGCTTAAAGAAAAACACACATAAGCACACTGCTGAAGGAATTTTTATGCAACCTGAACACCCTTTGGGAACAAGCACTGGGCCCGGGAGCAGAATCTCGGCGGCAACTACAGAAATAAAATAAGTGTGCCCCTTGGTGGTCCAAGAGGTATTTAGAACATCGCTGTGTTTGACACTCATTTATCAATAATGGGTTGTTCTGCTGGTTCATATTCTTTTCCTCTCGTGTTATATAGTGCAAGTCCTTCTTATTGCTGTACAGTATGGTATGGATTTAACACGATTTGTTTTTCTTTTCTACTGCTATGGGGTTTTGTGCCTTTTTGTAGTTTGAGGAAATTGTAGACAGTCTGGCTGTGATTACTCTAGGACATGCCCTGGGAGTGGAAATATACATTCTTAGGAGAGATACAGCTGTACAGATAGATCCTTAGGAAATATATATCCACATAGATATATAATACACTCACATATAAAACATTTTAGCAGCTATAATCAAACAGCAAAGTGGTTGTATGGGTTTTACACACCTGCCAGCAGTGTGTGGACATCCTAATTGCTCCTGTCTTTGCCATCACCTAATGCTTTTGTCTTTTCTGATTCAGCCTTTCTGGTTCTTACACAGTGGCACAATGGCTCCCTGCTGTTGTTTTAATTGGCATCTCTACGATGAAGTTAAACTGACACCTTCTTTTGTGAAGTATTGCTTTCTATCTTTTGCAGGTTTGGGTGGAGTTGTCTGGGTTTTCTTGGTTTATAGAAGCTCTTTATATATTCTGAATCTGAACCTTATTCGGTGCTGGGCTTTGTGGTGAAAGTGTGACTGAACAGGCTCACAGGGCCATCACCTCCCTAACGGAGCATCTCAGCTGCAGGCACAGCATGTTCCTTTTGAACTTCCCCCTAAAACCTAAGGGAAAAACTAAGGACATAAATACCACTGGACTCTGGAGCATGTCATTTAGTCACTGTGCTGTTATTTCTCCCAGAGATCCTCGAGAAAGGAACTGTCACTCAATGGATCCAGGAAATCTCACCAGAGTGAAAGAAATTATCTTTCTGGGAATTACTCAGTCCCGAGAGCTCAGCTGGGTCTTATTTGTGTTCTTGGTTTTGGTGTACATGGCCACCCTGCTGGGGAACCTCCTCATCATGGTCACCGTGACCTGCGACTCCCGTCTCCACACCCCCATGTACTTCCTGCTCCGCAACCTCTCCGTTCTTGACATCTGCTTCTCCTCCATCACGGCTCCCAAGGTGCTGGTGGACCTTCTGTCAGAGAGAAAGGCCATCTCCTTCCACGGCTGTGTCGCCCAGATGTTCTTCTTCCACCTGCTGGGGGGAGCAGATGTGTTTTCTCTCTCCATCATGGCCTTGGATCGGTACGTGGCCATCTCTAGGCCCCTGCACTACGTGACCATCATGAGCAGGGGGCGCTGCTCAGCCCTCATCGCGGCCTCCTGGCTGGGGGGCTTTGTCCACTCCATCGTGCAGATTTCCCTCTTGCTCCCTCTCCCCTTCTGTGGCCCCAACGTCCTTGACACTTTCTACTGTGATGTTCCGCAGGTCCTCAAACTCGCCTGCACGGACACCTTCATGCTCGAGCTCCTGATGATTTCCAACAATGGCTTAGTCAGTTGGCTGATATTCTTCTTTCTCCTCATATCCTACACGGTCATCCTGATGATGCTGAGGTCTCACACGGGCGAGGGCAGGAGGAGAGCCATCTCCACCTGCACCTCCCACATCACGGTGGTCACCCTGCACTTTGTGCCCTGCATCTACGTCTACGCCCGGCCCTTCACCGCCCTCCCCATGGATAAGCCCATCCATGTCACCTTCACGGTCATCTCCCCGCTGCTGAACCCCGTGATCTACACCCTGCGGAACCACGAGATGCAGGCAGCCATGCGGAAGCTAAAGAAACAGCTAAGTCCTTCAGAAAAGATCTCAACTGGATGGGAATGAGATAGCCTCAAAATTTAAAGACAGATATTAAATGTACTTCCTTGATGGGCCGGGGATTTAGCTCAGTGGTTCTGCTGCCTGCCTCGAAAGCTCAAGGTCCCGAGTTCAATCCCTGGTACCAAAAAAAAAAATAATAATTAATTGGACTGGGGATTTAGCTCAGTGGTTCTGCTGCCTGCCTCACAAGTGCAAGGTCTTGAGTTCACTCCCCAGTACAAAGAAAAAAAATGTACTTTCTCGAAATTGAAAGAAATCACCTACCTGCCGAAGGCAAAACAAAGGGGTCTCAGTGGCTCCCATGGAGTCCTAGAAAAGCTTGGCCCTGCAACTCGTACTGGGGTCCATCTGCTCTTCGGCAAAACCCACTCATATTCTCCACTACTCTCATCCAATTATTCGTCCCACAAATATTGACAAAGCACACACTTGGTACCTGACAATGCTGGGGTTCAGACTGCTACCGAGAGATGAAAAGCACCGCCCTGGGGCGTACCCCAAATGCATGAGGAAAGACACAAAGTGCTGGGGAAACAATGTGTGCTCTTTGAGAGCTTCCAACGCTGTCTGACCGTGAGTAGGTCCTGTGACAGGGACAAGGGCAGAAAAGGGCAACCAAGTACAGAGGACAGCAGGTGCACAGCGGAGCCACACACGTTCGTGTGAACTTAACGTGCCCACTAAGTGTGTGTTCGTGGGATGCACGCTCGTGGCTGGCACTTAAACATTGCGGGGGAAAGATTTCCATTACCAGGCCAGCTGAGCTCAACTTTCCCAGGGCATCTGTGGCGGATTAACTGACGGTCACCTCATAACGCCCAGCTGAACTGAATCAGCATGGACTGGGTGTGGAGGAGCCACCTGAGGATTGTTGTCAACAGCCATAGAAAGAGACCTGGAGGGGAAGATCATTTGCTGTTGATTTTCTAGAAGCTTGGTGTGGATGGTTTTCCTGATGCGAACTTGGCTGTTCTCCTCAGAGGAGGAGCTCGGGGCCTCGCTGTTGCTGGGAATGGCTGCTGTTTTTATCAGGGGACCTCTGATCTGCACCATGAGCCTCACTTCCTGGCTCCAGTGCAGATCCCTCAGCCTGGTGGCACAAATCCTTCACCCCCCTAGCGCAGGTTTTCTGGCTTCCACCGCTGGCCTTTGGGCCTCCAGGAGCAGATCCTCCATATGGACAAGCATGAGACACTGCCGTGGGCTCTAGGCCTCTGGTTGGACTCGTGGAGGACACTGCCTTGGACTCTAGGCCTTCCGCTGGACTTGTGTGGGACACTGCTGTGGGATCCAGACGCTTGGCTGGATTCTTTGGGCCTTTAGTGTGCGGTTAATCCCTTGCACTCCTTTGCATTTGACTTTTTGGGTGACTCTCGTAAGACAATCTTGTAAACTATGTGTCCTGCAGTAAACGTTTTCCCTTGCCAAAGCCCTGACTGTAGCACTCCTTTGTCCTTTCCAGTCTGTTTAGGGAAAGCATGTCTAATCAGAGAATCTGAAGCTTGGTAGTCTCTACTACGCGGACTGAGAATGGTACTGAGAAGGGCTGCCTGATACTGTGCAGGGATCTACTGACACTACTGAACTATGTTTCCCATTATGGTAAATCTCAAGCCAAAACAGCTGGTACACACCTGCTGATCACAGGGTGCCGGCCTCTGCAGTAGAAACGTCAAATACGGGCGGCGGACACAACGGAAGTTCATTTCCCGCTCGTGCCTCAAGGCGGCGCTGTTCGGTCCTTCAGAGTTGCAGGCTTCTGTCCGGGCGTCCGTTTCTCTCCAGATCCCCGGAATCCTCTCCGTTCACCAGGCAGATAGAAAAGGGAGGGAAGATTAAGCCTTAAAGAGCGACAGGGCGTCCGCATGGCCAGTCCTGGGAATAGAGTGGACTGCTGTGGGGCCCGCCCCATTGGCTGGCTGTTGGTCGCACAGCCTTGCCTGACTGCAAGGAAGCCAGGAGCGCGTGAGCAAGCTATGCTCCCAGAGAGAGAAGGGGAAGTGGCTAGCTCTGGGGCTCTCTGCCACACGACCGACTCACCCCTACCCAATCTCCTTTGGAAAGGCGACAAGGAGCAAGACTTTACTTCTAGAAGGATTTTCTCAGTATTGGAAATCAAACCCAGAGACTCACACATGCCAGACAAGTACTCCACCGCTGAGTTACAACTCCAGCCTGTGTAGTTTGTTTGCTTCTTTGTTTGTTTTTTGGAGATAGAGCCTCACACTGAATTGCCCAGGCTGGAAGTCGTTCTGCCTGCACCTCCCACGTAGCTGAGACTACAGGCCTGCCCCACCATGCCCGGTTTAGGAGTTTGTTAATGCACAGATTTGTGTGCTGGAAGGAGTACTGAACCCCTGGAAACCACAGAGACCCAAACTGAAATGACTGTGATAGGGAGAAAACTAATTTAAAGGAAGGGGAGGGGGTGGAAGGAAACCGGGGTTAGGATGACCACGGACTGGAGCTGGGGAGTAGAGTCTTCACAGAAGCCTGGTCCGGAGCGGGGGCAGCCCTGACAGAAGACAAGTGCAAGCGCTTCTCTGTCGATTGACCTTCCTGTGTTCCGCTCTATTTGCACCGTTCGACAATGTTCTGAACTATTTCCCAATGCTAGATGGACTTCTGTGGCACTAGAACTCAGGATGGCAGAGGCCTCAGCCAGATCCACCTGCCGCTCCTGAGTGACCGCGCACTGCTGGGCTCCGTTCCTCAGCCTCTGGGGTACTCTGCAGTGATGCCTTCTGCTCTGTCTCTCGACTCGGCCTCAACCAAGACCTTAGTGACCGTGCAGGACTCTAAGTGACCTAAGACCGGCATAGCATTTATGTTGCAAAGTGTAGGCCTTTTACTGTCTGCACATGTGAACGAAATAACTTCATCAAATATAGTGAGGAAAAGCAGCAATCAAACGCAGGAGAAATTTACTCTTCAGGTAGAGACATTTGCTTCAAGAACAACTAGACATTAAACAGAGTCTAGTTTTTTGGTACTGGGGACCGAACTCGGGACCTTGTGCTTGTGAGGCAGGCGGCAGAACCACTGAGCTAAAATCCCAGCCTGATTCAAGCTTAATTTAGGGGAACTAGAACAGGAGAAACGTCGACCCGGTGAAATGCTTCGTAACGTCTTCTCACCACTAGGTGGAGCCGTTCCTTTTCCTAGAGATCACGGAGGTTTCCCTGGAGCAGCCTGTACTTGGGGGGAGGCGTCCCACATACCAGTGGGCATAAGAATCCCCTAACAATTTAATGAAAATGCAAAGTCCCAGGCACTCTCTCCAGGAGATTTCAATAGTTTTCTAACAGATACCAGAATCTGTGTTCCGAGGAGCAGGCCCCTCCTCTGCCCCATGCCTTCTGGTGCCCTCCAGTTCTGACAGAGGTGGTCTGTGGGCAACACTTCGAAAAACCCTGCTCAGCCTCACCGTTTTTCAAACCAAAGATCCAAAAACACGACAAAATCTGATGTTTTAGTAGCCCTGGACCTGCAACTCTTCCATGGTTTTGTTTTTTAATGAAGTAACAGTCTGGAGTAGAAAAACCACAGAATTCAAGTGAATTTTTTTTCTGAAGAATTAAGAACCAACCTGTGAAATGGGACAGAATATTTGCAAATCAGAGACCTGGTTGCGAATCAATATCCAAAATATATAGGAAATTCAGTACAATAGCAAATATACACACACACAACAAATATAATTAAAAATGGGCCAAGGATCTGAACAGACATTTTTCACTTGATCTTAGCCAAAAGGCCGAGAAGCGATGAACAGACATCTTTCAAAAGAAGATGCACAAATAAATGTTCAACATCACTAGTGGTTAGATAAATACAAATTAAAACCATAATCTGATATCACCTCACACTTGCATCAAAAAGATGAAAGAGCCGGGGATTTAGCTCAATGGTTTCGCCTCCTGCTGCGCAAGTGCAAGGATTCAAGTTCGATCCCCAGCACCAAAAAAAAAAGATGAAAGATAACAAATATTGACCAAGATGTGGGCAAAAGGAAACCCTTGTGTAGTGTGGGTAGGAATATAAAGTGGTATGGGGGAGTCTCAAAGTTAGAAATAGAACTGCTATGTGGTCCAGAAATCCCACTCCTATGTTTATATCCAAAAGAAATATAAATCAGTATATCAAAGAGTTATCTGCAACCCCGTGTTCATCAGCATTAGTCACAACTGGCAACAAAATAAATTAGCCTGTGCCTATAACAGATGATTAAGGAAATGTGGTATATGTACAGAATGGAATATTATCCAGCCTTTAAAAAGAATGAAACTTGGGATGGGGATGGAGCTCATAGGGTAGACAGCTTGCCCAGCAAGTGTGAGGCACCATGTACCGAGAGAGAGAGAGAGAGAGAGAGAGAGAGAGAGAGAGAGAGAGAGAGAGAGAAAGGGAGAATAAAACCTGTCATTTGCAATATGAATGAACCTGGAGGACATTATGTTAAGTGCAATAAGCCAGGCCCAGAAAGACAAATATGTATTGATATAGGAGAAATACAACTCCCAACGTGCTAAGTGTCAGATTGTCAAGTTTGTGTCCCCCAAATATCAAAGAATGAATTCCAAGGGACAGCAGAGATTAAGAGTAGGAAAGGTTTATTGAGAGACAGCTGCTGAGAGACAAGAGGGGTCCCGAAAGTGGGCTGCCACTGAAGTCACTTTTCCAAGGATGTTTTATAGAGCAAAATCACCAGGTGGGTACAACGTGGAATGAGCTATAATCCACTGATAAGATCACACTAGTATAGTCACTGAGCTAATACTGAGCCAATAGGGAAGCGAGGAATGCAGCAAAGGTATATGACTTCTCACATAGAAAGAACAGAAACATTTTTGGGAGGGATGGGTCCAGATGTTTGGGTCACCCACCTGGATGTCTGATGCCTCTCTGGACTTACAGAACTGGATGTGCTAATTACAGTATAATCTCAAGTTTATCTGTGAGGGTGGCATGCAGGCCTGGCTATTGTGACTTTATCTTGAGGTCTGGTCTTCTTCAGATGCACCTCAGGCCACAATTGTGTTGTGTTTTCAGCTGCTGCACTGAGCTCCTCAAGAGCCCATCCTGTCTGACTGCCTATTAGTTTCCACCCAACTCAGCTCTCTGTAATATTCCCTCCTTCTGAAGAGGCATGCTCGAAGACCACTCTGGCTACTTCCAGCTGGAGGGGGTCATAGTCATGGTTGGCAGTCAGAGAAACTCCTCAGAGGGTCTATCAAGAGGCCCCTGATGGACATCAGGTATCTCATCTTGGGTAGGCATATAGCTTTAAGTCTGGAGGAGAGAACCCCAAAGAAACAGTTAAGTATGCATGAGCCAAATAATAAGATCAACCAGATTACTACTAATATGGCCAACAAATGTTTGCACTGGAAAGCCCCAGTGACAGTCTTCCACAAGAGGGTGATGAGAAGGTCCAGAGAGCTTCAGAATCTGGCATGGCATTAACCTGTCGTCTAATATCTTGAACAGCCATTGAGATATTGGCAGAAGGACAAGGAATGTACACACAACATTCAGCTTTTATAATCATACAGGTTTCCTCTTGTGCTGCTGTTAGGATATCTAAGTCCATCTGATTTTGGAGGACAGCTTGGCTCATTTAGAAGCTTCTTCATTTAGAAGAAAAATGCCAGAGAAAGTGTCATTTAAGGCCCACTGAGAATAGTTAAGGCCTCGATGTGTTGTGTGACATCTTCTAATATTGGGGAAGGGACAGAGATAGCAACCAAATGATCATACTAGTGAAACCACTTCTAGATCATCGATGTTGTAGATGAAGTAACTTTGCAGGTTTATCCATGTTTTTGACTGCCTTGTAACCACATAAATCCCAATGTGAGGGGCCAGGAATTTAGCTCAGTGGCACTGTACCTGCCTCACAAGCACAAGGTCCTGAGTTCAATCTCTGGTACCAAAACAAAACCCAAAAACAAAAACCAGTGTGTGTCTCCCTATCCACCTAGAGGCCATTGTGTTTCTTATTTTTTCATTATAGGCATTCCCCATGTAAGAACTGAGTTCCATGCCTTGTGGCCAGGTTGTTAAATTGATTGGCTGCTAAACGAGCAATTGTATATAGTGATATTATATGTTACAATATTCCAAACACAGGTCAAAGAGAACTCCAAGTTGATGACTTTGCTTTCAGTTGCATAACTCTTACACCCAGTACTGTAATGGATAACAGAACATAAAGCTACAGTACTATATTTATTATACAGTACCAGCAGCAAAAATTACAGTACTGAATAATTACAGTACTGTACCAAAAAAAGACATTGAGCCTCTATGAACAAGATGTACAGAAAACAGTACTAAAAAAATAGGCAGATCTTAAGTCCAATTGGCAGGTCATAAATCTGAAAAGCATGGCTCAGTCATAAGTATGAACAGTCATTAAACAGGTAGATCATTAATGAGGAATATCTGTATTTCCTTCTGTATGAATGTTTAAAAAGACTTATTTTCAAGCTCTACTATGTTTTATTCTGCATGACCTAGACTGTTATTAAGACTTTCAATGAATTTTTAAAATCTAACTTGTGAGCTTTTTATTTTTAAGATTTTATTTTAGTTCTTTTTCAGTATCTTTGTCTCTCTGCCCTCCCCTGCCTTGTTATATTCATAACAGCTCAAAGAAAAAATCAACAAAATTACGGGAACATGTCCATGTTTCTCAATAACTGAATGTAAATGGTCTCAATTACCCAATTAAAATAAAGACTGGCAGAACGTATTAAAAAACAAGATCCAGGGACTGGGGACTTAGCCCAGTGGTTCCACCGACTCCCTCGAAAGTGCAAGGTCCAGAGTTTGATCCCTGGTATCAAAAAAACAAACAAATAACCAAAAAAAAAACAAGATCCAAAAATCCACCACCTACAAGAAACTCACCTCACCTGTAAAGACACATAGACTGAAAGTGAGCGGAAAAATGATATTCCAAGCAAGTGGAATATGAAAGCAAGCAGAAGTAGCTACACTTACGTCTGACAAAAAAAGACTTTAAGAAAACAATTAAAAAGGGACAAAGAGGTCACTGTATAATGTCAGACCTGAAATCTTGAAAATATTAGAGGAAAAACTTAAAATACTGGCACACACGGTGGTTTCTTGGGTAGAACTCCAAAAGCACAGAACACAGAAGGAAAAATTAACTAACAGGATAACATCAGACCAAAAAGCTTCTGTACAACAAAGGAGACAAATCAACAGAGTGAAGAGGCAGACTACAAAATGGGAGAAAATACAGTATATGCCTGTTATTCATCTGACAGAGGATTAATATCCCAAATATTCATAAAGAACTCAAAAAGCTTAAAAACTGAAAAGAAGTAGGGCCAGGGATTTAGCTCAGTGGTTCTGCCGCCTGCCTCACAAGCGTAGGGTCCCGAGTTCGATCTCTGGTACAAAAAAAACAAAAACAGTAAAAGAGTAATCCAAGAGTTTTAAATGGGCAAAAGATCTAAAGAAACGCTTCTCAAAAGAAATACAAATGGTCAACAAATATAAGACAAAATGCTTGATAATATTAGCCATCAGGGAAATGCAAGTCTAAGCTACCATGAGATTCCATCTCACCCCATTTAGAATGGCTATTATGAAAAGAAAAGTAAGAAGTAATAAATGCTGGTGAAGATGTGAAGAAAAAGTAACCTTTATACATTGTTGAGGAGAATGTAACTTAGTATAGACATTAGTGTAAGCAGTATGGAGGTTCTTCAACAACTGAAAATAGCACCACCATATGTTCCAGCTCTTCTATTCCTGAGTAGACCAAAGGAAATGGGGTCAGCATACAAAAGAGATAGTTATATATACAAATACCCCATATACACGTTTGTTGTAGCAACATTCGTATTAGCCACAATAAGAATCATCCTAGATCCAAAGTAGCAGGATACAAAATGAACACACAAAAATCGATAGCGTTCCTTCACACCACTAATGAATCTACTAAGAAAGAAATTAGGAGAGCAATAGCTTCTCACAATAGCTTCCAGAAAAATTAAATACTTAGAAATTAACCTAATAAAGGAAGTAAATGACCTCTAAAACAATAACCACAGTGCTCTGAAAAAGGAGATCGAATAGGACATCAGAAAATCGATAGCTGGGCATGGTGGTGCATGCCTGTCATCCCAGTGCTTGGGAGGCTGAGGACAGAGGATCGCCGTGAGTTCCAGGCCAGCCTGAACTACATAGTGAGACCCTCAAAAAAAGAATGAAGATGAAGGGGCCGGGGATTTAGCTCAGTGGTTTCGCCGCCTGCTGAGCAAGCGCAATGACTGTGATCATTATGAACTGTGAACGTGCACTAATAAAAGCAATGTCCCAGCACCCTCGCCCTCCGCTGTGTTCGGCTGCAAGCCCTCACCAGGCCGAGTCTGCTGCCACCCCCCTCCTGGTCCTCCCAGCCCCCAGAACTCTGAGAAACACGCGTCTGTGGTACTTCTGTCCTGGCGGCTCCAATGAACCCAACAGCTGTTCCCTGGGCCCCGCACGCAGTGTGAGCGCCAGCTCCTCCTCAGCCTGGCCAGCCCTGGGTGCTACGAGTTTTGCTCTTCTGTTCTTGTGCTCTAACTGTTCTCATGGGTGTGTAATGGTGCTGTACCGTGCTTTCAGTGTGTTTTCCTGGTGACTAATAACGCCGAGCGCTTTTCAGGCCCTTCTGTCATCTGCAGATCCTCCCTGGTGAAACGCCCATTCTCCGGTAGGGCCCATTTCCTAGTTGAGCGGTTGGTTTTATTATTATTGAATTACAAATGCTCGTTAAATAAATACTGAATACAAGCCTTTTATCAGATAAGCCTTTTACAAAATTTTTTCCCAATTTGTGACTTCCCTTTTCCTTGAATAGTGTCTCTTTGGAGAAGTTTTTAATTTTGATGAAGTCATATTATTAATTTTTCAGTTTATGGATCATATCTTTTGTGCCATATTTAAGAAATATTAAGAATCTTTAGGGGCCAGGGATTTAGCTCAGTGGTTCCGTCGCCCACCTCAAAAGCACAAGGTCCTGAGTTCGATCCCCAGTACCAAACAAAAAAGAATATTTAAGAAATTCTGCCTAACCAATACCAATGATCACACGGATGTTTTCCCTCTATCTTCATGTAGAAGACACACAGCTTCTGGTTTTACGTCTTGCTCTCTGATGAACCCTGCCTGTTCGAAGCCCCACAGGCGGGGACATCTGAGACTCCCCCCACCCCCACCCCGTTGGGCCCTTCCAATACCTTCAAAGATGAAGGCCACAAAACCTCTTCCTCTTCCTTTTTTTGATGGATAAAATTCAATTACAAACGAGAGTGAACTAAACTTACTTCACGGGAAGATCAAACATTTTAAACGCCACTGCTAAAAATCTCTTTCTCAGAAACACATTCAACTTATGCAGCACCCTTGGGGTGCTGCAGGCTGGGGACCAGGTGGGGCCCCCCGAGACTGTCCCGAGCCAGCTGCTACTCGGCTTTTCTGCCCTGCAGGCCTCACCTCCGCCCCGCAGCCTGCCGTGGGGCACTTTTAGCTGGAATTGGTGCATGAAGAACCCTCCGCATGAGGTCCGCTTCCGTGAGCTTCCTGCAGCAGGATCCTGCGGAGGTCGTAGTACTGATTACGCCCAAGCAGGCTGTGAAGAGCTAACCCCACAATCGGCTTGTATTTATACGAGTGGGTCCGGCCGAAGCCTGCGTGCCGAGGTCAGAGTAACCCGCACCCAAATTCCATTCCCACAACTAAAACCTTCTGACTAGAAGGGCAATGTTCCAATTACAACCATATATTTTGTCTATTCTGTTCCTAATTCGAGAGTGCTTTGTCTTGTCCTTTCTGAGCCTTGTTTACATTAATTTCCATAGAAACCACACATCGCTTTTACCCCAGTTGATTGCCAATAGAAGTCAGTTCTGGGACTGCCCAGGGCCTTTGTCAGTTGCCCCGGCGTTGCTCCTCCTGGGCCCCGCGCGCTCTCTCCTGGTTTTGTCTCTCAGTGCCTTCTTTTTCTCAGGCCTGCGCCCCACACTGGGCAGGTGGGCACTGGAGCCTGACTGCAGTGTCTCCGGCAGGACCCTGTTACAGCGGCATGGGGCCCGGATCTGAGCTCTTCCCCCAGGGCCTCTTGTACCCCCGGCAGCGCTTGTGGAAGGCGCCTGGGCGCAGGACCCCACATAGGCTGCTAGGTGGGGCAGAAGGGGCGCGTCCCCTGCTGCCTGCTCCTTCCTCTCTCTGCTTGCTGACCACCCTGAAGGGAGCAGCTGCCCTCCGCCCTTCCATCGAGCTTTCTGCGTTGAAGCCGGCCAGGGACGGACTGGAACTTCCGGTCTGTGTGTGAAGGCAAAATCGCATGCTGTTTTAGACGACTTACGCTATGGGTTGAATTGCATCCACCGCAATCCTCCGCTGAAATGCCAACTTCCGGCACCTCAGAAGGTGACCCTCTTTGTAGTCGTCACAGACAAAACCAAGTTAAGAGGTGGAGTTAGGGTCACGCTACAGCGACCCATGCACGCTCATGTGTACAGCAGCACAACCCATAACAGCCAAATCTTGGACGTGGCCTCCAGTCCACTACAGATGACCGGACAAAGGAGATATGGCATTTACACGCAACGGAGTACTGCTCTGCCATGAAGAAAGATGAATTTTAGTCCTTTGTCGGAAAATGGATGCACCTTGCGGCCATCGTGTAAGTGAAATAAATCAGATGTACTGTGAGACCAAAGCGACTCCATTCTGCTAAAATCCACCATTCCCCTAGCCTCTCAAATTAATGGTTAAAATGTGTTTGCTCTGGGACAGAAGATACAATCTGTAACAAACCAAAGTTCCTAAGTTAATTACTCAGCCATCTGTTTACCCAGGAAATGAACATCCTGGGCCCACTATCTGTAGGAACCGTCTGTCAATGTGCTGAGTGTCAGTGCTGGGTGGTCGTGACCATTAGTCACCGTGTCTGCTGACCATCAATACGTGACAGTTGCCCACTAACCTTTGTCCTTCTTTTCTTTTGTAAAACCTATACATAATCCCCCCTTACCCCTGATGAGTTCAGCCAATCAGAAATGTACACTTCATGCTCGCTAAATGTTAACCAATCACGTAACTGCTAAGTGGAAAATCTCCAAACCTTGCTGTAACCTCTATAAAAACCCCGCTAATTTGGAACTCGGGGCTCTCAATCTCGATCCGCTGTGTCGGTGACAGTTGAGAGTCCCTGCTTAAGCTTGAATAAACGACCCTCGTGCGCTTACATCGGAAACGGCCTCCTGGTGGTCTTTGGGACCTCACAATCTGGGCACAACAGTACAAGCTTAAATATCACGTGGCTTCACGTGTCAGGAACCCAAAGTATAAATAATTTGAAGAGCAAGATAAAAGACAATGGGCAACAGCAAGATAGGTGTTTTGCAAAGGGAATGGGGAAGAGGATCTAGAGATGGAGGGTGAGGGAGGGGAGGAAAGGGCATAAAAAGAATTGAGATGTAAAAAAAAAATTAAAAAGAATTGAGATGTGCTATGCACGTGTCTATTCCCACGATGGATGTAATCACTACATACCGCAAATACATACTAATAAAAAACTTTCAAAGAAAAGTAAACACAAAATAAAACAAAATTTATTTTGAGCACACACACAAAAAAATCCAATGTGGCCGTGGGGTGGCGCCCTTGCCAGTGGGGTGGGGATGGGGGCGCAGATCTGCACCCAAGGAGAAGGTCCGCTGAGGCTGAGGCAGGAGACACCCTGGAGAGGCCCAGCAGGCAGACCCAGGTGCTCAGCCCGGAGCGGTTCCCTAGCCAGAGCCGCAGACGCCCGACCCGGAGGCGGCAGAGCCCTAAGCACCTGGAAAGCTGTCACCAGACCGTCACCGGGGGAGACAGCACGGTCCTGCAACACGACCTCGGGTCCCGGGATACGACTCAGAGTGGGGCAGGATTTTTCCAAGCAAGGAACTGCAAGGCCCCTGCCCGCTCCCGAAACAGCGGTGAAGGGTGAGGGGGACCCTGAAAGGCTGCACGCCCGCGGGACGCAGAGCGGCCTCGTCCTGAGCGGGCCCGGAGCTCGAGGCCAGCACGCGCGGGCGCAGCCTGGCGCTCTGGGCCCCGCGCGGAAACCGAAGAGGAAAAGAAAAAGTTGTGCAAATGTCCTGCATGTGAATCTACACAGAAAGCCAGAGAGCACTGGACGAGGGAGCCCCCCGGGAGACCCGGCGCGCCCCGTACCCTCTGTGCGTGGGGTTGGCTTGCCCGTAACGTACTTCGAGCTGTCGGAAAGCGAGGCCGCGGACGTGACTTCCGGCTTCCAGGCCGGCCCGCGCGGAATCGGGGACGCGAGCGAGCACCGCGGGAAGGCTGGCCGCCGAACTGCGCAGGCGCAGGGGGCCCGGCTGCACCTCCGCGGAGCCGCCACGCGGGGGCAGCCGTGAGCCACGGGAGGCCCGAGCGCCCCGAGAACCGGGCCGGTACAGGCCGGCTGCGAGCGCCGAAGGCAGCGGAGAGGACGACTCGCGCGTCTCCAGCTGGACGTGGCGAACTCTGGCTCGCAAAAGCTAACTTTCGCCCTAAATGGGTGATTTTTCCCTAAAAGGGACAAAGCCCACGCCCTGGTTCCACTGGGGCTCGAACCCAGGACCTTCTGCGTGTAAAGCAGACGTGATAACCGCTACACTATGGAACCGCGCGCGGAAAGTGGACCGGAATCTGGTCATTTAACGGGCGCCCGGTGACGCCCTGCGCGGGTCGGACGCGGGGTGCAATCGCAGGCGGACGCCTCGGGCAGGGCACCCGGCTGCACCTCCATATCCCGGGACAAAACCCAGCACCCCTAGCTCGCAAAAGGAGCCCCGAGCACCCTCAAAATACCAGCGGGGCCGCCCGTGGTTCCACTGGGGCTCGAACCCAGGACCTTCTGCGTGTAAAGCAGACGTGATAACCGCTACACTATGGAACCGCGCGGTGGCCGGCCGCCTCCGGGCGTAATAACCCCGCGCGCAGCCCTCGGCCTGCGCCCGCCGGGACCGAGCCGCCCGTGCCCGGCTTCCCCCGCCGCTGCCGCTCATGCTCCTGCTCCTCGCCCGCCCGGCGCGGCTCCCGGGGCGAGAACGCGCGCCCGCCACGGAGCTGTAGGCGGCTCGGGGCAACCTCCAAGCATCTGGCTCTGTGGCGCAATGGATAGCGCATTGGACTTCTAGACAAACAAAGACATTCAAAGGTTGTGGGTTCGAGTCCCACCAGAGTCGCTTTTGTTTTGATGAAGTCGGATAAAGAAAATTAAAGTGACAGAAGCCTTTAATCCGCACTCGGCCGCGCCCTGGTTGGGGACAAAGGCGGTCGCTCCGGCGCGTCGGGCCCCCTCCCGAGGCTCCTCCATCGCTTTCCCGGGGCTCCGGTTTCTGGGTACTGAACCCAGAGATCCACGAGATGCGATCGAGGAGACGCGGGCTGAGCGTGGCTTTGCTCGTTCTGTTTCCATGCAACGCTCGCGATCCGAATCCATCCCGAGCTGTTCGGAAACTTCAGTCCGTGTTGCCCGAGTCGCCCGGAAGGAAAACGCCATCTGGCAGGGTGCCGGGGTGGCCGAATGGTTAGAGCGTCGGACTTAGGGCTCCGTGGTCTCTGGGGTGCGCGGGTTCGAACCCCACTTCTGGCGGCTCTGTGTTCGCCCTTCGGCGTTCCCTGTTGGGACTTTAGGTGCGCAGACGCCGGGATCTGGGTCTGAATCTGAACCCCAGACAGTTCCTTTTCGCCAGAGCAGAGAATGCGGGACGACTTGAGAATCCACGGCTGGGAAGGAGCGAAGGCAGCGTCCACCGAAAGCAGACCCGATCCTCTCCACCGATGTTGCTGCGCCGCCGCGCAAAGGCCCGAGGGGCGGGAGGAGGAGCCGGCCGGCCTGCGGGCGGACGCGCGGGAGGACTGAGGAGGGGCCGGCGCTGCGAGAGGCTTCGGGTGGCCCCGCGGGCGGCGCGGAGGAACCAAGGCGGCGCCGGGACCACCGGGCTCGGTCCTCAGGTACCTCCGGGGAGACGGGACGGCCCGAACGCGGCTGCAAGGCCGGGAGGGAGGGGGAGGACGCAGCGCGTTTGCTGTGATTTTCCAACATCTACCGCTTCCTCCAGAACCTTGCAGCACTGAGGACGTGGGTGCTTTGCACGTTTCTCCGCTGAACGCTCAGAAATCCCAGCCTGAGAAGCTCCGATCTGAGTGGAACCGGGGAATCCCAAAGCGCGGGATAACCTGACAGATAGCGTGTCCCGCCTGCCTCGGAGAAGGCGGGGCAAGCGCTTAAGAGACCCGGGGGCCGGGGGGTCGCGGTGGATCCGGCCCTCGCCTCGCAGGATCACAGCCCTTCCGTGGCGCCTTTGCCAGACAGGCGGAGGGCGGTACCGGCCCGCAGGGCCCGGGGAGCTCAGTCGATAGAGCATCAAACTTTTAATCTGAGAGTCCAGGGTTCGAGTCCCTGTTTGGGCGAAGCCTATTTTAAAATCCACACTCGCTTTTCCGGAGTCCCGAGCGAGCCCCGGGTGTTGGGGGAAACCCGGCTGGGCCCAGGCTGGGAGTTCAGAGATGGGGCGAGACGCAGCCGGCTTTGCAGATTGCTTTGTATCAGTTTTCCCTATGAACTGACATGCAGTACTTTTCTGTTCAAAAAACCAATGCCCCGTGGCCTGTTGTCAGGATGTGCTGCTTCGCGTCCGCAAGTATTAAACCACGGAGCTCAGGAGAAGCCAGGGCTAAGGCCCTGGCCGCCTGTGAATCCGGGGAAAGACCCATGTTGGGGGCCGGCTTCGCGTCTGTCGCTGCGGGGGCACCGGCAACCTGCCGAGACCTGGGACCGAACCTAGGACCTTTTAATCTTCAGTCTGACGCTCTCCCAACTGAGCTATTTCGGCAGGGACGAACGCTTCCTTGCACGTGCCTAGGGGAATTTGAAACAGAAAGAATTCGTTTCCCTTCTCTCCAACTTTTCCTCCAAATGTTGCCTCCCGGAGCGCCCTGCTTTGAGCTGTGAGGCTGGAGAACAGCGGGAGCAAGGAGGCCCGGCCTGGCCGCCCTTCACCGCCCCAGGCCGGCGGTGCCCAACCCCGCCCTGCTGCAGCAGCGGCCGGGCTCCGCTCCAAAGGCCGCGCAGTGCCGCCGAACGGAGAGCGCCTCTCGTCCGCGCCCGGACAGGCCGGCCGCAAGGTCGGGGCTGAGACAGAGCGACCACCACGGCTGGAGGCCTGGAGGAGGAGGAGGAGGACCGGGTAGGGGCGCTCGGGCGCACTCCGGCTCTGCCTCTCGTCCCGGAGCCCCGACTTGGCCCCGCTGTCACCCGCAGACGTGCGCGGCGCCCCCAGGCCTCGGCGCGGCCGTGCGGACATCGGCCCCGGGGCAAGGTGGCCACCGAGGATCCGAACACGGCTTTCTCTAAATGCCGCCGACACAGGTACCCCCCCAACACCGGTTCTCATGGTGCAAAAATAACTTAAAAAGCAGCTACACCCGAACAGGGACTCGAACCCTGGACCCTCAGATTAAAAGTCTGATGCTCTACCGACTGAGCTACCCGGGCTCACCACGTGTTCTTCTGCTCCAGTGCCTTAAGAGTGCTCCGCTTCTCTGCGAACCTGCAGACGCCTTCCCGGTGGATTCTGGACCCCGCCCCGCCCGCGATCCCCTCGGTTCCGAAGCCGCGAGCCGCGCAGAGGGACTACACGCAGCCAGCGAGGGGAGGCACCCATCTGGGCCGGGCTGCGGATGCAGATCTGGACGCTGAGACCCCGCCCCGAAAGATGAGGCTGCGCCCCGCCTGGCCGCGAGCAGGAGGAGCCAAGGGTCCCAGCCGCAGCGCACGGCCAAGGCCGGGACCCGAGGGCAGCCACGTCCCAGTCCGCAAGCCGAGAAACGGACAAGGAGTGAAGCGATCCCGGTCACGCCCACCGAAGGGTACGCCCTCGGCCACACCCCACCCACGGCCGGCCTCTCGGCCTCCCTCGCCCCGCCCATAGCCGTCCCCACGCACGCGCAGCTGGGGCCTCGGTCCGCCCCAGGACGCACCCGGACACCTCCGGCTTTCGGGCCTGTGCTCTTCCCGGGCTAGCTGGATGTCACCTCCCTTTCTGTTCCCTTGCCCTCCTTCCTCCCAGCACCTGACTCTCGTAATAAAAGAATAGAAAGAGAAAAACAAGTGTATGAACGTGTGTCTCATGTACAGAAAGGGAGATGCCAGGAAATGAGTCATTCTTAAAGACGCGGAGGGCTTGGAACTCCAGTTTGTACGGCATCGTCAGAAAACAAAATTTGGGGCGCGATGACGACGCCAAGGAAAACCTCGGGTTTCCAGGGACAGCCAGATGACTCGGCCCGGGACCTGCGGCCTCCGGCAGCCCCAGCACGCCTCGCTGCGACTCCGCTCCGCGCTGAGAACGGCTAGGGCTTCGAGGGCAAAGGCCCAGGTTTCCGGGGGCGACTCCCCCCGTGAGGCCGAGGTGGACGATCTCGAGGCTGAGGGCAGCAGTGCAGTCTCGCTCCCCCCTTCCTGGGTAAAACACGCTATCCGGCTTCCCCAGAAACAGGACCAGTGAGGTACAGGTAGCCTATTCGGTGGGACTCCCGGGAAACAGAAACCATAGCCTGTAAGTACATTTATCCAACTATAGAAAAGATTTATTTTGGCGCATGGTTTCAGATGTTTCAGTCCACTGAAACATTGTGGCAGAAGGGCATGGGAGAAAAAAAGTAGAAGCGAGATGCATCATGCACAGGGCCAGATTCCCTAGATGGATGTTGTCCTTATGTATATCTAAAATGCATCAATAAATGTTGTGCTTTTTTAAAAGGCCATGGGAAAGTGTTAGGAAAAAGGAAAAGAAACGGGTATGAGCTCACAGGACGGGTTTACTGCAGAACAAACGCGAGAGGGAGGCTCTGGCCCTGGAGACCAGACCGCTGCCCTCCTCCAGGCTGTGGGCTCTTTTGTAGGAGGGTGGAGTTCACTGAAAAGGGTTGCAGCTTCCTGACAAGAGTGAGCCTGAGAGAGCGAAAGGGGTAACAGGAGCCCAGCTGCTATCAATAGCAGGGCTGGTGGTGTCGGTTCCAGATTCGGTCGTGCTGAGAGTGGCGGGTTAGAGACAACTGGGATCAGGGTGCGGCCGCTGGATTCCTTCAGAGCGGAAAGCTGTTACCTCAGGGCAGCCGGGAAGCGGAGCACGGAAGAGCCAGGGAGGGCCTCGAGGTACGCTGCAGCCCAGCTGGAGGGTCGAGATGTACCCTTCGAAGACAACCGCACGCAGTGCCCACCTCATCCAACTAGGCTGCACTGCCCAGTGAGCCCACTGAGCTATTAATCTACCACGAAGTGACCCACGTGGTGAGGTGGAGCCTCAGATCCATTCAGTTACTCAGAATTCCACTGGCCACAACAGGACCCCCTGCACTACGGGGCTTTGGGGGGACATTTGGATTCCAGCCGTAAGAGATAGAGAAGAAAACAGACTTAGAGACGGATGGATTTTAAGAACTTGGTCTAAACAATTGTGGAGGTGGAGAGGTTCAAAACCTGTGGAGCAGGTTTAGCAATCTGCAATCTAAGTGAGCTGATGCGGCAGTCCATTCCGCATTCCACGGGGCATGGAGCTGGAGACCCAGGCGCTCTTCCTGTCTGAGTTCTGAGAGAGCCTTCTTCCTCGCCAGAGCTTTGCCCTCCGGGGCTTCCAATAACCACATGTCCTCAAAGCCTGCTGATGCAAATGCTCATCAAATCTTTAAAAGCAGATACCTCCCCAAGAACTTCTAGACCAAGCAACTGGTTGCTGCAGTCCGACCACGCATGCTCATGAAACGCCCAGGACCTCAGGCCGACCGTCGCTCAGAGCCGCACTGTCCACGTATTTGGCCACCATCTTGGTTTCCTTGCTTTTGTTCATCGCTGGATTTTCCCCAAACCCCCTAATAAAACGCATCTGTCCACCCAAGAACCAAAGCCTGTAGAGGATGGAGCCCCTCCTCGGTAGGCAGCTTAGCGGATGAACAGGAGGGGGCTGCAAAGAGTCAGTCTCCCTTTTGCCTTTGAGACCCGGATCTCACCACTCTCCCCAAGGTTCCTCCTGCCTGGCCTGGCCAAACCCAAGGAGCTGCCGCAGCCAAGTGTGTGTCTGTCGCATCCCCTGAGGGGGCGGCCCAGCGTCTTACAAAGTTGCTTTGCTGTCCTTTGCTAGTTTTAAAAATTAGGCTCCAGTCCGGGGCCTCCAGACTGCCCTGTGCTCCACCTGAACCCCAGAGGGGTGTGGACAGCTCCTGGTGACAGATGAGGGCTCCTGCTGGGGGTCCCCTGGTGATTCTGCCCTTGGGCTCATCCTTCCCAGGCACAGACAGGTCGGTGATGGAAGCAGATTGCTTTGCACGCTGTGAGGCTTTGAGGATCCGAAATCGGATAGGTCTGCTTGGGGAAGGAAGTGAGCAGGTTTCCTGGGCCAGGCACAGCCCCTGAGCTATGGCCAGGGTCTGGGTCGGCCGAACCCTACAGCGCCCTGCAGAGCAGACCTCGATCCTGGGGTCCGCAGGGAGGGGACCGTCAGACCCAAACCCAGGGAGCTTAGCTGACTTCCACTCAGGAGTTTAAAAGAAGCACCCTGTGTGGGAGAGGTAACGCCCAGAAAGTGACTGAGCAACTCGGGATTATTTCCAAAGTGCAGAGCAGCTGTGAGGTTTATAAAACCACTGCCGAAACCCAGGATTGAACCAGGGACCTTTACATCTTCAGTTTAACACTCTCCCAACTGAGCTATTCCAGCTGCACCTCAGTGGCCCATTCTTCTATGTATTACAATGAAGCATTTGTTTTATAGCACCGGAAGAGCTCATTACGCAAGTTTAGCCGGAGGCAAACATTTTACACCAGTTATGGAAGAGCGAAGGCGAGGACCTGGTTTACAGAGGAAAAACTGATAGATAACTACTTTTCTAAGGCTTTTAATTGCCTTGAAATCTTTCTCATATAAAAATAATTCATGGGGACCCCACTCCCTGCATTTATATGGACCTGTTTAATGCTTATAACTTCACGTCAGCCCAGAAACAGCTGGACTGCCTGGACAGCGCCGTCTGTTTAGCAGACATTCCCTCTAGGTCTCACCTTTTTCTCCTTGATTTTATTATGCAGATATTTACATATATGTGTATAAATGTGCTGCTCTTGTATGAAGGCAGATGTTACAAGGTCAAAAGTTATGAACATTTCAGTTATTTTTTTTTACATATGTAATCAATTTGGATACCAGAAATGCTTAGAAGAGGATTTGGCATGTGCCAAGCCCTGGGTTTGATCCTGAACAGTGTAAAAAGAGAAAAAAGAAAGAAGAATACAACAAAACCGAAGCAAAAAGACACAGAAAGGCCACCTGTAAAGGTTTCACACGGAGACTTCCGGTGTTATCACGTCTTGTGGTATTCACGGCATAGTATTCATTAAAAGCACTGATTTGCTAAACCTCACATTAAAAATATACTTTAACTTGCTGAATCCCATCTTGTCTTTCCTCTTCTTCTTCTTCTTCTTCTTCTTCTTTTGGTACCAGGGATTGAACTCAGGACCTTGTGCTTGCGAGGCAGGTGCTGACCCACTGAACTACATCCCCAGCCCAATCGCATCATGTCTTGCGAGAAAAATCTTTAAATTCATATTGTTAACACAGCTGACTCTAAAGTATGTGATTATGTGCATGGGCTTGAGCTAACTGCAAGAGCCCTTTCAAAGCAGAGGTTTTTCCCCAGGTGGCTGCAGAAGGGCCTCAGAATGCAGAAGGACGGACCCTGCCTCGCTGGCCCAGCCCCAGGTCGGAGGGAGCACAGGCCAGGAGAAGCAGGCGGGGCCTAGGAGCCAGGGTGGCTGCAGCTACCCGCCTTCAGGGAAACCAGTACTCACCGCGGGGCTGCAGGCACAGAAAGTTGCAGGCAGGATGAGGGGGGAGCAGGCCCCCCAGGGCCCACCGATGAGAGCTCAGCCTGGGCACTGTGGATTTCAGCCTCGAGTCACCTGGAACAGAGGAGATGGCATGGCACAGCACCTGGGGCCTCTCGCCCTCAGAACTGCGTGGATGGGAATTCGGTGTGCAGCGCTGGGAAACTGGCACCGGAGTACATCTTACCCTGGGCTAGGTACGTGGATCTAATCGTCCACTGGTCACTTGTCTACTTGTGCATGATGTGGGCGAGACAGTTTGTTCTTACTCATATTAGAGATAGAACGGCATAGTAACTGTGAGGGAGGCCCAGAACACACATGCACACACACAACAGTCGGCTGAGTGATTTTACTCTGCCCTTTCTCTGTCTTCTAGTCTCAGTGTTCACACAAATGGAGCTACTGCATATAAAACCCACTCTAAAAATCATCTGACATCTCCACAGGCACCTCCAACAAAGCATGTTGAAAAAACGAACTTACATTTCCTTCTAAAGTCATTTTATTACCACGTCCACGTAGATTTCCCAAGGCAGAGAATTGCAAGTTTCTTTCACTCCTCATTTTAATCACACCCAAGTGCTGTGCATGGTCTCACTTTCCTCATCTCAGAGACACAACACGCCCACAACCTAAAGGAGGAAAGGGTTATCTAGGCTCACAGTTTGTGGTTAGCTGGCTCCAAGTCATCAGGGCGACGTGGCAGAGCACAAAGAGAGAGGGAGAGGGAGAGAGAGAGAGAGAGAGAGGGAGAGGGAGAGAGAGAGAGAGAGAGAGGACCTCCAGGCCACGTCCCAGGATCCGGTCACCTCCCAAAGCCCCCAGTGAGCGCACGAGGGTTTAGGAGGACATCCAGACACAAACCATGGCATCCTTCCACTGCAGAGTTTCTGGAACCCCTCTACTTCTCTTCACGTCCCTCCAACCTCTTAATTGGCCTTCAGGCTACAAATCGTCTTCCACACTGGAACCAATCTTCTGCCAGAAATCCAAGGCTTCTTGACGAGGTATATGAGGAACACTTCCCAATCCTGGCCCTACCTCTTTCCAGCGCCACCTCTCCTCGTTCCCCAGGGACCTCCAACACCACTGCTCTTTCAGTCGTCCGAATTCAGGATGCTTTTTTCGACCTCATTCTCTATTCTGTCCGTGCAGCGTTTTCCGCGTTGCCCGTCCCTGACCCGTTGGACCCACAGCTCTCAGCTCACACTCTTCTGTCTGGAGAACCTGCCTCTGACAGGTCGAGAGCCCCTCTCCACACCCCCTTGGCCCTCCTCAGTGCTTTTACACCATTTATCAAACCAGAGGGCTGGGGATGTAGCTCAGTGGCACCATGCCTGCCTCGCAAGAGAGCAAGGTCCTGAGTTCGATTCCCAGTACTGGGGCAAAAAAATCCAACTAGATCGCAGCTGCCTAAGCGCTTTCTGTCATGTGTACCCAGTCTATGTTACAGAACAGGCTATGTCTCGGGCAAATGTGGCATAATGAATGAATGATGAATGAAAACACTCCTAGCCACGTCCCAGGGACACGTTTTTAGTAGTTTCCAAAATCACGTGGTCAAGCTCAGCGGCTGAGGCCCCTGCTGGGCTGTAGATTCTGAGCAGCTTGGCATCTTGCCTTTAAAAGGAGCCTCCCCGGGTGTGGGGGTGCACCTTGTGATCCCAGCACTCGGGAGGCTGAGGCAGAAGGATTGCCCCGAGTTCGAGGCCAGCCTGGGCTGCATAGTGAGACCCGGTCTCAAAAACAAGAAGCCCCGTCTGGCCTCCGTGCCCGCTTCTCCAGACCAGCATGGCCAGGCCAGGCACTTGAGACTGGGTAGAGAGGAGGGAAGCCCGCTCACTTTTGGGACAGGAGAGCAGTGCCCAGGCTCAGAAAGCTCCTGCTGGGCAGAGCCCTGACTGGGCGAAAGCTGTACAGGCGTTTAGAGGTGTGCCGTCCACCTCGGTAATACTCCTGGAGTTTCACAAGGCACTCACCTGCTGCTGCAGCCTGGTTTCTCTACACACCGCTCTGGTTCTTTGTCGGACAGGGCAGAGCCTGAGGTACTCTTCGCTTCTGTGGGGTTCCGAGGCCCGACCGTGACGATCGTAACTTGCTGAAGCACACTTCTGAGCGGCCCCACAGACCCACAACCCCGCTTCCCCGCCCATCGGGTCACACAGGACTCCGCGGAGGACTGCGCCGTGCTTTCCTTCTGGTGACCGCGCGTTCAGGACATCACACGCCACGGCGGCCCTCAGGATCACGAGATGCAGCTCTCTGTCACGCATCTGCTGTAGTAGTTTGTATCTTGCAAGGGAAAAGCTTTTGTGAAATTCAGCATCAAACCTACCAACAGGAGCCAGGCAAATGAAACAGGTAAGCGGCCTTCCCAATAGCCAGGCTGGAAAAATGACAAAGTAAGATAATTCTGTGGACAGGAGGAGCCCTGCAGAGACCTGGGGTCCTGGTGGCTGAGTATCAAGGGCGTGCCTTTCTCCAGCAGAGCTCCAGGCACTGAGCCCTGGCAACCGACTCCGCCCAACTGACACCCTGCAGCCCAGAGCTCCCCGAGCAAGCGGCTAGGGCTAGGGCTGGTGCAGCTCGGGCTGTGAATTCCAGTACTTGACTGAGCAGCTGTGACCCTGGATTTTACTGCCCGAGTGCCTTTATCTTCAGTGACTGGGATCCTCCTCTGCAGATGTGTGCAATGCAGAAAACGCTCACGGTGGAGCTCAGGTCCCCGCTCCCAGCTTCCTTTGCGGAGGCAGGGGAACATAACTGGCGCCCACCCCCTCCCAAACCTGAACATCAGAGACGGAAATCAGGTGTGTTCACAGTCATGCCCCTTCTCAGTCTTCAATCAAAATTCAATTGCTTATGTTGCAAGAAGCAGGATTTGAACTCTTAGGCCGAACAGCAGAGTCTGAGAATCCAGATGGGAGAGAAATCAAATCTAAGAAAATTTTGCTTTTTTTGAGGTAGCAGGGATTGAACCCAAGGCCTGGCACATGCTGGGCAAGCACTCTACCACTAAGCTACAGCTATGCCTCCAGCCCACAGCTTTGATTTTGAGGTAGAGCAGGGCCCAGAATTAAAAACAACGGCAGGCAGAGCGAAGTGTTGAGCACAGTGGCATGCTCGGGCCTCGGAGGCGAAGAGCGAGACTGCTTTGTCTGTCCGTCCGTCTGCTGTCTGGAAAGCCCAGGGCCTGGGGCTGCCAGGGGCCCACACAGCACAAGCAGCCCTGGGCCAGTTCCCCTCCCCGTCCACCACTTCCAGCCTAGCAGAACAGAAGCAAATCAAACAAACAGTATGGCTTTTTAAAAATTATTTAATTTAGTAATTTTTCTGGAAAAAAAGCAATAAGGCCAAAAAACTGAAAATATATATAGTTCTGTTTTGATGTGACTTTATTCCACCTGAAGGCTCTAAGCTCCTTCCATTAGCAGGGGTCTGGGGTGAGCCAGAAATGTAGTGCAGACGGTAGAGGAAGAACAGGGCGGGAAGTGGGGCGTTCAGCTGAGGAGGCTGAGCTTCAACGGCAAACTTAGCTGGTGCTGGGGAAGGCGCTCGGGAGAAACTCCTTCTCAGGCTCATCGCAGCTAGGGCAGAGGGAGCAGGGGGATTAGAAGTACTAGTTGCCCAGTAAAGCCCAATTTCCCTGCAGGGAAGGCTTCCTCTGGAATGGTATTTCCCCCCAGACCCACACTGGCTGAGGCTCAGCAGTTAAGGAAAACAAAACCACTAACAAAAAGCATACAAGGAAGGCACCTCAATTTGTGACCCTCAACCAAGGGTGGGTCTCCCGGGGGTGCAACTTCTGAACAAGACAACTACAACAAATACTGAGTGACCGAGGAAGGAGCAGGACCACGACTGCCAGCCGGGATGAACGGCGCTCCAGCGCCTGGTCCTAGGAAGGCCTCTGGGCTCATGCTGTGCGCTGGAAGCCGCCCTCCCGACGTTCTACCAGGCTCCTTGTAACAGAAGAGGACAGGCAGCGGGCAGCTCAGGCTTCGACGGACAGGGTCCCGCTCGGTTCCGGCCAGACGTGACCTGCTCACTCCCCATGGCCCTGAAGCTGTGCATGGAGGGCGCCCGCCCATGGCGACACGCCCAAGTCCCGGGGAGGCCACGGATATCAAAACCAAGACTCTTAACGGGAAGCAAGGAAATCAAACAAATAGTTAGGTTTTTCTCTACATATATATAATATACAGGGATTCAACACATCATTCCAGAGGCGGCTCCAGTCCGCGGGGCCTGAGACGGTGACACAGCTATTCCAGGCTAACGCCACTCGGATTCTGAAGGACATCAGAGCAGGACAGGCGAGTGCTGCTCCAGACGGGCGCCTGGGCCCGGGGCTGGCGAAGCGAGGAAGGCAATGAAGGACGGGGAGAGGGGCCGAGGGTCAGGGTGGCTGTCGTTCCCCCTCGTCCTGGGGTCTCAGTTCTTGGCCCGAGGAAGGCTGCACCCCGCGCCGTGAGGCCCTCTCGCCCGGCTGGCCTCGCTGCTGTGAGGTGGAGAGGAGCAGACGGGACAGGCGTCCCCCAAGTGCGGACGGCAACGCCAAGAAAGGAACCGAACGCTCCAGCCCCGGCGAACAGCCTCCACGGCGTCCCAGCAGCTCAGCCACGTTGGGGGAGGCCGCTCAGCCAGCCAGGTGTGAACTCTGAGTCAGACCTAGGCGCCCTGCTGCTCCAGTCCCCCGTGTTTCTTTTCTAAGGAACTTCAGAGAGAGCTTGCCCTGGACGGCACCAACAGGATGCAACGCGCGGGGAGGACATCGGCATCAGTGGGGGCAGAGGGAGGAAGAGCCGAGGAAGCAGACCTCAGCAGCTCAGCCACTGCACCTGCCTCTCCCTGCACACCGGGGTCTGGAGCGTCCATTTCTGGGTCAACCGCTAAGGCCAGCAGCCAATCCCCACACCGGGCTCTGCCTCTGCTGACTGGTGCGGAGAGTGATTGGTTAGGACAGACGAACTCAGGAAGCGCTTGGTAGGCCGCACAGGCCCGCTGCCGCGCATCCTCTGCCCTTGCCTCCGTCCGACGCTCTTGCTTTGCTACAGCCACGTCAGAAAATGTCGGGGCACGAGCTCCAGTCCTGCCTCTCCTTGCAATCCCAGTATTCACCCCTATAAATATGGGTTAGCTCCTTGGTGACAGGGTCCTTCTTCCGCTCAAACCACAGGGCCTTATAGGGGTCGTGTGGCGTGCCTGCAAGGGAAGGGGAAAGCGAGCCAGTCAGGGCCGCACCCGCCGTGCACCGGGACAGTGGGCGGGCAGGTGCGCTACCGTCTTCCGAGGCTTTCATGGCTTCCGCTTCCCTCTTCTTCCGGGACAGTCTCTGCTTCTCCTCCAGGCGCTGCTTCTCAGCATTGGCCTCATCCCAGCGCCCGTTTTCCATCAGTCTCTGGTCGGGCCGCAACCGGCTGTCTGTGGGCGCGGTGCCCCCTTCCCAGGCGTTGAGAGTGAGCGCGAGCTCTGAAAAGTAGTACATGTTTTCTGCATTCTTCCTAGAAGCAGGGGACGAGAAGGAAAGGAGCAGTGAAGGGTGCGGAAGCACGGAGCACCGCCTCTGCACCCTGCGCGTCCGCCTCACTCGAGCCTTCTCCAGGCAGGAAGACCCTCAGACCGGCCGGAAGCCAGTGAACACCGAGCACCGCCCAGCGGGAATTCCCTGGGGCCACTCGGGCTTCCTTCTGAGCTGGTCTGGTCGTCTAGGCTGCGTGCAACTGGCCCGTTCCCAGTCCTGCACACTGGGGACTTTCGGCACCCTTCTCTTCCTTCTCTTCCGCCGCCTGCTTCGGGCCAGTTCTGCTCTAGGTCACGGAGCGAAATCCCAGGAGCGCGGTGGTGGGCCTCAAGGGAGGACAAAGCCCCTGGCAGACGTGCTGTGGCTGGCGGGCACCTTCTCGGGACAAGGCGGCCCACACCCCACGGGGCACCACGACAGCCTGCGCGGCCTCCCCAGGGCTTCCAGGTGCCCTGCCCCTAGGCCCTGCACCCCGCTCGGGGAAGGCCAGCTGCCCGGGCAGGGCCGCACTGCTACTCACGGCAGAGGGTTCCTTTTCCACAGTGTGACCCTGCTCTCCTCCGCTTCGTGGCCTCTCTGCCGGGCATCACCCCCGTTCTCCCCAGCGGCTGGCTGGGCTTTGAAGCAATCCATCTTCTCGTCCCAGGTCCCCAAAAGGGCAAAGTGAACTCTTCCTGCTGGGTCGGTCACCTCCCCTGTCACCTGTGAGGGTGGAGAGCAAGGCTTAGGAGCTGAGCAGCCAGTGCCACCGAAGCCCACATCCTGGGCTGGGCCAGCACCGGCTCCCTCCTGCGGGGCAGACCGGAAGGAGGAGTCCGCACTCTGCGCCCTTCCCCAGACACAGCTTGCAGTAACTGAGCCGGCACTTGGTTCGCTTTCTGCAGCCCAGGGCTCTTTGTTGTTCTGGTACCAGGGACTGAACCCAGGACCTGCACGCTGAGCCTCACCCCAGCCGTCTTTTTTGAGACAGGATCTCACGGAGCCAGCAGGTTGGCCAGGCTGGCTCACACTTGCAACCCTCCCTCCCGGCCCAGCCTCCCAGAGTGCTATCATTACAAGCATGCACTGCCACTCCTGGCTGTAGGGGATTTTGATGCAAGGGCGTAAGCAGAGAAGCAACCGACTGGTATTCAGAGTAAATGCTTCTGACTTACTTCCCCTGCTTACCCAAGAGAAGAAAGCAGGTCACTCACACAGTAGGCCACAGTCCCCACTCAGCCCGACTCTGTCTTGTTTTCATGACTCACCATATTCAGGAAAGCAGTCTACCTATGCACTTGTGTTATACACACACACACGCACACCAGCCCTAAGGGGCACACGTGAAATGGATAAACCTAAATCCCAACTTCCCTTACCTTTCTCGCTACATCCCGAGAGAAGTAGCTATAAGGAACGAACTTAAGATTACACTTGTCTCCTGTCTTGTGATTGACAATATCAATTTCACCAGACTGCAAAAGGAAGAGAAGCTCGGGTAGGTTAGCTTTCTGAAGACGGCGCCTGGAAGCCCACACCGCAGGAGCCTGCACCCGTCTGTCCCACCCGCCAGCGCTCCAGGCTCGGGACCCGTATCAGCCAACCGTGGGGTGCTGCGAAGTGTCCCTGCTCCACCTCACCATGCCAGGCGGAGACGAAGACTGTGTGTCCCATGCAGGGTGGCACAGTGGGACCTGCAGCATGTGTGCTGAAATTCACACCACAATCTGCCTTTCCAACCCAATCCCCTCTTTACAAACTTTTCTGCTTAAATCGAAGTGTTCTGCTCACAGTTTCAAGGTTACCCATAGCAAGCCTTCCTATTCATTTTTTCCTTTCTACCTTCTGAATTCCTGGCCACTCTGTAAGACTCTGCTCAGTCCCACATCTGCCATGAAGCCTCCCTCAGCGCTCAGAAGACGGCCCCCTTTCTGCACTTTCTGGAACCACTGTCTCAGCAGCGAACTAACAGTGAATCAGATGCTGCCTCAGTGCCCTCCTGAGCTGGTGTGCACTGCCACACGCATTTCCACCCACATCTCTGTCACCCATCTTCAACGACACAGAACTCCTGGAGAATGTTGCATCTGACAGGAAGCCAGCACCTAGCTACTGCTGGCAATAAGTATTTGATGAGGAATGAAAGCAGTACGGGATCACATGTTGTATTTTCTTGTATCCTTCATAGAGCCCCACACAGCCTACTTGTCACTGATGAATGTTACGATTTGGTCATTTACACATGCTATGCTGTACAAGGATGAGGGATGATGAAGGCAGTACTGCCCCAAGACAGAGTCCCCATAAGACACTGGTGACCCAGAAACAACCCCAGGGCAGTGCGCCTGTCCTGAGCCCTGCAAAGACGCGTCTCGAAGGTGACCTGGGCTCAGCAACACGGGGTGCCTTTCCTCACCTGATCTATCCACAACTTGCCCACGATGATGTTGTGCACTGTTGTGGTAACTTTTTTCCAGGTGTAGTGGTGCCCAGTTGCATGGAAAATACAGTGGATGGTACCTGGAAGCAGGGAGGTAGACAAGTGAAGGCAACAGCGGACAAACAGCACCGTGCAGATTGAAAATAACAATGGACTAGTTTCCCTCTATTAGCGTTTCTTACTTTAAAAGGAAAATGGTATAGGGAAAGACATAACCTTCTTAAATGTCAGAAGCGTTGACTGAATGCTTTATTTTAAAAATATATGAATAAAATGTAAATGATGACAAATACTGACAACCAATACACCTTAGCGAGGGAGCTATACTTCACAACACCGACTGTAAAATTTTCGGATACAGATCAAATTATGTCCAAGGAGAAGAACTGAAGTTGGACCGTGGAAGGAGCACACACGGGCGGGCAGTCAGTACTGAGGGCCA
Organism: Heterocephalus glaber; assembly: GCF_053883595.1. Taxonomy (NCBI): domain Eukaryota; kingdom Metazoa; phylum Chordata; class Mammalia; order Rodentia; family Bathyergidae; genus Heterocephalus; species Heterocephalus glaber. The sequence continues at coordinate 3,389,354 of NW_028258480.1, forward strand.
GGCCCTGCCGTTAGTATTCACCTGTGGCCTTGAACAACCACTCAACCCAGGGTCTTTTTTTTTTTTGGTACTGGGGATCGAACTCGGGTCCTTGCACTTGTGAGGCAGACAGCGGAACCACTGAGCTACATCCCTGGCCAACCCAGGGTCTTAACAACAGAAGGATGGAGGAGACAGAGCAAGGCTTTGGATTAGAAGTAGACTCAATCCTGGGTTACAGCATGATTTACATGTGTGATCCAGTGTTATACAATAGAGAATCTGTCTGGTCTCTGCCCAGTTTCTGGGAGGGAACCTTTACGGCCCCGTGATTTCTCAGGGATAGCCGTTACTCACGGCGGACCCCAGGGTTCATGCTAACGGGGCGACTCGCAGTGGTTCCACGGGCTATGCAAATGAGCGCGCACAGAGGGTGAGCCAGGGCGAACTGGGCTGTAGGGTCAATCACATGTCATCACAGCCCAGGCTCTGAGTCACCTGTGACGAGCCCAACTTCCTGACCTCCAGAATCGATCCAACCACAGGGAAAACAATTAAATCAATCAAATGTATGAAGTGAAACTCCAATCAGATCTCTGGACACCACAACGTGGTGGAGTTTCTTGGCTATGAACACAATGATGTCACGGATGAGCAATGCGCCCCGCTCCCAGGGGAAGGCACGGAGCTGCATTTCAGGACCCTCTCGGGCTCTACCCATGGGGGCCCGCACTTAGCTGGTCCTGATTTGTACCCTGGACAATAAAACTTTAAGGCTAAGTAAGCACTGTTTGGAGCTGTGAGCCTCCAGTGAGTGACCACCCTGAGGGCTCTGTGCAGCCAGTGTGCAGCTGCGCCCCAGCAAGGACAGTCACTACGGTGCCTAGATCCAGTCCCTACAGGGCTGCACCCCGAGTGCTTCCAGCTCCCTTTGGCCCCCCGGGTCCGTCACCAGCAGACCTGCAGACACCATGCTGTACAATACCTGTCCACTAAAATACCTGAAGTATTATAGGCACTCAAGAGGTATGTTTTCCTGTTCCTATGAATTAATCTTAGGTCTGGGCACAGGTTACTGAGGATTTAAAATAATCAAAAACGTTATATACAGCGCTACTAATATAATCAATTTCAGTAATGCTGTTACTCTAAATTCCCTCTGTAACCACTAATGAAAACAACATGCTAACTGGTTTAGGCAAGTCTTTCTTTTAGTTTTTTTTTTGGTACCGGGGATCGAACTCAGGACCTTGCGCTTTTGAGGCAGGCAGTAGAACCACTGAGCTAAATCCCTGGCCCTTCTTTTGGTTTTTTGAAACAAGGTCTGTCTTGCTGTGTAGCCCAGGCTGGCTTTGAACTCCTGGTGATCCTCCTACCTCAGCCTCCCGAACACTGGGATCACAGGCCTGCATCACCACGCCTGGTGGAGGCATGTCTTTCCTGGGAGGAAGATGTAAGTGGCCCTGGTAGTTGGCGATGGAGAGAGCAGAGCAGTAATGGCCCAGGAAGAGCAGCTCTGCCGAGAGCACACGCCACTCTGTGCCCCAGCCTCCACACGCCTTCTCTCCTTAACCCTGGAAACATCTTCAAGTACCTGCTGCACCTAAATACGGCCTCAATCTCTTGCTCAACACCTTCCCTTATCACCCCTCATTCCATGAGGCAAATACTTCCTGATACCAAAGCCAGATAAGCATTGCAAGACAAGGAAACTACAGACCACCATCTCATTTGAAAAGTGACACACAAAGCCTCAAGAAAATAACAGGAACGCAAACGTAGCAGCTTTGCAGAATGAGCCTATGCCATTTCCAAGTATAGTTTATTCCTGGAATCCAAGGATGTCTCAGCACGTGAGAGCAGACCTGTGAAGCACCACCACATTGACAGAGTGAAGGGAGAAACGCACGTAATCATTCTTATGTAGGAACACATTTGACAAAATTCAGTACTTTCATGATGAAAAACACTCAACAGAGCCAGAAATTTGGCTCAGGGGCACTGCACCTGCCTCACAAGCGTAAGGTTCTGAGTTTGATCCCTGGAAGCAAAAAAAACAACAAAAAAACCCCACTCAACAAACAAGGAATAAAGAGTGCCTTAGCATAATAAAGAGCACGGATGAAGACCACAGAAAACATCCCTGCGAGGGGAAGAGCTTCCGCTGCCTCGGGACCCAGCAAGGTTCCCACGTCCAGCACTTCTATACTGCACATTCTCGCCAGAGCAGGGACGGAAGACAAAGGAACAAAAGACATGCACAATGGAAAGAAGAGGGAAGATTACTAGTGTTAGCATGGTATGACCTCATATGCAGAAAATGCTAAAGATTCCTCAAAAACCCTGTTAGAACCTGTCCGTAAATTTAGCAAAGGAGCAGGGTACAAAGTAAACACAGAGAAATCAGCTGCATTTCTATACACTGACAACACCCATAGGGAACGGCTATGAAGAACTCATTTACAGCAGCACCCAAAAGAGTACTGAAGGGAACTGGGGATTTGGCTCCGTGGCACTGTGCCTGCCTCACAAGCCCAAGGTCCTGAGTTCGATCCCCAGTACCCTCCAAAAAAGACAAAACAAGAGAGTACTGAGGAACAGACTTAATCATGAGGTGAAAACTGTAAAACACTGCTCAAGAAAGTGGCCAGGCATGGTGCCACAGGCTTGAAATCCCAGCTCTCAGGTGGCTGAGGCAGGAAGAGCACCGTGAGTTCAAGGCCAGCCTGGACTACACAGCAAGACCTTGTCTCAAAAGAACAAAAAATTAAAGATATTTCCTAATACATGGAATCTCAAAAATAGAACCTTTCTTTTTGGTACCAGGGATCGAACTCGGGTCCTTGAGCTTGCCGGACAGGCGGTGGAACCATGGAATCTCAAAAGTAAGTAAACAAATAAATAAAAATAAAAAATGACACGCGTGTAAAGGGAGGCTAAGGGGGGTGATGATGAGATCTACACGTGTTACACACATGTATGAAAAGAACACACTGAGACCCAGGATTCTGCCAAATTAATAGGCGCTAAAATCAAATGAAATAGAAATACATCCCCTGCTCACAGAAGACTTACCACTGGTGAGCTGCTCACTTCATCTAAAGCGATCTACAGACTCAGTACAATCCCTGTCAAAACCCTAATGATGTTTACTACAGAAATAGAGACTCACCTTAAAATTCATATGGAACTTCAAGGGAAGACCCTGAAAAACTAAAATAGTCCTGAGAAAGAGCAAAGCTGGAGAAGTCGCACCCTCATCTCACACCTGGCACACGGCTGCACTAAGAAATCAACAGTGTGGGGCTGACACAGACATTCCAAGGGCCTCTGGACAGGGCCAGCGGCCAGGCCCGAGACCTGCGAGTGTGCTGGGACCCTCCAGCAAGACAAAGGGTAGTCGTACCCCAGGCGTCGCTGGGAGAACTGCACCTCCACATGCAAAGGAATGAAGCTGGACCTCTCTTCATAATATGCATAAAAATTAACTCAAAATGGAGCAAAATGTAACATCTCAAACTTAACTCAGAAGAAAACACAAGGCAAGCCTCATGGTGGCGCACATCTGCAACCCTAGCACTCAGGAGGCAGAGGCAGAAGGAACACAGGAGTTCGAGGCCAGGCTGAACTGCACAGGGAGACCCTGTCTGAACCCAAACTCCCAGAAACAGAACAAAACATAGGGCAAGAGCTTCATGACACCACACTGTTAGATGGGAATGATAGCAAAGGCACAGGCAAAAATCAAAAGTAGACAACAGATTTCTTAAAAATTAGAAAAATGTTTGGCATCAAAGGGTAATACCAACACAGTAAAAAGACAACACTAATAAAAAGAAAAGCAACCCTACATAATCAGCTCCGTGACACAGAAATGAAAGTATTTGTAAATCATGTTTCTGATAAGGGACTGACACCCAGAATAGAGAATTCTGAAAACTTAACAACAAAAGTAACTCCATTTAAAAATGCAGCTGGGTGTGGTGGGGCAAGCCTGTAATCCCCTAGCAATTTCGAGGCTGAGGCAGGAGAATCACTGAAAGTTCAAGGCCAGCCTAGAATATACAGCAGAGATCCTGTTTCAAAAAACAAAGAACAGCATGGAAGATGTCAATAGACTTTCTTTAAAGAAATACAAGTAGGTAATAAGTACACAGAAAGGTGCTCAACATCACTGTTGAAACAAAGCCCCTAAGGAGTGTTGGACGAGTGCAGAGTAATGAATGAGCCCATGTAGGCTGCTGGTAGGAAAGCAGCAATGTTATGGTCCATGCGGAAGACCACATGACAGCTCCTTCCAAAACCCAAACCACAGGCACCATGTGATCTGCTAACCCCACTTGTGGGTATGGCCCAAAAGAATGGAAAGCAGGGTCTCCAAGAGGTGTCTGCACACTGAGAAGCACTGCTCACAGCAGCTAAACAGGAGGGCAGCCTGGGTCCACTGAGGGACCCAGGCACAAGCAAAACGTGGTCTCCAACATGCTGGACAACGAGGAGGGAACCCCGCAGTGTACTACAAAGCGGACGAGCCCTGGAGGCAGTGTGCCAAGCAAAGTGAGCCGGACACAAAAGGGCAGACAGGGTACGGGACCAGGAAGAACGCGCTGTCCGGGCCTGGGAGGGAGGGGCCGGTCCCTGCTGTACACGACGCAGGGTCCCGGGCTAGAGGGGCTGACGGTGCCCAACCTCCCCCAGGTACTGATGACCAGAACTGTGCCATGACAATGGTAAGATGCTAAATTTTAAGTTATGTGCATTGCACTACAATTAAAGCAACAGAAAAGAAACCCAAGAGGCCAGAAGGCGTGGGATGACATTCAAAATGTGAAGAGGAAAGGACTGTCAAAGCCATTTCTACATCAAGGAGAATCAAGACCTCCCCTCCCCGGATCAGCACAAACATGGCATGGATCATAACGAGCAGATCTATCCGGTGAGAAGCACTACCGGTCTGCCTCGGGCTGAGATGGCTACACTAAGGAACAAGGAAGGCAGGGGTGGCGGCGCACTGCAGCAGGCCGAGGCAGGAGGGTCAGAGTTGAAGCCCGGGCTGGGCATCTCCACAACTTGGCAAGACCCTGTTTCTGTGAAAAACTGAAAAGGTGCTAGGGATGTAGCTGAGAACAAAGCCCCTGGGTGCAATCCCTAAGACCACATTAAGAAAAAGAAAGGAGAGAAAAGAAAAAGGAAAAGCAAAGACAAAACCAGACCATAAAGGTAGCTACAGTTAAACGGCATAAAGGACAAGGTAAGCAGTTTTGCTGGCAACTTTGTCCCTACTGTGACTTAAACTGCATAAAGTAACGGTAAAACTATGAATGATGAGATTACAATGTATAAAATCTATAATTTATACCCCATCTATCTATATGCAAAGATTTTGTTTACTACTCTAACAGCACATATTAGGATGTCTGTTCCCACGCCTGAATCTTTGTGATCTTATACAAAATTAATTTGTGATCCTACAAAATCTTTTAAAATAAAGTTTCATCTTACCTGGAATTCAGCCAGTACATAAAGGACACCTAACCCATGGGCAGAGGAAGGCAGAAGACAGGGGAGAGGCCAGCCAAGAGCCCTAGCCATGTGATCGCATGTGCTCATTGCAGAGGGACAGAGGAAACACCATTAGCAGACTGAACTTAAAAGAAAGAGGCATGCCAGGGTTTAGGTTCTAAATGGGGCTCAGAGACGCTAGCTCGAGGTGCAGCTGGGAGGACAGGTGTTCACGGAGCGAGGCCGGATGCCTAAGAAGTGCACCCGCCTCCCAGTGCGTCCAGAGGCACTGTGACCATGTGGCCTTACCGAGGGGCATGATGGAGAGGTATTTGCCTCGGAACTTGCTGGTGATTTTGATTTCCTGGCGTAGCGTCCAGCCATTTTTGGACTCAGCATGGTGCGCGGCAGCAGGGGGGTGATGATTCACCTTGAAGGAGCCGGGTTCAAATCAGAAGGGGAAGGAAAAGACACGCCTTTAACTGGTAACAAGTGCCCAAGTCCCCAACATCTCTTTCCACCCGCGAGACCAGGCCCCCAGTGCTGACGCTGGAGGAGGCGGCTGGGCGGCAGCGACCAGCACCTCTGCACATGGACACCAGGGCGAGCAGCACCTTCCCTTGCTCCAGACAGGAAGTGGTCCTGAGGCCCCGTTACCTGCTCACAGAGGGACCGGTACCCGTTCTCCTCCAGCCGGTCTAGCTCAAAGGTCTCCCCGAGGATCGGGTTGAATGGCTTGCTGGTACGGAAGACAGTAGTGGAGTAGGAGGACACGGTGAAAGCTGCAACATAACAGAGCTGTTCTAGAGAGTTCTCGCACTTCGCAGCTCGGTCTAGCAGCTCGTGGTACTCCAGATCTTCAGTAAGGCGCTGAAGTATGGACAAGGGTTCGTTAAAGTTCACCTGCAAGGGAAAGAGCAGGCATGAAGACTTTGCCCAGGCTTGAGGAGGCAGTCTTTTCTGCAGGTGGAGAAAGACACTGAGACGCCAAGGTAATAAATCCATCACTGGGAGAGGAAAAGGAAGCCTGAGCAGCTCGCAGGTTTGGCCTGCAGGCAGCCACTGTCCTTGGTCAGCTGCTGCAGCCCGTGAGTGGCAGCGGTCACCACTTTCATGCCTGGCACTACCTGTAAGCTCTGAGACCTGAGCCACAGGAGGTGGCACGAAGGGGAAGGGGTTGGAGTGAGTGCACTATAAAATACAGTGCACTTCAGCATGAGGACACTCGGAGGAAGGCAGGTATTTCAGGTTCTTGGAGGAGGAAAGAAAAAAGTCGATTTTCTTTGGCTTTTTGAGAGAGGCTGGCCTGGAGCTCAGAAATCCTCCTGCTCACAGGTGCCAGGATCACAGGTGTACACACCAGGCCCGGCTAGGTTAGTAAGCTACGTGCAGCCCTGACCTGACCACTGAGATGTCCAAGGCCGGCTTCTACCCCAGGCTAGACAGCTGCTAAGTCCCAGCTCAGCTCCGCATGAGGCCAGGATTCGGACTCCTCCTGCACCTGGACTGCCGTGTTTCTGGATGTGGAATGCTCGCAACGGGCCAAGAGCTGTGCATGTTCTCACCAACAGTTTTTTCACAGAAATCCTGGATTTAGATACAAACACCTACCTGCAGTTGAAGACCTAGCTTACTCATTACCTCAGCGCTGGCTAAGCATCAGGCTATGAGGGTCAGTAAGACCAGCACTGCCCATGCGTAGAAAGAAAGAACGCTTTCTGTGGTTCAGTCTGCCAGCACCAGCTGTGGACAGAGCCCACAGCACGTTTCCCCGGGCCTTCGCTCCAGGCCTTCTCTCTCCAGTGGCTCAGGAAGAGCTTAATGGGTCAGAAGTTTCCAGAAGGACCCTCTGAAGGCTGAGCCTGCTCACCTTCTCTTCCCGCTGACTGCAAGTGACCCTGATGGCCCAGGACAGGGCAGCCATGGGGGAGCCGAGGGCGAGGCGGAGGACAGGCCAAGAGCAGGCCGGGGTGCACCCGCTCCTGACGCCCGCATGAGGGGAGGCAGCCATGTGGAAGCAGCGAGCCACGGGGCGGTCACGCCACTCAGCACTGCCAGAGCAGCGGGACGGCAGCCGCTCACAGGCGTGAGGGATGCCTATCTGTTGCGTCCCTATAAAGCTCCTGGACGGTGCCTCATAAAGTATATGCCGTCTGATTTTCTTCAACCATTAAAAATTAGAAAATATAAAAACCATTCGTGGCCAGGTTTGCGGACCCCTGGTTTAAACCAATATATCTGAACTTCTATTTTTAAGTTGAACCTGGACCCAAGTGGCAGGTGCTGGCCTAGTACCAGGCCAACAGGCGGCACTCAGCGTTTGCGGAATGAGGAGGTGCAACGCAGTGACCGCCATGCACTATCAGCCGGCCTGGCTGGAGCGCAGTGGGGAGGCAGCCTGGCCTGACCCGCTGTGCTGGGGCCTTCCTGACAGAGGCAATGCTCCTGCCAAATCCCGCCAAGGGTCGGGGCCCCAGCAAAAGAAAAGGGGCAAGGGTCAGGAGGAACAGAAGAAAAGTTCAGGCAGCAAGAGCAGAGCCTGGCCCTTGGGGAGGAAGCAGCATGCCCACCAAGGGGTCTGCACCGTGCTCGAAGCCGTGAGACCCAGTAAAGGGCTCTAGGCCGGAGGGATGGGACCATGTGTGCGGCTGTAAAAACAGATCGCCCACCATGGAGCAGTGTGGCCCTGCCTTCCCATGGAGAGGGACCCACTTCCGGCTGAGGCCGATGTGCTTTTGCTTCGGGGCTCCTGAAGCCTCTGTGTGTCTGGTAGTATTTCCCATAACACTTTACCAGAAAAGAAATTTTTTAGCCTATTTTCAGGTCTGTCCCTTGAAACGATGCCTCAAAGAGGCAGAAACGATGCTGTTTGTCTCTGCACGCCCTGGCAGAGGAACCGGGCCGTGAACGCCGGTCACTGAACGCAGGCGCCAATTCGGGGCACCAGGGGAACACACCGGACCCACAGCCACACCTACACCCCAACACTCAATGGGGCGGCCCAGGCGAGATGCCTGCCAGGGAGGAGGCCAGCCCCCACACACACACACACAACCAGGTGCGCAAGGGCCTCACCGGCATGGGGATCTTGGAGAGCTCTTTTCCGATGCAGTTCTTCATGATGCTCCACAGGTTGAGGCTATAGTTTGGCTTGTATGGGATCCGGGTTCTCTTCTCCTTCTTGGTCTCCTCTAGCTGGTGCTTGTACTGAGACAAAGAACAAGCCCATTCAATCACCTGCAAAGAGGAGACACCTACCATCTAGAACCTTCCCTTCCCCTGTGCTAAGAACTAAATAGAGAGTCAGGACTTCCTGCTCCCTTAGCACATCCCAGATTCCAATCCTTGCGAAGCGCAGCCAGGCCCCTCACCTCCGACAACTCCCCAACTTACCTGCTCATCGAGGCTGATATCACTGCTGGCTCCACTGATGTTGCTGCCGGTGCGTCTGCAGGGACAGCAAACTCGGGAATTAGAGGCAAGAGCCGAGATCGAGTGGCCCTCACCAGTCCTCCAGAGAGCAGAGGGCCAAGCCCAGTAAGAGGGAGACCCAAGGTGGACCCGGGGGAGAGACCGAGGGCCATTGGGTGGCGAGCCGCTCCCACCGAGGCGCGGCGCTGCAGGCCCTGCTGACCACTGAGGATCACTCACTTGTGGCCCAGACTTTCTGGCATGGTGATGATCTCTGGGGCATCAAAGAATTCGTTCTCGTCGTCTTCGTCACTCATGTCCCCTTTGCCCGCGCAGCCCTGATCTACAAGGGGAAGAGCCTCCCTTGTTTCCGCTGCTTACTATCGCCAAACACCCGGTCGCAGGCTCTTCTAACTACCAGCCACGAACACAGCAACAGACGGCGGAAAGCCAGAGAACCAGGAGTCAGGTGCCCACTTCTGCCTGACACGCATTGAGCTGGGAGAGCGGGCCTCCAGCATGAGCAGGAGGACACTGCCAACTGCCGACGGGGCCTTACCTTTCCCGGGCCTGGCAATGCCAGGGGTGCTGGCAGGCAGCACCGTGGCCCCACGGAAGGCCCTCTCCAGGTGGTTGTGCTGCTTGGCCAGCTGCTCCAGGGTCTCCTCCAGCCGGATCCGCTGGTCTCGCTCGTACTGCAGCGACTTCTGCCACTTCTTACTGTGGGTCTGGGCCAGCATGAGGAAGTCTCTGCAGGCCTGCAGGGAGTGGGACCGTCAGACCCCGCCCTGGCCTGCACTGCACCCGGCCACCAGCTCAGTGCCACACCAGGCCAAACCCAGGAGAGAGCGTGTGGCTGTCACCTTCTCTTCTACTTCCTGGTCACGAGGGCCAGACAAACACCACGCGAGCAGCAAACCCAGACAAGGTATTCTCGGCAGCACCCTAAGCCCCGAGTGCAGACTCCCAAGAGACCCACAGAAAGGAGACGCAGCACAGGAAAACTGCTTCCAGTGGATTCCTGACTAAATCAAGCAGCCAGGAGCTGAGGAACTGAGACAGCAGGAGCAGGGACTCTTCACTGAATTCAATACTGGGAAACTTATTTAGCTTTTGACCTTGAAAACTAGAAGGCTATTTCAGCTACCAAAGAGGGACTCTGCAGAGAAAACTTCAATCTGCTCACACCAGTCCCTCTCTGCTGCCCACTAAGATTTGGTGCAAACCCTGAACCGCTGCCCATGAGCACCAAGGGCCCTCACCATGGCCCCGGAGTCCTCCTCCACAGGCTCCTTCCCGCCATGCCGGCAGGCGCATCGTTTTCCGGACACACAGACCCCAGGCCCGAGGCCCTCAGTGCGCCTGGCCCGGCCTTTCTGTGCTCTTCTCTAAGGAAAATCTCTGGTCCTCAGGAAGACGGCACCTGTCGCTTCTTTGGCAACACCTCCCCGGTCTCTTTTTACACGCCTCCCACTCTATCCCACCCATGCACGGCACTCTCGTGGCTCAGTTTCCCTCTCCAGATGGATACGAGCAAACTGAAGACCCTCTCCAAGCCTATTCCTGCACACATCTCCAGCACCTTGGCTGTCTCGACGTAGAAGCCTGGTATAAGTGTGGGTGATAAATGAAGGGGACGGAAACAATATACACATAAGGCTCTAGTTTCTTCCGGTTACAGGAAACTAAAAGGCAAACAGAGCGTCTCTCCCAAGGCACACTGCTGCCACAGTTGGTTGCTGTCTTCCAGCTGCTGCTTCAGGTCACGGCTACAAGGTCAGTGACTCCAAGCTAGTACCACCGAGCTTCAGAGCAGACGGCCACCCGCCTCTCCGGGCTCACAGCAACCTCTGAACCAAATCCACTCATGTTCCCTGCCGGGACGGTGCAGCCCTCCCAGCTGCCCACCCGTTAACCGGAAGGGCTTCCTCCTTCTAGTCCTGCTTCTCCCTCACATCCAATCATCAAGTCCCATTGAGTCTTCAGCATTTCTGAATCTGCACATTTCCTTCCAAGCACTCCTGTAGCAGCAGTGCAGACTACACTCGGGGGCCCCCTCTTCCTTATCTATAAATGATAACAGTAATGACCTCAGAGAGCTGCTGCTTTACACAAAGCTTTCAAAACCCTGCAGGCGTCCAGTCCTGTGAGCACTTATGATCATGCCTGTGCCAAAGCCGGTCTCATCCGCCTGCTATCTGCTACCACCAAACCCATTCTGCAGGATCCGCACCCCTCTCCTCCCCTGCAGCCTTGGCTCCAGCGGCTTCCTCCTGAACTGAGTCAATCAGCAGCAGTTCCCAGGGCATAAATAAGAGGGACCCACATATGCTCCACTGCCCACTGCCCCCAACTCCTCTCCCGTTCCTTTTTGTAGTTTTGTGAGACAGGGTCTCACTGTGTAGCTCAGCCTGGCCTTGAACTCACTGTGCAGCCCAGGCTGGCCTCAAACTCAGGGCAGTCCTCCTGCCTCAGCGTCCCGGGTGCTGGGACTACAGGCGTGTGCCACCACACCCAGCTCATTCTTATTAAAGCTCTGGCGCAGGAGACGAACCCAAGCCCTTGCACCTGCTGGACAGGCGCTCTGCCTCTGAGTGCCCCCGCTCTTTCTGATTAACACTTATCACAACTGCGTCAGGCCGACTGATGTAAGGTACTGTGAGCATGTCACCTCCAGCCCTGACAGCCCTCCAGCATCCTGGAGGGACCTGCTGGTACAGAAAGTGGGAATCCAGGCCGACCCCATCGCCTTTCTTCATGGAAGACTTCCACACTCCTTTGGCATCCTGTGTCCTAGCTGGCCTCCTCCAGGGGGATGCCGGCAGCCGGTGCTCACTGCACCCATGCACTCAGCACACTCCCAAGGGGTCCCTAGTGCTCAAGGGCAGGGACCACAGCTGGCCTCAGGGATGTCCCCCAGTACAGCGTGAGGCACACAGCAGCTACGCACTTAGCAAATGAATACACTGACCTGTCACACTGACTGTCAAATTCACTCTGATAGTAAGCAAAGTGACGTTGTAAGCAGGAAAAAGACTGAGTGAAACGTATTCTTCCTGCCGCCAATGCAGCGTGCCCGTGCGGAGCTGCGATGCACTGCTATCACGACCCCCGCAACTCAGAGAAAGTGCACTTCAGGCAGAGACCAGTTACGGAGGGTACAGCAGCCCTGTACAGACCTCAAAGCGCCGTCCTCTCTTAGGAAATGTCTGCAAGTGTCTTCATGTGGAAGGGACCAAAACAACTTGCCAGGTGGGAATCAGGTTCTGGGAGAGGGAGGACAGCACTTCTTGGACCATGGAATCATTTCACACCTCTCAGTAGCTCGGGAAAGCCAGGGTGCTTTGTGCTTACCTGCAGCCTTCACGTAAGCAGCTCAAATGTCCCGAAGCCCACGACAGCAACCCTAGGGGTCACTAGGAGCCCAGAGGGGGGGAGTTGAGTACTTTGTCTTATCAACCAAGTTCCACGGCAGCCAAAGACTAACCTCAGGGCTAATTAAATGGCACTCAACCCCTCATAGGAATGCAACGGCTGGGCAGGACACGGTGCCAACACGAAGCTGCAGCACGTGCGGCGGAAAGGACTCGTGCAGACTTTCACTTCCAAAAGATTATGTTGGAAAAAAGTAAAACACAGTGGCACCTCGATTCACAAACACCATTTGCAAACAATTTGTTTCACAGAAGTGTCTGGTAAAACTGTTTTTGATTGCGAACTCTGCATCGGGTGACAGACACCACTGCAGCCATCTTTTCCAGAGTCCTGGAATGAATTAAGTTTGTGACCCGAGGCACAACTGTAAATGCAAGCACAGGCCCCCCGGGACTGAACATCAGCATGGCTGTCCTGCTTGTGGCAGAGGCAGGGCCGGAACCCTGGCCTCTTGACTCCTCCCAGGCTAACGCATGAGCAGAGCACACAAGCCATCCCGTGTGTGGTCTGTATTGTTTCATGCAACAAACAATGCAACCTAAGCCCTGAGCAGGAAGCAGGACTTGAAGCTCCGGGCTCCATCAAGTACAACGTGAAGCATCGGAGAGAGGGAGGAAGGGAGGAGGACTCGAAGATCCCAGTGCACTCACGTTGATCATGGCGTTGGACGTTATCCGGAAGAGCGTGGCCCGCTCATTCACCTGCTTGATCTTCTCGTTGCTCTCAGCCGGCAGCTTGAGGGCCTCCAGCTCGCTGAGGGAGCGCTGCAGGGCAGTGCCGTGCTTGGCGATCAGGTCGTTGCATGTGCTCAGGTCCTCCACCTTGCTGGACAGGGTCCGCAGGGTGTTCTGCAGCTCGGTCTTGTCCGTTTGCGAGACAGACTCTTCGTCTCCAGACTCATCTGTGGGGAAGCGAGAGACCGCGTGACTCCCAGCCGGGCCCTTCCCACCGCACCCCACCAAACACCTGACCTGGCCACTTCTCTGCAGTGTGCTCCACAGCCATGCGGTGAACACCTCATACCAAATAGCTCTCCCATAGCAAGTCAGTGAGGAAGCTACACTGTGTCTCTTGCTGTCCCACTGTCCTTTCACACTTAACACTTTGTAGCTGCAAAGTGCTTTTCTAACAGGGTCACTTCCTCTGGGGTAGCTGACATCAGCACTAAAAGTAAAACAAAAGAAGTAAGAAGAGACCTGCCCTATCTGCTAGAGTAAGCAGTCAAGGCCAAAGTGTAACCTACTGTTAAAAACTCTATGGAGCAGTGAATTATCCTCCTCACCGCTTGGCAGCCATTAAACACAGCAGAGGCTGAAACATGCAGCAAACCCAAGTCAACAGGCGACCGCCGCCTCACTCCAAGGGAACAAGCTCAGGGTGACCAAACACACTGTTCTTTTCAGTGGGATTAATTTAGCAAAATGAAACATTTGCATAGGAAACATCAGGTTTTGGTTGTCTATTAAGATTGTTTCAACGTGAGCCGGGGATGTAGCACGCGCCTGCCTCACAAGCACAAGGTCCTGAGTTCGAGCCTCAGTACCAAAAAAAAAAAAGATTGCTTCAACTTAACTAATAAGAGGACATCAGGAAAAAAAAAAATACCATGGCTAACCCTAAACTACAAGTTGTAATAACCCTAAAGTCGACCTGGTCACCATGTAATTATGTCCCCCAATTTTGAGGTCTGCATTGGCATTCAAGGCAAGAGCATGTGTGTCAGGTCTAAGGCAGCTTTCCGGGCCCGGGCCGGGCTGGCAGCCCTCCGTGCACTGGGCCGAGGTCAGCAGCACCCTGGCCTCCCCTGGCAGTAGTGAGCCCGGCCTCTCTGTGACCCTAACCACATCTCCAGACACTGCTCGAGTCCCTGGGGTTGGGCGTGGGGGGAGAATCGGCCCTGGCTGAGGACCTGAGGACCTCGATGCAGAAGCACTGTGCGCTGAACAGCCGGGGACCCTGGGAGACAGCGCCCCCACCTGACTCTGCCAGCATCTTGACAGCCTTGGCCTTGGCCAGCTCGAGCGCGGTCACCCAGCGCTGCCGCTCCACCTCCGAGCTGGCCTTCAGGTGGTAGGTCTGCGTGCCCCCGTTGGAGATGACAAAGTTGCAGGAGTCCTCCACAGTGATGTTGGCCGTGGCCAGGTTGATGGTACCGCGGCAGGTGTGCCTCATCTCCGCCTTCGACCTGCAGTCAGGAGACGGGCAGCTGAGCACAGGTGACAGGAGCTTCTTCCTTTCGGACATTCACTCCTTTTCCTAACTCTGAGTCCTTTGAAAAATGAAAGTCTTAGGAATCAACAAATCTAGCTATGTTTCCTTTAAACAATCTCAACAGTAGGGAATTTCTTTCCGAAGCCATAAAGTATTGTTTCTGAGTTAGATTTTATTGCCCCCAGTTCCTCTCAATATTAGCTTTTTAAAAATCGGCTTTATTGAGCTCTGCTACATGCAATATTAATTCAGCAATTTTAAGGGCACAAGTAACTGAATTTTCAACAAGTGTATCCACTTGTGTAGCACCAGCACTACAATCAAGATGTAGGACGTTCCCTTCACCTCAAAAGTTCCCGTGTCCTTTTGCACTCAAGAAATATTTTCCACTTGCAAGTTATGAAGTGCTTTATAACTCTCTACCACACAATTTTGCACAATCTCATTTCCTCAGATAGCTCCATTCTGCATAGCCATACGAAGCTATGGAACTCACTGTAAGCCAGCCCCAGTGAGATCTGTCGCACCTCGCTTAAGTTATATCTCAGAAGGGCAAAGGCACCCTCCCGTGTTTACCCAACATAGGCGGGGGCTCAAATGCTGTGGAATACAAATGACCCGTGCCTGGCACAGTACAGAAAGAGTAATCATGAAAGATTCCCCAGGCATTTTCATCCTTCTGGAATATACTCTTTCCTAAGGCCTGCGGACTTCCACGGGTGGGAACCCTAAGCCATCCTATTAATAGCTAGGAAAGATTCAGCACATCTGCACTCCGAGGACTGGGTGCAGTTTCCCCAATCTCTCCTGACCGACAGCTCTATTAATAGCTTCACTTCTGAACTTTACAGCAGTATTTGGTGACAACAAGCTACAAGACACTTCACATAAAATACCAGGCTTCCTCCCCACCGTTGAGTGTACAGTGAAAACTGTGCTAATTTCTTCACAGCCTGCTGGTTAGGCCGGGGCACCTGCATGTTGAGACTGCACTTTTCCCTGTCCAACTTGGAACATGAAGAGGTCAAAGTCCTTTGCCAACAGGACAGAGCAGAGGCATTTCCCTTTCAGGGGAGCCAAGTGCCCAAACACACCTGGCGAAGCCAGAATTCCTGCATGCCAGCAACGGCACACGCCCTCGCTCAGAAACCCAGGTTTCCTATGTTTGAGAAAGTCCATCGACTGTGCTTCGCTTCGGAAGACAGATTGGCTGTTGTTCCATCTGTCACGTGAAACTTCTTTTTCTTCCTCAAATGCACAAAGTGAGGAGCCTGGGATCGCGGGGCCCGGGGAGGGGGCTCTGAATGGATTGGGCCACTTTCCATCGCCTGCACCTGCCACATCGTAACGTGAATCCTGCTTTTTCTATTCTTACCTCCCCGCCCCAAGCTTCAGTTACATTATGAATAATGCAGCCTGAATAAGAGAGAGAGGCACCCGATGGCCAGCTCAGCCTAGCTTTCTAGTCCAAAGGTGCTGCTTGGTTGGCCCCCTTCGATCACAGTCTTCCTTAGCACCACTTCTCACAAACCACTCACTGCCCAGGAATCTCTTCTGCCTGGGTGATCTTCATGGACTACAGCACTGCCTCAAACATGAAGTCTACAGCAGTTTAACAAATGCCGAGGAACTCTAGGAGCAAGGCAGGCATGCCCTCAAAGTTCTTTCAGACCAATGCTCATAAATGAGTAGTGCAGAAGGTGAAAAGATGTAATTCTCAGGATGCAAGCAAAGTTCTTAAGGCTCCACAGTAGTATTAGGTGGCATTTTCTGGCTAGAAAGTTCCTGCATAAAAAGGCCAGCTGAAACAGTAATTTAATCTCTAGAAGCGGGTCAGGAAAACCAATACTCCAGCCCGTCCTGATGTTTCTGAGAGAGCTGGGATTCTGCACAAAGTTTTAAGTAACAGGGCATCTCTGACACTGGGCGTGTAAGGAAGCATGGGACACGGACACACACACACACACACACACACACACAAAGTGGCTTGGCAGAATCTATTAGGGCAGCTCATCAGAGGATGGGGCTAGGATGTAAGCTGAGAAGGAAATCAGTATCTGGGGAATGGCATAAACAAGAGCTTGCAGGTTGGGAGGCTTAAAGAGCAGGAGGCATGGCATGTCGGCTAAATAATTCTAGAAGATAGATGGACACCAGAGAACCCCGATGGGGAGAATGCACCACCTGTGCCCATCTGGACAGAAGGTAGTTCCAGGCTCCAAGATCTAACCTTGAGGGTCGCACACAGATACGATGACCTAGCTCCAGGTGCCTGGTAGTTTGTGGGTGGGCCCATCATAGTTGGAAAGAACAGGCCAATCACATATTTTCCTGTACGTGGGTTGTTTTGCTTTGTTTTGAGAAAGGGTCTCACTATGTAGTCCAGGGCTGGCCTTGAACTCACATGGAGTCTAGGGCTGGCCTTGAACTCTTGGTCATCCTCCTGCCTCACCCTCCTGGGGGCTGGGATTACAGACCTGAACCATGATGCCCCGCCAAGGGTTGGTACATTCTGGAAAGAATTTTACCTGCAGTCAGACAGGTCTCGCTAGCTCTTGTAAGAGAAATTAAAAGTGACTGCAAATACAACATGCAAGTTACTGATGGCAAAGGTCAGTATTGGCCAAGACTGGTGCTGAAGAGACTCAGCTGGCCTGGAAGGTGGACAACATGGCTTGGATGAAGAGAAAAGACCACGCGTTAAGGCGCTCGGCTACACACCCAGCTAACAGTGATTTGCTGGCCACGCCAGGATCCGAGGAAGTGGCCATGAGAATGACACAGTGACAACAGGAAAACCTGCACTGGCGGGGGGGAGAAGACTACACAGCAAACCAAAACCTCGGCACCCTGAACTGACAACCCTGGATGAACAGGTAGAAAAGCTAAAATGAAAATCAAATCTCAATACAATAATGTAAATGAGACACACGACTGCTCATAATGTCATTAAGGAGAGGGGCTGAGCTACCTAAGGCACCTTTTATCTTTACGGGACAGGTAAGAATGTACTCCTACCCAGGACCTCCGTCCAACCCCTCCTTCAATCTCCCTGAAATTCTCAAAAAGCCAATACAACAGCAGAGAAGTCTGCTCACCCCTAACTCTCCTGGAGGCAGAGAGGTCTGTGACAGAAAAGAAACTCACAGGGAGCTGTTCCTCAACATCAGTATTTTGAGGCCCAGATATGAAAGTGTTAGGGGAAAGATGTCAATGAGAAATCGCATTACAGCAAAGACTGCCCTAACGGGTACTTCTTATACTTCCTGTGTAAAATGCACACAGTATCCGTGACCTACAAACTTACTTGCTCAGACAAGTAACCGCTTCTCTCCCTGACTGCCTCGCACAGTGACCTGGGTTTTAGGTCACGCTGGGGTGAACACGAGGGGTTCCGACTTCGAATCCTCCAGCTCTGGGAATGGGCACCTCCTAGCTCCCAGCGCGGCTGTGGGCAGCCGGCGACGCTGTAGCAAAACTGCACAGGTCCAGCGCTCGGGAGATGTTTGTGTTTGCGTCCCGACCCCGATCGCCTGGCTTCTCGACGCCTGCCTACAGCAGCAGGGGGGCGCAGGGCCGGATGAGGCCCCCAGCCCCTGCTGGGAGGAGACGGGCGGGTCGGAGAAGAGCAGCCCCCCGGGCGCGCCTGTCCACTCCGGGCGGCGGCGGGCCGCGGGCCGCCCAAGCCTCGGAGGCCAGAGAGGCGAGGGCAGGGCTGAAGCCGCGCTGGGAACAACCTTGAGCCGGGCCGGCGCCGAGCCGCGAGTCGCCGAGCGCAGCGCCCCGGAAGCGTTACCTGTAGTAGCTCAGGAGCCCGTTGCTCAGCACGAACCAGCGCCGCTGGTAGCCCTTGATGTAGTTGGTCCACTTGAAGAGCCAGCCCTCGCGGGCCGAGCCCGAGCCCCCGGCCGGTGGCGCCGTCGCGGGTCCCGCAGCCGCCCCCGGCCCCAGCCCCGGCCCGGGCCCCGGCCCCGGCCCCGCGCCGCCCGCCGCCGCCGCCGCCGCCGCGACCCCTGCGCCCGGGCCCGCGTCCCCGCGCCCGCCGCCGCCCGCCAGCGGGGGCCCGGCGCCGCCGCCCGGAGCAGCGAGGGCCGCGGGACCCGGCGCCACCACTCCCCTCAGCTCGGCCGCCGCCATGAGCCGCCGCCGCCCGGAGACGCAGGACCGGAACCGCCTGGGAGGGCCGCCGCCGCCCGGAGCGCCCCACACGCCGAGCGCCTCAGCCGCCGCCGCGCAGAGTCTCCGCCCCGCCGGCCGCCGCGGGGGAGGGCTCGGCCGGCGGGAAGGAGCGCGCCGATTGGCGCGACCGAACGTCACTCGCGGAGGACCCCGCGGACATTGGCGTTTCTCTCGGGCCTGTCATCCCCTTCCACCCAGTGAGAGTCCGGGGCGGGGCGCGCCCGCCAGCCGCGCCTCGGATTGGTCTGTACGACGGCCAATCAGACCTTGCTACAATCTCATTGGCTCTTCGCTGAAGTCTCTTCGCTCTCCGGGAGGACGGAGAAATGCAGAGCGCCCGGCCTACTTGATCGCCGATTGGCTCATGTTTCCGCCACTCATTTCCGTATATGCGTCTGTCACTGCCACGTCACCCGCTCCCATCACTCTTCTCGCCGTCCTCTTCCGCCCTTCGGGATTGGTGGTTGACATCAGTGCCTCAACCTTTTCTACCATTCACTGAACGGTCTGAGGCAAAAGGGGAGGAGTCTTGCCTTCACAGCCTCAGTTCATTTCTTATTGGTGAGCACCAACGTCACTTACACTTCGGTGGAGAGGAGGGGCGGTGATTGCAGATGATTAGTTCCGGGAATTGTTTGAAAGCGGACCTGGCGGTGCTGACCAATGAAAGAGACCTACTGAGAGAGGGGCAGGCAGGATAACCAATGAAATCGAGGAACAGCGTTCTGAGGCGTGCCCGCCTGCTTCCGGCTTGAGGGAGCCTTACGGGAGGCGGAAGCTAGGCGGCCCTTTCGGGGAGTTTTCCGGGTCGGGCGCGGTGTGGAGTACCCTTCTGAACGAAGGAAGCGCTTCAGGTGTCTTGTCCGGGAGAGTCGGGCCCCTCGCTGTCGGGCCTCCCTACTCACCCCGAGTGGGGCCTCTTCCCGAGGCTCCGTCCCTCCCTGGCCCGCTCTCGGTCGCGCCGCCGCGTCTCTCTCGACTGCGGGCCGTCTCCGGCCTCGGTCCTGTGCATCCTTCCAGCCCCAAAGGCCCGAGTTGGTTTTGGCGCCATAGACGCACTTTTACAGCCTTAACTTTAGACGGGAAATCGTGATTTTTCACCAATTGGCTTTGTCTACACGTCGTGAAAAAAAGCCGCAAATTCAGTACCGGGCGTAACAGTCGGACGTTGTAACTTGTGACTACAAATCACCCCGAAGCTCGGTGCTTCGCGAACTCCGCACCTGTTGGTCGTACCAGTTTGGAGAAGCGATAGAGTAGCGAACTTCAGAGGCTCTAAAACGAGTTTTCCTCGGAAAAAACCAAAACGGAAATACAGAAAAACATCCCGTCTTAGAAAATGATTTCAAATGGAGAGAAATATGTATTGAATTCCAGAGAGAGAATTCTCCGCACATCTTGAGTGTGACCTAAGTTAACTGAGATTGACTTTTTAAAGCGGGGACTAAACCCGTTTATGCTCGAGTGGTGTCTTTGCTCCTTGTTGGCTCTGTGACTGGGAAAGTGCTTAAACTCCAAGTCTAAAAGGAATGAAACTGTACGAGGGGCCTGCTGTGACTAAGTGCACGCCCGTGCGCAGATTTTTTTAAAAATGGGAAACAACTGTAACTACGGGTAATGTTGCCAAATGTTCCTTGGGTCACAAAGGAGAAAGACACACTGTGCTTTCAATTCGGGCAAGTCTGGCTGTCTCTAGCTTAATCTAGTTATCCGCCTTAGCATCCCTAACCCTGAGACAGTATTTTTATTTTTTTTAATTTTTTTGTCAGTATTTTTATTAGGTCCCTGTGCTGTAGCATGAAATACACATCATCAGTTAATAAAGTTTCCTTGCCCAAAATGTTGAAGCTGAATGTAATCAAGCCTTTAGATCTCATCTCCAGTTTACAGACTGGAGAAGCCAGCTGAAGGACACCCTAAGGGGACAGTTAAATCGGGCCTGTGCAGCATTCTGTAAGCTATTTCACAGAAGAGTCATGAGAGCTGGCTCTTCAAGGGGACCAAGGAAAATCCACATAAAAAGGAGGCAGGGATGACTGTTCTAAATCTAAAAAAACCTTAAAAGACACAGCCAAATGCTTGATTGGATTCTTCTGTATAAAAGGCCTTTTAGACATTCTGGGGATTGTTGGAATTTAAAAATGTACTCGTGTCAGAGGTTATTAGGCGATTATTGCATTTGCTCAGTGTAGTAATGGTATGATGGGTATGAAGGAAAACAAAATATAGAGAAATGTGCTGAAGTACTTAGGAGTGAAGAATCATATTGTTTGTAGTTTCCTTTGAAATGAGTCAGCAAAAAAGAATGAAAAAGAAAGGAACAAAATCAGCCAAAGCTAGGAATACATACTTTTTTTTTTTTGGTACCAGGGATCAAACTCAGGACCTTGCACTTTCAAGGCACGCAGTGGAACCACTGAGCTAAATCCCCAGCCCTAGTAATACATACTTTAAAATGCACATACACACATCTATCTGCCTACCTATCTTTTAAAGAAAATGTTAATTGTTAAATCTAGGTGGCAATTATAGAAGTCTTTATTGTACTATTATTTCTACTTTTATTGTATATTTTAATTTTTTTTTTTTTAAGTTTTAAAATGCTCTCATTTGGGTTGTTACCAACACTGCCTCTGGCCTACAGACCGAAATTCTTTTTGTTTTGTGCTTTTTGAGACAGGGTCTCGCCATGTTGAACAGGCTGGCTTTGACCTCTCTATGTAGCCCAGGCTGGCCTCAAGCTCATGGCAATCCTCCTGCCTCAGCCTCCCGAGTGCTGAGCTTACAGGTCTGCACCATCCTGCCTGGCTAGACTGGACCAGAACTCTTAGCCTGGCAGATGAGGTCTATAATCACCTGGTGTCACATCTGCTTTGTAGCCTCCTCTCTCCCCCTTTTCTTTCTTGGTACCGGGGATCCAACTCGGGTCCTTGCGCTTGCCCAGCAGGTGGTGAAACCACTGAGCTAAATCCCCAGCCCCCTCCCCCTTTTCTTGATGAACTCCACGCGCCCATTGAGTAGATCCAAGGCCAGCCTGAACTGCTTAGTGAGACCCTGTCTCAAACAACAAAACAACACAACACAACACAAAACTCCGATGTTTTGGGCACAGCTCTCTCCATCTCAGGCCTGAGCCACTTGTTGGGAGCACAGTAGTGAAGGTGCAGATAGATTTCGGCTGTGCCTCAAACGAACACTCCCAGGGACAGACAGGTATTAAATAAGCAACATACAAGTGAAAATGCACATTGTTTGTGCAGAGGAAATATGTCCAGCAGTTATATACAGATGTGCAGTAAAACGGAGAAAGCAAAGCAGGTGTGACCTGCTTCAGAGAGGAACTCTCTCTAAGCTGCAGTCCGGGCTGAGGAGGAGACAGGGAGGGAAGCAGACATGGAAGGCCTGGACACCACACCAAAGCCTCCTTCGAGTTTGTCTACCGGAAGTAACTAAGACAAGGGACTCTTAAGTTTTGTTTAAAATGATGGTTTGGAGCCAGCAAAGTGGGGAGAGGCAGCAATTAAGCAGAGAAATACTGGCAAGTTGATGCAATGGGTGGCAACAGGCAGGCAGCAGACAGAGCAGACGCATTCCGGAGAGGAAGTTGGAAGGACCGGGCCCATGACAGTGAGTCAGTCCATGCTTAATGCTAGCGTGTGAAATAAGGACAGCCTCTGGACACTGGTGTTTGATTTTCTTGGCATCATCGTTCTCATCCCTATGTCCAGGAACCCAAACTGAGCTATGTTCCCCCGTTGTTTATGTTCTCCCGCTTTGGGGGGGTGGTACCGAGTGGTGCTGGATGTTGAACACAAGGCCCCACGTATACTGGGCACGTGCTTTACTGACCTACCTTCACAGCCCCTTTTTAAATTTTGTTCTGAGACAGGATTGCACTGCGTTGCCCCGGCTAGCTTTGCAGTCCTCCTGCCTCAGCCTTCCCAGCGGCTGGGATCGAAAGTGTGCACCGTTACACCAGGCCCTCTTCTTTATGGGTCTGGGGGGTCACCTGTGCTTTATTCCCACTCCTAAATGAGCGTTTGCTGATGTCCAGCCTCCAGAGCTTTCCCCGCAGTGCAGTGGCCAGAGGCATCTTCCTGAAGCAGTCAGCTCTTTTCCCGAGTCCTCTGTCCGGCAGCCCTCCGTGCCCCTCTGGCCTACAGGACCCGGTCCTGAGACCAAACTCAGCCATCCAGGGTGTGTCTCTACCAAGCCTCGCCTCCCCTCCCTTTCCCGGTTCACTACTTTGTTCAGCCCGCACTGGCTTCCCTGCCCGAATCCAATGCCTTGGACACTTGCTTTCATGCTTTTTTACACTACAGATTCATTTTTTCTTCGTTCCCCTGTTTTTTAAAGTAGGATATGTTTGCGATGCAGAAGGAAGGCTTTCCTCGTGGCTCATTGGAGAAACATGTATCGCACCTTGATCTTTTTTTTCCCATCCCCGTCCCCTGCCTTTTGCATCTCCGCAAAGTCGGATTGCATTTCTTCAGAGCAGTTTTAGATTCGCAGAGAACTGAGCTGAAGTTACAGCTTCTGCACATCTCAGCCTCCCTCCTCGAAACCTCCTGACAGTGCACTTGTTAGCACCCAAATCCCCGAGGACTCAGCAGTGCCGTCCAAGGCCTGCAGCTTCCGGTCGGGGCCACAGCGCGTGTCCCCACCACAGAGTGCTGCCCAGGCTTCTGCCGCCCTAGCAAGAACCCTTTCTGCTTTACGGTTCAGATTCGCCTTTCCCTGCCCTCCCCCTTAGCCACCACTGATATTTATTTACTTATTATTCTATTTCTTTATTTTCGGTACTGGGGGTTAAACCCGGGGCCTTCACACTGAGCTATGTCTCCAGCCCCGTACTTGTTATTTTAATGACAAGGACTCGCTAAATCACTAAGTTGCCCGGGCTGGGCTCCAAGTTGAGACCCATCTGCCTCGGCCCCAGAGTGCTGGGATTCCAGGCCTGGGCCACTGTGCCCCAAATCCCTGATCTTTCTACTGTCTCCACAGTTTTGCCTTTTCCCCAGTGTCACAGAGTCGGAATTATGTAGCATGTAGTCTTCTCCGGTGAGCCCCTTTCCTTGAGTAACCTGCATCATGTCTCATCCTGGCTCAAGGACTCATTTCTTTTAGTGCTGAACAGTATCTCACAACTGGATGCACCACCGTTTATCCATTAGCCAACTGAAGTACGTTTTGGTTGCTTCCAAATTTGGGGACTTCTGAGTAAAGCTGCTGTAAGCATCTGTGTGGAGGTTTTTGTGTGGAGATGTTTCCAACTCATCCTTGTGAACTTGCAAGCTCATTTTTCCTATTCTCTGCCAACGCTTGCCAAGCGAGCGACAGTTTATTAGCACAGATGGAATCTGCAGTCAGTAATGCAATTCAGGCATTTGTCATGACGCTTTACCCCATGTCCTTTGTACAGTCTCTTTGGAAAAGGTGACTTGTTGTTTTGAGGGACAGGGAGTCCAAGGGGAGTAAGAAGGAATTAGAGTCTGTCCTAGGTCAGCTCCCACATAGCTCCCGGTAGGGATGTTGTTGGGGGTGACCCCGTCACTGCGTTTGCCAGGAGACACTGAGGCTGGCGTACTCATTCTGAGACAGGTGGAAGAACCCAGCACTCCCCATGGTGCTACCTACTGCCCTCCCCGGCTTCCCCACGCACCTTGCAGCCAGGTGGCTACACTGGGTGCACACGGCTTCTCTGGGAGATGGTCACCAACCAACCAGATGACTCCTCCCTGAACCCTCTCGGGATGACTCTGCCCTATGCAGCCCTCTGTGGCCCAGTCTATGAGGGCAACTTCCTGTCCCCAGGAACAAACAGGAAGTTAACTCCACACATGCACCAGAATCACTGTTTTTTCTTCTCTAGATTCCAAACTCCCCATATCTTTTGCAGACCAGCCTGGGTTCTGTTTCCCTTTACGATGCACAATTCGTTCTAATAAATCCACTTCTGGATGGCTTATTTTTGCCTATGTGTGGTTTTCATTCAAGTAGAGCATGCTGTGCTAGTATATTAAGAGCTGCTCTCACCGAAGGTCATGTGCAAAAAGCAGCCATTGACCAGGGTGTTAACACCAAAGGCCAATCACCCTGAAAATGGCCCGTGGCAAGGGCTGGTGACCTTGACAGTGGCTGGCAGCCAGAGAATGATAGAGAACGTTTGGGAGCTGCCCAGGGCCGGTTGGAAGCTTCTTGCTCTGATTGGCAAGGATTCCCATTAACGCTGAGAGCTGTCAGCCACTGCCATTCAAGGCTCAGCACTACCAACATTAAAGAGCAGCTCTTCAATTCATGATTTCTATACCAGCTGAGCAAAAGAACCCCAGCCCATCCGTAACATCTTGGTGGTCCATACTGGGACCTTCCCCTTCCAGGGCCACGAAGAAGAGGTACAATGGTGAGGCTCATAAGCTATAGAGAAACAAAGAGCCAGTCTGTGTGGGGTTTCCATCTTACGTGTGTCTAAAGACTCACGCAAGCTAATGACAGTCCTTAAAGCCTCCTAGTTCCCTTCGTGTATTAAAGAGCAGAAAAGAACTCGGCCATGAGCTCTAGTGTCGTGGTCATCAAGGAGAGCTCTGCCTGCTTTCCTTTGCTGCGTTGAGTTTTCCTGGAGCAAGGACTGTGCCCTACCCTTCTGTTTTCCTCTTCTGTGCAAGAGAATGATGAAATTCAGTGAAAACATGAAAGACACAAAAGTGAGCACCTTGTAATAGGCTCAGAACAGCGCCTCGGGGAGGGACCGTCACTCTCAGAGAGGAGGGGCCACGTGTGTGTTTTGTGTGCCATCGCTCAGGGAGTAAAGGTGATTTTAAAGGGAGAGCTTAGAACTGACGAGGAGAGATCTCTCTCTTCCCCTCTCCCTAGCAGGAGGCATTATTGGCCTGTTTATTCACTGTCCACGATAATCTCACTGTCTCAGCCTCTTGACCACCTGGCTTGCTTTAACTTCTGCCTTTGTTAACTGAATGCTATCTCACTAATGCCTCACTCACTTTCACAGTAATAGCAACTATTTTTTAATGTTTGGGGGAAGAAAGAAGTGAAAATACATGAACTGAGCCTGGCACATGTAAATAGTAAGTGCTGACTGTAGTTACAGCATATGCGGGTCTATCTGAGGTCAAACCTTCCTCACCAAAGTGGGTGCCACGTGTCCTCCTTGGGAGTGTTTGACATGCTGCAGAAAAGCCTAGAGATACTTGGATTTTAGGAGAGGGAGAGACTGTCAATAAAGAGGGAAAGCAGCTTTTGTTAAGGGTAATCACTTTCACAGACCATGTCATTTTGTTTACTTTTGGGTCACGGTCCCAGTGTTCAGCTGCTGGGACGGACAGGGGACGAATGAGGCTCAAGTGCAGTAACGGTGATGCACCCGGCCGTGTTCAGACACAGGTGTGGACCGGCCCAGCTCACAGAACTCGAACCTGCGATATTTTTTGAGTAACAGAAATAACTCTGATGGTTCTTTCAGGAGCCAGGATGTCACTGATGCCATGCAGTGACAACAGCTCAGCTCTGAAAGTGGAAAATAGGGTGTGTGCTAAAAGGGGTGCCTTGCCTGCTGCTGCTCCTGGCCCCACAGAACTGCCCCAACGTGTCGCCGCTTCTCAGGCCACACAAACCCTCTTGCTTCACACCATGAGTGCTGCTGTGTAGGTCAGAGAGGAAGGAGGCTGCGGGTGAATTTCCCAAAGTTCGTAATAATTAGAGATGAGTCTCAGAGACACGGCTCCTGCCCTTTCCTCTCCAGGCTGTTTCTGTACTGCAGTTGGCTTTTTCTCCAAGGGGGCTGCCATAGCGCCAGTCATTGCAGCTGCCTTTCAGGCGGGAAGAGGTAAAGAGGGAGGACAAAGGGGTAGGCCCTGCCTTTTAACGAACATTCTTGGAACTCTCCCACGCCTTCTTACTCTCCTCTCGGGTGGAAATGAATGGGAAATGATTGTAATCCAGGTTTTCTTTTTCTGCCACTCATTGCAATCTTGGACAAATCATATGTGTTTTCACTCCTTTCCCTTCCTTTACATATAAACCTATTATATCTTCATTGAAAAATATTTAAAGTACACAGAAATATAAATACAAAAAATGGAAATTCCTCATAATCGCACCTTCCTGAATAACCATGGTTTTCAGTGTTTGGTAGATATTCTTCTACTGTGTTACAGAGTTTTAGAAATAATTTAAACATTTCAAAGTGATGAACTGTCTGATGCCTGCACTGTTAGTTTGCTGGTGCTGCGGTAACAAACCATGACCTGCGGTGACTTAAACAGAACGGGGCCTCACGCAGCCTGGAGGTGCGAGACCCGGAAGACCCCGTCTTCCCATACAGTCAGACCTGAAGGGCTGGCGCGAGGCCCTCAACACAAAAGGCTGTGCCGTAAACTACGCAGGATGCTGGGTCCCCGGAAGTTACAGAGATCAGCGGAAAGCGCGCGAGCCACCTCTCAGCCCAGAAGAGTGTGACCAGTTTCCTCCATGCGCCCCCAAGCTCACCTCTCTGAACGCTGCAGAGAACGGCTATGCTCTCTCCCTTCAGCTAAAGGATTCCCTCCACCACCTTGCGTTTCCGGGCCTGGCTGCGGGTTCCGATGGGGCCCTGCCTTGGGAGTGTGGCTGGTCCCTGCCCTGGTAGCCGAGGAATGGTGCTGAGAGAGTTTAAGATGTAATTAGGCTGTGGGGCCTCCACCCTCATGAAAGAATTAATGAAGCCTCCCGAAAGTGGGTTAGTTATCCCAAGAGCGTGCTGGTAGAAGATAGGTCAGCTCCTCTGGCCTCTCGTTTTTCCTTTTTCCAGTACCGGCAATCGAACTCAGGACCCGGTGCTGCCAAGGCAGGTGCAGGCCACTGAGCTACATCCCTGGCCCATGCTCCGGCCTCTTCTGCACACGCCTGCTCGAACGCTTCCCGTCAGGCTTGGGGGAGCACCTGGCCTTGCCCTGGGAGTCCAGAGCTGGGCACCAAAGTAACTTCTTTAGCAATTGCCTGGCCTCTGCTATTTTATTGGAGCCACGGAAAAGACGATTTCTGCCTCCACTCAGCACAGTGATTTCTAAGGGTGGGAATCGGGGTTGGGTTTGTGGTGAGGATAAATCCCTCCTGGGGCTGGGTGGCCACTCCGGCCCCTCCATAGCAGCGACAGTGACTTTGGGGCCCTCAGCGGCCTCTCTGTCCTGAACACTCAGGCAGCCGCCTCGAGGTCCAGGCCACAGAGCTCTCAGCCTGCCGAGTCTGTGCTCAGCACTCGAGCAGGACAGCGTCAGTTTGGGTCTGTGGCTGCCCCTCCCAGTGTAACCTGGGCCACAGCACCCCTCTGACTTAGTCACCAAACTGTTCCTGCCCCGTGGCTGTGATAAAATATGTGGCACTGTATTTTGAGATGGGCCTTGGGAAACAAACAGGCTTTGGCTGAATCAAGGTCGGGTCTCCGATAACCCCGCTAGGCTTTTGCTTTTTGTTTTTTGAGCCAGGGTCTCTCTGTTCTAGGCTGGCCTCACACTTACTGCAGAGCCCAGGCTGCATTCAGTCTTGTGACCTCCTACCTGAGCCCGGCAGAACAGTGGGGTTATGGGCACGCACTACCACAACCCGCTGAACCTCTGTTTCTTATAGTGTAACTATTTCATCACCAGCTGTTTGTCAGTTTCCTTCTGGGTGTCGACCCTGTGCTGGGTTTTGGGGAACAGCTGTGGCGAGACAGCTTCTGAATTTGGGGGCTCACATATCAGTACAGTGAATTAATGAGAGAATGCATCCCCTGTGACTGAATATATTTAATATGAAAAATGCATTTCAGAACAGTGGATGCTGGCATGGTGGTGCACCTCTTGTAATCCCAGTTACTTGGGAGGCTGAAGCAAGAGGATTGCAAGTTCGAGATCACCTTGGGCAACTCAGCAAGATCTTGTCTCTTTTCTTTCTTGGTACCAGGATTGAACTCAGGACCTTGCACTTTCGAGGAGGGGGCGGAACCACTGAGCTAAATCCCCAGCCCAGCAAGATCCTGTCTCAAAATAAAATAAAAATGGCCAGGGGTGTAACCCAGCCCTAGAGTCCTCGCTCAGTATTCATTCACAAGGCCCTCAACCCTTGTATCATAAAAACAAAGTAACATCAAAGAGCCATGGTGGGAAGGAGGAAGAGTGGAAGGAAGGAGCTGTTTCTTCTTTGGAAACATTTAAACGAAAGAGCCATACAGATGCTGCCCGCTGCACTAATGATTCTGATCATCCTGTGTTGCAATCAGTCCTGTAATTAACCGGAACTGCCCCTTTCCAACATTCCCGACAGGCAACTGCTTAATTCGCCTGCCAAAAGTGAAGAAATTAAAAGCCAATCA
Source organism: Heterocephalus glaber (assembly GCF_053883595.1). Lineage (NCBI taxonomy): Eukaryota > Metazoa > Chordata > Mammalia > Rodentia > Bathyergidae > Heterocephalus > Heterocephalus glaber. Next base: position 3,418,419 of record NW_028258480.1, read on the forward strand.
GAAGAGGTTGCAGATGTGGCCTTTACGGGTGTGAAGCTTTCTCAGCTGCTCCGACCAGAAGCCCGGGTCAGGGAACAGGAGGCTTCTAACCCTGACAGGAGACACGGAGCTGGAAGGCCAAGGCATAGAGACCAATTCTGGCCTCAGCAGCTGAGTGGTCGGCTGATCGGTTTTGGGGCTACAATTATAGGCGCTGTCCTAGTTCAGGTTATAGAGAGGATCTATGGGTGGAGGAAATGTTCCTGGTGCACAGCTCTGCAAGTTTACCTGTGTTTCCTGTTGGATGAACGCTGACTGAAGTTTGGACCCCATTATCTGGGGAGCAGTTTAAGTAAGTTATGGCACAGTGGCACCCTGTGGCTCCTGTGGAACCCCAAAAAGGACAGGGCTGCTCTCTATCTATATACTGATGTGTAGATCCATGATGTATTGGGGACCGATGTGTAATGCTACCCTCGGGTGCCTCTGCACAGGACAGCCACTTGGAGGACGACAAACTAAACTATCAGCAGTGCTTTTCCTCAGGGTGGAACTTGAGGTGATTTCCCTTGGTCCCATGCAGATTTCTCATTCTTTAGGCTGGTTAGTGTAAGAGAGTTTATATTCACCACTGGCAAGGTGCACACATCAGTGGTTTCCTAGCTCCTTCCTATTTTCCAGATCTTGGCTGATGCTGCTTTGGAGAATGAACATGCTCCATGGGGGCTGGAGAGTCGTGCTAAGTGGTGAACAAGGCCCTCAGCACAGCCTTGGTTTGCTAAATGGAGCCGAGCAGGCACAGTCTGTCACAGCTGTGCCTCTTCTGCAAGGTGACGCAACACCGCTACAGGTGATTTGACACTGAACCCTCAGATTAAAGACTGTAACGTGCTGACTTCTTAGGGATCACAGTATTAATCTACTCAATGCCCTTCCGCCGTCCTGCTTCTGCCTCGAGCACAATGGACCTCACCAAGCCCCAGAGCAGAATTCAGAACTTGGGTCTTGGACATCCCGATTTTTACCAGAGGAACTTGGGTGATGCAGTGGTTTAGAAAAATGCAGTAAGCGTCACCGTGGACGCTTCCTGGGTGGGAGCCAGGGCTCAGACTTGTGTGCGCTGGATGGTGATGAAGACAGCAGCCTCAGCAGAAGTGCCGCCCAGGGCTGACCAGCACCGTCAGCACCACACCAAGCTGTCAAGTCCAGCGCATCTGACCCAGAGCAGGTTTTCTGCCTGGAAATAGAGGGATGCTATTTGTAGCAGTTTTAGAGCATAACCGCCTCTTATGGTTGGAACACATGCTCCAGTGAGCACAAATTCGGAAATATGGACAGGAGGGGCAAGGACCTGGATGCAACCCAAGGCCTCCTGCGAAGGAAGGCCGCTCCCGCAGTCTGGTCACCCTCAATTCTTTTCCTGTTTTTCCTCCTCGATTGGCAGGCACACGTATAGAATCTTTTTTTACTTAACATATTCTTAGTACTTCCCCATGTAACTACACTCTTCAACAATATTTTTCAAGAATATTTTTCTAAGAACATAAGCAATGTATTTTCTCAGTGGAAAACCTGAAAGTTACTGAAAAGCAAAAGCATATTCCCCCAAATCCCGGCCCCCAGAGCAAGACAGCAGTAACTTTTAAGAGCGTGTCTTCCAATAATCCTTTCCTCACCACACAACTATTTTTCTTGTAAAAAATGGATTCAAAGCATATAGATACGCTTCTCACACCATGATTAAACAAAATTCTAGGGGCCGGGGATTTAGCTCAGTGGTTTCACCGCCTGCTGCGCAAGCGCAAGGACCCGAGTTCAATCCCTGGTACCAAAAAAACCCAAAAAAACCAAAACATTCTAGTTATCCATGCCACAGAGATGAGCATTTACTGTGATGTTGTACATTCACATTATGTCTAGCTTTTCTATTACAAAGCTGCAGTAAGTTCCTTTAAAAAACAGGATCTTGCTAAATGACAAGGCAGGCCTTGAACCTGCAGCCCTCCTGCCTCAGCCTCCCGAGTAGCTGGGATTCTAGGTGTGCCACACCTGCCTGGCTGCCATAAGTGTCTTTGCTTGGTCGTTTCCTTAGATTTCAAAAGCCAAAGGCCATGGAAAGTTCTTTACATTGCCAAAGAACTTTCCAGAAGAGTAATTTATTCTTATCAGTGAGTGGCAGCCCCAAATTCTTATTAGCATTGTTTTAAAATAATTTTATAAGCTAAAAAAATGACGAGGCTGGAGTGAATATTCACTTAGATTGCACTTGTGACCTGTACACACATCTTACGTCTTCCAAGACCTCTGAGGTTCACTGTCACCTGCCACTTGCCAGGGTCTCCTTACCTAAGGACACTGCATACCTTGATGTCAGTTCCTAACTAAGCCAACTGCTGTCAAGTTATTTTAGACAACTCAATGTGATTACTTTTGACATACATTTATTTAGTGGGGAAATTAATATTGCCTTTGTTACCAGGTCTTTAAGAAATGATTTTAAAGCACCTAGAACAAGAGCTAGTACATACTGCACAATGCTAGTGAGTGTCACGTGAACTGTGGTCACATTCATGGTGAAGTACTCAAGTTTTCGGAACCCAGGAACTTCACACTGAGCTACATCTCCAGCCCTTCTTTTGGAGCCGTCTTACTAAGGTGTCAGGACTGCACTTGAACTTGCAATCCTTCTGCCTCAGCCTCCTGAGTGCTAGGATCACATGTGTACGCCACCGTGCAGGCTGTGAGCCTTTTACTACAGGATACTTTTCTTACTCCTTAGCAGTCGCCTGGTGGGGTCCCTGCTGGTCTCCTCACCTCAGGACTTTCCATCAGGAAAACAAGCATTGTGCAAACAGTACCCCACGTTACAGGAGCTCCTGTACCAGTTTTCTGTCTACTTGTTTGCCTAATCTTTGACAGTGAGCATTTAAAATGAGTCTGAAACATACCTCAAATAAAGCAAAGCATCAGGCAGCTATATCCTTACCGTCCCCAGCATCAGGAGCTTTGCTGGAGCATTCGACCACGCCCGGGCCACATTAAAGGCCAGCTCAGGAATAACAGGAACATCAACAGGCTCTGGCTTCAAGTATACAATTTGTTTTTATTTACAATACCCTATAAAAATGTAAATTTAGAAACCTTTATTTTCATTAATTAAACCAAACAAGATAAAGTACAGTAAGGAAAATAACCATCAAGTGTTCACTTGATCGGCTGAGGGAGGCCGGGGTGGGGTCAGTAGATGACGTCGGGCGGGGACGCGGGGTGGGCGAGGGCAGACCCGGACAGCGACCCAGAGAGCGACCAGCGGCGTAGGGCTCCCGCTGTGCACACCGGATGCCAACCGGCCACTCGGAGACGCTGGAACAGAAGCGCCTCGGCCTGACGAACTACATTCGCAAAGGGCAGGGCAGCAAGAGTGGGGGCGGGAAGGCAATGCGGGTTTCAGTTTCTCCTCGGGCGGCAGCCGGCAGGATCCGATCCCATCCCAGCACGGGCTGCTGCACAAGGTGGGGGGAGCGACGCTCCAGGTCGAGGTCACTCAGCTGCCTGGGGTTAGGGTTAGGGCGGTGCCGGGCACTTGTGCGGGCCCAGCAGGGGAGCAGGGCCCGAAGTCCCCGTGGGGAGGGGGAGAAGGAAAGGGGAGAGGCGCACTCTCCAGCGTCCAGAGGAGCTCGCCGGGGGTGGACCCCGGGGTGTCCCCACCGACCCGTGCGCTTGGGACCGAAGGAGGGGGGCGGGGGGGGGAAGAGCCGCCCTCTCAGCCCAGAGCCCAAGCGGCCAGGTAAGAATTCGGATTTCATCCAAAGTGCTGCGTACCCTGTATTTACGCTTAAAACGAGGAGGACCCACCGCCACCGCCACAAAGACGACTCGGCGGAGGGCACAGGGCAAGGGCATGTCTGCTGGTCTGTGTGCAGGAGGTATGTGTCAACTGGGAATTTCTCAACCTCAGACTCCTTCTTTAAGGGCCCCCTGGGAAGCCAAGTCAGTGCACACCCAGGGGGGCGTGTGATTCATCAGCCCTCGAAAGCCAAGTTCATACGGGACAATGAAATCTTCAGCAGGATGAGGATGAGGATGGGGATGAGGAAGGACTCCTTTGGCAGGCTGCGATCTACTTTGAACTGCAGTAGTGTGGTGGAATAAAGGGAGATAACTATCTTTGTGGCTCTAGGGCAAAGAAAATGCAGAATTGGGAGGAACTGAGTGAAGGACATGCAGAAATGCAACACAGAGGGTGAAGAGGAGACCCGCAGGAGAATCACCCGGCCACACCACACATCCTGGAGCAGCAGGGAGGCCCCTGCCTTGGGATGCGACCCCACACGGCATGTGGGCTTGGGGACAGGCTGCCAGCCCCCTTTGCAACGACACTCCCTCGGTGTGCGTGCGACGGCATGGAGCAGTGCAGGCAGCATGGAGCAGTGCAGTGCAGGCGGCAGCCACAGGAGGTAGGGAAACAGCCAGAGGCCTCATCGGATCCCCTGAACCAGCCTGAGGGCAGAGACAGACAGAGTAAGCTGAGACAGAAGACAGTCTTCTCCATCTATGTCACACACCGGAAGAAGTCCGGTAACAAGACACCCCGGGGCCTCTGCCAGCCCTGCATGGCTTCTGGTGGGCACAGACTCCCAGTGCAGTGCTCCTACCAAACACGTGGTGAGCCTCTGCTCCTTCTCCACATTCAGCTTTCCCCACCCCCGCCACACTTCTAGCACAGAACTCTCTCCTGGACCGAACTTACTGCAGCTTTGTCTCCAGCAAGTTCAGTTTCTGCTGGTCAACGTAGCGAGAAAAAAGGGACACTAGGTTTGTGGGTATAGAGACGGGCTTGGCCAAGGCTGCTTGGGGAATCCGTAGAAGTTCTCGGGTGGCCATAAACATCACCTCTGTCCTGATGGGGAACAAAGCAACAGTGAGAAGAAACACCAGAGCGTGGACGATCTGCAGGGCTGGGGATCGGAGCCATACTGACCACTGGGCACTCTGCGAGGACTCTGTCAGAGGCTCCGAGCTCTGCAGATCTTCAACTCGGCTCAGGAGGGTGAAGAGCAGCGAGAGGCCGAACTGTGGAGACAGGGAAGCGGCCTCAATGCCTCGCCTCCTCCCCGCAGCCCAGGCACCTCCAGGGTCCCCTCCAGGGTTCCCTTCACACAGCAGCCGGGATGGCAGCCAGGAAGCGGCCTGGTGCCCAGTGCCCTCTCCACCCTCCCGGAGGGGAAAGCAGGAACTTGCCCTGCCGTAGAGACGTGGGCTGTTTCTGCTTTTCTCTTATTCGGAAGAACCAAAGAGATAAAAAAGGAAAGTCAAGAAAAAGTTCATGGAAAAAACATTAAATGAGAAAGATATTTAGAATGAAGAAAAAAAAAACAAAGATTTTAAGAACTGTAGGAAATATACCAAGAAAGGTAAAGGAAATGATCAGATCAGTATATAAAATGAGAAAAGAGGGATAAACATCCAAATACCATATCTACAATCATTAAAACTCAGCAGCATGATGTACAGACTGAAGTACATGAAAATTTGTTTTATTCAGTGGCAGTAATAGCAGTCTAAAGGGGCACAGAATGAAAATACAATTAGGGGCCTGGGATTTAGCTCAGTGGTTTCGACGCCTGCTGTGCAAGCGCAAAGACCCGAGTTCGATCCCCGTTACCAAAAAAAAAAAAAAGAAACTACAAATAGGGACAAGAAGCAACAGGTTAAATGTATGAGATCACATTTTTGGCAGTATTTTGAGATTCCAATCACCTTTCTGAGTTTACCTTCCTGAGGATAACCTTACCTTTCCACAAATTACCCTCATGAAAGAAAAATCAGCATCAATGCAATTAGAAAGGAAGAAGGTAAAATTACAACAGACACTGCCAAAATTCAGAGGATTACAGGAAACTATTTTGAAAATTTATATTCTAATAATTGGAAAACCTAGAAGAAATGGAGAAACTGCTACATGCACGACTTACCAAAACTGAACCATGAAGACACAAAACCCCTGAGTAGACCTCTGTAATAGGCAATGAGAAAGAGGTGGTAATAAAACCCCATCAACTAAGGAAAGCCCCAGAGCCCATGCACTCGTTGCAGAACTCGACCAGAAGTTCAGGGGAGACTTAGCACCCACACTCCCCAGCCTTGTCCCCCACACGGAAAGGGAAGGGGCACCGCCAAACTCAGTCTGGAAGCTACCGATACCGTGGCACCAAAACTGGACAAGGATTAACAAAAAAGAAAACGACAGACAAATCCCCTGAATGAATACATATGAAAAATTGTCAACAAGATACTGACAAACAGAATGGAGCAGATCATGGAAAGGTCATTCATCGTGACCAAGCTGGCTTCAACCCAGGGAGGCGAGTGGCTTAACATGCGTACGTTAATAAACTTAATACATTACATACAGACAAAGCCACAAAATCAGTGGTGCTCCCATATAACTAACAGTGAATCTTCTGAGGAAAAAAATGAGAATGATTCCACTCAGAATAGCTTCAAAAAAATTACATGCCTAATCAAGGAAGTAAAAGACCTGTATAACGAACACTATAAAATGCTGAAAAAAGACTGATGATGACATCAGAAAATGGAAAGCTGTCCCCTTTGCCTGGATGGGGAGAACCATTACAGTCAAAACGGCTATGTTCCAAAACATGATACACAGATTTAATGCAATCCCAATCAAAAGACCAACAGCATTCTTCAAAGAAAAAACTGTCCTAAAACTTACATGCAACTAAAAGAGGCCCAGAGTAGCAAAGGCATCTTGGACAAGATGCCAAACAAGAGCAAAGGAGCAGGCATCACAATCCTGGATTTCAAGTTACACTGCAAATCTGAGGTGATAAAAACAGCATGGTTCTGGCCCAAAACACACATGCAGATGGATGGAATAAAACAGAGGGAGCGGAAACAACCCCAGGCACATTCAGCATCTGTTCACTGACACAGGGGCCAACATATGCTGGACAGAAGTCAGCCTCTCTCGCAAATGGTGCTGGGAAAACTGGCTCTCCACATGAGAAGACTGAATCCAGACCGGTATCTCACCAGGTGCTAAACTAAAATCAAAATGGATCAAAGACCTAAGTGTAAAATAGAAACACTGAATCTGCTGGAAGATAACATAGGTGAAAGTCCTGCAGGTGCAGGGGCAGGCCAGGCCTCCCTGGACAGCACCGCAGCTGTGTGTAAGAGTACCAGCAAACAGCAGGCACCACGCCAGGCTTCTGCACTGCACCGCACCGCACTGCACCAGGGACCTGGCACAGAGTGCAGACGCAGCCTACACCCGGGGAGCACGTCTGCCAGCCCACCCTCCTGCACGGAGGGCCCATCTGTAGAATATGGAAGGGACTAAACATCTAGACCCACTCCCTCAGTGTAAGTCCCAATCAAAAAATGGACAACTGATGAACACACTTCTCAGAAGGGCAACGGAAGGCATGAACGCGTGCTCAGCACCTCTGGCCATTAGAGATGTACAAATCAGAACACCAGGATCCCGTCTTACTCTACCAAGACATCAAACAACGAATACAGCTGAGGCTGCAGGACAGAGGCGCCCTTTACATTCCCAGTGCTGGTGGAGTGTAAACTAGTACAACCACCATGGAAAGCAGTATGGAGACGCCTCAAAAAAGCAAGGCTAGAAATGCCATGTGACCCAGTTATTCCCCCTAGGTCTCTTCCTGAGAGTGAATGCGATCATATTACAGTGAGCTATGCACTCAGCGTCTACAGCAGAATTCCCAAGAACTAAATTATGGAAGCGGCCCATATGCCCATCAGCAGGTGAATGAATGGATAAGGAAAAGATGGTATTTACACACAGTGGAGCATTTGCTACTCAGTCATTATGAATAGATCTGAGTCATCTGTAGGAAAATGGATGCACTCTGAGACCATAATGCTACGTGAAATCAGACAAAGGTGGTCAAATACTGCACGGTTTTCTCTTATACAGTAATGGGTGGGGGGTTCCCGCCACATTAGCTGCAGGTAAAAAGCACCGGGCAGAACCATCTTGTCTGACCCCATGGTTTTCTCCTGCCTCTGCCGCATTTGAAACAGACTGAAGAGGATGCCGCATGGCTGGCGGCTCCACGGCTGCCCTGTCCCCAGGCGCCGCACTCCCGGTGCTGCCCTTCAGGCCGACTGCAAGGTGCCAGGGTTCAGGCGGCCCTTGGGGCACCCACTCCAAGCCGAGCCACCCACAGCCACCTCCTTACAGTGCTAGGTCAGCGGAGACTACATGGCAGAGCCAGAGCGGGAAACTGGCTCAGCAGGGCAAGGTCCAGACCGGACTGCAAGAGGGCAGGAAGGGCTGAGATCTACGGCAGTCACGCTCTCCTCCTCACTATGCTTCCTCGGTCTCTGGATCTTTAACCGGACGCGGATGATGCTGACAGGAGGTTCTACCAGCTCTGGCAGGCGCCTCCGGCCGCCTGTCTAACGTAACTGGCTCGACATGTGGAGACAGCGGGGTGAACTAAGCCTGCGGCTGCTGGGGCTCACGTGACCCAGTCCTGCACCGGCACGGAGAAGCTGGTGAGAACTCCCGCAAAGCTCCCAAGGAAGAGGACAGACACCCAGGCCACACTTTCTGACTTCTGCACCCCGAGTCAATCCTGGGTCTTAACACTCCACAACCATCTCGGACCGTGCAGGCAGCCGGATGGCTAAGCTGACGTAGAGGACAGGCGCTATCTGCCTCACATGACACGGAGGGCCCCGCTGTGTCGGAACCACTGGTACAGGAGCTCATCAGATCCTGAGCGAGACAGAGGCCTCTGTCACCAGGCAGTGCAGCCCAGCAGCACCGCTGCCCCGGGATCGGACAGGCAGGGGCAGCGCACCTTGTTCTGGAGCACAGCGGTGAGGTGAGGATTGCAGGGCGCTGGCGCGGCTGCACTCTGAGGTAGGTTCATCAGCTGCTGCAGGAGGCCTGTGACCGTCACCGGTGGAAGGTGATAGAGGAGCACGGAGAAGGGACGCAGTAAGCACGGCAGGACCTGCAGAGAAGAGCAGAGCATCACATCCTCGCTGCGCCTGCCCCACGTGCCCTGCCTTCCAGGGGCCTGGCAGGAAGGACTCAGCTGTCTGCGCCCTGCTTGGCACTGGCGGGCGCTAAGGGAGGAGGACGGGATAGACTGGCGGCCTGGTGGCCGACCCCAGTTTCTACTGAGACCTCGGTCTCCTCAGTGTGCACCGGAAACACCGCGACTCGTGCGAACCGAGCGTGAACTCCCTTCCCAAAGACCGAGGCTCACAAAAAGCAGTACTGCTCTGTCTCACTGCACAAATATTTCAAGGTCTGCAGCGCGCCAGGCACCGTCGGCAGGGAGGTGAAGTGCAGCGGGTAAGACTGGGAAGGAAACTGGCACCTTCACTAGACAGAGTGGTCTAAGGTGGACTTCAGAACGCTACACGATCACGAGCAGGATTTTCAGATCTCACTGTATCTGGTGTGTGCTTTATAAAGTTCAGTGAAGAAATGCAGAAACAACTGACAATTAGAGAAGCTCAGGAAGCAGCGCTACGTAGCTTCTAGCTAAAATCAGACGCTAAGGACGCTGGGTTGTGGCCTTCTGCTTTTACTCCTTTGTGTCACGTAGCCCAGACTAGAAAGCTAAATAAAGTAGAGAGACACTGGCGAAACTAGGCGATACAACATGCAGGAAGCCAGGCATGCTTCCGGGCTGCTCAATACCCATACTATGAAAAAGCTGACTAGTATTTTAAATGACATGCAGGGCTGGGGAGATCATTTTGTGGTCCACTCTAAGCAAATGTGCTTTCTATTAGCCATTTATAACAACGTGAAAAGGTCCAAGGTGACAGCTAATCCAACCCCAACAGCCGAATCACCAAGGTTCCCCCTCTCAGGAACCTACCTACGGTCCTCTTACAGCAGGTAAGATTCACCCAGATTACCGCAGTCTGTATCGCTGACACCTCTCACAAGGGCGTACCTCAGAAAATCAACAGTAACTCCTTAGCAGCCACTAATAGCTACTCCAAATTCCAATTTCTCCAACTGTGTCAAATACATCTTTTAGCAGTTGATTTGTCTGAATTATGATTCAAACAAGATCCACCCGATGCACTGGGCTGATAAGGCTTTCAAGACCCTAAGAGGTCTTCAGCCATTAGCCATCTCCTCTTCTCCTGCCTGTTTATCTGCTTAAGAAACTATGGGTCATTTGGTCCCTACTTTGGATCTGGCCAGCTACAGCTCTGTGGCTTCCATTCAACAGGTCTCTGGATCTGTTAGCTGCTGTCTGCAGCTATTTTCCCATTCACTGTGTGATCAGATTCAGGTTCTGTGGAGGGGAGGGCCGAGCTGTGTGCTTTCCCGAGCACCGTCAAGAAGCGCACAAAGTGCTTGGCTAACAGTAAAGTTTCCCATCCACTTCTTACCCAATGCTTCTTGTAGCCAGTAACGACTGCTGTCTAGATTATTTTTCCATTAAGGCTTACAATATGGTTATTTTCTATTTTTATTGTTTCCATGAGCTGAACTTCTTCTATCAAGAAGTCTGTATTACCAACCTGCTGAATACCATGACATCTGCTTACAGTGGAAAGGCGGGATAAATGCTTGACATTCTTTACCAGTTTTCAGGATGAGTAGATGGCTTACCAATCTCAAAGGTGATCAATGTATTTTTAATATCATTATGAATTCATTAAATTGAATACATTTATTTTAGGCCACTACTGTAATTTTCTTCTTGATGCAAATTACCCATTTTTGGTTAGCAGGACCCTGGTCAGATTAAACCAACTTTTGCTGGTGCCTCCCCAGGATCCTAATAATCTATTACTTAATTTGTTTGCCTTTTTTTTTTTTTTGCAGTACCGGAATTGAACTCAGGACCTTGAGCTTGCAAGGCAGGCAACAGCACTCCTGGCTTGCTTTTTTTTCAGGCTGGCCTTGAACTTGCAATGACCCTCCTGCCTCGGCCTCCTGAGTGCTGGGACGATGGGCGTATGCACCACATGCAGCTACTTCACTTGCTTTTGACATAAGATATTCCAGCGTTTTTCTGTACCTTTCAGGCCTCAGACCTGGAACCAGCTATACCTTCCAGAAATGCTTTTCAGAGATACATTCTACTTTCTTTAATGCACAAGGGTGGAAACTCGGCCTCTATATTTAACCTTGTTTTGCTTGCTGTAGGTGAGCTCCAGAAAGGAAGGCATTTTTGTGTTCCTGGCTTTTTGCACCAGAACAAGGTGCTCAATTTCGGAGTCGTGAACGAGAGCCTGGGACTAAGGAGTATGTATTCACATGATCTGCTCTAGAGTTGCTGTGAGTTTTCAATCTGGCCTTCTATTTTCCAGGATAAACCTCACCTTGTTAAATTTTCCTTTGACCTATTTTTTGTTCTTGGAATCTTTTAAAAATACACTTGTCTCATCCTACTCTCATTTTCTTTTTTTTTGGTACCGGGGATCGAACTCTGGTCCTTGCGATTGCAAGGCAGGCAGCGGAACCACTGAGCTAAATTCCTGGCCCCTCTCATTTTCTTATGATGAGACCTAAACTTACTTACTTTTCTGCTAAAATTTCAAGGGCCCGCAGAAGGAGCAATTTCCAACTCTTTCATTCCCCGCTTCTAAGGGACCCTGGCATCCTGCTTTTCTTCGGACTAATCACCCAGATGGTTACTACTCAGCTGTAGTGGACAGTAACAGATTTGCTCACATATATTTTATTATTCTGAATCTCTTGCTTGGTATTTGTCCTTTCCCCTACCTTTATCAATTTCTTGTTCTGAACTTCCTAAAAGTACTATAAAATTTGCTAGTTTTTCAAGAGATGTGTCAGGGATCAGCAGAGAGATTCGTAAACTTCATGATGGTCATGTTTTAAATGTCGATAATTTAAACTCCACAATTACTGAACCCTGGCCTGACCCCTGTGGGACACCTTTCCACTGGGGCTGCAGGCCCACTGACAAAGGCCCCTGAATAGCGCTTTGTACCCGTGAAGGAGACAAGACAAGGACCCAATTCAGCTGCAGACCTTGTTAGAAATACAAAAGCCCTGATTCATCGGCCACAACTCTGAGTCAGCGTTCTGAGGAAGGGCCACGTTACTTCGTTTCC